>NC_090440.1:944533356-945208356 GCF_031143425.1 Pleurodeles waltl | reverse complement strand
AAATTTGGCTAAAAAAACACATGTTCCTCACATTTCTGTGGCAGAAAGTTCTGGAATCTGAGAGGAGCCACAAATTTCTTTCCACCCAGCGTTCCCCCACGTCTCCCGATAAAAATGATACCTCACTTGTGTGGGTAGGCCTAGCGCCCGCGACAGGATATGCCCCAAAACACAACGTGGACATATCACAGAAAACAGAGCTGTTTTTAGCAAAGTGACTACCTGTAGATTTTGGCCTCTAGCTCAGCCGCCACCTAGGGAAACCTACCAAACCTGTGCATTTCTGAAAACTAGAGACCGAGGGGAATCCAAGGAGGGGTGACTTGCGGGGCTCGGACCAGGTTCTGTTACCCAGAATCCTTTGCAAACCTCAAAATTTGGCTAAAAAAACACATGTTCCTCACATTTCTGTGGCAGAAAGTTCTGGAATCTGAGAGGAGCCACAAATTTCCTTCCACCCAGCGTTCCCCCACGTCTCCCGATAAAAATGATACCTCACTTGTGTGGGTAGGCCTAGCGCCCGCAACAGGATATGCCCCAAAACACAACGTGGACATATCACAGAAAACAGCTGTTTTTAGCAAAGTGACTACCTGTAGATTTTGGCCTCTAGCTCAGCCGCCACCTAGGGAAACCTAACAAAGCTGTGCATTTCTGAAAACTAGAGACCTAGGGGAATCCAAGGAGGGGTGACTTGCGGGGCTCGGACCAGGTTCTGTTACCCAGAATCCTTTGCAAATCTCAAAATTTGGCTAAAAAAACACATGTTCCTCACATTTCTGTGGCAGAAAGTTCTGGAATCTGAGAGGAGCCACAAATTTCCTTCCACCCAGCGTTTCCCCACGTCTCCCAATAAAAATGATACCTCACTTGTGTGGGTAGGCCTAGCGCCCGCGACAGGATATGCCCCAAAACACAACGTGGACATATCACAGAAAACAGAGCTGTTTTTAGCAAAGTGACTACCTGTAGATTTTGGCCTCTAGCTCAGCCGCCACCTAGGGAAACCTACCAAACCTGTGCATTTCTGAAAACTAGAGACCTAGGGGAATCCAAGGAGGGGTGACTTGCGGGGCTCGGACCAGGTTCTGTAACCCAGAATCCTTTGCAAATGTCAAAATTTGGCTAAAAAAACACATGTTCCTCACATTTCTGTGGCAGAAAGTTCTGGAATCTGAGAGGAGCCACAAATTTCCTTCCACCCAGCGTTCCCCCACGTCTCCCGATAAAAATGATACCTCACTTGTGTGGGTAGGCCTAGCGCCCGCGACAGGATATGCCCCAAAACACAACGTGGACATATCACAGAAAACAGAGCTGTTTTTAGCAAAGTGACTACCTGTAGATTTTGGCCTCTAGCTCAGCCGCCACCTAGGGAAACCTACAAAACCTGTGCATTTCTGAAAACTAGAGACCTAGGGGAATCCAAGGAGGGGTGACTTGCGGGGCTCGGACCAGGTTCTGTTACCCAGAATCCTTTGCAAACCTCAAAATTTGGCTAAAAAAACACATGTTCCTCACATTTCTGTGGCAGAAAGTTCAGGAATCTGAGAGGAGCCACAAATTTCCTTCCACCCAGCGTTCCCCCACGTCTCCCAATAAAAATGATACCTCACTTGTGTGGGTAGGCCTAGCGCCCGCGACAGGATATGCCCCAAAACACAACGTGGACATATCACAGAAAACAGAGCTGTTTTTAGCAAAGTGACTACCTGTAGATTTTGGCCTCTAGCTCAGCTGCCACCTAGGGAAACCTACCAAACCTGTGCATTTCTGAAAACTAGAGACCTAGGGGAATCCAAGGAGGGGTGACTTGCGGGGCTCGGACCAGGTTCTGTTACCCAGAATCCTTTGCAAATCTCAAAATTTGGCTAAAAAAACACATGTTCCTCACATTTCTGTGGCAGAAAGTTCTGGAATCTGAGAGGAGCCACAAATTTCCTTCCACCCAGCGTTCCCCCACGTCTCCCGATAAAAATGATACCTCACTTGTGTGGGTAGGCCTAGCGCCCGCGACAGGATATGCCCCAAAACACAACGTGGACATATCACAGAAAACGGAGCTGTTTTTAGCAAAGTGACTACCTGTAGATTTTGGCCTCTAGCTCAGCCGGCACCTAGGGAAACCTACCAAGCCTGTGCATTTCTGAAAACTAGAGACCTAGGGGAATCCAAGGAGGGGTGACTTGTGTGGCTCGGACCAGGTTCTGTTACCCAGAATCCTTTGCAAACCTCAAAATTTGGCTAAAAAAACACATGTTCCTCACATTTCTGTGGCAGAAAGTTCTGGAATCTGAGAGGAGCCACAAATTTCCTTCCACCCAGCGTTCCCCCACGTCTCCCGATAAAAATGATACCTCACTTGTGTGAGTAGGCCTAGCGCCCGCGACAGGATATGCCCCAAAACACAACGTGGACACATCACAGAAAACAGAGCTGTTTTTAGCAAAGTGACTACCTGGAGATTTTGGCCTCTAGCTCAGCCGCCACCTAGGGAAACCTACCAAACCTGTACATTTCTGAAAACTAGAGACCTAGGGGAATCCAAGGAGGGGTGACTTGTGTGGCTCGGACCAGGTTCTGTTACCCAGAATCCTTTGCAAACCTCAAAATTTGGCTAAAAAAACACATGTCCCTCACATTTCTGTGGCAGAAAGTTCTGGAATCTGAGAGGAGCTACAAATTTCCTTCCACCCAGCGTTCCCCCAAGTCTCCCGATAAAAATGATACCTCACTTGCGTGGGTAGGCCTAGCGCCGGCGACAGGAAACACCCCAAAGCGCAACATGGACACATCCTAAATTTTGGAAAAAAACTAACGTGTTTTTTGCGAAGTGCCTACCTGTAGATTTTGGCCTCTAGCTCAGCTGCCACCTACGGAAACCTACCAAACCTGTGCATTTCTGAAAACTAGAGACCTAGGGGAATCCAAGGAGGGGTGACTTGCGGGGCTCGGACCAGGTTCTGTTACCCAGAATCCTTTGCAAATCTCAAAATTTGGCTAAAAATACACATGTTCCTCACATTTCTGTGGCAGAAAGTTCTGGAATCTGAGAGGAGCCACAAATTTCCTTCCACCCAGCGTTCCCCCACGTCTCCCGATAAAAATGATACCTCACTTGTGTGGGTAGGCCTAGCGCCCGCAACAGGATATGCCCCAAAACACAACGTGGACATATCACAGAAAACGGAGCTGTTTTTAGCAAAGTGACTACCTGTAGATTTTGGCCTCTAGCTCAGCCGGCACCTAGGGAAACCTACCAAGCCTGTGCATTTCTGAAAACTAGAGACCTAGGGGAATCCAAGGAGGGGTGACTTGTGTGGCTCGGACCAGGTTCTGTTACCCAGAATCCTTTGCAAACCTCAAAATTTGGCTGAAAAAACACATGTTCCTCACATTTCTGTGGCAGAAAGTTCTGGAATCTGAGAGGAGCCACAAATTTCCTTCCACCCAGCGTTCCCCCACGTCTCCCGATAAAAATGATACCTCACTTGTGTGGGTAGGCCTAGCGCCCGCGACAGGATATGCCCCAAAACACAACGTGGACATATCACAGAAAACAGCTGTTTTTAGCAAAGTGACTACCTGTAGATTTTGGCCTCTAGCTCAGCCGCCACCTAGGGAAACCTAACAAAGCTGTGCATTTCTGAAAACTAGAAACCTAGGGGAATCCAAGGAGGGGTGACTTGCGGGGCTCGGACCAGGTTCTGTTACCCAGAATCCTTTGCAAATCTCAAAATTTGGCTAAAAAAACACATGTTCTTCACATTTCTGTGGCAGAAAGTTCTGGAATCTGAGAGGAGCCACAAATTTCCTTCCACCCAGCGTTCCCCCACGTCTCCCGATAAAAATGATACCTCACTTGTGTGGGTAGGCCTAGCGCCCGCGACAGGATATGCCCCAAAACACAACGTGGACATATCACAGAAAACAGAGCTGTTTTTAGCAAAGTGACTACCTGTAGATTTTGGCCTCTAGCTCAGCCGCCACCTAAGGAAACCTACAAAACCTGTACATTTCTGAAAACTAGAGACCTAGGGGAATCCAAGGAGGGGTGACTTGCGGGGCTCGGACCAGGTTCTGTTACCCAGAATCCTTTGCAAACCTCAAAATTTGGCTAAAAATACACATGTTCCTCACATTTCTGTGGCAGAAAGTTCTGGAATCTGAGAGGAGCCACAAATTTCCTTCCACCCAGCGTTCCCCCACGTCTCCCGATAAAAATGATACCTCACTTGTGTGGGTAGGCCTAGCGCCCGCGACAGGATATGCCCCAAAACACAACGTGGACATATCACAGAAAACAGAGCTGTTTTTAGCAAAGTGACTACCTGTAGATTTTGGCCTCTAGCTCAGCCGCCACCTAAGGAAACCTACAAAACCTGTGCATTTCTGAAAACTAGAGACCTAGGGGAATCCAAGGAGGGGTGACTTGCGGGGCTCGGACCAGGTTCTGTTACCCAGAATCCTTTGCAAACCTCAAAATTTGGCTAAAAAAACACATGTTCCTCACATTTCTGTGGCAGAAAGTTCAGGAATCTGAGAGGAGCCACAAATTTCCTTCCACCCAGCGTTCCCCCACGTCTCCCAATAAAAATGATACCTCACTTGTGTGGGTAGGCCTAGCGCCCGCGACAGGATATGCCCCAAAACACAACGTGGACATATCACAGAAAACAGAGCTGTTTTTAGCAAAGTGACTACCTGTAGATTTTGGCCTCTAGCTCAGCTGCCACCTAGGGAAACCTACCAAACCTGTGCATTTCTGAAAACTAGAGACCTAGGGGAATCCAAGGAGGGGTGACTTGCGGGGCTCGGACCAGGTTCTGTTACCCAGAATCCTTTGCAAATCTCAAAATTTGGCTAAAAAAACACATGTTCCTCACATTTCTGTGGCAGAAAGTTCTGGAATCTGAGAGTAGCCACAAATTTCCTTCCACCCAGCGTTCCCCCACGTCTCCCGATAAAAATGATACCTCACTTGTGTGGGTAGGCCTAGCGCCCGCGACAGGATATGCCCCAAAACACAACGTGGACATATCACAGAAAACGGAGCTGTTTTTAGCAAAGTGACTACCTGTAGATTTTGGCCTCTAGCTCAGCCGGCACCTAGGGAAACCTACCAAGCCTGTGCATTTCTGAAAACTAGAGACCTAGGGGAATCCAAGGAGGGGTGACTTGTGTGGCTCGGACCAGGTTCTGTTACCCAGAATCCTTTGCAAACCTCAAAATTTGGCTAAAAAAACACATGTTCCTCACATTTCTGTGGCAGAAAGTTCTGGAATCTGAGAGGAGCCACAAATTTCCTTCCACCCAGCGTTCCCCCACGTCTCCCGATAAAAATGATACCTCACTTGTGTGGGTAGGCCTAGCGCCCGCGACAGGATATGCCCCAAAACACAACGTGGACACATCACAGAAAACAGAGCTGTTTTTAGCAAAGTGACTACCTGGAGATTTTGGCCTCTAGCTCAGCCGCCACCTAGGGAAACCTACCAAACCTGTACATTTCTGAAAACTAGAGACCTAGGGGAATCCAAGGAGGGGTGACTTGTGTGGCTCGGACCAGGTTCTGTTACCCAGAATCCTTTGCAAACCTCAAAATTTGGCTAAAAAAACACATGTCCCTCACATTTCTGTGGCAGAAAGTTCTGGAATCTGAGAGGAGCTACAAATTTCCTTCCACCCAGCGTTCCCCCAAGTCTCCCGATAAAAATGATACCTCACTTGCGTGGGTAGGCCTAGCGCCGGCGACAGGAAACACCCCAAAGCGCAACATGGACACATCCTAAATTTTGGAAAAAAACTAACGTGTTTTTTGCGAAGTGCCTACCTGTAGATTTTGGCCTCTAGCTCAGCTGCCACCTACGGAAACCTACCAAACCTGTGCATTTCTGAAAACTAGAGACCTAGGGGAATCCAAGGAGGGGTGACTTGCGGGGCTCGGACCAGGTTCTGTTACCCAGAATCCTTTGCAAATCTCAAAATTTGGCTAAAAATACACATGTTCCTCACATTTCTGTGGCAGAAAGTTCTGGAATCTGAGAGGAGCCACAAATTTCCTTCCACCCAGCGTTCCCCCACGTCTCCCGATAAAAATGATACCTCACTTGTGTGGGTAGGCCTAGCGCCCGCAACAGGATATGCCCCAAAACACAACGTGGACATATCACAGAAAACGGAGCTGTTTTTAGCAAAGTGACTACCTGTAGATTTTGGCCTCTAGCTCAGCCGGCACCTAGGGAAACCTACCAAGCCTGTGCATTTCTGAAAACTAGAGACCTAGGGGAATCCAAGGAGGGGTGACTTGTGTGGCTCGGACCAGGTTCTGTTACCCAGAATCCTTTGCAAACCTCAAAATTTGGCTAAAAAAACACATGTTCCTCACATTTCTGTGGCAGAAAGTTCTGGAATCTGAGAGGAGCCACAAATTTCCTTCCACCCAGCGTTCCCCCACGTCTCCCGATAAAAATGATACCTCACTTGTGTGGGTAGGCCTAGCGCCCGCGACAGGATATGCCCCAAAACACAACGTGGACATATCACAGAAAACAGCTGTTTTTAGCAAAGTGACTACCTGTAGATTTTGGCCTCTAGCTCAGCCGCCACCTAGGGAAACCTAACAAAGCTGTGCATTTCTGAAAACTAGAGACCTAGGGGAATCCAAGGAGGGGTGACTTGCGGGGCTCGGACCAGGTTCTGTTACCCAGAATCCTTTGCAAATCTCAAAATTTGGCTAAAAAAACACATGTTCTTCACATTTCTGTGGCAGAAAGTTCTGGAATCTGAGAGGAGCCACAAATTTCCTTCCACCCAGCGTTCCCCCACGTCTCCCAATAAAAATGATACCTCACTTGTGTGGGTAGGCCTAGCGCCCGCGACAGGATATGCCCCAAAACACAACGTGGACATATCACAGAAAACAGAGCTGTTTTTAGCAAAGTGACTACCTGTAGATTTTGGCCTCTAGCTCAGCCGCCACCTAGGGAAACCTACCAAACCTGTACATTTCTGAAAACTAGAGACCTAGGGGAATCCAAGGAGGGGTGACTTGCGGGGCTCGGACCAGGTTCTGTTACCCAGAATCCTTTGCAAACCTCAAAATTTGGCTAAAAATACACATGTTCCTCACATTTCTGTGGCAGAAAGTTCTGGAATCTGAGAGGAGCCACAAATTTCCTTCCACCCAGCGTTCCCCCACGTCTCCCGATAAAAATGATACCTCACTTGTGTGGGTAGGCCTAGCGCCCGCAACAGGATATGCCCCAAAACACAACGTGGACATATCACAGAAAACAGCTGTTTTTAGCAAAGTGACTACCTGTAGATTTTGGCCTCTAGCTCAGCCGCCACCTAGGGAAACCTAACAAAGCTGTGCATTTCTGAAAACTAGAGACCTAGGGGAATCCAAGGAGGGGTGACTTGCGGGGCTCGGACCAGGTTCTGTTACCCAGAATCCTTTGCAAATCTCAAAATTTGGCTAAAAAAACACATGTTCCTCACATTTCTGTGGCAGAAAGTTCTGGAATCTGAGAGGAGCCACAAATTTCCTTCCACCCAGCGTTTCCCCACGTCTCCCAATAAAAATGATACCTCACTTGTGTGGGTAGGCCTAGCGCCCGCGACAGGATATGCCCCAAAACACAACGTGGACATATCACAGAAAACAGAGCTGTTTTTAGCAAAGTGACTACCTGTAGATTTTGGCCTCTAGCTCAGCCGCCACCTAGGGAAACCTACCAAACCTGTGCATTTCTGAAAACTAGAGACCTAGGGGAATCCAAGGAGGGGTGACTTGCGGGGCTCGGACCAGGTTCTGTAACCCAGAATCCTTTGCAAATGTCAAAATTTGGCTAAAAAAACACATGTTCCTCACATTTCTGTGGCAGAAAGTTCTGGAATCTGAGAGGAGCCACAAATTTCATTCCACCCAGCGTTCCCCCACGTCTCCCGATAAAAATGATACCTCACTTGTGTGGGTAGGCCTAGCGCCCGCAACAGGATATGCCCCAAAACACAACGTGGACATATCACAGAAAACAGAGCTGTTTTTAGCAAAGTGACTACCTGTAGATTTTGGCCTCTAGCTCAGCCGCCACCTAGGGAAACCTACAAAACCTGTGCATTTCTGAAAACTAGAGACCTAGGGGAATCCAAGGAGGGGTGACTTGCGGGGCTCGGACCAGGTTCTGTTACCCAGAATCCTTTGCAAACCTCAAAATTTGGCTAAAAAAACACATGTTCCTCACATTTCTGTGGCAGAAAGTTCAGGAATCTGAGAGGAGCCACAAATTTCCTTCCACCCAGCGTTCCCCCACGTCTCCCAATAAAAATGATACCTCACTTGTGTGGGTAGGCCTAGCGCCCGCGACAGGATATGCCCCAAAACACAACGTGGACATATCACAGAAAACAGAGCTGTTTTTAGCAAAGTGACTACCTGTAGATTTTGGCCTCTAGCTCAGCTGCCACCTAGGGAAACCTACCAAACCTGTGCATTTCTGAAAACTAGAGACCTAGGGGAATCCAAGGAGGGGTGACTTGCGGGGCTCGGACCAGGTTCTGTTACCCAGAATCCTTTGCAAATCTCAAAATTTGGCTAAAAAAACACATGTTCCTCACATTTCTGTGGCAGAAAGTTCTGGAATCTGAGAGGAGCCACAAATTTCCTTCCACCCAGCGTTCCCCCACGTCTCCCGATAAAAATGATACCTCACTTGTGTGGGTAGGCCTAGCGCCCGCGACAGGATATGCCCCAAAACACAACGTGGACATATCACAGAAAACGGAGCTGTTTTTAGCAAAGTGACTACCTGTAGATTTTGGCCTCTAGCTCAGCCGGCACCTAGGGAAACCTACCAAGCCTGTGCATTTCTGAAAACTAGAGACCTAGGGGAATCCAAGGAGGGGTGACTTGTGTGGCTCGGACCAGGTTCTGTTACCCAGAATCCTTTGCAAACCTCAAAATTTGGCTAAAAAAACACATGTTCCTCACATTTCTGTGGCAGAAAGTTCTGGAATCTGAGAGGAGCCACAAATTTCCTTCCACCCAGCGTTCCCCCACGTCTCCCGATAAAAATGATACCTCACTTGTGTGGGTAGGCCTAGCGCCCGCGACAGGATATGCCCCAAAACACAACGTGGACACATCACAGAAAACAGAGCTGTTTTTAGCAAAGTGACTACCTGGAGATTTTGGCCTCTAGCTCAGCCGCCACCTAGGGAAACCTACCAAACCTGTACATTTCTGAAAACTAGAGACCTAGGGGAATCCAAGGAGGGGTGACTTGTGTGGCTCGGACCAGGTTCTGTTACCCAGAATCCTTTGCAAACCTCAAAATTTGGCTAAAAAAACACATGTCCCTCACATTTCTGTGGCAGAAAGTTCTGGAATCTGAGAGGAGCTACAAATTTCCTTCCACCCAGCGTTCCCCCAAGTCTCCCGATAAAAATGATACCTCACTTGCGTGGGTAGGCCTAGCGCCGGCGACAGGAAACACCCCAAAGCGCAACATGGACACATCCTAAATTTTGGAAAAAAACTAACGTGTTTTTTGCGAAGTGCCTACCTGTAGATTTTGGCCTCTAGCTCAGCTGCCACCTACGGAAACCTACCAAACCTGTGCATTTCTGAAAACTAGAGACCTAGGGGAATCCAAGGAGGGGTGACTTGCGGGGCTCGGACCAGGTTCTGTTACCCAGAATCCTTTGCAAATCTCAAAATTTGGCTAAAAATACACATGTTCCTCACATTTCTGTGGCAGAAAGTTCTGGAATCTGAGAGGAGCCACAAATTTCCTTCCACCCAGCGTTCCCCCACGTCTCCCGATAAAAATGATACCTCACTTGTGTGGGTAGGCCTAGCGCCCGCAACAGGATATGCCCCAAAACACAACGTGGACATATCACAGAAAACGGAGCTGTTTTTAGCAAAGTGACTACCTGTAGATTTTGGCCTCTAGCTCAGCCGGCACCTAGGGAAACCTACCAAGCCTGTGCATTTCTGAAAACTAGAGACCTAGGGGAATCCAAGGAGGGGTGACTTGTGTGGCTCGGACCAGGTTCTGTTACCCAGAATCCTTTGCAAACCTCAAAATTTGGCTAAAAAAACACATGTTCCTCACATTTCTGTGGCAGAAAGTTCTGGAATCTGAGAGGAGCCACAAATTTCCTTCCACCCAGCGTTCCCCCACGTCTCCCGATAAAAATGATACCTCACTTGTGTGGGTAGGCCTAGCGCCCGCGACAGGATATGCCCCAAAACACAACGTGGACATATCACAGAAAACAGCTGTTTTTAGCAAAGTGACTACCTGTAGATTTTGGCCTCTAGCTCAGCCGCCACCTAGGGAAACCTAACAAAGCTGTGCATTTCTGAAAACTAGAGACCTAGGGGAATCCAAGGAGGGGTGACTTGCGGGGCTCGGACCAGGTTCTGTTACCCAGAATCCTTTGCAAATCTCAAAATTTGGCTAAAAAAACACATGTTCTTCACATTTCTGTGGCAGAAAGTTCTGGAATCTTAGAGGAGCCACAAATTTCCTTCCACCCAGCGTTCCCCCACGTCTCCCAATAAAAATGATACCTCACTTGTGTGGGTAGGCCTAGCGCCCGCGACAGGATATGCCCCAAAACACAACGTGGACATATCACAGAAAACAGAGCTGTTTTTAGCAAAGTGACTACCTGTAGATTTTGGCCTCTAGCTCAGCCGCCACCTAGGGAAACCTACAAAACCTGTACATTTCTGAAAACTAGAGACCTAGGGGAATCCAAGGAGGGGTGACTTGCGGGGCTCGGACCAGGTTCTGTTACCCAGAATCCTTTGCAAACCTCAAAATTTGGCTAAAAATACACATGTTACTCACATTTCTGTGGCAGAAAGTTCTGGAATCTGAGAGGAGCCACAAATTTCCTTCTACCCAGCGTTCCCCCAAGTCTCCCGATAAAAATGATACCTCACTTGCGTGGGTAGGCCTAGCGCCGGCGACAGGAAACACCCCAAAGCGCAACGTGGACACATCCTAAATTTTGGAAAAAAACAGAGGTGTTTTTTGCGAAGTGCCTACCTGTAGATTTTGGCCTCTAGCTCAGCCGGCACCTAGGGAAACCTACCAAACCTGTGCATTTCTGAAAACTAGAGACCTAGGGGAATCCAAGGAGGGGTGACTTGCAGGGCTCGGACCAGGTTCTGTTACCCAGAATCCTTTGCAAACCTCAAAATTTGGCTAAAAAAACACATGTCCCTCACATTTCTGTGGCAGAAAGTTCTGGAATCTGAGAGGAGCTACAAATTTCCTTCCACCCAGCGTTCCCACAAGTCTCCCGATAAAAATGATACCTCACTTGCGTGGGTAGGCCTAGCGCCGGCGACAGGAAACACCCCAAAGCGCAACGTGGACACATCCTAAATTTTGGAAAAAAACAGAGGTGTTTTTTGCGAAGTGCCTACCTGTAGATTTTGGCCTCTAGCTCAGCCGGCACCTAGGGAAACCTACCAAACCTGTGCATTTCTGAAAACTAGAGACCTAGGGGAATCCAAGGAGGGGTGACTTGCAGGGCTCGGACCAGGTTCTGTTACCCAGAATCCTTTGCAAACCTCAAAATTTGGCTAAAAAAACACATGTCCCTCACATTTCTGTGGCAGAAAGTTCTGGAATCTGAGAGGAGCTACAAATTTCCTTCCACCCAGCGTTCCCACAAGTCTCCCGATAAAAATGATACCTCACTTGCGTGGGTAGGCCTAGCGCCGGCGACAGGAAACACCCCAAAGCGCAACGTGGACACATCCTAAATTTTGGAAAAAAACAGAGGTGTTTTTTGCGAAGTGCCTACCTGTAGATTTTGGCCTCTAGCTCAGCCGGCACCTAGGGAAACCTACCAAACCTGTGCCTTTCTAAAAACTAGAGACCTAGGGGAATCCAAGGAGGGGTGACTTGCGGGGCTCGGACCAGGTTCTGTTACCCAGAATCCTTTGCAAACCTCAAAATTTGGCTAAAAATACACGTTACTCACATTTCTGTGGCAGAAAGTTCTGGAATCTGAGAGGAGCCACAAATTTCCTTCTACCCAGCGTTCCCCCAAGTCTCCCGATAAAAATGATACCTCACTTGTGTGGGTAGGACTAGCGCCCACGAAAGGAAAGGGCCCAAAACACAACGTGGACACATCACATTTTTTTATAAAAAGCAGTGCCTACCTGTGGATTTTGGCCTGTAGCTCAGCCGACACCTGAGGAAACCTAGCAAACCAGTGCATTTTTGAAAACTAGAATCCCAGGGGAATCCAAGATGGGGTGACTTGCGGGGCTCTGACCAGGTTATGTTACCCAGAATCCTTTGCAAACATCAAAATTTGGCCCAAAAAACACTTTTTCCTCCCATTTCGGTGACAGAAAGTTCTGGAATCTGAGAGGAGCCACAAATTTCCTTCCACCCAGCGTTCCCCTAAGTCTCTCGATAAAAATGGTACATCACTTCTGTGGGTAGGCCTAGCGCCCACAAAAGGAAATGGCCCAAAACACAACGTGGACACAACATATTTTTTCACAGAAAACAGAGGTGTTTTTTGCAAGGTGCCTTCCTGTGGTGTTTGGCCTGTAGCTCAGCCGGCCCCAGGGGGGGGGGGGCAGAAATGCGCTAAAATAAATTTGCCCCCCCAACCCCCACCCTCCCCCGCCGGGAGCGACCCTTGCCTACGGGGTCGCTCCCCCTGCGTGACATTGGCACCAAAAAACAAATCCCCGGTGCCTAGTGGTTTCTGCCCCCTTGGGGGCAGGTTGACCTAAACTCAGCCAATCTGCCCCCAAGGGGGGCAGAAATGGCCTAAATACAATTTGTCCCCCAGGGGAGCGACTTTTGCCTGATGGGTCGCTCCCCATCTCAAAAAAAAAAAAAACAAAGAAAAAAAAAAAGAAAAAAAAGAAAAATTCCCCCGGTGCCTAGTGGTTTCTGCCCCCTTGGGGGCAGATTGACCTAAAATTGGCCAATCTGCCCCCAGGGGGGCAGAAATGGTCTAAATACAATTTGCCCCCCCCAGGGGAGCGACCCTTGCCTGATGGGTCGCTCCCCATCTCTAAAAAAAGAAACAACAAAAAAAAAACCACAAAAAAAAAAATGCCCTGGCGCCTAGAGTGTTCTGCCCCCCCCCCCGGGGGCAGTTCGGCCTAATAATAGGCCGATCTGTCCCCCGTGGGGGCAGAAATGGCCTAAAATAAATTTTCCCCCCAACCCCCCTCCCCCCCCGGGAGCGACCCTTGCCTACGGGGTCGCTCCCCCTGCGTGACATTGGCGCCAAAAAACAAATCCCCGGTGCCTAGTGGTTTCTGCCCCCTTGGGGGCAGATTGACCTAAAATTGGCCAATCTGCCCCCAGGGGGGCAGAAATGGTCTAAATACAATTTGCCCCCCCAGGGGAGCGACCCTTGCCTGATGGGCCGCTCCCCATCTCTAAAAAAAGAAACAACAAAAAAAAAACACAAAAAAAAAAATGCCCTGGCGCCTAGAGTGTTCTGCCCCCCCCCCCCGGGGGCAGTTCGGCCTAATAATAGGCCGATCTGTCCCCCGTGGGGGCAGAAATGGCCTAAAATAAATTTGCCGCCCAACACCCACCCCCCCCCCCCCCCCCCGGGAGCGACCCTTGCCTACGGGGTCACTCCCCCTGCGTGACATTGGCGCCAAAAAACAAATCCCCGGTGCCTAGTGGTTTCTGCCCCCTTGGGGGCAGATTGACCTAAAATCGGCCAATCTGCCCCCAGGGGGGCAGAAATGGTCTAAATACAATTTGCCCCCCAGGGGAGCGACCCTTGCCTGATGGGTCGCTCCCCATCTCTAAAAAAAAAAAAAGAACAAAAAAAAAAAAACACAAAAAAAATATTTGCCCTGGCGCCTAGAGGTTTCTTCCCCCCCTGGGGGCAGATCGGCCTAATAAGGCCTTCCCAAAAAATTGCCCCCCCTGGGAGCGACCCTTGCCAAAGGGGTCGCTTTGTTGCATGACATTCGCGCGCAAAAACAATCTCCCTGGTGTCTAATGGTTTCTGCCCCCCTTGGGGGCAGATTGGCCTAATCAAAATAGGCCAATCTGCCCCCAAGGGGGGCAGAAATGGCCTAAATATATATTGCCCCGTAGGGGAGCGACCCTTGCCTAAGGAATCGCTCCCCACCTAAAAAAAAATAATTCATCACAAAAAAAAAAAAAAAAAAAAAAGGTCCCTGGTGCCTAGAGGGGGGGGCAGAAAAGGCCTTCCTAAAAAAATGCCCCCCTGGGAGCGACCCTTGCCCAAGGGGTCGCTCCCTTTTGCCAATTTCAAGAAAAAAAAAATCCCTGGTGTCTAGTGGGGTTTCAAAAGCCGGATTGCAAGCAATCCGGCTTTTGAAACCTGTGAGAGACTTCAAAGGGAAGGAAATACATTTCCTTCCCTTTGAAGCCTCTCGGGGCCTCCCCCGTGGGATTTAAAAAGAAATGCAAAAGCATTTCTTTTTCAATCGCGCTGGAAGCTCTGCTTCCAGCGCGATGGGGGAGACCCTGTGACTAATCAGCGCGCGCTCGCGCGCTGACGTCACAGGGGGGGTTGGGGGGGCCGGGGTGGGAGGGGAAGGGCTTCCCCTTCCATCCCTGACTTGGGGGGGTGGGGGGGAACCCCACAGAGGGAGCGAGAGCGCTCCCTCTGGGCTCTGTGCACAGGACGTAATGGTTACGTCCTGGGCACAGCAGCACTGTGCCTCAGGACGTAACCATTACGTCCTGGGCACAGAAGGGGTTAACATGGGAGATGTACTGGTCTGCCAAACACACCATCTGCACATTAATCGAATGGTAACTCTTCCGGTTTCTGTACACCTGTTCACTCCTGCGGGGGGTGCCAAGGCCACATGTATCCCATCAATTGCATCTATGATGTTGAGGATATGTTCCAGGGCATAGAAGTCACCTTTCACTGTAGGCAATTCCTCCACCTGAGGGAAAACAATGTAGCTCCGCATGTGTTTCAGCAGGGCAGACAACACTCTGGACAACATGTTGGAAAACATAGGCTGGGACATCCCTGATGCAATGGCCACAGTTGTTTGAAAAGACCCACTTGCTAGGAAATGGAGTACTGACAGCACCTGCACTTGAGGGGGGATTCCTGTGGGATGGCGGATAGCTGACATCAGGTCTGGCTACAACTGGGCACACAGTTCCTGGATTGTGGCACGATCAAGCCTGTAGGTGATGATCACATGTCTTTCCTCCATTGTCGATAGGTCCACCAGCGGTCTATACACCGGAGGATGCCGCCATCTCCTCACATGCCCCAGTGGACGGTGCCTATGGAGGAGAACAGCGAGCACAGAGTCATCCAACTCTAAGGTACGTAAACACAGCTTACTCTGAACATATTCATAAATTATAATTTGCCTGTATGAGTGGTTAGGCAAGGCCTAGGTATGTGTGACACAGTCAAAAAGAAAGCCATGTGGGCTCCTGAAATGGCAGCTGCCTGACCTGTAAGGTGGGACAAGGGGATATGAGGTTAACTGCGCTGGCGTTGTACACCATTGCGGTAGGCAGTCGAAGACCGCAGCACAATTCTGCATTGGTTAACATTGGACCCTATGGGTCCCAGGAGCCAATGACGATGTACGCCGGCGGTGACGGTACGCACTGCCGAGGACGTGACCGCCATTTTCTCTCTGTTCAATCACTCAATACCTGATCTTCGACAGGAGAGGACCTACACTGCAAGTGCTGCTGTGACCTGAGTCTGGAAGAGACAATGGCTCGTGTGTCTGGGGAAAGGGCCCCTGCTTTCAGCACAGAGGAGTTGGAGAAACTTGTGGACAGGGTCCTCCTCCAGTACATGCTACTCTACGGTCCTCCAGACAAACAGGTAAGTACACTGTAAGCATGCTGTATGGGCAATGCCTGTGTGGAGTGGGGTGGATGAAAGATAGAGGGGGGAGAATGAGGCGTGCATGAAAGACGGTGAGTGCATGTGCGTCATGGCAAGGGTAGGGATGCAGGCCAATGACTGTGACGGTGCAGTTGGTAATTACTTCTCTTTTCCCCTGCACAGTTCCTGTAGGTCAGCACCCACCAGAAGAAGGACATCTGGTGTGCCATCGCCAGGGAAGTCCAGACCCTGGGGGTCTACCACAGACGGAGCACCCACTGCCAGAAAAGATGGGAGGACATTCGCCGCTGGAGCAAGAAGACGGCGGAGGCCCAGCTGGGATGGCCTCCCAACGTGGGAGGGGTGCCCGTCGCACCATGACCCCCCTGATGTTCAGGATCCTGGCAGTGGCGTATCGGGACTTGGATAGGCGCTTGAGGGCATCACAGCAGCCACAAGGGGGTGAGTATATTCTCATTCTGTTGATTCAGCGCGCATTTTAGGTGTCTGGTGGGGGAGGTGGGTTGTGGGTTCCCCTAGGCCAGGGCGAGTTTGCTAGTTAAGTTCCCTTCTTCAGGCAGGCCCTGTGGCACCCCACCCCACCTGTGTACAGTGCCAACTACACCTAGTCAGGCTCCTGTGACATCCATGTGTGCAGAAATCGCCCATAGCCTTGTAAGCCATGTCTCTGCGATTGAATAGTGGACCCCAAGTGCGCAGTGTAGTGCAGGGGGCTTCTGTGTCTGTCATGTCCGCCAACGGTAGCGGTATTGCATGCACTGAACATGTCTTTCTTCTGTCTTCCTCACCTTCTTGTGGTCTCCCTGTACTTGTATGCATTAGCATAATCAGGCGGAGGAGCAGTGGCACCGGAGCAGGAGGGAGCTGCATCCTACATGGCCCTGGAGGGCGAGACTACGGACTCCAAATTCACCAGTGGGATGGAGGGCGAGGGGAGCTCCACGGCGAGGACAGGAGCTGACACCTGCGACACGGACTCCTCCTCTGATGGGAGCTCCCTTGCAGTGGCGGCCCCATCTGTGCCCCCTGCATCTACAGGTACAGCTGCCACCCCCCCTACCAGCACCACCCTCCCAGCAGCCCCTCAGGCTTTGCCCCGTGCCCGCTCACCCAGGAGGGTGGGCATTACCTTCGCCCCAGGCACCTCAGCCCCTGCCCCTGTCACCCCTGCTGCCCCCAGTGAGGAGGCCATTGACCTCCTCAGGTCCCTCACTGTTAGCCAGTCTACCATTTTGAATGCCATCCAGGGTGTAGAGAGGCAGTTGCAACAGACTAATGCATACCTGGAGGGCATTCATTCTGGTCAGGCAGCCCTTCAGCAAGCTTTTCAGACTCTGGCCTCAGCACTGATGGCAGCCATTGTCCCTGTCTCTAGCCTCCCCCCTCCAACTTCCCCCACCCAGACCCACACCCCTGTACCTCAGCCTATCCCAAGCACACCATCAGACCAGCATGCACACACCTCAACACACAAGGGAAGCTCTGGCAAACATAAGCACCACACATCCCACAGGCACTCACGCAAGCATCACACACATGCAGACACACCAACATCCACTGCCTCCACTGTGTCCCCTCCTCCTCCTCATCTCCCTCCTCCCTCCCTGTCTCGTCTCCACTCACACTTGCATGCACTACATCCTCAGCCACTACGTCCACCACCAGCACACACACCACTACACCCCGCTCACGTGCAGTCACCACCCCCACTTCCATTCACACGTCGCCTGTGTCCTCTCCCAGTGTGTCTGTGAGGCCACCTCCCAAGGTACACAAACGCAGCCACACACCCACCCAACAGCCATCCACCTCACGACAGCCTCCAGCCCATGCACCTTCACCCAAAGTCAGCAAACGTACACCTCCTACAACCACAACCTCTTCCTCCACTCCCAAACCCCCTCCAGCTACCCGTCCCAGTGCTCCTAAGAAACGTTTCCTGGCCAGCCTTGATTTCTTCCCCTCACCTCCACCACCCCGTCAGTCTCCTAGGGCCCGACTCTCCAGGTCCCAACCTAGCACCTCAGCCACAACATCGGCGGGACCAGTGGTGCCAGTAGTCACCGGATTATGGTGTGCACAAAGCAGCAGGGCAGCCAGTGTGGCAAGGAGCCACAGCACGGACAGTCCCCCACCTGTCAAGCATCAAAAGTTGGCCAGTGCCCGGCGGGAGAGGGGAAAGAAACCAGCCCGCAAAGCCGCTCCCAGGGGTACAGTTGGAGGTGTGGAGACGGATGCAACACCATCCAAGGTGGGAAAGGGGCACAGTAAAACCGGCAAGTCTGGGAAGATCAGCACGGCGGACAAGACCGCCAGCAGCCCCGCTGCCCAGGAAGCGACCGCCAGCAGCCCCGCTGCCACAGACAGGACCGCCAGCAGCAGCTCCGCTGCCCAGGAAGCTACCGCCAGCACCCCCGCTGCCACAGACAGGAACGAAAGCAGCAGCCCCGCTGCCACAGACAAGACCGCCAGCAGCAGCCCCGCTGCCTAGGGGGCGAACGCCAGCAGCCCCGGTGCCCAGGAAGCGACCGCCAGCAGCCCCGCTGCCACAGACAGGACCGACAACAGCAGCCCCACTGCCCAGGAAGCGACTGCCAGCAGCCCGCTGCCACAGACAGGACCGCCAGCAGCAGCTCCGCTGCCCAGGAAGCGACCACCAGCAGCCCCGGTGCCCAGGAAGCGACCGCCAGCAGCCCCGCTGCCACAGACAGGACCGCCAACAGCAGCCCCACTGCCCAGGAAGCGACTGCCAGCAGCCCCACTGCCACAGACAGGATCGCCAGCAGCAGCCCCGCTGCCCAGGAAGCGACCACCAGCAGCCTGGCTGCCACAGACAAGACCACCACCAGCTGAACCGCTGCCCAGGACACCGCCGCCAGCAGCCCCGCAGGCCAGGACAAGACCGCGACCAGCTGAACTGCTGCCCAGGACACCGCCGCCAGCAGCCACACTGCCACAGACAAGACCGCCACCAGCTGAACTGCTGCCCAGGACACCGCCGCCAGCAGCCCCGCAGGCCAGGACAAGACCGCCACCAGCTGAACCGCTGCCCAGGACACCACCGCCAGCAGCCCCGCAGGCCAGTCAGCGCCAATGATTCTGACGCTACTGACTCTGCCACGGGCAGGATGATGCACTCTGGGCACAAGGCCCCCTCCAGAACCAGTGGAGAGATACATCCACTACCTCAGTCCTTGGCAGGATGAAGCACTCTGGGCACAAGCCCCCCTCCAGAACCAGTGGAGTATCACACCCACTACCTCAGTCATTGGCAGGATGAAGCACTCTGGGCACAAGGCCCCCTCCAGAACCAGTGGAGTATCACATCCACTACCTCAGTCCTTGGCAGGATGATGCACTCTGGGCACAAGGCCCCCTCCAGAACCAGTGGAGAGATACATCCACTACCTCAGTCCTTGGCAGGATGAAGCACCCTGGGCACAAGGCCCCCTCCAGAAACCAGTGGAGACTGTTATCCACTTGAGAGACTGTGGCTTGCCAGTCCCCAGGATTGAACAGTGGGCAACCCACCCACTGTAGAGACTTGAGAGACTGTGGTTTTGCACTCCCCAGGATTGCACAGTGGGCAAACCACCCACTGTAGAGACTTGAGAGGCTGTGGCTTTGCACTCCCCAGGATTGCACAGTGGGCAAACCAACCACTGTAGAGACTTGAGAGACTTTGGCTTTGCACTCCCCAGGATTGCACAGTGGGCAAACCAACCACTGTAGAGACTTGAGAGACTGTGGCTTTGCACTCCCCAGGATTGCACAGTGGGCAAACCAACCACTGTAGAGACTTGAGAGACTGTGGCTTTCCACTCTCCAGGATTGAACAGTGGGCATGGAGCCGACTCGTGGTTCTGGCATTGTGCACTCAACCGGCTGAGGTGCCCCCCCTTCCCTTCCCCCTGCGGTGCCTGTTTTATTTCTATATGATGCCCCTGCAGTGTTCTCTCCGTTTTGATCGGGTATTGACCTCCTCAGGTCCCTCACTGTTGGCCAGTCTACCATTTTGAATGCCATCCAGGGTGTAGAGAGGCAGTTGCAACAGACGAATGCGTACCTGGAGGGCATTCATTCTGGTCAGGCAGCCCTTCAGCAAGCTTTTCAGACTCTGGCCTCAGCACTGATGGCAGCCATTGTCCCTGTCTCTAGCCTCCCCCCTCCAACTTCCCCCACCCAGACCCACACCCCTGTACCTCAGCCTATCCCAAGCACACCATCAGACCAGCATGCACACACCTCAACACACAAGGGAAGCTCTGGCAAACATAAGCACCACACATCCCACAGGCACTCACGCAAGCATCACACACATGCAGACACACCAACATCCACTGCCTCCACTGTGTCCCCCTCCTCCTCATCTCCCTCCTCCCTCCCTGTCTCGTCTCCACTCACACTTGCATGCACTACATCCTCAGCCACTACGTCCACCACCAGCACACCCACCACTACACCCCACTCACGTGCAGTCACCACCCCCACTTCCATTCACACGTCCCCTGTGTCCTCTCCCAGTGTGTCTGTGAGGCCACCTCCCAAGGTACACAAACGCAGCCACACACCCACCCAACAGCCATCCACCTCACAACAGCCTCCAGCCCATGCACCTTCACCCAAAGTCAGCAAACGTACACCTCCTACAACCACAACCTCTTCCTCCACTCCCAAACCCCCTCCAGCTACCCGTCCCAGTGCTCCTAAGAAACGTTTCCTGGCCAGCCTTGATTTCTTCCCCTCACCTCCACCACCCCGTCAGTCTCCAAGGGCCCGACTCTCCAGGTCCCAACCTAGCACCTCAGCCACAACATCGGCGGGACCAGTGGTGCCAGTAGTCACCGGATTATGGTGTGCACAAAGCAGCAGGGCAGCCAGTGTGGCAAGGAGCCACAGCACGGACAGTCCCCCACCTGTCAAGCATCAAAAGTTGGCCAGTGCCCGGCGGGAGAGGGGAAAGAAACCAGCCCGCAAAGCCGCTCCCAGGGGTACAGTTGGAGGTGTGGAGACAGATGCAACACCATTCAAGGTGGGAAAGGGGCACAGTAAAACCGGCAAGTCTGGGAGGTCAGCACGGCGGACAAGACCGCCAGCAGCCCGCTGCCCAGGAAGCGACCGCCAGCAGCCCCGCTGCCACAGACAGGACCGCCAGCAGCAGCTCCGCTGCCCAGGAAGCGACCGCCAGCACCCCCGCTGCCACAGACAGAAACGAAAGTAGCAGCCCCGCTGCCACAGACAAGACCGCCAGCAGCAGCCCCACTGCCTAGGGGGCGAACGCCAGCAGCCCCGGTGCCCAGGAAGCGACTGCCGGCAGCCCCGCTGCCACAGACAGGACCGACAACAGCAGCCCCACTGCCCAGGAAGCGACTGCCAGCAGCCCCGCTGCCACAGACAAGACCGCCAGCAGCAGCTCCGCTGCCCAGGAAGCGACCACCAGCAGCCCCGGTGCCCAGGAAGCGACCGCCAGCAGCCCCGCTGCCACAGACAGGACCGCCAACAGCAGCCCCACTGCCCAGGAAGCGACTGCCAGCAGCCCCACTGCCACAGACAGGATCGCCAGCAGCAGCCCCGCTGCCCAGGAAGCGACCACCAGCAGCCTGGCTGCCACAGACAAGACCACCACCAGCTGAACCGCTGCCCAGGACACCGCCGCCAGCAGCCCTGCAGGCCAGGACAAGACCGCCACCAGCTGAACTGCTGCCCAGGACACTGCCGCCAGCAGCCACACTGCCACAGACAAGACCGCCACCAGCTGAACTGCTGCCCAGGACACCGCCGCCAGCAGCCCCGCAGGCCAGTACAAGACCGCCACCAGCTGAACCGCTGCCCAGGACACCACCGCCAGCAGCCCCGCAGGCCAGTCAGCGCCAATGATTCTGACGCTACTGACTCTGCCACGGGCAGGATGATGCACTCTGGGCACAAGGCCCCCTCCAGAACCAGTGGAGAGATACATCCACTACCTCAGTCCTTGGCAGGATGAAGCACTCTGGGCACAAGTCCCCCTCCAGAACCAGTGGAGTATCACACCCACTACCTCAGTCCTTGGCAGGATGAAGCACTCTGGGCACAAGGCCCCCTCCAGAACCAGTGGAGTATCACATCCACTACCTCAGTCCTTGGCAGGATGATGCACTCTGGGCACAAGGCCCCCTCCAGAACCAGTGGAGAGATACATCCACTACCTCAGTCCTTGACAGGATGAAGCACCCTGGGCACAAGGCCCCCTCCATAAACCAGTGGAGACTGTTATCCACTTGAGAGACTGTGGCTTGCCAGTCCCCAGGATTGAACAGTGGGCAACCCACCCACTGTAGAGACTTGAGAGACTGTGGCTTTGCACTCCCCAGGATTGCACAGTGGGCAAACCACCCACTGTAGAGACTTGAGAGGCTGTGGCTTTGCACTCCCCAGGATTGCACAGTGGGCAAACCAACCACTGTAGAGACTTGAGAGACTGTGGCTTTGCACTCTCCAGGATTGCACAGTGGGCAACCCACCCACTGTAGAGACTTGAGAGACTTTGGCTTTGCACTCCCCAGGATTGCACAGTGGGCAAACCAACCACTGTAGAGACTTGAGAGACTGTGGCTTTGCACTCCCCAGGATTGCACAGTGGGCAAACCAACCACTGTAGAGACTTGAGAGACTGTGGCTTTCCACTCTCCAGGATTGAACAGTGGGCATGGAGCCGACTCGTGGTTCTGGCGTTGTGCACTCAAACGGCTGAGGTGCCCCCCCTTCCCTTCCCCCTGCGGTGCCTGTTTTATTTCTATATGATGCCCCTGCAGTGTTCTCTCTGTTTTGATCGGGTATTGTCCTCCTCAGGTCCCTCACTGTTGGCCAGTCTACCATTTTGAATGCCATCCAGGGTGTAGAGAGGCAGTTGCAACAGACGACTGCATACCAGGAGAGCATTCATTCTGGTCAGGCAGCCCTTCAGCAAGCTTTTCAGACTCTGGCCTCAGCACTGATGGCAGCCATTGTCCCTGTCTCTAGCCTCCCCCCTCCAACTTCCCCCACCCAGACCCACACCCCTGTACCTCAGCCTATCCCAAGCACACCATCAGACCAGCATGCACACACCTCAACACACAAGGGAAGCTCTGGCAAACATAAGCAGCACACATCCCACAGGCACTCACGCAAGCATCACACACATGCAGACACACCAACATCCACTGCCTCCACTGTGTCCCCCTCCTCCTCATCTCCCTCCTCCCTCCCTGTCTCGTCTCCACTCACACTTGCATGCACTACATCCTCAGCCACTACGTCCACCACCAGCACACCCACCACTACACCCCGTTCACGTGCAGTCACCACCCCCACTTCCATTCACACGTCCCCTGTGTCCTCTCCCAGTGTGTCTGTGAGGCCACCTCCCAAGGTACACAAACGCAGCCACACACCCACCCAACAGCCATCCACCTCACGACAGCCTCCAGCCCATGCACCTTCACCCAAAGTCAGCAAACGTATACCTCCTACAACCACAACCTCTTCTTCCACTCCCAAACCCCTTCCAGCTACCCGTCCCAGTGCTCCTAAGAAACGTTTCCTGGCCAGCCTTGATTTCTTCCCCTCACCTCCACCACCCCGTCAGTCTCCTAGGGCCCGACTCTCCAGGTCCCAACCTAGCACCTCAGCCACAACATCGGCGGGACCAGTGGTGCCAGTAGTCACCGGATTATGGTGTGCACAAAGAAGCAGGGCAGCCAGTGTGGCAAGGAGCCACAGCACGGACAGTCCCCCACCTGTCAAGCATCAAAAGTTGGGCAGTGCCCGGCGGGAGAGGGGAAAGAAACCAGCCCGCAAAGCCGCTCCCAGGGGTACAGTTGGAAGTGTGGAGACAGATGCAACACCATCCAAGGTGGGAAAGGGGCACAGTAAAACCGGCAAGTCTGGGAAGATCAGCACGGCGGACAAGACCGCCAGCAGCCCCGCTGCCCAGGAAGCGACCGCCAGCAGCCCTGCTGCCACAGACAGGACCGCCAGCAGCAGCTCCGCTGCCCAGGAAGCGACCGCCAGCAGCCCCGCTGCCACAGACAGGAACGAAAGCAGCAGCCCCGCTGCGACAGACAAGACCGCCAGCAGCAGTCCCGCTGCCTTGGGGGCGAACGCCAGCAGCCCCGGTGCCCAGGAAGCGACCGCCAGCAGCCCCGCTGCCACAGACAGGACCAACAACAGCAGCCCCACTGCCCAGGAAGCGACTGCCAGCAGCCCCGCTGCCACAGACAGGACCGCCAGCAGGGAGCGACCACCAGCAGCCCCGGTGCCCAGGAAGCGACCGCCAGTAGCCCGCTGCCACATACAGGACCACCAACAGCAGCCCCACTGCCCAGGAAGCGACTGCCAGCAGCCCCGCTGCCACAGACAGGATCGCCAGCAGCAGCCCCGCTGCCCAGGAAGCGACCACCAGCAGCCTGGCTGCCACAGACAAGACCGCCACCAGCTGAACCGCTGCCCAGGACACTGCCGCCAGCAGCCCCGCAGGCCAGGACAAGACCGCCACCAGCTGAACTGCTGCCCAGGACACCGCCGCCAGCAGCCACACTGCCACAGACAAGACCGCCACCAGCTGAACTGCTGCCCAGGACACCGCCGCCAGCAGCCCCGCAGGCCAGGACAAGACCGCCACCAGCTGAACCGCTGCCCAGGACACCACCGCCAGCAGCCCTGCAGGCCAGTCAGCACCAATGATTCTGACGCTACTGACTCCGCCACGGGCAGGATGATGCACTCTGGGCACAAGGCCCCCTCCAGAACCAGTGGAGAGATACATCCACTACCTCAGTCCTTGGCAGGATGAAGCACTCTGGGCACAAGGCCCCCTCCAGAACCAGTGGAGTATCACACCCACTACCTCAGTCCTTGGCAGGATGAAGCACTCTGGGCTCAAGGCCCCCTCCAGAACCAGTGGAGTATCACATCCACTACCTCAGTCCTTGGCAGGATGAAGCACTCTGAGCACAATGCCCCCTCCGGAAACCAGTGGAGACTGTTATCCACTTGAGAGACTGTGGCTTGCCACTCCCCAGGATTGAACAGTGGGCAACCCACCCAATGTAGAGACTTGAGAGACTGTGGCTTTGCACTCCCCAGGATTGCACAGTGGGCAAACCACCCACTGTAGAGACTTGAGAGGCTGTGGCTTTGCACTCCCCAGGATTGCACAGTGGGCAAACCAACCACTGTAGAGACTTGAGAGACTGTGGCTTTGCACTCTCCAGGATTGCACAGTGGGCAACCCACCCACTGTAGAGACTTGAGAGACTTTGGCTTTGCACTCCCCAGGATTGCACAGTGGGCAAACCAACCACTGTAGAGACTTGAGAGACTGTGGCTTTGCACTCCCCAGGATTGCACAGTGGGCAAACCAACCACTGTAGAGACTTGAGAGACTGTGGCTTTTGCACTCTCCAGGATTGAACAGTGGGCATGGAGCCGACTCGTGGTTCTGGTGTTGTGCACTCAACCGGCTGAGGTGCCCTCCCCTTCCCTTCCCCCTGCGGTGCCTGTTTTATTTCTATATGATGCCGCTGCAGTGTTCTCTCCGTTTTGATCGGGTTCTGAGTGTGGGCCTCGCCAATGCCTTTTTGGCCCAGTGATCCACGGACTATGATGGTGGAATACCTTGGACTTGTTTTCTTGGTGTATATAATTGTATATAGTATAAATGTATGTATCTGTAAATATTTTTGATGTATGTAATTGAATATATCACAATTATTCAACTCATTTCCTTTTGTCCTTGCATTCTTCCAGGGGGTTCGGAGGGTGTAATTGTTACGTATCAATATGTATTAGCGTGTGTGTTGTAGTGGGTGAGGGTGGGGGTGTTGCGTGTGTGTGTCACTGTTTCCCCCCGTGTTGTAGGTGCAGTACTCACCGTTGTCTTCGCCACCGGCATTCGTGCTCCTGGTAGAGGAGCAGGAAGATAAAGGCTGGCAGTATCTGGAGCTCGGGTTCCATGGCGTCCTGATTCCTCAGGGGTTGTGTAGAGGTGAGCGTTTTCCCTTCGAAGTCCTGTTTCCGCCGTGTTTTTGTTCGTGGGGAATCCGCCCCAGAAAAGGTGGCGGATTGGTGGGTTGTAATAGTGTGGGCGGTACATTGTCCTCACCTGTCTGTTGGCGGTTACTGCCGTGGTGTTTGTTTGTACCGCCGTGGCGGTCGGAGTGTTAAAGTGGCTGTCTATGTTTCCACCACAGTCGTAATTCAATTTTTTTTCCCGCCGGCCGCATTAACACCGACCTCCAGGGTTGTAATGACCACCATAGTGAACTTACAGCAGAGCATAGTAGTTCCGTTTTGTCGCTAAAGTTCTCACCCCTTCATTAGTATGCCAGTAATACTCAGCTGTTCAATGGTTCTTAACAGTGACCTAGGGCAGTGGGGGAGTGGCGATAATCATGTCACTTAAGGCCACTGTCTAATGCCTTCAGCAATATGTATTCATGCTCTCTAGGGATTACCAATCCTCTTCATGATCTGCAATACTTATCAAGAGAGCCAATCAGAAATGAAGCCAACAATATAACAAAGCTAAGAAAAACAAAAACAAACCATCTGCCCCTGGTCCTCGTATGTAAACAAGGAAGCTGTGTGACGACAATAGATATGGAAATCAGCTTTTGAGTACTATCCCGGAGTCTGTGCATCGGGATGGGTCTCCAATAGGAATCACCTACCCATGTGCCATTCCCCTGGGGGTCCTGGAGTTAATACTGTGGCCTACGCCTCATCTCTTTGCCTTCTTCCCTCTTCAAGGCTCTCTCCTCCGCTCTACCCCATCTCATGACATCTTGTGCCCATTTCTGTAGGCTAGGACCTTCAGCATGTTTCCATGCCACTGATATTCATCGCTTAGCCAGCACCAGAGCCAAATCAACAAATCTGTTGTCCACTTTTTTGGGATGTGGCCTAGTAAATAACCCCAGAAGGCATATTTCCATCGTAGTCTCTAGTCGTCTATGCAGTGCATGGTTAATTTTATGGATGACCCCCCTCCAAAATTCTTGCAGCTGTGGACATCCCCATGCCATGTACCCGAGTCCCGCATCCAACAATCGGCACCATGGGCAACCCAATCCAGCCCCCCATATATGAGCATCAGCCATTGTGGGGTTAGGTAAGTCCTATGTGTGTAGTTATATTGTATATATTTTAGACCAGGTGTTTCAGGAGACCGAGGGGGCGTACACAAGAATCCTGTTCCATTCTCCATCAGTGAGGTGTCTATCCAGGTCATTCTCCCACCTAGGCCGTAGAGCATCCAGCGGGTTATGTACCATTGGCAGTAGTGCCGTATAAAGCCAGGAGACCAAATGTGAGCCCTCCTCAATGGGAGCATAGGGCCAGATGTAGCAAACAATTGAGAGTCACAAATGGCCCGATTCACAATTTGCGACCCCGCAAAATTGGACATGGGATGCAAAAATCCTATTTCCGACTCGCAAAATGCGACGCGAGCCGTTATCGACTCGCAAAATTTGTGACCCGCAAATAGCTAGTTGCAATTTGCGAGTCGCAAACCAAATGCAATAGCAACTCGCAAATTGCGACTAGTCGCAAAAAGCCCATTTTGCACTTCCAATTTATCACTAACTCAGAGCAGGTGGTAACTATTACCAAAGTATAAAAGGGGACCCAGAAGGCATCTGGGTTACTCAAGATGGCGGAGATATACCTGATAGCAGTGAGGAGGAGAGCCCACTCTGCCCAGCAGAGGAGGAGGAGGAGCCAGAGACTGGAGAAGACATACAGAACAAGGCAGACACTCTTCCAGCAAACAGAGGAGGAAATATATGATAAATATAGACTTAGCAGCGCAGCTATACTAGATTTAATAGAATTACTCAAACCACAGGTAGAACGCCAGACTGTGCGCGGCTGTGCCATCCCTACGCATGTGCAAGTGCTATGCTCACTGCACCTCTTGGCCTCGGGTAGCTATCAGGGGGTCATTGCTGTGGCAGGTGGGGTATCCCAAAGTGCACTCTCACGGTTCTCTAGGGCATTCCTAGACGCCTTACTCACACACATGTCCAGATACATATACCTACCCAGGAATGATGCAGAAATCAACAGCACCAAGTTGGAATTTTACAGGATTGCCAACTTCCCCCATGTCTTAGGGTGTGTAGACGGGACACATATACAAATATGCCCTCATGCAAACCTGGAATATCTGTTCCGCAATAGGAAGTGTACCCACTCACTCAACATACAGGTGGTATGTGTCGCCCATTATGTTATCACTGACATGGTAGCCAAATTTCCAGGCAGTACTCATGACTCCTACATTTTTAGGCACAGTGGGATACACCAACGTCTGGAACGTGGGGAGTTTGGAGATGTATACCTCCTAGGAAGAGCTGAATACACCTTGAAGACATGCACACAGGTCAATGTGCAAACCACCCATGCCTTGCTAACATTGTACTTTTTGTGCCAAACAGGTGACAGTGCATATGCACTACGTCCATGGATACTAACTCCGTACATAACACCCAGCAATGATTGCGAGAGGCGATACAACAGGGCACATAAGAGGACCAGGAACATAATAGAACGTACCTTTGGACTGCTGAAAGCAAGGTTCAGATGCCTCCACCGAAGTGGAGGTGCCCTCCAGTATACCCCAATAACAGCTTTCAAAATAGTTGTTGCATGCGCTATACTGCACAACATTGCCACCAGACGTGGGCTACCTCTCACCCCTGAAGACCCAGATTCTGAGGATGAAGAGCAAGAGCATCCACATCGCCATCATGGGGATAGGAGCATCGCAAATCAAGGCAGACTGAGACGGGAACACATTGCAAACCAATACTTTGGAAGGTACGTGCCAACTTTTACCATACTCACCAATGTAACACACAAAGAGTCCATGTGTTAGGTGGAAAGAAAAAGTGATTTAATAAGTGCAAATAACAAAACTATGTACAATAGGAACAGTTCAGGGGCTTCAATAGTCCACCTGGCATGGGACACATTGACGTCATGTGCCCCAACCCCAAGGACTGTGAGGAGCTCAGACTCTACGGCAGGCTCGGCCAGCCTGGCTGGTACTAGGGGGGTCAGCAGTGCTTTGCCTTGTGCTTCCACTGCGAAGCACCCTGGTGTCACCGGCAGAGACACTGCTGACAGTGGAGCCCTCCTCACTGTCCTGTGGCGTGTCGCCTGTGCCCCTGGCCACCTGCCGTGCCTCCATGAGGTCTATAGCATGGCTGAGCCGGCCCAGGCCCCGTGCCACGTCACCAGCAAAGTGGCCCATGTCCACCTGGAGGCTGACTGTGCGCCTAGACAGCCCTGTTGTGTTCACAGCCAGCCTTACTATAGAAGAGGACATCCTGTCCAGGCGGTGCAGCAGCTGGCGGTCCCTGCGCTGTGCACTCTCACTCTGCGTTAGCAGTCCTGCCACTAGTTGGCGAATGGAGGTTGCAAGGTCACCCATGTTGGTACTGATCACCTGCAACTCCGAATGTACCTGCTGCATACTGTTGGCATGATTGTGTTCAAAGCGCTGCAGTGCCCCACTAATCCTCCTTAATTCTTGGGTTTGCAGGCGCTGACCCCGTAGAAGTGCAGCCTCGGTTGGTGATGTGGAGGCACTCCCTGACTCTGCCTGCCGCTCTGATGTTGATGTTCCACGTCGCCTGCGAAGCGGTGGAGGTCCTGTGTTGTCTCCCGTGGCACTCTGGCTCGTACCTGGTGCAGGCTCACACACCACTACTGCAACAGGTGTTTCCTGAGGGGACATGGTGTTGAAGGTGCATGTAGCAGTGGTGGCTGGTCCTGTTCTCTCCTGTGTGTGCTGGCTGACCAGTGGCCCCTGGCTGCTTGGGCTGCTGGGGGTGTCTTGTGGGAGACCTGTGGGACATAGGGAACACACTGTCAGTGTCTACTATCTGTTATCAACTTCCTAATAAATTATTGCCTATGAACTGCCTACTTGACTACATTGCCCATAATGCATCATTCTGGTGTTTGCTACTCTGAAATGGAACTATTTTGGTTGTGCATGCTCCTGTGTACAAGGTGGGTGGGGGTATGGCGTTAATGAGGGTACATGCATGTCACATGGTACTCACCGGTTGATGGTCCTGGCTCAGAGGTGTCCAGATCTCCCATCCCGCTTACAGCCTCAGGCTCAAGGGTCTCTTCCTCCAGGGGTGTGGGTGGTGGTACTGTCGATGGTCCCCCTCCTGTGCCTGTCATCTCCCGGAGCCGCTCTGCCACCTTCTCCTTCGTCCGGGAGTGCAGGTCATACCACCTTTTCTTCAATTCTTCCACACTTCAGTGGCTGACTCCCAGGGAGTTTACTTTGTCCTGAATCTCCTGCCAGAGTCTTCTCTTCTCTGTCTCTGGCACGGTGAGCGCTGCCCTGCCAAACAGCTGGTCATGGTGCTGACAGCACTCATCAGTCAGCACCTCCAACTCCTTTTCAGCAAACTTCAGTTTCCTCTTCCTTGGATTTTCAGCCATGGTTGCAGGAGCTCTGTTTGTTTGCTGTGCTGAAGTTGAAATGGTTGTGGTCTGTTTGTTTGCTGTGCTGAAGTTGAAATGGTTGTGGTCCTCCCTCCTCCCAGGTGTATTTGTAAACTTCCTGGCTGTGTCATCATCATGTGCCAGGCAGTGTTTTTCAGAGTGTTCTGAAGTGTTTTCCAGAGTGTTCTGCAGCACCTGCATTCAGTTTTCAGCACAGTCGCAATTTGCGACACCCACTTCCAAATTGCGTGTCCGTTTTTTGTGCGGTCGCAAAAAGCAACCTCGCAAACAGCTGACTCGCAAAGAATCACAATTTGCGAGTCGCAAATTTTTACCTACCTACATCTGGCCCACAGTCTGTAAGACCTTGTGTGTGGGAGGTTCACCCTCTTTACCTCTCCAGAGGGCCCGGATGGACCCTATTATCGCCTCATATGTCAGAAACTGCCCGCGAGGCAAACCAGTCTGGTCCGCAAGATCCTCAAACGGGATCAGCAATCCCTGACTGTACAGTGCACCCAGTGTATGCAGGTCTGTGGCTGTCCAGCAGTGTAGTTATCGTTTTGTAAAACAAGAGAGGGGGTCGCTATGGGGCATTCCCACTAGAGGCATATCTGGCATGTAAGGCACCTCCATGTGTGTTCTTCTAAGGACTCTCCGCCAGTTGGCAGTAATACTCCCCACTTAGTGCAGTGTACGGTAGGCAAAAGCAGTCCATCCACCAGTCCGGTGTTGCTGAGATCTCCTCCGTCTGTGTCAGTTCCGTAAGCCCCACTCCGCTGAACCACCACGCAAGCCACTGCATCTGGTTGCCAGGAAATAAAACTCAAAGTCGGGGACTCCAAGCCTCCAAGCGTCCCGGAGCAGTCGCAGAGTGCCACTCATTGCCGTCTACCATCCCAAATCAGTTCCCTAAGCAGCATGTCCAGTGCGGCAGGGTGATAGGCAAATTAGCAAAATAATATAGCAGTCTGGGCAGCACAACCATCTAAATAAGAGATACGCTGGCCATAATCGGCAAGTGAAGGGAGCACCAGAAGGTGACACTGGACCGCAATGCCCGAATCGCTGGGCCCAAGTTATCCTCCCTGAGGACCTGTGTCTCATGGTAGATCTGGATGCCCAGATAACGGAAGGTATGTGGTGCCCAAGATACCTCCTCCGGGCAAGAAGATGGCCGGCTCGTTCCATGGACCGCCGGGAAGATATAAGTCTTTCGTTTATTTAGTCGGAGACCAGAACAGACCCCAAACTCATCTAGCAGTTCGAACACCTGAGGTAAAGTTTCTAGACCATTGTGAGGATAGATAAGTAGATCATCTGCATACAAGGAGACTACATGGAAACGTCCACGTCAACATATGCCCCATTTTTGGGCCTTATCTCGGAGTCTCGCCGCCAGGGGTTCTATGGCAATGGCGAATAGCAAGGGGGATAGAGGGCATCCTTGTCGGGTTCCTCTATGTATGTCATAGCTACAGGAAATCGTTTGTCCCGTTTTGACTTGAGCCGAAGGTTGTGTATAGAGCAACTTAACCTAGTCACCCCAGGCCCCGCCCAAGCCCAGCCGCAACATAGTGGCATCCAAAGATTCCCAGCTCACCGTGTCGAAGGCTTTTTCAAAATCCACCGACACTACCATATCTGTCGGATTAGGGGGATGAACATCATCATAGAGCAGGGAGTATAACCTACGGAGGATATTGGAAGTGCTGTGGGTTGGAATGAACCCACTCTGGTCCCCATGGATGAGGGTATTCATGTGGGGCAGCAGTCTTGCGGCAAGGGCTTTACTAAGGATTTTAAAATCAGTGTTGAGCATGGACAGAGGTCTAAAGTCGGTAACCTCCTGTCGGCCTGTGTAGACTTGGGTAATGGGATCACTATGGCTTCCCAGGTCATGGCCGGCAACAGTTTGGTCACATAGGCTTCAGCATACATCTCCGCCAGTCTAGGAGCCAGGACATCACAGCCCAATTTATAGGACTCCCAGGACAAGCCATTGGCACCCGGGGTCTTACCCGCTGCTAGTGTTTTAATGGCTGCCTTAATCTCCCCTACGGAGATCTGTACACCCAACCCCTCCCTGTCCTCGTCAGTCAGAACATTCTGAGGCAGTGCAGACAGGAAGCTCTCCCTCACAGTAGCTGAGTCCACATTAATGGGGCTATACAAGGATTTATAGTAAGCAGTGAACTCAGCACTGATCTGAGTAGGTGTGTAAATAATGTTTCCCTCCCTAGTGAATAGGTGGGTGATCGGTGCCATGCCAGTAGCCTCCCCGCTTTCCCTTCCACATCATGCACTTTGGCCATGTAGGTCCTATAGTCATGACATCTAAGGCATTTGAGCGCCGATGAGTATTTCTCCCTGAGCTCCAGTAGTTTTGCCTGTGCTTCTGGTGAACCATCTAGGTCATTGTCACTTTTATGTGAGGTCCCGTCGGATGCCCACCATTTGCCCAAGGCAATGGCCCCGCACCACCACTCCCATTCAATGCCTCTACTGGACGCTGACTCCTGATTCAGTGTCAAATCTTCCCTCGACCTTTTTAGTAGTGCTGTGCGATGTACATCATCTTCCAATGCTGCTGGGTGCAAGTGCCACGTCGAGACAGGTTGATGAGTCTCCATCGTGGTTAGATGGATCAACAGTGGACTATGATCAGACACAGTCCGGTCTAAGTATTCAGAGTGTATAGCTGATCCGCTAAGAGAGGCAGAGCAGAGCATTCTATCTATTCTGGTGTGCACATGGTAGAGGTGGGAATAGTATGAGTAGTCTCTACCAAGAGAGTTCTGAAGGTGCCAGATATCCACCAGGTCCCAATGGGAGATCCAGGTCGACATGCCCTTGACCACTCTGACAGTGGCTGCCCCCCGCAGCGGGCGGTACAACGGTCCAGGTCAGGGTCCAGTACCCCATTGAAGTCTCCCCCAAGTAAGAATGGATTAGTAAAACGTGATGTGTGTAGGAACTGAAGTTGGACCTGATTCAGGGCATATATGCTGCCTAGGACCAACGGCCTGCTATACATGGCCCCTTCACCAATACATATTGGCCCTCCTTATCTATGTCAATATTAGTGGGTTCATAGGGGACACCTGCTCTCACCCACACCGTTGCCCCTCTTGCATAGGACTAGTATGTGGTTGCAAACAACTGCCCCCGCCAACGCCGCCGAAGGCGATCTGTTTCCACTTGGATGTGGTGAGATTCCTGTAACATGGCAATCTGTACCCCGTGCGCTTCATATAGGAAAGTATCTTGTGTCGTTTTGCAATCGAACCCATACCCCTGACATTCCAAGACAGTATTTTAGAAAAAGGACGTGTCGCAGACATATCCTCTAAGAGGGCCACCAGGGAGCATGTACCTCCTTCCCACGCAGCTCCCTGTTGACCATTGCAATAGCACATCGCATATCTCTAAGAGACCACAGGCTAAAACAGGCAATACTAACAATCCCCAACTCCCCATCCCAAGAGCAGACAAGCAACTGCTGCCCGCCCAAACCAGAACAACAGTATATGAACAAGTGATGTCATCATCTGACTGGATTGTCCGGCAGGTGATCTGGGGGTGGTCCCGGAGCGCAAAAGTGGTCCACTAGTGCCCCAACCGGCCCGCCTCTGAGCCGTATGGGAGCAACAGGGCTAAGAGTATGTAGGCTCCCTGGACTCAAATGATGTCATCTGACGTCTGAGGTGTCACGTGGGGTAGGCCCTCCACCACACTAGACAATGATTCTACATTTGTGGAGTCCTCCCCATTCAAAGACTCAGATCTCTGGCTGTCTTGGAGCTTGGAGCCTCCGTCAGGGAGGCTACCGTCTGTAGCGCAGCTCTCTTCCCCTGGTGCGCCTGTTGGCTTGTGGGTTTTGTCACCTGGCTGTCACCCAGAGAGTCTCTGATGTGTCTTCTCTTGCCATGGCGTCAAGGTTGTTTGCGTTCCATTTGTTTGGGGCCTGTAGTGCCCGCTCGGTAGGACTCAAGCCATGCCCACGCTTCATCAGGTTCCTGAAAGAAGTGTGTGGTGCCATCTAATATAATCTTCAACTTGGATGGGAACAGCAAAGCATATCGGAGTCCCTCCTCCCGCAGGGCTCGTTTCACCCCCAGGAAGGTGGCTCGTTGAGATTGGACCGCCAATGTAAAGTCTGGGGAAAAGGTGGCACGACCATCTTCCACCTGGAAGGGGCCCGTCTCGTGGGCCACCTGCACCAGCAGGTCACGGTCTCAGTAACGTAGAAGCTTTGCCACTATCGGTCAGGATGGTCTTCCCGGCTCTGGCCTATGAGTCGGGACTTGGTGCACTCTTTTCAGGGCAAAGAAGGGAGTGAGGGGACGTTTGTTCATAATGTTGTGCAGCCAGGTCTCTAGGTAGGCCACTGCATCAGCGCCCTCAACGCCCTCTGGCATTCCAACAATTCATATATTATTGCGCCGACTGTGGCCCTCAGCATCCTCCATGTGACGTTCCAATACCTGAACCCGCTCAGAGAGGCATGTGACCTGAACCTGGAGGGCCCAGTGTGCGTGCTGCAGCTTCTCCAGGGATGTTTAACCCCTTCGCTGCCAGGCCTTTTCCCCCTCCTGTGCCAGGCCTTTTTTTGCCTATTTGGGGCAGTTCGCGCTTAGGCCCTCATAACTTTTTGTCCACATAAGCTAACCAAGCCAAATTTGCGTCCTTTTTTTCCAACATCCTAGGGATTCTAGAGGTACCCAGACTTTGTGGGTTCCCTTGAAGGAGGCCAAGAAATTGGCCAAAATACAGTGAAAATTTCGTTTTTTTCAAAAAAATTGGAAAAAGTGGCTGCAGAAGAAGGCTTGTGGATTTCCCCCTGAAAATGGAATCAACAAAGGGTTTGCAGTGCTAAACTCAGCAGCTTCCTAGCTTTCAGGAAGAGGCAGACTTGAATCAGAAAACCCAATTTTTCAACACAATTTTGGCATTTTACTGGGGCATACCCCATTTTTGCAATTTTTTGTGCTTTCAGCCTCCTTCCAGTCAGTGACAGGAATGGGCATGAAACCAATGCTGGATCCCAGAAACCTAACCATTTCTGAAAAATAGACAAAATTCTGAATTCAGCAAGGGGTCATTTGTGTAGATCCTACAAGGGTTTCCTACAGAAAATAACAACTGAAAAAGAAAAATATTGAAATTGAGGTGAAAAAAACATAAATGTTTCTCTACGTTTTACTCTGTAACTTTTCCCTGCAATGCCAGATTATCGAAAGCAATATACCGTTACGTCTGCTGGACTCCTCTGGTTGCGGGGATATATAGGGCTTGTAGGTTCATCAAGAACCCAAGGAACCCAGAGCCAATAAATGAGCTGCACCCTGACGTGCGTTTTCATTCTATATCGGGTATACAGCAATTCATTTGCTGAAATATAAAGAGTAAAAAATTGCTATCAAGAAAACCTTTGCATTTCCAAAAAGGGCACAAGATAAGGTGCTGAGGAGCAGTGGTTATTTGCACATCTCTGAATTCCGGGGTGACCATACAAGCATGTGAATAATAGGGAATTTCTCAAATAGATGTCTTTTTTACACACTCTCCTATATTTGGAAGGAAAAAATGTAGAGAAAGGCAAGGGGCAATAGCACTTGTTTTGCTAATCTATGTTCCCCCAAGTCTCCCGATAAAAATGATACCTCACTTGCGTGGGTAGGCCTAGCGCCGGCACAGGAAACACCCCAAAGCGCAACGTGGACACATCCTAAATTTTGGAAAAAAACAGAGGTGTTTTTTGCGAAGTGCCTACCTGTAGATTTTGGCCTCCAGCTCAGCCGGCACCTAGGGAAACCTACCAAACCTGTGCATTTCTGAAAACTAGAGACCTAGGGGAATCCAAGGAGGGCTGACTTGCGGGGCTCGGACCAGGTTCTGTTACCCAGAATCCTTTGCAAACCTCAAAATTTGGCTAAAAAAACACATGTTCCTCACATTTCTGTGGCAGAAAGTTCTGGAATCTGAGAGGAGCTACAAATTTCCTTCCACCCAGCGTTCCCCCAAGTCTCCCGATAAAAATGATACCTCACTTGCGTGGGTAGGCCTAGCGCCGGCGACAGGAAACACCCCAAAGCGCAACGTGGACACATCCTAAATTTTGGGAAAAAACAGAGGTGTTTTTTGCGAAGTGCCTCCCTGTAGATTTTGGCCTCTAGCTCAGCCGGCACCTAGGGAAACCTACCAAACCTGTGCATTTCTGAAAACTAGAGACCTAGGGGAATCCAAGGAGGGCTGACTTGCGGGGCTCGGACCAGGTTCTGTTACCCAGAATCCTTTGCAAAGCTCAAAATTTGGCTAAAAAAACACATGTTCCTCACATTTCTGTGGCAGAAAGTTCTGGAATCTGAGAGGAGCTACAAATTTCCTTCCACCCAGCGTTCCCCCAAGTCTCCCGATAAAAATGATACCTCACTTGCGTGGGTAGGCCTAGCGCCGGCGACAGGAAACACCCCAAAGCGCAACGTGGACACATCCTAAATTTTGGGAAAAAACAGAGGTGTTTTTTGCGAAGTGCCTCCCTGTAGATTTTGGCCTCTAGCTCAGCCGGCACCTAGGGAAACCTACCAAACCTGTGCATTTCTGAAAACTAGAGACCTAGGGGAATCCAAGGAGGGCTGACTTGCGGGGCTCGGACCAGGTTCTGTTACCCAGAATCCTTTGCAAACCTCAAAATTTGGCTAAAAAAACACATGTCCCTCACATTTCTGTGGCAGAAAGTTCTGGAATCTGAGAGGAGTTACAAATTTCCTTCCACCCAGCGTTCCCCCAAGTCTCCCGATAAAAATGATACCTCACTTGCGTGGGTAGGCCTAGCGCCGGCGACAGGAAACACCCCAAAGCGCAACGTGGACACATCCTAAATTTTGGAAAAAAACAGAGGAGCTTTTTGCGAAGTGCCTACCTGTAGATTTTGGCCTCTAGCTCAGCCGGCACCTAGGGAAACCTACCAAACCTGTGCATTTCTGAAAACTAGAGACCTAGGGGAATCCAAGGAGGGCTTACTTGCGGGGCTCGGACCAGGTTCTGTTACCCAGAATCCTTTGTAAAACTCAAAATTTGGCTAAAAAACACATGTCCCTCACATTTCTGTGGCAGAAAGTTCTGGAATCTGAGAGGAGCTACAAATTTCCTTCCACACAGCGTTCCCCCCAGTCTCCCGATAAAAATGATACCTCACTTGCGTGGGTAGGCCTAGCGCCGGCGACAGGAAACACCCCAAAGCGCAACGTGGACACATCCTAAATTTTGGAAAAAAACAGAGGGGTTTTTTGCGAAGTGCCTACCTGTAGATTTTGGCCTCTAGCTCAGCCGGCACCTAGGGAAACCTACCAAACCTGTGCATTTCTGAAAACTAGAGACCTAGGGGAATCCAAGGAAGGCTGACTTGCGGGGCTCGGACCAGGTTCTGTTACCCAGAATCCTTTGCAAACCTCAAAATTTGGCTAAAAAAACACATGTCCCTCACATTTCTGAGGCAGAAAGTTCTGGAATCTGAGAGGAGCTACAAATTTCCTTCCACCCAGCGTTCCCCCAAGACTCCCTATAAAAATGATACCTCACTTGCGTGGGTAGGCCTAGCGCCGGCGACAGGAAACACCCCAAAGCGCAACGTGGACACATCCTAAATTTTGGGGAAAAACAGAGGTGTTTTTTGCGAAGTGCCTACCTGTAGATTTTGGCCTCTAGCTCAGCCGGCACCTAAGGAAACCTACCAAACCTGTGCATTTCTGAAAACTAGAGACCTAGGGGAATCCAAGGAGGGCTGACTTGCAGGGCTCGGACCAGGTTCTGTTACCCAGAATCCTTTGCAAACCTCAAAATTTGGCTAAAAAAACACATGTCCCTCACATTTCTGTGCCAGAAAGTTCTGGAATCTGAGAGGAGCTACAAATTTCCTTCCACCCAGCATTCCCCCAAGTCTCCCGATAAAAATGATACCTCACTTGCGTGGGTAGGCCTAGCGCCGGCGACAGGAAACACCCCAAAGCGCAACGTGGACACATCCTAAATTTTGGAAAAAAACAGAGGTGTTTTTTGCGAAGATACTACCTGTAGATTTTGGCCTCTAGCTCAGCCGGCACCTAGGGAAACCTACCAAACCTGTGCATTTCTGAAAACTAGAGACCTAGGGGAATCCAAGGAGGGCTGACTTGCGGGGCTCGGACCAGGTTCTGTTACCCAGAATCCTTTGCAAACCTCAAAATTTGGCTAAAAAAACACATGTTCCTCACATTTCTGTGGCAGAAAGTTCTGGAATCTGAGAGGAGCTACAAATTTCCTTCCACCCAGCGTTCCCCCAAGTCTCCCGATAAAAATGATACCTCACTTGCGTGGGTAGGCATAGCGCCGGCGACAAGAAACACCCCAAAGCGCAACGTGGAACATCCTAAATTTTGGGAAAAAACAGAGGTGTTTTTTGCGAAGTGCCTACCTGTAGATTTTGGCCTCTAGCTCAGCCGGCACCTAGGGAAACCTACCAAACCTGTGCATTTCTGAAAACTAGAGACCTAGGGGAATCTAAGGAGGGCTGACTTGCGGGGCTCGGACCAGGTTCTGTTATCCAGAATCCTTTGCAAACCTCAAAATTTGGCTAAAAAAACACATGTCCCTCACATTTCTGTGGCAGAAAGTTCTGGAATCTGAGAGGAGCTACAAATTTCCTTCCACCCAGCGTTCCCCCAAGTCTCCCGATAAAAATGATACCTCACTTGCGTGGGTAGGCCTAGCGCCGGCGACAGGAAACACCCCAAAGCGCAACATGGACACATCCTAAATTTTGGGAAAAAACAGAGGTGTTTTTTGCGAAGTGCCTACCTGTAGGTTTTGGCCCCTAGCTCAGCCGGCACCTAGGGAAACCTACCAAACCTGTGCATTTCTGAAAACTAGAGACCTAGGGGAATCCAAGGAGGGCTGACTTGCGGGGCTTGGACCAGGTTCTGTTACCCAGAATCCTTTGCAAACCTCAAAATTTGGCTAAAAAAAACACATGTCCCTCACATTTTTGTGGCAGAAAGTTCTGGAATCTGAGAGGAGCTACAAATTTCCTTCCACCCAGCGTTCCCCCAAGTCTCCCGATAAAAATGATACCTCACTTGCGTGGGTAGGCCTAGCGCCGGCACAGGAAACACTCCAAAGCGCAACGTGGACACATCCTAAATTTTGGAAAAAAACAGAGGTGTTTTTTGCGAAGTGCCTACCTGTAGATTTTGGCCTCTAGCTCAGCCGGCACCTAGGGAAACCTACCAAACCTGTGCATTTCTGAAAACTAGAGACCTAGGGGAATCCAAGGAGGGCTGACTTGCGGGGCTCGGACCAGGTTCTGTTACCCAGAATCCTTTGCAAACCTCAAAATTTGGCTAAAAAAACACATGTCCCTCACATTTCTGTGGCAGAAAGTTCTGGAATCTGAGAGGAGCTACAAATTTCCTTCCACCCAGCGTTCCCCCAAGTCTCCCGATAAAAATGATACCTCACTTGCGTGGGTAGGCTTAGCGCCGGCGACAGGAAACACCCCAAAGCGCAACGTGGACACATCCTAAATTTTGGAAAAAAACAGAGGATTTTTTTGCGAAGTGCCTACCTGTAGATTTTGGCCTCTAGCTCAGCCGGCACCTAGGGAAACCTACCAAACCTGTGCATTTCTGAAAACTAGAGACCTAGGGGAATCCAAGGAGGGCTGACTTGCGGGGCTCGGACCAGGTTCTGTTACCCAGAATCCTTTGCAAACCTCAAAATTTGGCTAAAAAAACACATGTTTCTCACATTTCTGTGGCAGAAAGTTCTGGAATCTGAGAGGAGCTACAAATTTCCTTCCACCCAGCGTTCCCCCAAGTCTCCCGATAAAAATGATACCTCACTTGCGTGGGTAGGCCTAGCGCCGGCGACAGGAAACACCCCAAAGCGCAACGTGGACACATCCTAAATTTTGGGAAAAAACAGAGGTGTTTTTTGCGAAGTGTCTACCTGTAGATTTTGGCCTCTAGCTCAGCCGGCACATAGGGAAACCTACCAAACCTGTGCATTTCTGAAAACTAGAGACCTAGGGGAATCCAAGGAGGGCTGACTTGCGGGGCTCGGACCAGGTTCTGTTACCCAGAATCCTTTGCAAACCTCAAAATTTGGCTAAAAAAACACATGTCCCTCACATTTCTGTGGCAGAAAGTTCTGGAATCTGAGAGGAGCTACAAATTTCCTTCCACCTAGCGTTCCCCCAAGTCTCCCGATAAAAATGATACCTCACTTGCGTGGGTAGGCCTAGCGCCGGCGACAGGAAACACCCCAAAGCGCAACGTGGACACATCCTAAATTTTGGAAAAAAACAGAGGTGCTTTTTGCGAAGTGCCTACCTGTAGATTTTGGCCTCTAGCTCAGCCGGCACCTAGGGAAACCTACCAAACCTGTGCATTTCTGAAAACTAGAGACCTAGGGGAATCCAAGGAGGGCTGACTTGCGGGGCTCGGACCAGGTTCTGTTACCCAGAATCCTTTGCAAACCTCAAAATTTGGCTAAAAAACACATGTCCCTCACATTTCTGTGGCAGAAAGTTCTGGAATCTGAGAGGAGCTACAAATTTCCTTCCACCCAGCGTTCCCCCAAGTCTCCCGATAAAAATGATACCTCACTTGCGTGGGTAGGCCTAGCGCCGGCGACAGGAAACACCCCAAAGCGCAACGTGGACACATCCTAAATTTTGGAAAAAAACAGAGGGGTTTTTTGCGAAGTGCCTACCTGTAGATTTTGGCCTCTAGCTCAGCCGGCACCTAGGGAAACCTACCAAACCTGTGCATTTCTGAAAACTAGAGACCTAGGGGAATCCAAGGAAGGCTGACTTGCGGGGCTCGGACCAGGTTCTGTTACCCAGAATCCTTTGCAAACCTCAAAATTTGGCTAAAAAAACACATGTCCCTCACATTTCTGTGGCAGAAAGTTCTGGAATCTGAGAGGAGCTACAAATTTCCTTCCACCCAGCGTTCCCCCAAGTCTCCCGATAAAAATGATACCTCACTTGCGTGGGTAGGCCTAGCGCCGGCGACAGGAAACACCCCAAAGCGCAACGTGGACACATCCTAAATTTTGGGGAAAAACAGAGGTGTTTTTTGCGAAGTGCCTACCTGTAGATTTTGGCCTCTAGCTCAGTCGGCACCTAGGGAAACCTACCAAACCTGTGCATTTCTGAAAACTAGAGACCTAGGGGAATCCAAGGAGGGCTGACTTGCAGGGCTCGGACCAGGTTCTGTTACCCAGAATCCTTTGCAAACCTCAAAATTTGGCTAAAAAAACACATGTCCCTCACATTTCTGTAGCAGAAAGTTCTGGAATCTGAGAGGAGCTACAAATTTCCTTCCACCCAGCGTTCCCCCAAGTCTCCTGATAAAAATGATACCTCACTTGCGTGGGTAGGCCTAGCGCCGGCGACAGGAAACACCCCAAAGCGCAACATGGACACATCCTAAATTTTGGGAAAAAACAGAGGTGTTTTTTTGCGAAGTGCCTACCTGTAGATTTTGGCCCCTAGCTCAGCCGGCACCTAGGGAAACCTACCAAACCTGTGCATTTCTGAAAACTAGAGACCTAGGGGAATCCAAGGAGGGCTGACTTGCGGGGCTTGGACCAGGTTCTGTTACCCAGAATCCTTTGCAAACCTCAAAATTTGGCTAAAAAAACACATGTCCCTCACATTTTTGTGGCAGAAAGTTCTGGAATCTGAGAGGAGCTACAAATTTCCTTCCACCCAGCGTTCCCCCAAGTCTCCCGATAAAAATGATACCTCACTTGCGTGGGTAGGCCTAGCGCCGGCACAGGAAACACCCCAAAGCGCAACGTGGACACATCCTAAATTTTGGAAAAAAACAGAGGTGTTTTTTGCGAAGTGCCTACCTGTAGATTTTGGCCTCTAGCTCAGCCGGCACCTAGGGAAACCTACCAAACCTGTGCATTTCTGAAAACTAGAGACCTAGGGGAATCCAAGGAGGGCTGACTTGCGGGGCTCGGACCAGGTTCTGTTACCCAGAATCCTTTGCAAACCTCAAAATTTGGCTAAAAAAACACATGTCCCTCACATTTCTGTGGCAGAAAGTTCTGGAATCTGAGAGGAGCTACAAATTTCCTTGCACCCAGCGTTCCCCCAAGTCTCCCGATAAAAATGATACCTCACTTGCGTGGGTAGGCATAGCGCCGGCGACAAGAAACACCCCAAAGCGCAACGTGGAACATCCTAAATTTTGGGAAAAAACAGAGGTGTTTTTTGCGAAGTGCCTACCTGTAGATTTTGGCCTCTAGCTCAGCCGGCACCTAGGGAAACCTACCAAACCTGTGCATTTCTGAAAACTAGAGACCTAGGGGAATCTAAGGAGGGCTGACTTGCGGGGCTCGGACCAGGTTCTGTTACCCAGAATCCTTTGCAAACCTCAAAATTTGGCTAAAAAAACACATGTCCCTCACATTTCTGTGGCAGAAAGTTCTGGAATCTGAGAGGAGCTACAAATTTCCTTCCACCCAGCGTTCCCCCAAGTCTCCCGATAAAAATGATACCTCACTTGCGTGGGTAGGCCTAGCGCCGGCGACAGGAAACACCCCAAAGCGCAACATGGACACATCCTAAATTTTGGGAAAAAACAGAGGTGTTTTTTGCGAAGTGCCTACCTGTAGATTTTGGCCCCTAGCTCAGCCGGCACCTAGGGAAACCTACCAAACCTGTGCATTTCTGAAAACTAGAGACCTAGGGGAATCCAAGGAGGGCTGACTTGCGGGGCTTGGACCAGGTTCTGTTACCCAGAATCCTTTGCAAACCTCAAAATTTGGCTAAAAAAACACATGTCCCTCACATTTTTGTGGCAGAAAGTTCTGGAATCTGAGAGGAGCTACAAATTTCCTTCCACCCAGCGTTCCCCCAAGTCTCCCGATAAAAATGATACCTCACTTGCGTGGGTAGGCCTAGCGCCGGCACAGGAAACACCCCAAAGCGCAACATGGACACATCCTAAATTTTGGAAAAAAACAGAGGTGTTTTTTGCGAAGTGCCTACCTGTAGATTTTGGCCTCTAGCTCAGCCGGCACCTAGGGAAACCTACCAAACCTGTGCATTTCTGAAAACTAGAGACCTAGGGGAATCCAAGGAGGGCTGACTTGCGGGGCTCGGACCAGGTTCTGTTACCCAGAATCCTTTGCAAACCTCAAAATTTGGCTAAAAAAACACATGTCCCTCACATTTCTGTGGCAGAAAGTTCTGGAATCTGAGAGGAGCTACGAATTTCCTTCCACCCAGCGTTCCCCCAAGTCTCCCGATAAAAATGATACCTCACTTGCGTGGGTAGGCCTAGCGCCGGCGACAGGAAACACCCCAAAGCGCAACGTGGACACATCCTAAATTTTGGAAAAAAACAGAGGATTTTTTTGCGAAGTGCCTACCTGTAGATTTTGGCCTCTAGCTCAGCCGGCACCTAGGGAAACCTACCAAACCTGTGCATTTCTGAAAACTAGAGACCTAGGGGAATCCAAGGAGGGCTGACTTGCGGGGCTCGGACCAGGTTCTGTTACCCAGAATCCTTTGCAAACCTCAAAATTTGGCTAAAAAAACACATGTTCCTCACATTTCTGTGGCAGAAAGTTCTGGAATCTGAGAGGAGCTACAAATTTCCTTCCACCCAGCGTTCCCCCAAGTCTCCCGATAAAAATGATACCTCACTTGCGTGGGTAGGCCTAGCGCCGGCGACAGGAAACACCCCAAAGCGCAACGTGGACACATCCTAAATTTTGGGAAAAAACAGAGGTGTTTTTTGCGAAGTGTCTACCTGTAGATTTTGGCCTCTAGCTCAGCCGGCACCTAGGGAAACCTACCAAACCTGTGCATTTCTGAAAACTAGAGACCTAGGGGAATCCAAGGAGGGCTGACTTGCGGGGCTCGGACCAGGTTCTGTTACCCAGAATCCTTTGCAAACCTCAAAATTTGGCTAAAAAAACACATGTCCCTCACATTTCTGTGGCAGAAAGTTCTGGAATCTGAGAGGAGCTTCAAATTTCCTTCCACCTAGCGTTCCCCCAAGTCTCCCGATAAAAATGATACCTCACTTGCGTGGGTAGGCCTAGCGCCGGCGACAGGAAACACCCCAAAGCGCAACGTGGACACATCCTAAATTTTGGAAAAAAACAGAGGTGCTTTTTGCGAAGTGCCTACCTGTAGATTTTGGCCTCTAGCTCAGCCGGCACCTAGGGAAACCTACCAAACCTGTGCATTTCTGAAAACTAGAGACCAAGGGGAATCCAAGGAGGGCTGACTTGCGGGGCTCGGACCATGTTCTGTTACCCAGAATCCTTTGCAAACCTCAAAATTTGGCTAAAAAAACACATGTCCCTCACATTTCTGTGGCAGAAAGTTCTGGAATCTGAGAGGAGCTACAAATTTCCTTCCACCCAGCGTTCCCCCAAGTCTCCCGATAAAAATGATACCTCACTTGCGTGGGTAGGCCTAGCGCCGGCGACAGGAAACACCCCAAAGCGCAACGTGGACACATCCTAAATTTTGGAAAAAAACAGAGGGGTTTTTTGCGAAGTGCCTACCTGTAGATTTTGGCCTCTAGCTCAGCCGGCACCTAGGGAAACCTACCAAACCTGTGCATTTCTGAAAACTAGAGACCTAGGGGAATCCAAGGAAGGCTGACTTGCGGGGCTCGGACCAGGTTCTGTTACCCAGAATCCTTTGCAAACCTCAAAATTTGGCTAAAAAAACACATGTCCCTCACATTTCTGTGGCAGAAAGTTCTGGAATCTGAGAGGAGCTACAAATTTCCTTCCACCCAGCGTTCCCCCAAGTCTCCTGATAAAAATGATACCTCACTTGCGTGGGTAGGCCTAGCGCCGGCGACAGGAAACACCCCAAAGCGCAACATGGACACATCCTAAATTTTGGAAAAAAACAGAGGTGTTTTTTGCGAAGTGCCTACCTGTAGATTTTGGCCTCTAGCTCAGCCGGCACCTAGGGAAACCTACCAAACCTGTGCATTTCTGAAAACTAGAGACCTAGGGGAATCCAAGGAGGGCTGACTTGCGGGGCTCGGACCAGGTTCTGTTACCCAGAATCCTTTGCAAACCTCAAAATTTGGCTAAAAAAACACATGTCCCTCACATTTCTGTGGCAGAAAGTTCTGGAATCTGAGAGGAGCTACAAATTTCCTTCCACCCAGCGTTCCCCCAAGTCTCCCGATAAAAATGATACCTCACTTGCGTGGGTAGGCCTAGCGCCGGCGACAGGAAACACCCCAAAGCGCAACGTGGACACATCCTAAATTTTGGAAAAAAACAGAGGATTTTTTTGCGAAGTGCCTACCTGTAGATTTTGGCCTCTAGCTCAGCCGGCACCTAGGGAAACCTACCAAACCTGTGCATTTCTGAAAACTAGAGACCTAGGGGAATCCAAGGAGGGCTGACTTGCGGGGCTCGGACCAGGTTCTGTTACCCAGAATCCTTTGCAAACCTCAAAATTTGGCTAAAAAAACACATGTTCCTCACATTTCTGTGGCAGAAAGTTCTGGAATCTGAGAGGAGCTACAAATTTCCTTCCACCCAGCGTTCCCCCAAGTCTCCCGATAAAAATGATACCTCACTTGCGTGGGTAGGCCTAGCGCCGGCGACAGGAAACACCCCAAAGCGCAACGTGGACACATCCTAAATTTTGGGAAAAAACAGAGGTGTTTTTTGCGAAGTGTCTACCTGTAGATTTTGGCCTCTAGCTCAGCCGGCACCTAGGGAAACCTACCAAACCTGTGCATTTCTGAAAACTAGAGACCTAGGGGAATCCAAGGAGGGCTGACTTGCGGGGCTCGGACCAGGTTCTGTTACCCAGAATCCTTTGCAAACCTCAAAATTTGGCTAAAAAAACACATGTCCCTCACATTTCTGTGGCAGAAAGTTCTGGAATCTGAGAGGAGCTACAAATTTCCTTCCACCTAGCGTTCCCCTAAGTCTCCCGATAAAAATGATACCTCACTTGCGTGGGTAGGCCTAGCGCCGGCGACAGGAAACACCCCAAAGCGCAACGTGGACACATCCTAAATTTTGGAAAAAAACAGAGGTGCTTTTTGCGAAGTGCCTACCTGTAGATTTTGGCCTCTAGCTCAGCCGGCACCTAGGGAAACCTACCAAACCTGTGCATTTCTGAAAACTAGAGACCTAGGGGAATCCAAGGAGGGCTGACTTGCGGGGCCCGGACCAGGTTCTGTTACCCAGAATCCTTTGCAAACCTCAAAATTTGGCTAAAAAAACACATGTCCCTCACATTTCTGTGGCAGAAAGTTCTGGAATCTGAGAGGAGCTACAAATTTCCTTCCACCCAGCGTTCCCCCAAGTCTCCCGATAAAAATGATACCTCACTTGCGTGGGTAGGCCTAGCGCCGGCGACAGGAAACACCCCAAAGCGCAACGTGGACACATCCTAAATTTTGGAAAAAAACAGAGGGGTTTTTTGCGAAGTGCCTACCTGTAGATTTTGGCCTCTAGCTCAGCCGGCACCTAGGGAAACCTACCAAACCTGTGCATTTCTGAAAACTAGAGACCTAGGGGAATCCAAGGAAGGCTGACTTGCGGGGCTCGGACCAGGTTCTGTTACCCAGAATCCTTTGCAAGCCTCAAAATTTGGCTAAAAAAACACATGTCCCTCACATTTCTGTGGCAGAAAGTTCTGGAATCTGAGAGGAGCTACAAATTTCCTTCCACCCAGCGTTCCCCCAAGTCTCCCGATAAAAATGATACCTCACTTGCGTGGGAAGGCCTAGCGCCGGCGACAGGAAACACCCCAAAGCGCAACGTGGACACATCCTAAATTTTGGAAAAAAACAGAGGATTTTTTTGCGAAGTGCCTACCTGTAGATTTTGGCCTCTAGCTCAGCCGGCACCTAGGGAAACCTACCAAACCTGTGCATTTCTGAAAACTAGAGACCTAGGGGAATCCAAGGAGGGCTGACTTGCGGGGCTCGGACCAGGTTCTGTTACCCAGAATCCTTTGCAAACCTCAAAATTTGGCTAAAAAAACACATGTTCCTCACATTTCTGTGGCAGAAAGTTCTGGAATCTGAGAGGAGCTACAAATTTCCTTCCACCCAGCGTTCCCCCAAGTCTCCCGATAAAAATGATACCTCACTTGCGTGGGTAGGCCTAGCGCCGGCGACAGGAAACACCCCAAAGCGCAACGTGGACACATCCTAAATTTTGGGAAAAAACAGAGGTGTTTTTTGCGAAGTGTCTACCTGTAGATTTTGGCCTCTAGCTCAGCCGGCACCTAGGGAAACCTACCAAACCTGTGCATTTCTGAAAACTAGAGACCTAGGGGAATCCAAGGAGGGCTGACTTGCGGGGCTCGGACCAGGTTCTGTTACCCAGAATCCTTTGCAAACCTCAAAATTTGGCTAAAAAAACACATGTCCCTCACATTTCTGTGGCAGAAAGTTCTGGAATCTGAGAGGAGCTACAAATTTCCTTCCACCTAGCGTTCCCCCAAGTCTCCCGATAAAAATGATACCTCACTTGCGTGGGTAGGCCTAGCGCCGGCGACAGGAAACACCCCAAAGCGCAACGTGGACACATCCTAAATTTTGGAAAAAAACAGAGGTGCTTTTTGCGAAGTGCCTACCTGTAGATTTTGGCCTCTAGCTCAGCCGGCACCTAGGGAAACCTACCAAACCTGTGCATTTCTGAAAACTAGAGACCTAGGGGAATCCAAGGAGGGCTGACTTGCGGGGCCCGGACCAGGTTCTGTTACCCAGAATCCTTTGCAAACCTCAAAATTTGGCTAAAAAAAACACATGTCCCTCACATTTCTGTGGCAGAAAGTTCTGGAATCTGAGAGGAGCTACAAATTTCCTTCCACCCAGCGTTCCCCCAAGTCTCCCGATAAAAATGATACCTCACTTGCGTGGGTAGGCCTAGCGCCGGCGACAGGAAACACCCCAAAGCGCAACGTGGACACATCCTAAATTTTGGAAAAAAACAGAGGGGTTTTTGCGAAGTGCCTACCTGTAGATTTTGGCCTCTAGCTCAGCCGGCACCTAGGGAAACCTACCAAACCTGTGCATTTCTGAAAACTAGAGACCTAGGGGAATCCAAGGAAGGCTGACTTGCGGGGCTCGGACCAGGTTCTGTTACCCAGAATCCTTTGCAAGCCTCAAAATTTGGCTAAAAAAACACATGTCCCTCACATTTCTGTGGCAGAAAGTTCTGGAATCTGAGAGGAGCTACAAATTTCCTTCCACCCAGCGTTCCCCCAAGTCTCCCGATAAAAATGATACCTCACTTGCGTGGGTAGGCCTAGCGCCGGCGACAGGAAACCCCCCAAAGCGCAACGTGGACACATCCTAAATTTTGGAAAAAAACAGAGGGGTTTTTTGCGAAGTGCCTACCTGTAGATTTTGGCCTCTAGCTCAGCCGGCACCTAGGGAAACCTACCAAACCTGTGCATTTCTGAAAACTAGAGACCTAGGGGAATCCAAGGAGGGCTGACTTGCCGGGCTCGGACCAGGTTCTGTTACCCAGAATCCTTTGCAAACCTCAAAATTTGGCTAAAAAAACACATGTCCCTCACATTTCTGTGGCAGAAAGTTCTGGAATCTGAGAGGAGCTACAAATTTCCTTCCACCCAGCGTTCCCCCAAGTCTCCCGATAAAAATGATACCTCACTTGCGTGGGTAGGCCTAGCGCCGGCGACAGGAAACACCCCAAAGCGCAACGTGGACACATCCTAAATTTTGGAAAAAAACAGAGGTGTTTTTTGCGAAGTGCCTACCTGTAGATTTTGGCCTCTAGCTCAGCCGGCACCTAGGGAAACCTACCAAACCTGTGCATTTCTGAAAACTAGAGACCTAGGGGAATCCAAGGAGGGCTGACTTGCGGGGCTCGGACCAGGTTCTGTTACCCAGAATCCTTTGCAAACCTCAAAATTTGGCTAAAAAAACACATGTCCCTCACATTTCTGTGGCAGAAAGTTCTGGAATCTGAGAGGAGCTACAAATTTCCTTCTACCCAGCGTTCCCCCAAGTCTCCCGATAAAAATGATACCTCACTTGCGTGGGTAGGCCTAGCGCCGGCGACAGGAAACACCACAAAGCGCAACGTGGACACATCCTAAATTTTGGAAAAAAACAGAGGTGTTTTTTGCGAAGTGCCTACCTGTAGATTTTGGCCTCTAGCTCAGCCGGCACCTAGGGAAACCTACCAAACCTGTGCATTTCTGAAAACTAGAGACCTACGGGAATCCAAGGAGGGCTGACTTGCGGGGCTCGGACCAGGTTCTGTTACCCAGAATCCTTTGCAAACCTCAAAATTTGGCTAAAAAAAACACATGTCCCTCACATTTCTGTGGCAGAAAGTTCTGGAATCTGAGAGGAGCTACAAATTTCCTTCCACCCAGCGTTCCCCCAAGTCTCCCGATAAAAATGATACCTCACTTGCGTGGGTAGGCCTAGCGCCGGCGACAGGAAACACCCCAAAGCGCAACGTGGACACATCCTAAATTTTGGGAAAAAACAGAGGTGTTTTTTGCGAAGTGCCTACCTGTAGATTTTGGCCCCTAGCTCAGCCGGCACCTAGGGAAACCTACCAAACCTGTGCATTTCTGAAAACTAGAGACCTAGGGGAATCCAAGGAGGGCTTACTTGCGGGGCTTGGACCAGGTTCTGTTACCCAGAATCCTTTGCAAACCTCAAAATTTGGCTAAAAAAACACATGTCCCTCACATTTTTGTGGCAGAAAGTTCTGGAATCTGAGAGGAGCTACAAATTTCCTTCCACCCAGCGTTCCCCCAAGTCTCCCGATTAAAATGATACCTCACTTGCGTGGGTAGGCCTAGCGCCGGCACAAGAAACACCCCAAAGCGCAACGTGGACACATCCTAAATTTTGGAAAAAAACAGAGGTGTTTTTTGCGAAGTGCCTACCTGTAGATTTTGGCCTCTAGCTCAGCCGGCACCTAGGGAAACCTACCAAACCTGTGCATTTCTGAAAACTAGAGACCTAGGGGAATCCAAGGAGGGCTGACTTGCGGGGCTCGGACCAGGTTCTGTTACCCAGAATCCTTTGCAAACCTCAAAATTTAGCTAAAAAAACACATGTCCCTCACATTTCTGTGGCAGAAAGTTCTGGAATCTGAGAGGAGCTACAAATTTCCTTCCACCCAGCGTTCCCCCAAGTCTCCCGATAAAAATGATACCTCACTTGCGTGGGTAGGCCTAGCGCCGGCGACAGGAAACACCCCAAAGCGCAACGTGGACACATCCTAAATTTTGGAAAAAAACAGAGGATTTTTTTGCGAAGTGCCTACCTGTAGATTTTGGCCTCTAGCTCAGCCGGCACCTAGGGAAACCTACCAAACCTGTGCATTTCTGAAAACTAGAGACCTAGGGGAATCCAAGGAGGGCTGACTTGCGGGGCTCGGACCAGGTTCTGTTACCCAGAATCCTTTGCAAACCTCAAAATTTGGTTAAAAAAACACATGTTCCTCACATTTCTGTGGCAGAAAGTTCTGGAATCTGAGAGGAGCTACAAATTTCCTTCCACCCAGCGTTCCCCCAAGTCTCCCGATAAAAATGATACCTCACTTGCGTGGGTAGGCCTAGCGCCGGCGACAGGAAACACCCCAAAGCGCAAGGTGGACACATCCTAAATTTTGGGAAAAAACAGAGGTGTTTTTTGCGAAGTGCCTACCTGTAGATTTTGGCCTCTAGCTCAGCCAGCACCTAAGGAAACCTACCAAACCTGTGCATTTCTGAAAACTAGAGACCTAGGGGAATCCATGGAGGGCTGACTTGCGGGGCTCGGACCAGGTTCTGTTACCCAGAATCCTTTGCAAACCTCAAAATTTGGCTAAAAAAACACATGTCCCTCACATTTCTGTGGCAGAAAGTTCTGGAATCTGAGAGGAGCTACAAATTTCCTTCCACCCAGCGTTCCCCCAAGTCTCCCGATAAAAATGATACCTCACTTGCGTGGGTAGGCATAGCGCCGGCGACAGGAAACACCCCAAAGCTCAACGTGGAACATCCTAAATTTTGGAAAAAACAGAGGTGTTTTTTGCGTAGTGCCTACCTGTAGATTTTGGCCTCTAGCTCAGCCGGCACCTAGGGAAACCTACCAAACCTGTGCATTTCTGAAAACTAGAGACCTAGGGGAATCCAAGGAGGGCTGACTTGCGGGGCTCGGACCAGGTTCTGTTACCCAGAATCCTTTGCAAACCTCAAAATTTGGCTAAAAAAAACACATGTCCCCTCACATTTCTGTGGCAGAAAGTTCTGGAATCTGAGAGGAGCTACAAATTTCCTTCCACCCAGCGTTCCCCCAAGTCTCCCGATAAAAATGATACCTCACTTGCGTGGGTAGGCCTAGCGCCGGCGACAGGAAACACCCAAAGCGCAACGTGGACACATCCTAAATTTTGGAAAAAACAGAGGGGTTTTTTGCGAAGTGCCTACCTGTAGATTTTGGCCTCTAGCTCAGCCGGCACCTAGGGAAACCTACCAAACCTGTGCATTTCTGAAAACTAGAGACGTAGGGGAATCCAAGGAGGGCTGACTTGCGGGGCTCGGACCAGGTTCTGTTACCCAGAATCCTTTGCAAACCTCAAAATTTGGCTAAAAAAACACATGTCCCTCACATTTCTGTGGCAGAAAGTTCTGGAATCTGAGAGGAGCTACAAATTTCCTTCCACCCAGCGTTCCCCCAAGTCTCCCGATAAAAATGATACCTCACTTGCGTGGGTAGGCCTAGCGCCGGCGACAGGAAACACCCCAAAGCGCAACGTGGACACATCCTAAATTTTTGGGAAAAAACAGAGGTGTTTTTTGCGAAGTGCCTACCTGTAGATTTTGGCCCCTAGCTCAGCCGGCACCTAGGGAAAACCTACCAAACCTGTGCATTTCTGAAAACTAGAGACCTAGGGGAATCCAAGGAGGGCTGACTTGCGGGGCTTGGACCAGGTTCTGTTACCCAGAATCCTTTGCAAACCTCAAAATTTGGCTAAAAAAAGAACACATGTCCCTCACATTTCTGTGGCAGAAAGTTCCTGGAATCTGAGAGGAGCTACAAATTTCCTTCCACCCAGCGTTCCCCCAAGTCTCCCGATAAAAATGATACCCTCACTTGCGTGGGTAGGCCTACCGCCCGCAACAGGAAACGCCACAAAACGCAACGTGGACACATCCCATTTTTTGAAAGAAAACAGTGCCTACCTGTGGATTTTGGCCTGTAGCTCACCCGGCACCTAGGGAAACCTACCAAACCTGTGCATTCCTGAAAACTAGAGACCTAGGGGAATCCAAGATGGGGTGACTTGCGGGCTCGGACCAGGTTCTGTTACTCAGAATCCTTTGCAAACCTCAAAATGTGGCTAAAAAAACACATGTTCCTCACATTTCTGTGCAGAATGTTCTGGAATCTGATAGGAGCCACAAATTTCCTTCCACCCAGCGTTCCCCTAAGTCTCTCAATAAAAATGGTACCTCACTTCTGTGGGTAGGCCTAGCGCCCCACGAAAGGAAACTGGCCCAAAACACAACGTGGACAGAACATATTTTTTCACAGAAAACAGAGGTGTTTTTTGCAAAGTGCCTACCTGTGGAGTTTGGCCTCTAGCTCAGCCGGCCCCGGGAGGGGGGGGGCAGAAATGCCCTAAAATAAATCTGCCCCCCCCCAGCCCCCCACCCCCCCGGGAGCGACCCTTGCCTACGGGGTCGCTCCCCCTGCGTGACATTGGCGCCAAAAAACGAATCCCCGGTGCCTAGTGGTTTCTGCCCCCTTGGGGACAGATTGACCTAAAATCGACCAATCTGCCCCCAAGGGGGGCAGAATGGCCTAAATACAATTTGCCCCCCAGGGGAGCGACCCTTGCCTGATGGGTCCGCTCCCCATCTCGAAAAAACAAACAAACAAAAAAAAAACACAACAAAAAAATTTGCCCTGGTGCCCTAGAGGGTTCTGCCCCCCCCTGGGGGCAGTTCGGCCTAATAATAGGCCGATCTGCCCCCAGGGGGGGCAGAAATGGCCTAAAATAAATTGCCCCCCCCAGCCCCCACCCCCCCCCGGGAGCGACCCTTGCCTATGGGGTCGCTCCCCCTGCGTGACATTGGCGCCAAAAAACAAATCCCCGGTGCCTAGTGGTTTCTGCCCCCTTGGGGGCAGATTGACCTAAAATCTGCCAATCTGCACCCAAGGGGGCAGAAATGGCCTCAATACAATTTTCCCCCCAGGGGAGCGACCCTTGCCTGATGGGTCGCTCCCCATCTCGAAAAAAAAAAAAAAAAAAACACAACAAAAAAATTTGCCCTGAGGGTTCTGCCCCCCCCGGGGGCAGTTCGGCCTAGTAATAGGCCGATCTGCCCCCAGGGGGGGCAGAAATGGCCTAAAATAAATTTGTCCCCCCCGGGGGCGACCCTTGCCTACGGGGTCGCTCCCCCTGCGTGACATTGGCGCCAAAAAACAAATCCCCGGTGCCTAGTGGTTTCTGCCCCCTTGGGGGCAGATTGACCTAAAATCGGCCAATCTGCCCCCAAGGGGGGCAGAAATGGCCTAAATACAATTTGCCCCCCAGGGGAGCGACCCTTGCCTGATGGGTCGCTCCCCATCTCGAAAAAAACAAACAAACAAAAAAAAACACAACAAAAAAATTTGCCCTGAGGGTTCTGCCCCCCCCTGGGGGCAGTTCGGCCTAATAATAGGCCGATCTGCCCCCAGGGGGGGCAGAAATGGCCTAAAATAAATTCCCCCCCCAGCCCCCACCCCCCTCGGGAGCGACCCTTGCCTACGGGGTCGCTCCCCCTGCATGACATTGGCGCCAAAAAACAAATCCCCGATGCCTAGTGGTTTCTGCCCCCTTGGGGGCAGATTGACCTAAAATCTGCCAATCTGCACCCAAGGGGGGCAGAAATGGCCTCAATACAATTTGTCCCCCAGGGGAGCGACCCTTGCCTGATGGGTCGCTCTCCATCCCGAAAAAAAAAAAAAAAAAAAAAAAAACACAACAAAAAAATTTGCCCTGAGGGTTCTGCCCCCCCCTGGGGGCAGTTCGGCCTAGTAATAGGCCGATCTGCCCCCAGGGGGGGCAGAAATGGCCTAAAATAAATTTGTCCCCCCCCGGCCCCCACCCTGCCCCGGGAGCGACCCTTGCCTACGGGGTCGCTCCCCCTGCGTGACATTGGCGCCAAAAAACAAATCCCCGGTGCCTAGTGGTTTCTGCCCCCTTGGGGGCAGATTGACCTAAAATCGGCCAATCTGCCCCCAAGGGGGGCAGAAATGGCCTAAATACAATTTGCCCCCCAGGGGAGCGACCCTTGCCTGATGGGTCGCTCCCCATCTCGAAAAAAACAAACAAACAAAAAAAAAAACACAACAAAAAAACTTTGCCCTGGTGCCCTGAGGGTTCTGCCCCCCCCTGGGGGCAGCTCGGCCTAATAATAGGCCGATCTGCCTCCAGGGGGGGCAGAAATGGCCTAAAAAAAATTCCCCCCCCCCCAGCCCCCACCCCCCCCGGGAGCGACCCTTGCCTACGGGGTCGCTCCCCCTGCGTGACATTGGCGCCAAAAAACAAATCCCCGGTGCCTAGTGGTTTCTGCCCCCTTGGTGGCAGATTGACCTAAAATCTGCCAATCTGCACCCAAGGGGGGCAGAAATGGCCTCAATACAATTTGCCCCCCAAGGGAGCGACCCTTGCCTGATGGGTCGCTCCCCATCACAAAAAAAAAAAAAAAAAACACAACAAAAAAATTTGCCCTGAGGGTTCTGCCCCCCCCTGGGGGCAGCTCGGCCTAGTAATAGGCCGATCTGCCCCCCCTGGCCTAAAATAAATTTGTCCCCCCCCGGCCCCCACCCCGCCCCGGGAGCGACCCTTGCCTACGGGGTCACTCCCCCTGCGTGACATTGGCGCCAAAAAACAAATCCCCGGTGCCTAGTGGTTTCTGCCCCCTTGGGGGCAGATTGACCTAAAATCGGCCAATCTGCCCCCAAGGGGGGCAGAAATGGCCTAAATACAATTTGCCCCCCAGGGGAGCGACCCTTGCCTGATGGGTCGCTCCCCATCTCGAAAAAAACAAACAAACAAAAAAAAAAAACACAACAAAAAAATTTGCCCTGGTGCCCTGAGGGTTCTGCCCCCCCCTGGGGGCAGCTCGGCCTAATAATAGGCCGATCTGCCCCCAGGGGGGGCAGAAATGGCCTAAAATAAATTCCCCCCCCCCAGCCCCCACCCCCCCTCCGGGAGCGACCCTTGCCTACGGGGTCGCTCCCCCTGCGTGACATTGGCGCCAAAAAACAAATCCCCGGTGCCTAGTCGTTTCTGCCCCCTTGGTGGCAGATTGACCTAAAATCTGCCAATCTGCACCCAAGGGGGGCAGAAATGGCCTCAATACAATTTGCCCCCCAGGGGAGCGACCCTTGCCTGATGGGTCGCTCCCCATCTCGGAAAAAAAAAATAAAATAAAAAATAACACAACAAAAAAATTTGCCCTGAGGGTTCTGCCCCCCCCCCTGGGGGGCAGAAATGGCCTAAAATAAATTTGTCCCCCCCCCGGCCCCCACCCCCCCCGGGAGCGACCCTTGCCTACGGGGTCGCTCCCCCTGCGTGACATTGGCGCCAAAAAACTAATCCCCGGTGCCTAGTGGTTTCTGCCCCCTTGGGGGCAGATTGACCTAAAATCGGCCAATCTGCCCCCAGGGGGGCAGAAATGGCCTAAATACAATTTGCCCCCCAAGGGGAGCGACCCTTGCCTGATGGGTCGCTCCCCATCTCTAAAAAAACAAACAAACAAACAAACAAAAAATTGCCCTGGCGCCTAGAGGTTTCTGCCTCCCCCCCGGGGGCAGATCAGCCTAATATTAGGCCGATCTGCCCCCGGGGGGGCAGAAATGGCCTAAAATAAATTTGCCTCCCCCAACCCCCACCCCACCCGGGAGCGACCCTTGCCTACGGGGTCGCTCCCCCTGCGTGACATTGGCGCCACAAAACAAATCCCCGGTGCCTAGTGGTTTCTGCCCCCAGATTGACCTAAAATCGGCCAATCTGCCCCCAGGGGGGCAGAAATGGTCTAAATACAATTTGCCCCCCAGGGGAGCGACCCTTGCCTGATGGGTCGCTCCCCATCTCGAAAAAAACAAACAAACAAAAAAAAAACACAACAAAAAAATTTGCCCTGGTGCCCTGAGGGTTCTGCCCCCCCCTGGGGGCAGTTCGGCCTAATAATAGGCCGATCTGCCCCCAGGGGGGGCAGAAATGGCCTAAAATAAATTCCCCCCCCAGCCCCCACCCCCCCCGGGAGCGACCCTTGCCTACGGGGTCGCTCCCCCTGCATGACATTGGCGCCAAAAAAACAAATCCCCGGTGCCTAGTGGTTTCTGCCCCCTTGGGGGCAGATTGACCTAAAATCTGCCAATCTGCACCCAAGGGGGGCAGAAATGGCCTCAATACAATTTGTCCCCCAGGGGAGCGACCCTTGCCTGATGGGTCACTCTCCATCTCGAAAAAAAAAAAAAAAAACACAACAAAAAAATTTGCCCTGAGGGATCTGCCCCCCCCTGGGGGCAGTTCGGCCTAGTAATAGGCCGATCTGCCCCCAGGGGGGGCAGAAATGGCCTAAAATAAATTTGCCCCCCCCCCGGCCCCCACCCCGCCCCGGGAGCGACCCTTGCCTACGGGGTCGCTCCCCCTGCGTGACATTGGCGCCAAAAAACAAATCCCCGGTGCCTAGTGGTTTCTGCCCCCTTGGGGGCAGATTGACCTAAAATCGGCCAATCTGCCCCCAAGGGGGGCAGAAATGGCCTAAATACAATTTGCCCCCCAGGGGAGCGACCCTTGCCTGATGGGTCGCTCCCCATCTCGAAAAAAACAAACAAACAAAAAAAAAAAACACAACAAAAAAACTTTGCCCTGGTGCCCTGAGGGTTCTGCCCCCCCCCTGGGGGCAGCTCGGCCTAATAATAGGCCGATCTGCCCCCAGGGGGGGCAGAAATGGCCTAAAAAAAATTTCCCCCCCCCAGCCCCCACCCCCCCCCGGGAGCGACCCTTGCCTACGGGGTCGCTCCCCCTGCGTGACATTGGCGCCAAAAAACAAATCCCCGGTGCCTAGTGGTTTCTGCCCCCTTGGGGGCAGATTGACCTAAAATCGGCCAATCTGCCCCCAAGGGGGGCAGAAATGGCCTAAATACAATTTGCCCCCCAGGGGAGCGACCCTTGCCTGATGGGTCGCTCCCCATCTCGAAAAAAACAAACAAACAAAAAAAAAAACACAACAAAAAAATTTGCCCTGGTGCCCTGAGGGTTCTGCCCCCCCCTGGGGGCAGCTCGGCCTAATAATAGGCCGATCTGCCCCCAGAGGGGGCAGAAATGGCCTAAAATAAATTTCCCCCCCCAGCCCCCACCCCCCCCGGGAGAGACCCTTGCCTACGGGGTCGCTCCCCCTGCGTGACATTGGCGCCAAAAAACAAATCCCCGGTGCCTAGTCGTTTCTGCCCCCTTGGTGGCAGATTGACCTAAAATCTGCCAATCTGCACCCAAGGGGGGCAGAAATGGCCTCAATACAATTTGCCCCCCAGGGGAGCGACCCTTGCCTGATGGGTCGCTCCCCATCTCGAAAAAAAAAAAAAAAAAACACAACAAAAAAATTTGCCCTGAGGGTTCTGCCCCCCCCCCTGGGGGCAGAAATGGCCTAAAATAAATTTGTCCCCCCCCGGCCCCCACCCCCCCCGGGAGCGACCCTTGCCTACGGTGTCGCTCCCCCTGCGTGACATTGGCGCCAAAAAACAAATCCCCGGTGCCTAGTGGTTTCTGCCCCCTTGGGGGCAGATTGACCTAAAATCGGCCAATCTGCCCCCAGGGGGGCAGAAATGGCCTAAATACAATTTGCCCCCCAAGGGGAGCGACCCTTGCCTGATGGGTCGCTCCCCATCTCTAAAAAAACCAAACAAACAAACAAACAAAAAATTGCCCTGGCGCCTAGAGGTTTCTGCCTCCCCCCCGGGGGCAGATCAGCCTAATATTAGGCCGATCTGCCCCCGGGGGGGGCAGAAATGGCCTAAAATAAATTTGCCTCCCCCAACCCCCACCCCACCCGGGAGCGACCCTTGCCTACGGGGTCGCTCCCCCTGCGTGACATTGGCGCCACAAAACAAATCCCCGGTGCCTAGTGGTTTCTGCCCCCTTGGGGGCAGATTGACCTAAAATCGGCCAATCGACCTAAAATCGGCCAATCTGCCCCCAGGGGGGCAGAAATGGTCTAAATACAATTTGCCCCCCAGGGGAGCGACCCTTGCCTGATGGGTCGCTCCCCATCTCTAAAAAAAGAAACAACAACAAAAAAAACAAACAAAAAAAAAAATAAAATTGCCCTGGCGCCTAGAGGTTTCTGCCCCCCCTGGGGGCAGATCGGCCTAATAATAGGCCGATCTGCCCCCAGGGGGGGCAGAAATGGCCTAAAATAAATTGCCCTCCCCCCCAGGGAGCGACCCTTGCCTAAGGGGTCGCTCCCTTTGCGTGAAATTCACGCAAAGAAAAAATTCCCTGGTGTCTAGTGGTTTCTACCCCCCTTGGGGGCAGATTGGCCTCATCAAAATAGGCCAATCTGCCCCCAAGGGGGGCAGAAATGGCCAAAATATAATTTTCCCCCAAGGGGAGCGACCCTTGCCTAAGGGGTCGCTCCGCACCAAAAAAAAAAGAAATGAAACATAAAAAAAAAAAAAATGGTCCCTGGTGCCTAGAGGTTTCTGCCCCCCCTGGGGGCAGAAAAGGCCTTCTCAAAAAAATGCCCCCCCTTGCCCAAGGGGTCGCTCCCTTTGTGTGTTTCAATAAAAAAAAAAAAAAAAACCCTGGTGTCTAGTGGGGTTTCAAAAGCCGGATTGCAAGCAATCCGGCTTTTGAAACCCTCGGAGGGACTTCAAAGGGAAGGAAATACTTTTCCTTCCCTTTGAAGCCCCTCCGGACCTCCCAAGTGATTGAAAAAGAAATGCTTTTGCATTGCTTTTTCAATCTCGCTGGAAGCAGAGCTTCCAGCGCGACTAGGGAGGCCCCTGTGACAAATCAGCGCGCGCTCGCGCGCTGACGTCACAGGGGGGGTTGGGGGGGTCGGGGGTGGAAGGGGAAGGTCTTCCCCTTCCATCCCGACTTGGGGGGGGGAAGGGGGGTGCACGGGGGGCGCGCCCCCAAGTTCCCCTGTGCCTAGGACGAGATGATCTCGTCCAAGGCACAGGGGAACTGTAGCCTTGGACGAGATCATCTCGTCCAAGGCACAGAAGGGGTTAAGTTGCTTCCACCCTGTCTACTAGCTTGTGGTGATCCGTTCGTAAGTGACTTAGTTCAGAAGATTCCTTTCCAATTTCCTGGCTCAGAGTTAGCTTAGTATCTTCAGTCGCCCCAAGGATCTTATTCAGGGTATCCTGCAGCATGGTAGGCGCTGCACTCTCCTCAGGCTCACCATTAGCCAACTGTCAGACATGCCCCTGCTTTACCTGGGGCACTCCCTGTGATTTGTGCTTGAGTTTTCCCATATTCAGTAAGGCTCTGGGGGCAGCCTTGATTCACCTCCTTCTAGTATCCACAATGTGGATGAGCCTCGCAGCGCAAAGCATCAGCGATCCTCCAGTCACAGACCTCCAAACACAGCAAAGTAGTTTCCCAGGTCAGTTCCTCACATGGGGGTCAGTCCTGCTCCATCACAGCCACTACCACGCCGGTATCTCCCATCTCCAACTGAACGGGTCCACTTGTCATGCAGGAGAAAATATGGGGAGAGCCGCAACCTCGGGCCCGGCATAAGGCACCCCCAGGCCGGGCCCTCCAATGTTCGTAGGTGAGGGTGAGGCAAGAAATACCCCTGCTGTTCACACTCCTCGGGGGGCCCTCCACCACCACCCATAGAGGGCCGCGGAGTCCAGGGGTCTCCCTCGACCTCCTCGCTGTCTCTTCACCTCATTCCAGGCTCCCCACATGCCTCACTGCCGGTCTCGGGGTGGGCCGTCTTCTGTTGTAGCATCGCCTGTGCTTCTGTATATGGATCCGAGCTGGGCAGCACTCCTAGCGCCTCTTCAGTCGGGCAGAGGGCATCTCAGCACACCTCGCATTGGCACCTCTCCAGTCCGCTGAGACGCCCGCACAGCTAGCAGCGCCCGGGGGTCCTCCAAGGTCCGGCCGGGCCCCACTGCCAGCGCTCCGTCGACCATATTCGGGGGCAGCGCAATTCTCCCCACTCCAGCTCCCGGGTAACCGCCAAGCTCGGAGGTGCACATGAATCAGCGGCCTATGAGGTAGGCCAGCCGGGGCGCCCGCTCAGCCCGCGCGGCTTGTGGCAGCACCCGGCTCCTTCAGGGACTCAGTCTCCCGGGTTTCCTCTGGCTAGCGGGGCCCCCGCCCGCTCATAGTGTCACGGGGGGCCCCCCAACAGCCTGATAATGTCAGGATTTTAGGTGGACCGAGCTCCAGCTCTAAGCGGCCGCCATCTTAGTCAGTCAAGCTCCACCCCCCTCAGTTTTACATGTTATGGCAATGAAACACTCCTAAAATCATATTTGACTGTTGTAAGGCCTGTCTCTCCCACTGATTAGCACAGGATGGCCTTGTTTCTTTTATTAAATAATGGCTTTGGATTGGAAGCAGATAGAGATATGCTGTTTGCACTCAAATTAGTAATTGTAATTAAAAACTCGTTTCCATGGTAAGATTGGATTTTAAGTCACAATTTAAAAACACCACATTTTAGAAATGTACGTTTTTGTCCTAACCATCTGTGCCTTCTGCCAGTGTCCTGGGCCACATGACTGTGAAAGGCTCTGATGTTTGGGTTTGTGTATTCCCCCCAGACAGTGACACAAAGGGGACTGGGTGTGGGCAGGATGGGCCATCCTGCTAGAATGGCTGGGGTCGCAGCTGTACCTTGCCGCTCTTGCACTTCAAAGTGCTTTCTTCCAGCACACACAAAGGAATCTGACACTGGCCTTTTGTCACCCCAGATTTCTTAGACCCTTGACAGGGGAACCGAAGAACATTACAGAACCAGATGTTGGGTAGGAGAAGGTCCTCATACACAGGGGCTGGCACCAGGTATAAATATTGGACATCAGAGCAACTCATCAGAACACTTCTGGACCTGTGATCATTACAGGACTGCCCGGCAGCTTAAGGACTTTCTTGTATGAGATGGAAGACTGAACCTGCTTACAGTTGGCTGATCTCCTGTTTGAGCCACAGGGACATAACATACTCCAGAGGCCTCCCTGCAACTGCTTGGCTGACCTGCTGCAACTGGACCTGCCTGAGCCCTGCTGCCTCTACTAGAGTGAGTTCCTGATCCCCAACAGATGTACCCAGGTCCCAGACCATTGGATGGCGTCAGTCTGAGCTCCTTCCAAAAAGAAAAGGAGAAATCCTGCAATCTAGGCCCCTGAATACCACAAACAGACCTATTTGTGCAAAGGTGATCCACCTGCGACAACCTCCAATGAGAAGTTCCAGTGAGATCCGCTCTTCACGCTGCACCAACTGCAGGCAATGACCAGCACCATGCTACAGCAGCAACAGCTTGCGGTGACTACCAACGCAAAGCTCCAGCCACCTTGACTAATGGCGATGCTGTCGACCTGCACATCATGCTACAACAATGACTATCTCTTATACTCTCCCTACTCCTCGCAGCCTCCTGCATTGCGCCTCTTCACATGATACTTTGAAGGTAACTTTTCGGTGGGACTAACATGGTCCCTGTACCTGGCACACACTCCATTATGGTCAGACTGAACTTGTGACATTCCCCTGATCTAGCGTAACCAGGTGACAGTTTTGCGCTTCTAGGAGCTATTTTTAGCTAAAACATTCAATGTCAATATATCCTCTTCTACTGATTGGATTTTTGTCATTCTAATATCACTATATTTATTCAAATGTACTCTATTTGTCAATTTCGATTGGGATTTTTCTTGTATTGTGTTTTCACTTTATTAAGATTTGTTTGCAACAAAAATACTTGGCCTCTAGGTTAGGCTTAAATGCTTTATGCCAAGCTATCAGTGGGTTATGTACAGGTTAATTTAGTGAATTTTTGTTGATCACCCTGACAAGGATTGTGGTTGTTGCCTAAAATGAACTTCCTCCCCTCTCAACCATTAACCCAATTTCTTACAGTCAGGAATAACATGTTTTCCAGGTTGGTAAAATGGCGTGTATGGAAAGGGAAATTGCAATCGCTGATCAGATTTCTGCAAGAGTGAGTGTATGCATGTATATCTGCTCACCTAAAAATGCAATTCACACATTTTTGCGAGGAGTACAGTTTCCATACTTGCTTCTGTAAACTCTTGTGAATTCCTTAGGTCAAAAAACCTTCACTAGTGCAAGAATATATAGCTGCAGGTACAATTTTAGAGTTGGGACATTGCTTACAATGGTTTCACACTGATTTTCTGTTATGATTCTTGTTTAAAAATATTGGAATGTATCCAACACTTACCTAAATGATGCTTCAGAAATATGGTATCTAACGTTGTGCAATAGTTTAGCAAAACAATATATTTTTGAAGTTACTTGTCTTTCATGTAGATTTTAAAGCAAACAAACACCAATTTTGCTGTGAGGCTTCTGCATGTATTTACATAAAATCAGCGAGCATTCTAAGAGCTTTGTAAGTAGCCTCAAATTGTTAAAATTTGCAAACGTGTAAACGTTTTATACTGGAACCCTTGTCAGTAATGCAAGCTGAGCTCACAGCATTTTCTTAAAACACTTAACCTAGTTGTAAATGATCAGCTTTCACGATCCACGTACACTAACAACTTATACAAATGGATATAAATGTTGCCTCAGTCTCAGGCAATCCTCTTTTATAGATTATAGTAAATTTGAAGTGAAATGGTTTGCAATGCACCTGATTGGGCCTCCTTGTTCAGTGGGTAATTTATTATGTAAATATGTTGTCCTTGATCCAAACAATATCTCCTGGGTGTCATGTGATCACAATTCCACACACCTGAGAGAGTAAATAATGGGAGTGACTAACGCTCTCAGCAATAGAAAATCACCAAGTAGGAATGACATGCGTGTCAAGTATTATAAAGCCTGTGGGACCGTACCAGTTGACAGGTACATCATGGTGCTGGATGAGTCTTTTGAAACTGATACGTTCCCATAAGCTTCTAGGCCTGATGCAGAAACCCAATGAATCCTAATGGACTACACAGTGTCCCGACCATTGTCCTTGCTTAATGTTCTTTGTGAAGGAGCTAGTTAATCAATAGACAATGGTACAAGAGGATGAGTATATAGGGGCCAGTGTGGCTTCATGCCTAACAGCACATGTCTTTATTCTGATGATCCTCATACTTTATAATAAAGGAGGTAGCTGAAAAGGATAAGGAACTTGCACTGGCCTTGTAATATGCAGGTATTGTGTGTAACACTACAAGATAGGAGTACCTGCTTCTGGTACATCAATGGATGAGCCTTGGATCCAATTAAAACAAATCGGTCTAATGTCACAACACTACCCAGGGAATAAGATTACCTCTACTGTGTCAGTTCAATGAAAGATGATAGGAAGCATCAGATAGGGATATCCACTGTCCCCAGTCCATATTGCCTTAGTGATTGAACACTTGTATATAAGTGTTAGACCTGGAATCGCTAGCGTGGTTTCCCCTAACTTTTTGCCTCTGACCTCTGTTTTTCTGACTCACTTTTGTTGGCTTTTAGGATTCTGTGCACTTTACCACTGCTGGTAAGTGCTATAGTGCACATGCTGAGCACTCTAAAACTTGGTAACATTGGCTTATCCACAATTGGTGTATTTTGTTTACTTGTAAGTCCCTAGTAAAGTGTACTATACATGCCCACGGCCTGTAGATGAAATGCTACTAGTGGACCTGCAGCACTGATTGTGCCATCTGCTAGAGTAGCCTTTCAAACATGTCTCAGGCCTACCACCGACAGGCCTGCGTGGGAGGTTTTAAACTGCCATTTCAACCTGGCAAATGCATCCCCTTGCCTGGCCCAAACCTTCCTTTTTATTACATATGTCACCACTAAGGTAGGCCCTAGTTAAGCCAAGCTCAGTGTGCAGTGTAATCAAAAAATTGGACTTGTACTTTTTTAAGTTTGACATGCCCAGGTAGTGGAAAACTGCTAAATCCGTTCCACTACTGCAAGGCCTATCCCTCTGATAGGTTAACATTGGGGTTAGCTTGAAGCATCCTTTAAATGTAACTTCCAATTGGGAAAAGGTAGACATGTGGAGTTTGGTGTCTCAGGGCACGAAATTTAAAATCACAACTTATGGTCAAGTTCAATTTCAAATTGTAAGTCTGAAAAATGCCACTTTTAGAAAGTTGGCATTTTCTTACTTTTACCATTCTCTGCCTCTGTCTGTCTCTGAATACACATCTGGGGTAGATGACTGTTGGGCTTTGTGCATTCCCTCTAGACAATCATACACAAAGGGAGCTTGGGTGTGACTTTTGCATCCTGATGGCTCATCACCTTGCTGATAAGTCGTCCTGGGCTAGATGGGAAGGAGGAACTGATACCTACTCCTTAATAGGGCTGTGCCTCTCCTCACACAAAGGGCTGCAAACCCCACTGTCGAGTGTCTGGAGCCAGGGAAGGAAAGGAAAGGAGCTTGCAATCTTCAAAGGCCTCTTTTGAAGCCCCCTCGCTTCAAAGACACATTTTGGTATAAGTACTGGACCCAAACGCCAATAAATCATTTAGCTTTAGGGTCCTGAGAAGACTTTGCCAAGAAAAGGAGTTGTGCTGCCAGGAGGGACTGCCACTTTGCTAACTGCTCTGTTGTGGTGGTCTACTTTCTTATTATGGATGTGCTGCTAGGAATGACTGCCTCATTTCAACGTGCTCTGCTGTGATAATCTGCTGCCTCTTGCAGTGGGAAGGACTCATTCTACTATAGAACCTTAAAGGACATTTCAAGTGACTCCAAGGGCTTGTTGACTTTCCCCCTGTTGGAAATCTGAGGGCCATCAAAGATTACAACTGCACAGCTCTGCATTAGGACTCTACTATTGTAAGTCCGTCAGCAGTGCACTTTAACCAGGAGCAGTGTGTCTGAATGCTTCGTGTGTGAAGCACTAGTACCCACTCAGCACATGTCAAGTGCTTTCCAGCACTTTCCAAGTCAGCCTGGGTGAGTTATTCTTAGCCTACCCACCAGCATGTGTTGAGTGTTTTCCAGTATTTTACAAGTCAAGGCAGGTTGATTCTTCACTTACCCACTACTGAGTGTTGAGTGCTTTTCAGCATTTTACAAGTCAGGGCGGAGAGTGCTCCTTTTTTTACCCATCCTAAACTGTTATGGGCCCAGCCACTGACAATAAGGGCAACTTTGTGCGGCCGTCCAGACACGGACAAGGTACTGTGACTGGGGGAGGGGTGCAGATGCTTAGCAGCCGTATGTGCATATAACCACTGAGTTCCTGTGCTGCAGCTCTGGGCCACCTGCTGTGTGCTCCGGACCTGCATCCCGATCCCGAGAGTTCGTGACCTATTGAGCAGTGGAAGCCGAGATCCCTTGTCAATCATTTTGGTTGGGAGCCTGCATCAGAGCTATCAGGACAAGTGCTTCCAACACTCCACTGAAGAGACATTACCATAACTCCTGTAAAGGGAGCATCTGCATCTTTTTGAGCACTGTGATTTTCAATTTTATGATTGAAACGTGATAATCTATCCAAATGTAACTGGATTTTTGTTGTTTTGTTCTTATTTTAACCAGACAAATAATCTCTATTTTTCTAAACTGTTGTGGAGTAGTTTTGTGGTGTTTTGCACTGTTACTGCACTCAAGTATTGTACAAACAGTTTACACATCACCTCTTAAGTGAAGCTTCTTTGCTCTGTGCCAAACTACCAGGGGGTGAGCACAGGTTACTTTAGGATGTATGTCTGACTTACCCTGGCTAGCATTCTTGCCTCTACTCAGACGGGATGCCAACTAGAGATTCAGGCCCATATTTATACTTTTTGACGCAAAACTGTGCCAATGCAGTTTTGCGTCAAAAATATTACCGCCGGCTAACGCCATTTCTGTGCGCCGTGCGGGCGTCAAATTTATACTTTGACGCACAGCGGCGCAAACCACAGGTGTGAGTCATTTTCTTTGACGCACATAACAGCGTCACGTCGTAAAGAAAAACAACGTTAACGTGGCCGAAATGACTGTGAGCCGATTTATGACACTTCAAACCGGATATGCAGCGTTTTTTGACGCAATAGCGTCAAAATTTGCCGCAAACACAGCAAGTACTGCAGAGGAAAGCCAAAATGGATCCCAGATGCATGCACAGACTCCAGGAAGATGAGAACAGACCAGGAACCAGTCAGGAGGACCCACACAAGACCCAGGACAGGGAGAAGAAGAAAAGAAAGTGTCGCTTCAGTGCAGAGGAACAGGAAATTCTGGTTAAAGAGGTGACGGAACACCAGCACCAACTGTTTGTCACCTCAAAGTTGCCAATCAGTAGGAGAGAGGCAATATGGCAACAAGTTGTTGACAAGATTAACAGTGTGGCAGAAGTACGCAGAACAGGCATCGAGTGCAAGAAACGCTGGCATGACTGCAAGCGAAGGACCAAGGAAAAGATGGCCAGGAACAGGAAGGCAGCACTGCAGACTGGAGGTGGGAGTCCAGCACCACAGGAGCCCCTGGACCACATTCAGGAGATGGTCGCATGCGTCATCCCTGAGGAGATCATCACAGGGATTCAAGGACAGGACAGCGCAGACTACTAGGAGACAGCGCACATGCAGGGTAAGTCGCATGAGGAATTAAAATGCACTAATGTGAACTGCAAGCAGGGGGGAATACCTACTACACAATGCATGTAAGTCATCATATTCAGGGAGTGGCATGGGTAAAGGGGCACGGCACCGGGCCATGGCCCGTTCAGAGGAAACCTGGGGCACACCACTACACAACACCAACAACCTTCCCATGGGTGTATGCTGCCATGCCAACTATGTTGCAAAGGTAAAGCCAGGCCAGGAGGGAAGGGCACAACGTCAAACTGGCATCCCGTAACACATCAGCCCCCATACTCCCTACATTAACTAGGGCCCAATTTACAAACTCTAGCCATACCGGCAAATGGAATGTAACATTGACAACAGTTGCCACTACCACCTCCGCTGTGTGTGCTGGTCAAGTAGCTAACAGCAGGAACGTCCCCATGGATCAAACACACACAAATTAGAGGGTTCAGGATGACAACGTCAAAAATCCCCTGAAAGAAGACAAACGTTCCAGTCCTGTCAAATGTGAATGTCCATAGTAGCCGCAAACATCAGCCAATGTCATCCACAGTAGGAGGTACACAGCACTAATGTCATACCCATGCTGCATATGTCAGGGTCCATCCTGTGCCTGGGTCACAATGCAACATCCCAAATGTCATACTGCTCAGACAACAGCATTGAGGGGGAGGACACATGTAACTGGTCACAGAAATACACCTGCACAGTCAGAGGAGGAAATAGGACACTGCTACGACTATCAGGGCAAGCCAATGTACCACACATTCCCCAACATCAGCAGTACACATTACCAATGCTGACATCCATATTGTGCCATTACAATGCTATACATAGTACACGCTACATTGCTACTACATATAGGTGGATGTGAAAGATCAGAGACTGGGGCAGGTCCAGATTGTTAAGTGTGCTGCTAGTGCCATCAGAACACCCACAGCCAGTGAAAGGCCACACCATGAGAATGGAAGTAGACAGAGGGTTGAGTAGGACAAGAAGGTGGTAAATCACTATTTGGCCAGAACCAACACCTTGAGGAGATGATGCTGACAAGTCCACAAACTTACCACAATACATGTGACATGCAGTTGGGGCATAGGCCTGGGAGAATGGCCATCTGAAAGACAGGAGCAATGAACAGGAACCAAGATCACAATGTGTAAATCATCACAAGGCAGACATGTCACATTACAAAGCCCACAACACTGACACACTAATTGTACCGTATTTCATTGCAGAGGACGATGGATCTCCTGCGGATATGCCTGTCCAGGACTACCCTGATGACATGGATGACGAGCTGACAATCATCAGCCAGCAGACCCTCCAAGAGGTCCTTGAAACCCTCCAGACCCCACCTTCAGTCACAATGAGGAGCACAGATAGAGCAGCCATCACAGAGGACCCACCCACCACCCCAATTGTACGACCTGCCAGCTCCAATACAGCTGAGGACTCTGACGACACCAGCACCAGCTTTAAGAGAACTGTAGTTGGAGTACAGCGGGAGCTGGCCAAGGAGTTGCGGGTGGGGATGCAAACTTGGCAGCCAGCCTAGAGTGGGTTCGTTCGTGCATGATGTCAACTGAAGAACAGGTTGCAAGGGCGAACAATTATCTTGCAGGAAGTAGAAAAAAGGCTGTAGGAAATCAGAACAGCTGTAATACAGTTGACCCAACACCTACAACAGCAATCCTGTCAATGCGTGCACAAATGCAGCATTGAACCCCTCGGGCCGATCTGGCTGCATACCATTGTGATGTGGCTGCTATTCTTAAGAACCAGCAGATCCTCCTTGCAGCAGTACTGCCCTTAAGACCCCCACAGGTAGCAGCTACCGGGATGTCTGACTCCACGTCTACACACACTGAGGCGTGTGTTGCCTCTTCACAACCACCACCACCAAGGGCAGAGGAGGCAACACACACATAAGAAGGTGAAGACCAGGAACAGATCACCTTCACACGTAAGAGTACCCGGTAGCACTAGTCCCTGCCACATGGCCACCTATTACCAAGGTCCTGCGCTTTGTAACATGCCAGTCTTGAAACAACTGTACTCAAGCACTGTTCTGCAAACCATGGTTCATCTTGTCAGCCTGCCCTGTGATTGTCTCTCACTAACTCATTGGCAAGTCCTGTCCCTCTGCACTGTCTGACACTTCACCCAGCATGTCCAATGTCATGTCGTTTTGCACTTGTGTAGGATCACAGTGGAAGATGTCACTATAATGGACTCACAATCATGGACAATGTACATATAGCACTACAGCACTTTTCAATAAATAGCACTTACACAACCACTTTGTCTCTGTGTAATGTGACACATCAACCGTGCAGTAGATCAGTGAATTTTGCCTCCTGTCAATTATCATAGATTGTCAATACAACTGTCCTGAAATAATGTGGGCTGATAACTATGCACCCTGGCCTGGATTCTACCATACTCTGCCCTTCCTGAGGGTTATTTCTGAGGAAAAGAGAAACTATACTTTGGGGTATCTGCCAATGTTACAGCTCAGTTGGGATTTGTTTGCAGCATAGGATACAAAATCAAATACAAAAGAGACACTGTACACTCATGCCAAGGCCCTGATCTACAAGTATTTGACACATACTGTAAAGGGTTACCTACATATTTATTAAACAGTAAAAAACAGAAGTGAAAACTCAGGGAAAAGCCCTACCTACCCTAATCTACTCTAAGTGCTCATTACCCACAACTGTCCCTGACTAACCTAAGCTAAACTGACTTATCACATTTAACGAAACGTTCTAAACATAAACCCCCACCCCCCTTATGAGACGGGACACATGGAGGACAACAGATACTAACCTAAACACATACCATCCTATACTAAACAAATATATATTTTTTTGTTTTTTTGTTTAATTTTTTTTTATATATATATATATTTTTTTTTTAAACACAAGAACCCCAACATTGCCAACACACATAAAAATAAACTGTATGAATATTCAGGAACCCCCACCCCCCACCCACTACCACTAACTAAACTAACAGCTTATACTAACCTAACACTAAGCCCCCTAAACCCACAAAGTATAAGAACCAGGAAAGAGGAGGGAGGGGAGGGAATCATGTCCGTCAACATGTCTATAGGTTGGCCCTCCGGAGGGTCTTTTTGATGGAACGCACCCACCGGTTGACCTGTCGCACCTCCTGCCATAGTCTGCTCATCTTTCTAAGGACACGGTCCAATTTCCGTTGCATTTGTGAAAAAGCAGTTGGATCAATGGCTGCAGCAAGGGTGGTCTGGGTGCCAGCCGAGGAAGTATGGTCCCGTGTTTTGTCAATGGCTGGAGGCTGCCCTGCAGGTGGTGCTGTGCTTGGTCTAGGAGCAGTTGCTGTGGATGGTCCTGCAAAGGTCCCAGCTGTTGGTGGTGCCACCTGGGTGGTAGAGGTGGTGGTGCTGTTGGTGGTTGTGGTAGGCAAAGAAGGGCCGCCATGTGCAAATGCCCTCCAGGTTCCGGAGGCTCGTTCATGGCGATATCTGCGGGCCATGTTGCGGTACCCAGACTCGACATCTAGTATGTGGTGGTATCTCATTGCCCGTCATTGAAACTCCCCGACCTGGATGGGAGTCATATTTGCAGCTGTTAAGACAAATAGAAAACCTAACATTAGGTACTGCATTGTGTGAAATGGCTCAAGAAGTAAATCAGACTATACATCTATTGTACTTGTAACAGCCCATATCATCATACAGATCATTGGTTGTCCCTGAGGAAGTACATGGCAAGCCAGCCTACAAAGGTCCTATCACACTTAGCACATCCACACCCTACAAGATGGGTAACAACTGCCATGATTTTGGCATCATAGTTCTGCCAGTTGTCAGCTAAAAATCATGCTGCACATCCTCCACCACTGCCAGGGGTACAAGTGTCATTGTACGGGATGGAAATCTAGGGCCACATGATCCATGAGTTCAAAATGGACTTGCCAGTATAGTAAGCATGTGCTAATCATGAGTGTGTACACTAGGTTCAGACAAGTGATTCACTGATTTACATGTCTGTGTACCAAACTTGTATCATCAGTCCTAGGTACACTATTCACAACCCTATGACTGTGTCTGGGGGAGGGGTGGACCATCAACTAATTATTTCAACAACAAGGACACCCAGGAAGCTTAGAAAAGCTGGACATGGGTTTGGCCCAGTACACACACCACCGGTAAGGAGGATCTTCAAATAGGAGACAGCTGACCCTTGACCAATCCCATTAGCACTCATGTGTGGAAATGCAGACCTTTGTCCACATCATTTACTACCAGTAAGCCATGACTTACAACAAACAGAGAGATGCAAGAACACCTCTGGCAATGATTTGCATGCACACCTAGGCCATTGCACTCAAGTGCCACATACTCGTAGCACTACATGTGGAGCTACATGCTGCTAGGAAGTTTAACATACAGTTCAATAAGTCCATTAGTGAATAGGGAAACAGAAGTCTGTGGGTAAGCATTTGGCATCCCTATTCTGGGAGATTTCAGGTCTGACTGGCTGACTAATTCACTAATATGGTCCACTGTGACTTTTTCTGAATCAAGTTTTATCCACATGACTGATCCCTATTCACATTGCCCTGCCTACAGGACTGACCTAGAATGCCAAAATATGACAATACGATAAGGATTGGCCAACTCAAAGATGGTGATAATATGATATTCCACTCATGGAACAAAACAAATGATTGGCCAGTGCATCACACCTTGCTATGTGTCCAACACACAGGAGTCCATCTCACATCACCAGCAAACACAACACATTTCAGACATATCAACACTTACTGGAGTTGTCTGGGTCCTCGAATCGAGCCACCTCTCCAACAGTGTAGGGTGCCGGTCCACCTGTAAAGCATGGAAGGGAAAATTTGCTCAATGTCTGTGCACTGTACAACAATTCCAAAGACAAATACTATGTGTAAGATTACATTAGAAGGTAAAGCCTCTCAGACATGATGATACTGCATCCTACATACCACGCCAAACATGTACAGACCGAGGGACTCCAGTGAGCGATACACACATATCTGCACACATGCAGTGGCCCTACCTATCATGTGGTTGCAAACATGCTCCTTCATTAGTGAGCAGACAAAATCATGGAGTGTATTCGTCTCATCATGTGTATCCATGAGAGACAGCCAAAGCCACTTTCCGTGAGGACTGCATTACAAGTCAACCAGCCATTGTGACTATCACAAATTTATGACACACAGGTACAATGTTCAGAGGGCCAGGGACAGTTGTTAGCCCTCATTTTGTTACAGTTTCTTCATTTGATGAGTTGCACCAACCATAGAGATATGAACCCATGTGCATACCTTTGACCAGCCATCCCTAATTGAGATGTGGCACTACAAACTCCAAATACCAGTCTAAGATGTTAGCTGAGCGCAGCTAGAACTTGTTACCTATGTGTCCAAATCCAGATCAGACATGTATCCGAAATGAAGGAGGGGCACAATAATCCCTAAGATTTTTGGAATTTCCATGATCAGTGTCCTTACACACTCACCAAACAAACACACATGAGACATATGTATGCGCCACATTGCTATCATCAATTGACGTGTAGCCTGCACTAATTTTCAGCCTCCTGTTGTGTTTAGAAAGTCAGTCTAGCTGTTGCGTCAACAAATGACGGTAATGAATTGGAAAAATCTACTCCTCACAGGCAACTGTGGCCTATATCTATACATAATTGGCTCCTGATTTGTGTTGCTGTTTGACACAAAGGCGGCACTAACTTACATAATACAAATGTATTCAGTAACTTTGCGGAGCTCTTGCTTCCAAACAGCTCGCAATTGTGGTCCTTAACAAAGTAGAAATAGGACCCTGTCTGTTTCAGTAGCATTCCACACACTCAACAACATTGCCAGCAGATATTGTAAAAAACATCTGATGTCACCACAGAGCACTTAAACGTGCACATTAACATGATTTGTACTCACGGACAGGGCCACCAATCACAATCCCCAGGTGGTCCAGCAGATCTTGCTTCCTGGAGACAAGGTCAGCCCAGCGGTGCTTCAGCTGGTGGTTGTTTCTGGGTGTGTTGTAAATCCTTTGCAGATGATGCAACACCTTTGCCCACCGGAGCCTCCGTGCCTCAGTGTGATACCCCTGTATCACACACCCACCTGCCTCAATCATCAGGGGTAGGAAATGGCACACCAGCCAAATGAACCCACCCAGCTCCTCCTCTCCAATCCTGCCAAGACGAGGCCTACCCAACATATTTGTACAAAAAGAGAAATAGGGGATAAAGGGAAACAAAGGAGAATAGGGGGAAAGTAGGACAGGAAAAATTCAAATAAACAACTAACACAGCCCAACTATACCCAAACTAACACTACCCACAACAGACTCCCAACCAAACAAAGACAATAATTTACAACACAAATGACCACAAAAAACACTCAGACAGGATATTACAACACGTTTTTAATTACAAAAAGACAATAAAAAGACCACATAGGAGACAAATTCACTAAATGCACAGAGACAAATTGAGACACAGCCACACAGTCAGGAAATATCACAGACTGCAAAGTGAAAGTGAAAGTACACCCACTGTACCTATTCTGTAAACAGGATTTCCTATTACATCACTTCCTGCCTAAAATGGCGGGTGTTTTTATTGTCATGCTTCAAAATATTTTGACGCATACAGTCTATGCGTCATTTTTATCGATGCACAGGAGTAGATTTCAGCCAGCATCCATATGTTTCTAAATTGTTTCAAACTTAACCAATTTTTGGAGGTACAGTGTGGAAAATACCGCTCAGGGCCAATGGTTCTTTCAGGGCATTGTGCGTCGTTTTTCGTCCATAAGCGTCATTTTTAGATGCATGTGCGTCATTTTTTGACGCGTGTGCGGCAAAATCTCAAGCATTAACTGGGTTTGGGCCATTTTACCATTTGAAAGGTATATTACAGTTGTGACAATACTGAGATAGGCTGATTGCACCCTCTTTGGGCATGACGGTGTATGAGCACATGTGACAAATCATACTACTGCGGACCATGATCCGCTACTTCATGTACAGGATTTTCACTCTTGACTGACGCAATAGATGGCCAAACGTGTGGCCTACAGATATGTATTAAACAAATTGGGCATGTTTGGCATCAGGAGAGGATAGCAAGGGGACGCACATAAGTACAATACCTCAATGACTAGGGCTCAATGTGTGTGCTTTGGCTACCAATATTGTTGTTGACCCACTGTGTGACCATCACAAGATGCATTATAGCAAATATGCTTGTATGCATGTGGAGTCAATGTGTCCAACCCTCAGATGCAAGTCAGTGTGGAAATGAGAGAGGACATGTGCTAGTTATACATGTAGCAACAACTGCTGTGTGCACTTTCTAGTTTTTGGGTAACATTAACACCACAAATGACAAAGCATGCACCGGATAGATAGCACACAGTTGTTCATGTCAATGGTCCAAAACATGGCCATCACATGTCCTGGAATTTTGGATACTGCTTCCTAGGCCCTTGTTGGTGAACCCACCATGAGTCAGGCACATGTACATACTAAGTGGGTACTGTGTTTTTGACACGGAGAGCCAAAGATAAACCACATTTGTAATGTCACACCACAGTTGAGGTCATATAACTGAGCCACAACTCTCCTGTGGCAGTGGAGGACCAGCAGACCAAGCTGCACGTGGCCACATATTTCCAGTGATCAATTGCACAGAGGTGTCTGGTTCTTGTGTGTGGGCCAATGTTTAGCCTGTATATTTTTAGGGGTCTATGTTGTCACAGTTACGTCCAGGTCTGGTCATGAGTCTGTGGCGGCTATTCCTGTGTCTACTGAGTATCCTTCGGAGATCAATGGAAGTAAAGCCAATGAGGCTTTGAGAACCCACATGGGGATGATTCTACCATGTCACTGCAGACGTGTTATGAGACTGTCAACAGGGCAACCTTGGTGTGCTGAGTAAGATAATATCTCAGGAATCTTGTACTGGCAGGTGTCATCACAACATTTGTACACAGGTTGGCCTCTAAAATTCCCACTGCATCTGGGAACATCATAGACTCTGTGCTGATTATTCTTGCAGCTATTCACCATGCATTGCCCATCAATATGTTGTGAGCAATGTGAATCAGCGTGTGAACTGTCAGGGTCCTAACATGTGTGGACTTTTCAGGCACATTATCTGACGTTGCTGTTTCTGCTGGAGGTACCATACCCAAACCCTGCATACGGCCATGGAACACTGTCACAATTTGTCGCTCATGCATAAATGAGACCCAGACAAGGGATAGGCCATGATTTGGGTATTTGGAGGCAAGTTCCCAACTATGGTACGATAAATAAGCAGATTATGCTATACAATGTGTTTGAGTATGCATTCAAGAACCACCTAACAAAATACCCCAGGAGGTATGTGAGGGTTGGGAAAGCAACTATGATACATAAGTAGCCACAAGAAACCTTTAGGGTAACGCACAGACAGGTGCCAGTCAGGATGTAGGGTCAATCAAGATCCAGCAATTTCACAAGGTACATACTCAGTGGTCTGACTGAGACTGGTCGGAGGAGGAACAAGACAGTTGACATGAAAAACTGTGTTTGTCCTGTGTTTTGGAAGGTGACACATTAACCCAAGGGCTGTGTTACACAGCTGATTTTTGTGGCAATGCATAACAGTGTAATCAATAAAATGGCAGCTTCTATTTCTGTTCCAAGCATCTGCAAGGGCAGTGCATGTTCAAATGGCTGGTCTGCATGGAGGTGCTCACAGGTGTGTGCTGCATCAGTCTCTCACAAGTCCTGTAGCTGAGATTCTAGTTCAAATGGCCAACAGTACCTTTCACATGGGAAGCAATCTACAGGTGATAACAGGGCTTAGAGGCTACAAGCCAGTGCATTATTGAACCTGACGTCCATGCAGACAGATGTACAATGACTATAGCATACCATACTAAAGGGTGAAGCACACTGGATTAAAATTGTTAGTCTGTGTGTGAATAGAGGAGGGAATATCTGGGTACACATATTACCATTCCCTGGACCTCTTGAGACGGGTGGGGTGAGACCAGGAACATGGGTGTGTCAGGACTTAGGACATGGGCTGACATGTACATGGAATTTCATGTGCGCAATGCTTGTCATAGGTGTGGCACTTGTGCTATCTAGGTTCTGCTTATATGGAATTCTAGTCACACATGGTCCTTGCAAAGATAGGTGATGTAACAGTTACTGCTGTCAAGGGTGTGGCCATACATTAATATTACTAATACAATAGTCCATCCACTGCCTCATGTATGATGCTTTTAGTTCCATTATTGACTGATGGTGTCTTAGTTGTGTGCCATATGCTGCAAAGAATCATGTTGCCAACATGTATGTGTGAAATAGGTGTGGTCCTCTGCTATTGCCCTTCAAATGTGAAATGTACAGGATATATGTCATTTACAGTGTGTGTGAATGTGACTGTTGATTAATACGCATCACAATTGCTTTGGAATGTTCTGTGTCCTGATCGGTATATCAGCAATGCTCTATGAGGCTACACTCTTATTCTGATAGTTAGTGATAAAGGTGAGCACAAATGATTACCCAGACCATGATATGGTGATTATTATAGGTGTTTATTTACATATGTTAATACAGTGGTGATGGTGAGTTGATTAAAAAGAAATTGTTGACAATATGTTGGCGCCTACGCAATCCTGCAGCTGTGTTTGGTTGGTCCCCCTCATGATGATGGCCAGCATCCTCCTCTTCCTCCTCTTCAGGCATTTGTTGCTCTGGTTCTAATAGGGGAATGTTCTTTCGTACCCAAATGTTGTGCAGGATGGCACAGGTTAAAATGACCATTTCTGGTGAGTATAGGAGGCTGCCTCCAGTGATGTCGAGGCACCTGAATCTCGACTTGAGGATGCCAAAGGTCCTCTCAACTATGGTGTGTGTCCTCCTATGTGCCTCATTGTAGGCACACTCTGCTGCAGTGCTTGGGTTGCCAAATGGGGTCATAATCCATGGCTGGATCCCATACCCCTGATCAGCTGAAAGAGAAAATGATTGAGATCATGTTGATGTTACATGCCCCATTAATATCACCTTGCATGGCAGTAGTTCTCTTGTGTTGTCTGTGACTCATTTGTGTTTGTGTTATTGTGTTGATTCCTAGGCTTCTAGGATGTACAATCAGCATTGGGTTGTTTCCTTGGCTGAACGAGTGTTTGGCCGCTGACCGGTTGTCAGCAGTATATTTTGAGAGTTGCAGTACATTGTGTACTCCCTTGAATTGTGATTTGTGATACAGGTGTCCCTGTGTCTTCACTTGGGGTGAGATGATAGTTCCATACACAGAATCAAATCAACAGTGGTGGTAACACGTTTGCATCTATGTACCCTGGACATCCCATACATTTTGACATATGCAATAGATTACTTTAACCACCAGTGAGACGCTTACATTTTGCAAGGTGACAGTTAGCCAAACTTCTCCATACGTTGTGATCATTGACGTCTTAACATTTGACTGTACACTAATTTCACATGTGTGACAAGTTCACTGCAGACCTATTTCTCTGCCCTTGGCAAGTTGACTCAGGTTGTAACGTCTACCTAGACTACTGCACATGGTCTAGTTCAGCTGGCTAACTTGGTTGTAAGGTTGTCGTTTTGAGTTTCAGATGTCCGTATGGCAGTACATCTGTTGTGTGTGTGTTAATTTGTCACAATGTGTATGTGTAGGAATGTGCACTTTCTATATTGTCCCATCAAGATGTGTTCTTCGCACAGTCCACTTGCCTCTTGCTAGTGGGCAATGTGAGAGCAGGAGTGATGTGAGATATTGGAATGATTACATGTGACCTTGATTGTAGTCATCATCATGCTATGTGAGTCACGGTGTTTGACCTGCAGCAAATTACATTCCACACCCCTTACACAGAACGTATTGGTTGGAAGGGTGTTTGATTGGGTGTTATTAATGTGTTATTGGAATTTTATCTTCGCAGATGTAATGCCAGTTGGCACCATGTGTTGTTTTACATTTTCCCCTTGTGTCTGTGGAGTGGCATCAGTTGTTATTTGGAACAGTCATTTGTCCCTAGGTGTGTCTCCCATTGGGTGGGGATATGAAACATCATCATTCATTTTTCACGCGGGTGTCATGACCAGTCATGTTTATCCATTGGCTTAAAATGAAGGCCTTATCAATTCTTATATTGTCTCTTATATTTAATCATTACATTTATGGGTGGCTTCATGTGTTGTTTGATACTCACGAATTGTCACATCTAGGAAACGTAGTTGTTTACACAATGATGTTCATCACAAAGTCACTTGGGAATTGGTGTTGGAATTCTGCTGATGAGTTGCCAATCTGTCGTATTTTTTAAGACTTGACACAGAGTGATTATGTGTAATACTGGTCATGCTTGTATCTTTTACAGCCCTGAGGAAGTCATTGAGATTATCTTCTCTTAAGACGAAACACGTGTTGGATGTTATCTGTCTTACCAGTATATGAAAATCACACCTCAAGAATAAATTGGATTTATGCTAACATTTCTTGGTCTACATTGTAACTGATTGTTTGGAAGAGGACCTTATTGTATACGAACACGGACTTTTGACCCTTTATCAATTCACAAGTGCCTTGACGTTTGTTGAGGATATTAAACATGCCTAGCGGTGTCACAACCTCAGTGTGTTCCTGTCCACATGTCGCTGTCGTGGTGTATGTGTTTGTCCTAGAGGGTTGCTGTGCAGTGTGTATATAAGTAGGTTTCTGTACTTACCAACAAGTAGTCCATTTCCATGTCGTCCATCCTGGAAGTGTTGATTGATGGTACAGTGACAGAAGATGAATGAATCATGAACACTCCCAGGATACTTTGCCACGATATTGGTGATCAATCCCTGGTGATCCACAATGGCCTGCACATTGATGGAGTGTGTGTGCTTCCTGTTGCGGTATAGATGTTTAGTTGCAGCAGGTGGCACAAGGCGTACATGTGTGCAGTCAATGGCACCAAGGACGTGTGGAAATCCATTAATGAGGTAAAACCCCTGTTTGGTCTCCTGCTGCTTCTGCTGTGTTTTGGGTAAGCAGATGTGGCGGGTGTGAGTGTGATGATGGCATCCAGTACCTTGGGCAGGAAGGCGGAGAATTATGGCTGTGAGATCCCAGCAACCAGGGAGCCAGTGGTTTGAAAGGAGCCACTTGCCAACATATGTAGTACAGCTAGCAGCTTGGTTTCTGGTGGGATGGTGCAGGGTGTCTGCTAGCTGGGTGCCAACTGTGGCTCAATGTTGCGCAGCAGCTGCTGAATGGCTTGCCAGTTCAACATGTACCTCTGGATGATGTCATGTTCCCTGAGGCCATGAAGGGTTGTCCTGGTGTGGAATATCCTCTCCTGCCTTCTGCGTTGCCTTTGGGGTCCCTGCTGGTGTTATGGATGCCGCTGTTGCTGGTCCTGTGCTCTGCGTCTGCGTGCACGCTGGATGAAAAGCACCTCCATGTCTTCCTTTTGGAGCTCTGCTGTTGCTTCTGTGTGTTTTGATTAAATACAGGTGTGTTTGCCCCATTTTAACGCCTGTCCTGACCCAGTCGTTCATTTTTGACGCAAAATGGGCTGTGCGTCATTTTCTGCCTCCGCCTCCCGGCCGTGCAGGATTTTTTCACGGTAGCATAAATAAGGCGCACGGGTGTTTGTGTCATTTTTTGGACGGGAACGCCTAGCTTGCATATCATTAACGCAAGGCGGTTTCCCTCTTCCAGAAAATGCCGCACACGGCGGGATTTTGACGTCCGCGGGCTCGGGCGTCAAAGTTTAAATATGGTGCACGGTTTGCGCCGAATGTGCGTCAAACTTTTTGACGCACATTCGGCACAGACGGAGTATAAATATGCCACTCAGTTTCTAACAGTAAGTTATAGGGTCATTGATTTATGTGGGGTCAGGCAGAACACACAATGTCTCTGTATGTTGATTACATATTTATGTATCTCAGAGGTTAGCTGAGCCATAAGTCAACATACTTATGTATCTCAAAGAATTGCTGAGTGAGAAGACATTTTGTTAAAAGAGGATGGTAAGGAAACTGCTTATAGGACTGGTCCAGAATGATACTTTAGAACACCATCTGCTGTCACCAGCTTTGCCAAACACCCATTTACCTTACCTAGTCTGGCCAGCATTCCTACAATGGAGACAACTATCTAGATAGATTCAGACAGTAAAACCATATGCTCCTAGTGCCTCACTTTGTAGTGTACCCAATTTCTGACAAGTAACAGGGAAATGTTAATATCAAGAGCTGAAGGGAAGTTTGATCTAAACTGTTGGGTGATTTATGTCTTAATGACACCTTTCTTGTTTATCAGAATGCACAGGACACATTTAACATCTCACAGACGCATTTTTCGGCACATTGTAGACTTTGCTGGTTGATTAAAGGCAGATGGAGCTTGTTTCTTTTATATGATCATGCCAATTAAAGTGGCCACCATGCTGTAAAGATTAATCAGACAGGGAGTGGTGAAGACACCAGTGTCAGTCACAAGTGGAAAGAAGACTGTGGGGCTGAGTTCATAGAAACTGAGCAATCCATGAACTGTACTGGTTTAACTAGGGTGTAATGTAACACAAGTCTTAAGGTCACTCACTCTAGCTATGTTCCTTGCAACAATGTGGTGTCTGTATTCCCTTACATAATTGAATATAGTTTAAATAACATTTTCCCAAATTAATTGACACTCCTAGTAAATTTCTTTCATTTGGTCCAAGGGTAAAATATATGATTGCTGATAGTACTGGAGTTTTCATTTCAAAGACCCCTAAATTGTACTTCTAGAGAATATCCACTTGTCCCACGAAGAACAAAATGAGAAAGAGAGCAACTGCAGTTCTGCTGTAGAACTGAAAAGTGGTATTACCTCTTATGCTTACCAAAACTAAAATTGCAATACAGTGGCTCAATTTAGAAGGTCCACTAATGAAAGACTGATTAAGAGAGGCGGAGGAGTGGTCTATGACTGAGGAGCACCTCTCCCTCAGTTTGGTCGGGATGAAATATAAGTTGTAGAAATATGTGACACATTGAAAATTTTCCTGCAGGCACAGCTGGACATGAAGGATTGCTATCCTGGCTGAGCTCTGGGGAATGTGATGTGAAAGATGGAGTAGTTATTCTGTGGGATAGATTTTCTTTTTTTTTTGTGTGAACACTACTGTATTTAGTATTTGACATAAACAAGTGCATAATGACCTCCTGATTGGTGATAGTTGGGCTCCAAGACAATGGCCTGTGAAAAGCTATGTGTGTTTTGCTATTTTATCAAAATGTCAGTGATAGACCTTGCACCATAGTGCATGTGTTTTTGACATTTTCAAATGTTTGATTGGTAAGAAACAGTATAAAAATCATTAAAAAAAGAACTGATTTAGAAACATAGGGCCAGATGTTCTGTTTGCGAAAGGTAAAGTGCTTTTTGGCATGTACAAGAGGCAAAATGTGACTTGGTAACTTGTTACTGAATTGCATTATGCTTTCATGATTCGGTATTAGGAAGCAGATTGTTTAGGTCGCTTCTTCCTAATACCGAATCACACAGGTAAGTATGAATGTTTTTCAAGTGGAATGCCGTTGCAAAACATTCGCAGATTATCACCAATTGGAAATTGGTCATTTGCGAACAAGAAGGGGCCCTAAGGTACCCTGTCCCCTTTGTGATTGGGGGTGCCAACATTTTTTCAAAGCAGGCAGTGGTTCCAGTGACCACGGCCTACTCTTAAAAAACGAAAACAAAACTTACTTTTTTTGTTTGAAAAGCATCTTGCTTTCCCTTAAGGTAAATGGGCTGCATTTAAAAAACTGCTTTATTGAAACAGAACTCACAGATATAGTGGTCTGTTGACCCCAGCAGGCGACCGTCTCTGTGAGTGCTGGACATTCCCAATGGGTACCAAATTGAGACCTGCTTCATGAGTATTAATGAGGCAGATCACTTGCGACCCATTTGGGAATTACAAACAGTGTCTCAGACACTGTTGTATATCAGATTTTGTGATTCGCAATTTGTAAGTTGCTAAAAATTGCAATTTGCTATTCGCAAAATCTGATGTTAGTACATCTGGCCCACAATTCTTTTCACTAAACAGACTGCAAGATGTCTCAGATCATCTTGTCACCAAAACATCTTTCAGGCTTCTTCCTTTATTCTACATCAACTTGATAAATCACACATCCTGCATATCACTATCCTTCTGTGACTGGACACCTAGAATTGTAATTTCATGCCTCTCAGGAAAAATCTTAAAGAACATATGCGTAGGCACCCATCTTGATAAAAGGTAGCTTCCAGCACCCTAGATTATTTATTGATGTGGGTGCCTTGCATATGATCAGAAACAAATATAAAAATAAATTAAAATTCCTTGCGTCTGTAAAGCTAGATGGTACCCTTCACCTTTTAAAAGCGTGTTTGGCAATATCAGCCAACACAAAGACACCCACACACCCTTCATTTCCAAATTGAAAGACATTGATGGTTTATCTCAAATGTTGAGTATACCCCCGAAAGCAGTGAATTAGACAAATATCTGCCATGCCTAGACTGTCCATTACTAGAAATGCGTTCATGTGATTTTCAGTCTTGTTGGAAGACCATCCAACTACAGAAAAGAGTCATGGAAGAATAGCTAGCTATTGGCTTACCTCATTGTTTTATACTAGCAAATCACACATGAATAATAGATGTGAGTCTAAGGCCTGGTGGATATCTTGGCGCATGGCAGTTTTCTCTGTGAGGGCAATGGAGTAAAATAAAAAAAATTGAAAATGTTTGCTGTCCCAGCGGACATTTCTAGCATTGGCAAGAATTGCTGTCACAGCGATTCTTGTCAATGCATTGCAAGTTTGATGAATTGCGCCATCAACATGATGGAGCCATACAGCAAACTTACAATGTATGTTTTGTTTTCAAAAAGAAATTTGGAAACACAATACAAATAAAAAAAAAACAAATATACAAATATGCCCACCTCATCATGGGAGTATCCTCCTGTGGCAAGTGGGCAATGAGCAATTTTCAATGCCCATTACTTCGGGGTTTTTCCTGGTGGTGACAGGCATTCAAAATTGTCTGTATTTCCGCCCATCTAAATTGGGTGGGTGGCCCTGCATCCAAACCTCTGACAGCCCTTACTCTGTGGGTAGCCTGATGGTTTTGACCTCTGAGTTGTCAAAACTGTGGTCTGCCCAATCTTAAATCAGTTCGGTGGACCATAATGATAGCGGGGAAGGAACTCAGCCCCAGCTGCAATGGAGTTCTTTCTCTGCCAAGATTTAATTAAGGCCCTAAGTCTGAGTGAATCTAAAAATCTGCCCCTAATTTGGGTTAAGTTGTAATGTGACACAAAGGGTGATGGAGCACACTACCTCTCACCTCAGTACAGTTCATCCTGTTGATTCCTGGTAAATGCAGTACGCTTCCTTGAAAGTTGCTGTAGTTTTTCACCAAAGTATGTTCAGGTAGTGTTGTTATCTCTACACATGTGTTTCTGGATTTAGCCCTTCATCAGTAGAGAGCATAAGTAGCAGAGTGCAGAGAAAAGTCATCTGAGGATGCTAGTATGGTGCCCAAGTCTTCAACGGTCACAGTACTAGCCACTCCACAGGCACACAGGTGCATCCCAGATGAGCTTGTCAGATCCTTGGCTCAGGAGCACACTGCCTCTCATCCCAGTACAGTCCACCCCATTACATCCTGGTAAATGCAGTACACTTATTTGAGTTGATGTCGTTTTTCACCAAAGTTGTTGCAGTAGTGCTGTTATTTCTAGACATATATGTCTGGGTTTAGTCCTTCATCAATAGAGAGCAGATGTAGCAGAGAACAGAAAAAAGCCATCTGTGTTTGCTGGTATGATGCACAAGTTGTCACTGGTCGCAGTACCACTCCACAGGCACACAAGTGCATCCCAGGTGAGCTCATCAGCTAATTGGCTCAAGGGAGCCTTTGAAACACAAGGGGGAGGGAGCGCACCGCCTCTCATCCCAGCACAGTTCACCGCATTGCATCCTGTTAAATGCAGTACGCTTACTAAAAGTTGCTGTAGTTTTTCACCAATGTTGGTGCATGTAGTGCTCTTATCTCTCCACATGTTTCCGGGTTTAGCACTTCATCAGTAGAGAGAAAAAGTAGAAGAGAGCAGGGAAAAGTCATACTTGTATATTTTACAGCCCTGAGGAAGTGATTGAGATTATCTTCTCTTCAGACGAAACACGTGTTGGATGTTATCTGTCTTACCAGTATATGAAAATCACACCTCAAGAATAAATTGGATTTATGCTAACATTTCTTGGTCTACATTGTAACTGATTGTTTGGAAGAGGACCTTATTGTATACGAACACAGACTTTTGACCCTTTATCAATTCATAAGTGCCTTGACGTTTGATGAGGATATTAAACATGCCTAGCGGTGTCACAACCTCAGTGTGTTCCTGTCCACATGTCGCTGTCGTGGTGTATGTGTTTGTCCTAGAGGGTTGCTGTGCAGTGTGTATATAAGTAGGTTTCTGTTCTTACCAACAAGTAGTCCATTTCCATATCGTCCATCCAGGAAGTATTGATTGATGGTACAGTGACGGAAGATGAATGAATCATGAACACTCCCAGGATACTTTGCCACGATGTTGGTGATCAATCCCTGGTGATCCACAATGGCCTGCACATTGATGGAGTGTGTGTGCTTCCTGTTGGGGTATAGATGTTCAGTTGCAGCAGGTGGCACAGGGCGTACATGTGTGCAGTCAATGGCACCAAGGACGTGTGGAAATCCATTAATGAGGTAAAACCCCTGTTTGGTCTCCTGCTGCTTCTGCTGTGTGTTGGGTAAGCAGATGTGGCAGGGTGTGAGTGTGATGATGGCATCCAGTACCTTGGGCAGGAAGGCGGAGAATTCTGGCTGTGAGATCCCAGCACCCAGGGAGCCAGTGGTTTGAAAGGAGCCACTTGCCAACATATGTAGTACAGCTAGCAGCTTGGTTTCTGGTGGGATGGTGCAGGGTGTCTGCAAGCTGGGTGCCAACTGTGGCTCAATGTTGCGCAGCAGCTGCTGAATGGCTTGCTAGTTCAACATGTACCTATGGATGATGTCATGTTCCCTGAGGCCATGAAGGGTTGTCCTGGTGTGGAATATCCTCTCCTGCCTTCTGTGTTGCCTTTGGGGTCCCTGCTGGTGTTGTGGATGCCGCTGTTGCTGGTCCTGTGCTCTGCGTCTGTGTGCACGCTGGATGAAAAGCACCTCCATGTCTCCCTTTTGGAGCTCTGCTGTTGCTTCTGTGTGTTTTGATTAAAAGCAGGTGTGTTTGCCCCATTTTAACGCCTGTCCTGACCCAGGCGTTCATTTTTGACGCAAAATGGGCTGTGCGTCATTTTCTGCCTCCACCTCCCGGCCGTGCGGGATTTTTGCACGGTAGCATAAATAAGGCGCACGGGTGTTTGTGTAATTTTTTGGACGGGAACGCCTAGCTTGCATATCATTAACGCAAGGCGGTTTCCCTCTTCCAGAAAATGGAGCACACGGCGGGATTTTGACGTCCGCGGGCTCGGGTGTCAAAGGTTAAATATGGTGCACGGTTTGCGCTGAATGTGCGTCAAACTTTTTGACGCACATTCGGCACAGACGGAGTATAAATATGCCCCTCAGTTTCTAACAGTAAGTTATAGGGTCATTGATTTATGTGGGGTCAGGCAGAACACACAATGGGGGTCATTCTGATGTTGGCGGGCGGCGGGAGCCGGCCGCCAAGCGGGAACCGCCAGAAGACCGTACCGCGGTCGAAAGACCGCGGCGGTCATTCTGGGTTTCCCACTGGGCTGGCGGGCGACCGCCAAAAGGCCGCCCGCCAGCCCAGTGGGAAACAGCCTTCTCACAAGGACGCCGGCTCAGGATTGAGCCGGCGGAGTGGGAAGGTGCAACGGGTGCAGTGGCACCCGTCGCGTATTTCAGTGTCTGCAAAGCAGACACTGAAATACAAGGTGGGGCCCTCTTACGGGGGCCCCTGCAGTGCCCATGCCATTGGCATGGGCACTGCAGGGGCCCCCAGGGGCCCCGCGGCACCCCCTACCGCCATCCTGTTCCTGGCGGGAGACCCGCCAGGAACAGGATGACGGTAGGGGGTGTCAGAATCCCCATGGCGGCGGAGCGCGCTCCGCCGCCATGGAGGATTCTCAAGGGCAGCGGAAAGTCGGCGGTACACCGCCGACTTTCCGTTTCTGGCCGCGGCTGAACCGCCGCGGTCAGAATGCCCAGCGGTGCACCGCCAGCCTGTTGGCGGTGCTACCGCGGTCATTCGCCCTGGCGGTTTTTACCGCCAGGGTTAGAATGACCCCCAATGTCTCTGTATGTTGATTACATATTTATGTATCTCAGAGGTTAGCTGAGCCATGAGTCAACATACTTATGTATCTCAAAGAATTGCTGAGTGAGAAGACATTTTGTTAAAAGAGGATGGTAAGGAAACTGCTTATAGGACTGGTCCAGAATGATACTTTAGAACACCATCTGCTGTCACCAGCTTTGCCAAACACCCATTTACCTTACCTAGTCTGGCCAGCATTCCTACAATGGAGACAACTATCTAGATAGATTCAGACAGTAAAACCATATGCTCCTAGTGCCTCACTTTGTAGTGTACCCAATTTCTGACAAGTAACAGGGAAATGTTAATATCAAGAGCTGAAGGGAAGTTTGATCTAAACTGTTGGGTGATTTATGTCTTAATGACACCTTTCTTGTTTATCAGAATGCACAGGACACATTTAGCATCTCACAGACGCATTTTTCGGCACATTGTAGACTTTGCTGGTTGATTAAAGGCAGATGGAGCTTGTTTCTTTTATATGATCATGCCAATTAAAGTGGCCACCATGCTGTAAAGATTCATCAGACAGGGAGTGGTGAAGACACCAGTGTCAGTCACAAGTGGAAAGAAGACTGTGGGGCTGAGTTCATAGAAACTGAGCATTCCATGAACTGTACTGGTTTAACTAGGGTGTAATGTAACACAAGTCTTAAGGTCACTCACTCTAGCTATCTTCCTTGCAACAATGTGGTGTCTGTATTCCCTTACATAATTGAATATAGTTTAAATAACATTTTCCCAAATTAATTGACACTCCTAGTAAATTTCTTTCATTTGGTCCAAGGGTAAAATATATAATTGCTGATAGTACTGGAGTTTTCATTTCAAAGACCCCTAAATTGTACTTCTAGAGAATATCCACTTGTCCCACGAAGAACAAAATGAGAAAGAGAGCAACTGCAGTTCTGCTGTAGAACTGAAAAGTGGTATTATCTCTTATGCTTACCAAAACTAAAATTGCAATACAGTGGCTCAATTTAGAAGGTCCACTAATGAAAGACTGATTAAGAGAAGCGGAGGAGTGGTCTATGACTGAGGAGCACCTCTCCCTCAGTTTGGTCGGTATGAAATATAAGTTGTAGAAATATGTGACACATTGAAAATGTTCCTGCAGGCACAGCTGGACATGAAGGATTGCTATCCTGGCTGAGCTCTGGGGAATGTGATGTGAAAGATGGAGTAGTTATTCTGTGGGATAGATTTTTTTTTTTTGTGTGAACACTACTGTATTTAGTATTTGACATAAACAAGTGCATAATGACCTCCTGATTGGTGATAGTTGGGCTCCAAGACAATGGCCTGTGAAAAGCTATGTGTGTTTTGCTATTTTATCAAAATGTCAGTGATAGACCTTACACCATAGTGCATGTGTTTCTTGACATTTTCAAATGTTTGATTGGTAAGAAACAGTATAAAAATCATTAAAAAAAGAACTGATTTAGAAACATAGGGCCAGATGTTCCGTTTGCGAAAGGTAAAGTGCTTTTTGGCATGTAAAATAGGCAAAATGTGACTTGGTAACTTGTTACTGAATTGCATTATGCTTTCATGATTCGGTATTAGGAAGCAGATTGTTTAGGTCGCTTCTTCCTAATACCGAATCACACAGGTAAGTATGAATGTTTTTCAAGTGGAATGCCGTTGCAAAACATTCGCAGATTATCACCAATTGGAAATTGGTCATTTGCGAACAAGAAGGGGCCCTAAGGTACCCTGTCCCCTTTGTGATTGGGGGTGCCAACATTTTTTCAAAGCAGGCAGTGGTTCCAGTGACCACGGCCTACTCTTAAAAAACGAAAACAAAACTTACTTTTTTTGTTTGAAAAGCATCTTGCTTTCCCTTAAGGTAAATGGGCTGCATTTAAAAAACTGCTTTATTGAAACAGAACTCACAGATATAGTGGTCTGTTGACCCCAGCAGGCGACCGTCTCTGTGAGTGCTGGACATTCCCAATGGGTACCAAATTGAGACCTGCTTCATGAGTATTAATGAGGCAGATCACTTGCGACCCATTTGGGAATTACAAACAGTGTCTCAGACACTGTTGTATATCAGATTTTGTGATTCGCAATTTGTAAGTTGCTAAAAATTGCAATTTGCTATTCGCAAAATCTGATGTTAGTACATCTGGCCCACAATTCTTTTCACTAAACAGACTGCAAGATGTCTCAGATCATCTTGTCACCAAAACATCTTTCAGGCTTCTTCCTTTATTCTACATCAACTTGATAAATCACACATCCTGCATATCACTATCCTTCTGTGACTGGACACCTAGAATTGTAATTTCATGCCTCTCAGGAAAAATCTTAAAGAACATATGCGTAGGCACCCATCTTGATAAAAGGTAGCTTCCAGCACCCTAGATTATTTATTGATGTGGGTGCCTTGCATATGATCAGAAACAAATATAAAAATAAATTAAAATTCCTTGCGTCTGTAAAGCTAGATGGTACCCTTCACCTTTTAAAAGCGTGTTTGGCAATATCAGCCAACACAAAGACACCCACACACCCTTCATTTCCAAATTGAAAGACATTGATGGTTTATCTCAAATGTTGAGTATACCCCCGAAAGCAGTGAATTAGACAAATATCTGCCATGCCTAGACTGTCCATTACTAGAAATGCGTTCATGTGATTTTCAGTCTTGTTGGAAGACCATCCAACTACAGAAAAGAGTCATGGAAGAATAGCTAGCTATTGGCTTACCTCATTGTTTTATACTAGCAAATCACACATGAATAATAGATGTGAGTCTAAGGCCTGGTGGATATCTTGGCGCATGGCAGTTTTCTCTGTGAGGGCAATGGAGTAAAATAAAAAAAATTGAAAATGTTTGCTGTCCCAGCGGACATTTCTAGCATTGGCAAGAATTGCTGTCACAGCGATTCTTGTCAATGCATTGCAAGTTTGATGAATTGCGCCATCAACATGATGGAGCCATACAGCAAACTTACAATGTATGTTTTGTTTTCAAAAAGAAATTTGGAAACACAATACAAATAAAAAAAAAACAAATATACAAATATGCCCACCTCATCATGGGAGTATCCTCCTGTGGCAAGTGGGCAATGAGCAATTTTCAATGCCCATTACTTCGGGGTTTTTCCTGGTGGTGACAGGCATTCAAAATTGTCTGTATTTCCGCCCATCTAAATTGGGTGGGTGGCCCTGCATCCAAACCTCTGACAGCCCTTACTCTGTGGGTAGCCTGATGGTTTTGACCTCTGAGTTGTCAAAACTGTGGTCTGCCCAATCTTAAATCAGTTCGGTGGACCATAATGATAGCGGGGAAGGAACTCAGCCCCAGCTGCAATGGAGTTCTTTCTCTGCCAAGATTTAATTAAGGCCCTAAGTCTGAGTGAATCTAAAAATCTGCCCCTAATTTGGGTTAAGTTGTAATGTGACACAAAGGGTGATGGAGCACACTACCTCTCACCTCAGTACAGTTCATCCTGTTGATTCCTGGTAAATGCAGTACGCTTCCTTGAAAGTTGCTGTAGTTTTTCACCAAAGTATGTTCAGGTAGTGTTGTTATCTCTACACATGTGTTTCTGGATTTAGCCCTTCATCAGTAGAGAGCATAAGTAGCAGAGTGCAGAGAAAAGTCATCTGAGGATGCTAGTATGGTGCCCAAGTCTTCAACGGTCACAGTACTAGCCACTCCACAAGCACACAGGTGCATCCCAGATGAGCTTGTCAGATCCTTGGCTCAGGAGCACACTGCCTCTCATCCCAGTACAGTCCACCCCATTACATCCTGGTAAATGCAGTACACTTATTTGAGTTGATGTCGTTTTTCACCAAAGTTGTTGCAGTAGTGCTGTTATTTCTAGACATATATGTCTGGGTTTAGTCCTTCATCAATAGAGAGCAGATGTAGCAGAGAACAGAAAAAAGCCATCTGTGTTTGCTGGTATGATGCACAAGTTGTCACTGGTCGCAGTACCACTCCACAGGCACACAAGTGCATCCCAGGTGAGCTCATCAGCTAATTGGCTCAAGGGAGCCTTTGAAACACAAGGGGGAGGGAGCGCACCGCCTCTCATCCCAGCACAGTTCACCGCATTGCATCCTGTTAAATGCAGTACGCTTACTAAAAGTTGCTGTAGTTTTTCACCAATGTTGGTGCATGTAGTGCTCTTATCTCTCCACATGTTTCCGGGTTTAGCACTTCATCAGTAGAGAGAAAAAGTAGAAGAGAGCAGGGAAAAGTCATACTTGTATATTTTACAGCCCTGAGGAAGTGATTGAGATTATCTTCTCTTCAGACGAAACACGTGTTGGATGTTATCTGTCTTACCAGTATATGAAAATCACACCTCAAGAATAAATTGGATTTATGCTAACATTTCTTGGTCTACATTGTAACTGATTGTTTGGAAGAGGACCTTATTGTATACGAACACAGACTTTTGACCCTTTATCAATTCATAAGTGCCTTGACGTTTGATGAGGATATTAAACATGCCTAGCGGTGTCACAACCTCAGTGTGTTCCTGTCCACATGTCGCTGTCGTGGTGTATGTGTTTGTCCTAGAGGGTTGCTGTGCAGTGTGTATATAAGTAGGTTTCTGTTCTTACCAACAAGTAGTCCATTTCCATATCGTCCATCCAGGAAGTATTGATTGATGGTACAGTGACGGAAGATGAATGAATCATGAACACTCCCAGGATACTTTGCCACGATGTTGGTGATCAATCCCTGGTGATCCACAATGGCCTGCACATTGATGGAGTGTGTGTGCTTCCTGTTGGGGTATAGATGTTCAGTTGCAGCAGGTGGCACAGGGCGTACATGTGTGCAGTCAATGGCACCAAGGACGTGTGGAAATCCATTAATGAGGTAAAACCCCTGTTTGGTCTCCTGCTGCTTCTGCTGTGTGTTGGGTAAGCAGATGTGGCAGGGTGTGAGTGTGATGATGGCATCCAGTACCTTGGGCAGGAAGGCGGAGAATTCTGGCTGTGAGATCCCAGCACCCAGGGAGCCAGTGGTTTGAAAGGAGCCACTTGCCAACATATGTAGTACAGCTAGCAGCTTGGTGTCTGGTGGGATGGTGCAGGGTGTCTGCAAGCTGGGTGCCAACTGTGGCTCAATGTTGCGCAGCAGCTGCTGAATGGCTTGCTAGTTCAACATGTACCTATGGATGATGTCATGTTCCCTGAGGCCATGAAGGGTTGTCCTGGTGTGGAATATCCTCTCCTGCCTTCTGTGTTGCCTTTGGGGTCCCTGCTGGTGTTGTGGATGCCGCTGTTGCTGGTCCTGTGCTCTGCGTCTGTGTGCACGCTGGATGAAAAGCACCTCCATGTCTCCCTTTTGGAGCTCTGCTGTTGCTTCTGTGTGTTTTGATTAAAAGCAGGTGTGTTTGCCCCATTTTAACGCCTGTCCTGACCCAGGCGTTCATTTTTGACGCAAAATGGGCTGTGCGTCATTTTCTGCCTCCACCTCCCGGCCGTGCGGGATTTTTGCACGGTAGCATAAATAAGGCGCACGGGTGTTTGTGTAATTTTTTGGACGGGAACGCCTAGCTTGCATATCATTAACGCAAGGCGGTTTCCCTCTTCCAGAAAATGGAGCACACGGCGGGATTTTGACGTCCGCGGGCTCGGGTGTCAAAGGTTAAATATGGTGCACGGTTTGCGCTGAATGTGCGTCAAACTTTTTGACGCACATTCGGCACAGACGGAGTATAAATATGCCCCTCAGTTTCTAACAGTAAGTTATAGGGTCATTGATTTATGTGGGGTCAGGCAGAACACACAATGGGGGTCATTCTGATGTTGGCGGGCGGCGGGAGCCGGCCGCCAAGCGGGAACCGCCAGAAGACCGTACCGCGGTCGAAAGACCGCGGCGGTCATTCTGGGTTTCCCACTGGGCTGGCGGGCGACCGCCAAAAGGCCGCCCGCCAGCCCAGTGGGAAACAGCCTTCTCACAAGGACGCCGGCTCAGGATTGAGCCGGCGGAGTGGGAAGGTGCAACGGGTGCAGTGGCACCCGTCGCGTATTTCAGTGTCTGCAAAGCAGACACTGAAATACAAGGTGGGGCCCTCTTACGGGGGCCCCTGCAGTGCCCATGCCATTGGCATGGGCACTGCAGGGGCCCCCAGGGGCCCCGCGGCACCCCCTACCGCCATCCTGTTCCTGGCGGGAGACCCGCCAGGAACAGGATGACGGTAGGGGGTGTCAGAATCCCCATGGCGGCGGAGCGCGCTCCGCCGCCATGGAGGATTCTCAAGGGCAGCGGAAAGTCGGCGGTACACCGCCGACTTTCCGTTTCTGGCCGCGGCTGAACCGCCGCGGTCAGAATGCCCAGCGGTGCACCGCCAGCCTGTTGGCGGTGCTACCGCGGTCATTCGCCCTGGCGGTTTTTACCGCCAGGGTTAGAATGACCCCCAATGTCTCTGTATGTTGATTACATATTTATGTATCTCAGAGGTTAGCTGAGCCATGAGTCAACATACTTATGTATCTCAAAGAATTGCTGAGTGAGAAGACATTTTGTTAAAAGAGGATGGTAAGGAAACTGCTTATAGGACTGGTCCAGAATGATACTTTAGAACACCATCTGCTGTCACCAGCTTTGCCAAACACCCATTTACCTTACCTAGTCTGGCCAGCATTCCTACAATGGAGACAACTATCTAGATAGATTCAGACAGTAAAACCATATGCTCCTAGTGCCTCACTTTGTAGTGTACCCAATTTCTGACAAGTAACAGGGAAATGTTAATATCAAGAGCTGAAGGGAAGTTTGATCTAAACTGTTGGGTGATTTATGTCTTAATGACACCTTTCTTGTTTATCAGAATGCACAGGACACATTTAGCATCTCACAGACGCATTTTTCCGCACATTGTAGACTTTGCTGGTTGATTAAAGGCAGATGGAGCTTGTTTCTTTTATATGATCATGCCAATTAAAGTGGCCACCATGCTGTAAAGATTCATCAGACAGGGAGTGGTGAAGACACCAGTGTCAGTCACAAGTGGAAAGAAGACTGTGGGGCTGAGTTCATAGAAACTGAGCATTCCATGAACTGTACTGGTTTAACTAGGGTGTAATGTAACACAAGTCTTAAGGTCACTCACTCTAGCTATCTTCCTTGCAACAATGTGGTGTCTGTATTCCCTTACATAATTGAATATAGTTTAAATAACATTTTCCCAAATTAATTGACACTCCTAGTAAATTTCTTTCATTTGGTCCAAGGGTAAAATATATAATTGCTGATAGTACTGGAGTTTTCATTTCAAAGACCCCTAAATTGTACTTCTAGAGAATATCCACTTGTCCCACGAAGAACAAAATGAGAAAGAGAGCAACTGCAGTTCTGCTGTAGAACTGAAAAGTGGTATTATCTCTTATGCTTACCAAAACTAAAATTGCAATACAGTGGCTCAATTTAGAAGGTCCACTAATGAAAGACTGATTAAGAGAAGCGGAGGAGTGGTCTATGACTGAGGAGCACCTCTCCCTCAGTTTGGTCGGTATGAAATATAAGTTGTAGAAATATGTGACACATTGAAAATGTTCCTGCAGGCACAGCTGGACATGAAGGATTGCTATCCTGGCTGAGCTCTGGGGAATGTGATGTGAAAGATGGAGTAGTTATTCTGTGGGATAGATTTTTTTTTTTGTGTGAACACTACTGTATTTAGTATTTGACATAAACAAGTGCATAATGACCTCCTGATTGGTGATAGTTGGGCTCCAAGACAATGGCCTGTGAAAAGCTATGTGTGTTTTGCTATTTTATCAAAATGTCAGTGATAGACCTTACACCATAGTGCATGTGTTTCTTGACATTTTCAAATGTTTGATTGGTAAGAAACAGTATAAAAATCATTAAAAAAAGAACTGATTTAGAAACATAGGGCCAGATGTTCCGTTTGCGAAAGGTAAAGTGCTTTTTGGCATGTAAAATAGGCAAAATGTGACTTGGTAACTTGTTACTGAATTGCATTATGCTTTCATGATTCGGTATTAGGAAGCAGATTGTTTAGGTCGCTTCTTCCTAATACCGAATCACACAGGTAAGTATGAATGTTTTTCAAGTGGAATGCAGTTGCAAAACATTCACAGATTATCACCAATTGGAAATTGGTCATTTGCGAACAAGAAGGGGCCCTAAGGTACCCTGTTCCCTTAGTGAATGGGGGTGCCAACATTTTTTCAAAGCAGGCAGTGGTTCCAGTGACCACGGCCTACTCTTAAAAAACGAAAACAAAACTTAATTTTTTTGTTTGAAAAGCATCTTGCTTTCCCTTAAGGTAAATGGGCTGCATTTAAAAAACTGCTTTATTGAAACAGAACTCACAGACATAGTGGTCTGTTGACCCCAGCAGGCGACCATCTCTGTGAGTGCTGGACGTTCCCAATGGGTACCAAATTGAGACCTGCTTCATGAGTATTAATGAGGCAGATCACTTGCGACCCATTTGGGAATTACAGTGTCTCAGACACTGTTGTATATCAGATTTTGTGATTCGCAATTTGTAAGTTGCTAAAAATTGCAATTTGCTATTCGCAAAATCTGATGTTCGTACATCTGGCCCACCATTCTTTTCACTAAACAGACTGCAAGATGTCTCAGATCATCTTGTCACCTAAACATCTTCCAGGCTTCTTCCTTTATTCTACATCAACTTGATAAATTACACATCCTGCATATCACTATCCTTCTGTGACTGGACACCTAGGGGCATATTTATACTCCGTTTGCGCCGGAATTGCGTCGCTTTTTTTGACGCAATTTAGACGCAAAATGAACTCCATATTTATACTTTGGCGTTAGACGCGTCTAGCGCCAAAGTCCATGGAGTTAGCATCATTTTTTAGTGTGGACACCTACTTTGCGTTAATTATATGCAAGGTAGGCGTTCCCGTCTAAAAAATCGACTCCGAGGCATGTGCGTCGGATTTATACTCCCGGGCAAAATTCACGCCCGGGAGTGGGCGGGTCAAAAAAATTACGTACGCCCGCTTTTGCGCCGTTTTTTAGCGCCTGCAAAAGGCAGGCGTTAAGGGACCTGTGGGCTCGAAAGGAGCCCAGTGGTGCCCTCCCATGCCCCCAGGGACACCCCCTGTCACCCTTGCCCACCCCAGGAGGACACCCAAGGCTGGAGGGACCCATCCCAGGGACATTAAGGTAAGTTCCGGTAAGTATATTTTTAACATTTTTTTTGTGGCATAGGGGGGCCTAATTTGTGCCCCCCTACATGCCACTATGCCCAATGACCATGCCCAGAGGACAGAAGTCCCCTGGGCATGGCCATTGGGCAAGGGGGCATGACTCCTGTCTTTGCTAAGACAGGAGTCATTTCTATGGGGGTTGGGAGTCGAAAAAAATGGCGCAAATCGGGTTGAGGCTAAAAATTTGCCCCAGCCTGACTTGCCCCATTTTTTGGCGCCCAAGCTCCATATCCCCCCACGCCGGCGCTGCCTGGTGTACGTAATTTTTTTCCACGCACAACAGGCAGCGCCGGCGGCTAACGCCGGCTAACGCCGGCTAACGTCATTGATTAAATACGGCGCCCGCATGGCGCTTCAGAATGGCGTTAGCCGGCGCTAATTTTTTTGACGCAAAACTGCGTTAGCGCAGTTTTGCGTCAAAAAGTATAAATATGGCCCCTTGCGTCTGTAAAGCTAGATGGTACCTTTCACCTTTTAAAAGCGTGTTTGGCAATATCAGCCAACACAAAGACACCCACACACCCTTCATTTCCAAATTGAAAGACATTGATGGTTTATCTCAAATGTTGAGTATACCCCCGAAAGCAGTGAATTAGACAAACATCTGCCATGCCTATAATGTCCATTACTAGAAATGCGTTCATGTGATTTTCAGTCTTGTTGGAAGACCATCCAACTACAGAAAAGAGTCATGGAAGAATAGCTAGCTATTGGTTTACCTCATTGTTTTATACTAGCAAATCACACATGAATAATAGATGTGAGTCTAAGGCCTGGTGGATATCTTGGCGCATGGCAGTTTTCTCTGTGAGGGCAATGGAGTAAAATTAAAAAAATTGTAAATGTTTGCTGTCCCAGCGGACATTTCTAGCATTGGCAAGAATTGCTGTCAGAGCGATTCTTGTCAATGCATTGCAAGTTTGATGAATTGCGCCATCAACATGATGGAGCCATACAGCAAACTTACAATGTATGTTTTGTTTTCAAAAGGAAATTTGGAAACACAATACAAATAAATAAAAATATATATATACAAATATGCCCACCTCATCATGGGAGTATCCTCCTTTGGCAAGTGGGCAATGAGCAATTTTCAATGCCCATTACTTCGGGGTTTTTCCTGGTGGTGACAGGCATTCAAAATTGTCTGTATTTCCGCCCATCTAAATTGGGTGGGTGGCCCTGCATCCAAACCTCTGACAGCCCTTACTCTGTGGGTAGCCTGATGGTTTTGACCTCTAAGTTGTCAAAACTGTGGTCTGCCCAATCTTAAATCAGTTCGGTGGACCATAATGATAGCGGGGAAGGAACTCAGCCCCAGCTGCAATGGAGTTCTTTCTCTGCCAAGATTTAATTAAGGCCCTAAGTCTGAGTGAATCTAAAAATCTGCCCCTAATTTGGGTTAAGTTGTAATGTGACACAAAGGGTGGTGGAGCACACTACCTCTCACCTCAGTACAGTTCATCCTGTTGATTCCTGGTAAATGCAGTACGCTTCCTTGAAAGTTGCTGTAGTTTTTCACCAAAGTATGTGCAGGTACTGTTGTTATCTCTACACATGTGTATCTGGATTTAGCCCTTCATCAGTAGAGAGCATAAGTAGCAGAGTGCAGAGAAAAGTCATCTGAGGATGCTAGTATGGTGCCCAAGTCTTCAACGGTCACAGTACTAGCCACTCCACGGGCACACAGGTGCATCCCAGATGAGCTTGTCAGATCCTTGGCTCAGGAGCACACTGCCTCTCATCCCAGTACAGTCCACCCCATTACATCCTGGTAAATGCAGTACACTTATTTGAGTTGATGTCGTTTTTCACCAAAGTTGTTGCAGTAGTGCTGTTATTTCTAGACATATATGTCTGGGTTTAGTCCTTCATCAATAGAGAGCAGATGTAGCAGAGAACAGAAAAAAGCCATCTGTGGTTGCTGGTATGCTGCCCAAGTTGTCACAGGTGGCAGTACCACTCCACAGGCACACAGGTGCATCCCAGGTGAGCTCATCAGCTAATTGGCTCAAGGGAGCCTTTGAAACACAAGGGGGAGGGAGCGCACTGCCTCTCATCCCAGCACAGTTCACCCCATTGCATCCTGGTAAATGCAGTACGCTTACTAAAAGTTGCTGTAGTTTTTCACCAATGTTGGTGCATGTAGTGCTCTTATCTCTCCACATGTTTCCAGGTTTAGCACTTCATCAGTAGAGAGAAAAAGTAGAAGAGAGCAGGGAAAAGTCATCTGGGGTGGCTGGTATGCTGCCCAAGTCTTCACAGGCTATATTACCACTCCACAGGCACACAGGTGCATCCGAGCTGAGCTCCTCAGCTCATTCGCTCAAGGGAGCCTTTGAAACACATGGGAGGTGGGCGCACACTGCCTCTCATCCTAGCACTAATTGCACCCGCTAAAGTGAAAAACTACATACTACAAATTCAGTAAGTACAAATTTGTACTGCATTTACCAAATTGCAATTGGGCAAACTGCATGCTGGAATGTGAGGCAGTGTGCTCCCAACTGTTTTCTGTTTAAAAGTCTCCCTTGAGCCAGCAAGCTGACGGGTTTTGGTTGATGCACCTGTGTGCCAGTGAGTGGTACTGAGACCTGAGAGGACATTGACAGCATTTCCAGCAACCCGCAAAGAAAGCCCTCTGCTCTCCAATCATAAAGAGCTAAACCCACAAACATGTGTCTAGAGATATATAGCACTAGTTGCACCCACTAAGGTGAAAAACCAAATAAAGACAGTACAAATTTGTACTGCCTTTCCATTACAATGGGGCAAACTGCTCTCTGGAGTGTGAGGCTGTGTGCTCCCAACTGTTTCCTAATTTGTAGTGAGGGTGGCAGGGTTTCCTGACTTTGTCCAACTTTGCAAAGGTAAAACCTAACCTCAACAAGGTGTCTCAGCCAAGACAGTTGGGACATAAGGCTACAGACAATTATCTCTGTCACTCAGGGCTGGCTTAACCCTCAGTGACAGTGAGAAACACAATATATCTGCTCTATACCAGGGAATGGAATTTAAGCAAGGGGAGGGTGAGTTTAGAAAGCTTTGCTCTTCATAAAGCTAATTACATTTTTGTAAAAATCTTAAACATTATAAAGAGCTTGACTTTGCAACTTCACTCGCTCCTGCTCATAACTGATGCTGTAAATTCTGAAAAAAATCTGTCTGTAAGAAAACCTATTGTTAGAGTTTTCATCCTTGGCTTGGTCTCCCTTAATGTTTTGCTTCTGTTTCCCAGGTTGTTGATGTGTGCTGAACTCTGTTTTTGCTGTTTTTGTTACTCTGGGCACTTTACCACTGCTAACCAGTGCTAAAGTGCAAATGCAAAAATGTACAAAATGTGTATGTAATTGGTTCATCCATGACTGCCAAATGCTACTAGTGGGCCTGCAGCACTGGTTGTGCCACCCACATAAGTAGCTCTGTAAACATGGCTCAGACCTACCACTGCAGTGTCTGTGTATGCAGTTTCAAACTGTAAATTCGACTTGGCAAGTGTACTCACTTGCCAGGCCTAAACCTTCCCTTTTCTTACATGTAAGGCACGCCTAAGGTAGTCCCTAGGTATCCCTAAGGGCAGGGCGCAGTGTTTGGTTAAGGTAGGACATATAGTAATGTGTTTTATATGTCCTGACAGTGAAATACTGCTAAATTTGTTTTTCACTTTTGAAAGGCCTGTCTCTCTCATAGGTTAACATGGGGGCTACCTTTAAATTTGATTAAAGTGTAGATTCCCTTTGGGAGCGGATACACATGTGGAGTTTCGGGTCTCTGAGTTCACAATTTAAAAATACATCTTTTAGTAAAGTTGATTTTAAGATTGTGTGTTTGAAAATGGCACTTTTAGAAAGTGAGCTTTTTCTTGCATAAACCATTTCTGTGACTCTGCCTGTGTGTGGACTCCCTGTCTTGGTCAGTTTGGCAGTTGGGCTGGTTGCACCTCTCACTAGACAGTGACACAAAGGGAGCTGGGGTGCAGTCTGAATTTCCTGATGAGCCATCTGTGATAGGAGGGAGGGGAGCAGTGGTCACTCACAGCTGAAAGGGCTGTGCCTGCACTCACACAATGCAGTCTCTAACCCCATGGTGTGTGTCTGGGGCCTGGCCTTGGCAAGGCAGGATTTCACGAACAAGAGAGACTTTTCTTTGAAGTAAGCCTACTTCAAAGGGCAAAATGGGGATAAGACGGGCACCCAAAACCACCTACTTTAGAACACTTCTGGAAACCAAGAGGAACCTCTGCCTGGAGAAGAGCTGAAGAGCTGAGAAAGAAGAGCTGCCCTGCCTGTGTCTGTGCTTTGTTGAGCTATCCTGCAGTTGCTGCTTCTGCCTGTGCCATAGGACAAAGACTGGACTTTGTGTTGCCTTCCTTCTTGTGAAGAACTCTCCAAGGGCTTGATTTAGAGCTTGCCTCCTGTTGTTTGAAGTCTCAGGGACAGCAAACACTTCTCTCTGCCAGCACCTGGAGCCTCTGCTGAGACTCCTACTCTGCCAAGTGGTGCTCATCCAGTTCCTGGGACCCTGAAAGGAGAAGCTGGCAGCCCAAGAGTGCGAAATCCACCCACTGACTGCCGTGCGGGGAAAAGATCGACGCAACTCCGATCTGCGGCTAAAAAATCAACGTGCCGCTGGCTTCACAGCTGAAAATCGTTGCTCACTCGCAATGCGACCGGAAGATCGACGCCCGCGGCTGGAGAAACGATGCGCAGCGTCACTGACGGAGGCTGGTGAGATCGCAACTCGCGCTGCATGGTTTTTAGGTAATCGTGCAACAGGATTTCCGACGCAAAGATCGCTGGGTGTGTAAAAATGATGCAAGGCCTGCCTGGACCGAAGAGTGCAGTTTGAATCGACGCATCATTCTCCTGCAGAGAGGAGAAACAACGCACGTCGACTCGACTGAAGGAGAAACGATGCACGGTCTCGCTCGTGAGTGAAGTCAACGCATCACAAGCCCTTTTTGACGCACACTGACCCTTGCTTGGACGGGGGTAACCTGACTGCCAACCAAAGACCCCATTTCTAACACCTATTCAAAGTATTTGTTGTGAAAACTAAATATGTGCTTTAACCCCTTGGTCGCCAAGGACGTAATGGTTACATCGAGTGGTGCGGCGCTGAGGTGCCACGGACGTAACCATTATGTCCTGGACTCGGCCCTCGGGGAAGCGCTGGCACTCCCCTCAAGGGCCTCCCACCCCCTCTTAGGCAAGGATCGCTCCCCAGGGTACAAATATGTACTTAGGCCTTTTCTGCTTCAGAAGCCACTAGACACCAGGGTTTTTTTTTGTTTTGTTTATACTTATAAGGGTAGCAACCCCTTAGGCAAGGGTCGCTCCCTGGGGGCAATTATTTTATTAGGCCTTTTCTGCCCCCGGGGGCAGATCAGCATATATCAATTAGGCCAATTTGCCCCCAGGGGTGGCAGAAGCCACTAGACTCCAGGGATTCTTTTTTCTTCACATTCATAAAGGGAGCAACCCCTTAGGCAAGGGTCGCTTCCCTGGGAGGGTAAATCGTTTTTAGGCCATTTCTGCCCCCTGTGGGGCAGATCAGCCTATTTTTAGTAGGCAGCAGAAACCACTAGACACCAGGGATTTTGCCTTTTGTGACAATTTAAAAAAAGGGGAGCGAGCCCTTAGGCAAAAAAAAAAGAGGGTGGGGGTATGGCCATACCCCCACCCCAACTAAATGGGGCCAAAGTTGTTCTGACCACATGTGGACAGATGGGACAATTACCCCCGATTCACTCTTCGGATAGCAGAAAACCTACTAGATGCCAGGGAATTAAAAAATAAATAAAAAATAGTGGGGTGGTGGCTACCAACTGGTATGGGCATGGTTATGCCCCCACCCCAACTGAAGGGGGTAACAGTCTTTCAGCTCTCCCCCCACACAATAAAACATCTTATCCCACAGCAAGCAAGAGGACATTTGATTATTTTGTGTTTTGGTTTTATATTTGGGCCATTAGAGCTATCTCTCAAAATCGTCTCACTTGGAATGGTGAAGGCTGCACTTTTTAGACTTTGGGACGCTGCAATGTAGAAAAATCCACAAGACCTAGACACATCTGAAAACTAAACATCTGAGTGAGTCCAGGTTGGTAGGCTTCATATGCACCTCGCACCATTTTCTTACCCACAATGCCCTGCAAACCTCCAACTTTTCTGGAAATCACACATTTTTCCCACATTTTTGTGATGGAGCCTTCCGGAATCTGCAGGAATCCACAAGATTCCTACCACCCAGCATTGTCTCATCTATACCAATAAAAATTCTGCCCCACTTGTCAGCCTAACAATGTCTTTTTTCAAACTGCTCTTTTGGACCAGCTGTGGTTCCCCCTCAATTTTGATATGTTTTTGGCTCTTCCCTGTCACAGGCACTTGGCCCATCTACACAAGTGAGGTGTCATTTTTACCAGGAGACTGAGGGGAATGTTGGGTAGTAGGAAATATGTCCCGGTGTGGTGATCCCACACAGAAATGTGGGAAAAATGTGATTTTTTGCTAAATTTGAGGTTTGCCACTGGACACCAGGGTTTTTTTTTTTTCCTCGAGGATTCTCGGTAAGAAAACACTGGGGGATCCACACAAGTCACACCTCCCTGGACTCCCTCAGGTGTCTAGTTTTCAGAAATGTTTGGGTTTGGTAGGTTTCCCTATATGGCTGCCGAGCCCAGGACCAAAAACGCAGGTGCCCAACCTGTATTTGATAATTTCGATGTGTCCACATAGTGTTTTGGGGCATTTCCTTTCACGGGCACTAGGCCTACCCACATACGTGATGTACCATTTGTATCGAGAGACTTGGGGTAATGCTGGGTGGAAGGAAATTCGTGGCTTCTCTCAGATTCCAGAACTTTCTGTCACCGAAATGTGAAGAAAAGGGGTTTTGTTTATCCAATTTTGAGGTTTGCAAAGGGTTCTGGGTAACAGAACCTGGTGAGAGCCCCACAAGTCACCCCATCCTAGATTCCCCTAGGTGTCAAGTTTTCAAAAATGCAAAGATTTGGTAGGTTTCCTTAGGAGCTGGATGATCTAGAGGCCAAAATCCACAGCTAGGCACTTTGCAAAAAACAGCTCTGTTTTCTTTGGGAAAATGTGATATGTCCACGTTGTGTTTTGGTGCATTTCGTCCAAGGCCTTCCCACACAAGTGAGGTACCATTTCTATCGGGAGACTTGGGGGAACGCTGGGGGCAAGGAACTTTGTGGCTCCTCTCAGATTCCAGAACTTTGTGTCACCAAAATGTGAGGAAAAAGTGTTTTTTGGCCACATTTTGAGGTTTGCAAAGGATTCTGGGTAACAGAACCTGGTGAGACCCCCACAAGTCACCCCAGCCCGGATTTCCGTCGGTGTCTAGTTTAAAAAAATGCACAAGTTTGGTAGGTTTCCCTAGGTGCCGGCTGAGCTGTAGACCAAAATCCACAGCTAGGCACTTTGCAAAACACACGTCAGATTTCAATGTAAAAATGTGATGTGTCCATGTTGCATTTCCTGTCCTGGGCATTAGGTCTACCCGTGCAAGTGAGGTATCATTTTTATCTGGAGACCTGGGGGAACACAGAATAGAAGAATACATGTTATTGCCTCTTTTTTTTCTTTACATTTTTGCCTTCCAAATGTAAGACAGTGTGTAAAAAAGACATCTATTTGAGAAATGCACTGTAATTCACATGCTAGTGTGGCCAACCCGGAATTCAGAGATGTGCAAATAGCCACTGCTTCTCAACACCTTATCTTGTGCCCATTTTGGAAATACAAAGGTTTCCTTGATACCTATTTTTCACTCTTTCTATTTCAGCAAATGAATTGCTGTATACCCAGTTTCACAAACATTTATGTCACTGGAAAGGAGGCTAAAAGCACACGAAATAGTTAAAATGAGGTATGTCCCAGTAAAATGCATAAATTGTGTTGAAAAATGTGGTTTTCTGATTCAAGTCTGACTGTTCCCGAAAGCTGAAAAGTTGGTGATTTTAGCACCATAAACCCTTTGTTGATGTCATTTTCAGGGGAAAAACCACAAGCCTTCCTCTGCAGCCCTTTTTACCATTTTATTGTAAAAACACTCAATTTTTGCTGTATTTTGGCTAATTTCTTGGTCCCCTCAAGGGGAACCCGCAAACTCTGGGTACCTCTAGAATTTCTAGGATGTTGGAAAAAAAGGACGCAAATTTGGTGGGGGTAGCTTATGTGGAAAAAACGTTATGAGGGTCTAAGCGCGAACTGCCCCAAATAGCCAGAAAAGTGCCTGCCACCTGAGGGGGAAAAGGCCTGGCAGCGAAGGGGTTAACTGATCTGCCTAGTTGGCCTTGACTAGTGAAATATTTGTATACTGTTGTCTGCATGTCTAATGTTCTGATCCACTATTGCAGGACATAACCAATTCGCTTAAAGCAAAACTCATGAAAGAGAAATATACGCTTCAGAATTTGCCTTCTTTGGGTTAGCTGCGCTACAAGGACGGACACTTATCTATACTCTCTGACTTGGAGGGATTTAAAAACCTTCACACAGTCACCCATATTAAAAAATGATACTGAATTTTACACGGGGCGTTAAACCTTTTCTCAGCAAGTCAGGTCTCCTAAACAACAAAGCTTGGTCATTCAGAAAAGTCTGAAAATATGGTCCAACAGCCCCCATCATACCCACCATGCGACATCTTTTCACTTGCAACCTTGCGTTGAAAGGATTCACAAAACTGCTCTTCGAATGCTGCCACTTACCCTGGTCACTTTTGGTAACTTACTTAAAGAGGTCTTGTTAAATTGTGCACTTTTCCTGGTGTTTTTCTTCACTTTGTTGCTTGTATTATGGGACATCCAAAAAGTCACCGACCAGCATGGCATTTTGAAGACACGACATTTTTTAATCATTAATCTCTTTGTGTGGGTGGACACTTAAAATTTAGATCTATAGTACCCCATTTGTTGCCTTCCTTCCTGCTTCCTGCTAGAGAATAGATTTTGTTCAGCAGACAATAGGTAAGTATTCTGCTGCAGAACTGAAAAAGCGGCACACCATCAAAAAATAGTATTTTTGACAATCAACAACACAGAGAAATTGATGGCTTCACTTGACAAGACCCGTCCTGATTACCTTTTCTTCTTTTCATACAGGAACAAACCTGATATCATTTGCCTTCAGCGCCTGTGGGGTTGAAAGAAATGAGTTCAAACTGTCTCCAACCAATCTGCCACTTCAGAGAAGTCTTCCTCCTGATGCAGATTTTAATTTGCATACGAGATGTACGTCTGTCAAGCGCTGCAGAAAAAAGATTTGAAGACCATTACAAAGATACTTGTTTCCTTTGATTGCATTATTGGTGTGATGCTCATACGGTGATCAGCGTTTCGGTACCTCTTAATGATCAATGTTATTGTTATTTCATTAATTTCAATTATTTATTACGCCTACAGCGGGTTAAAATGTTGCCAGTGAGAAGGGAATCACAAGTGGCTGAATTTAATAAGGCATTTGTCACAGTGATGGATAATTTTACATTTTGACCCTAACTATTTTCAGGTTACCCAATAATAATGAGTCCCAGAAAAAAAACGTAACTAGGAGGCTTTCTGCACTGAGAGCCACAGATTGCAACATTCTAGGAGTTAGGATAGAAATGAAATTGCTTTATTTTTAGAATGGGAATAGGATAATTGTCCAGTAAGCAAAATGACCCTAGAATCTAGTGTGTCTGGAGAGCCTGCTCAATCTGAGTAATTTGCATATGTCAAATGCAAAACAGCATTACAAAGGTAAGTTAAAGAGTTGCCATTTGTTGTATTACACACAGAAAAGAAAAATACGCTTACATTAAAGAGCAACGCATTTCATCATGTGCAGATTGTGAAACATACACAGGTATTATGTGTGGTATTCTCATAACATGGTGACGTATGCTCATTATCATAAACTTATTATGCACAATAGGGAAAAGTGTACGTTTACCTACATAAAGTTGTTATGAATGCCTCAAAACGCATTTTTACTAGTTTTTTCAAGCATCTCAGAGGAGCAATCAAAGTGGACTGTTCTGTGTTCCGTGAAAGGAAGAAAACAGGACAGCACAGCAGCTCTCTTCCCAAGCAGTGACACTTTCTGGCTGTTTTGTGCCACACACACATATGTTTGCACCGTTACACAAAGGGGTGCATGTGTGTCTGTGTGTGTGTGGGAGAGATCATAGAGTTTGTGCTAGAAGAGTACCTGTCTAGTACAAAATACTATGCGCAGACATAATTTAAAACTTCCCTCACTTTGTATGTGTACTAGTCTGGAAATGTGGAGCACCTCCTATGGCACATCCCTTGACCAAAGGTAGCACCTTTCTTTTATACAACTTTTCAGCCCAAACAAGGTTTTTGCTGAGTTATTTTTTGTTGGCTTTAGAATTCTGTCCACTTTACTACTTCTAACCTGTACTAAAGTGCTTGTGCTCACTCCTCTAAACAAGGTAAAATTGGCCTGCACCCAACTGGCACATTTAATTTACTTGTAAGTCCCTATTAAAGTGGTACTGCATGTACCCAGGTCCCGTAAATTGAATGCTATTAGTGGGGTTGCAGCACTCATTGTGACATCCATTTAAGCAACCCTTTTGAATATGTCTCAGGCCTAGCATTGAAAACCGGTGTGCAGATTTAAACTGCCATTTCGACCTGTGCAAAATAACCCTTTTGCCAGGCCTCAACATTCTGTTTTTTAATACATATAAGTTACCCCTAAGGTAAGCCCTAAACAGCACGTAGGGCAGAGTGCAAAACATTTTAAAAAGTTGGAAATGTACTTTTAATTTTTTGCATGTTTGGGTAGTGAAAACCCTTAAATTCATTTTTCATTACTGCAAGGTGTACCTCTCCCATAGGATAACATCAGGTTACTTTCTTACATTTAATAAGTGAGGTAAGAGTGTCAAGTTTGGTCTCAAAAGAATTTCAATCTGTAACACTCTTAGGCCCTCATTACGACCCTGACGGTGGGTGATAAAGTGACAGTAATGCCGCCACAGGCTGGCGGTAAGTACAGCCAAATTATGACCATGGCGGTAATAACTCCAATAGACAGCCAATGTACCACACCAAGTGCCACGGCGGAAAGGACCCTCACCACGGCAGTAGCCGGCAACAGCCAGACAGGAGACAAAGTAATGCCCACCATATTTTGACCCTGCAAACCACCACCTTTTCCGGGGACTCACCATTGGAGACACAGGGAAGAACCACGCCGTCATGGAACCCGAACTGCAAGTTTTCCCAATAATCTTCTACATTATTCTCCACCTGGAACACCAACGCCGATGAAGTTGACGACGGTGAGTACAGCCACCTAGCACACAAGGGAGGGTGGGAGGAAAATGACAGTGATACACACATACACAACACACACCCGACACACACACCATACACACAACCAGCTGCACTACAAAAATAATTTGTCCCCAATAATCAGCAGAATAATGCAAGGACAACAAGAATTGACTAAAGTGATTGTAATTAGATCAACATCAAAATTAATAAGTCGATTTGGCAATAAAACAGATATGTACAAATGTACAAAAAAGGGACACTGCCCAGTCCCAAGTTCAAAGGGCCCACATGGCCACAGGGCACAGTCTATGGCCCAACTCGAATCCTGAGCACATCCGGATAGAACACTACAGGGGCATCAGTTTGAAAATAGGCAGGCACCTAAGGAGGGGGGCACCTCAGCTGGTTGCGGGAACAAGCCCACTGGTTCTGGAGGGGGCAACATGCTAATTGCTTTGCCTTGGGGAGTGCAAGGCCACAGTCTCTCGAGTGGGTGACTTGCCCACTGGTTCTAGAGGAGGCAAAATGCCCATTGCTTTGTCCTGGGGAGTGCAAGGCCACAGTCTCTGGAGTGGGTGTCTTGCCCACTGCAACTGGAAGGGGCAACATGCCCATTGGTTTGCCCTGGGGAGTGCAAGGCCACAGTCTCTCGAGTGGGTGACTTGCCCACTGCTTCTGTAGGAGGCAACATGCCCATTGCTTTGTCCTGGAAGTGCAAGGCCACAGTCTATGGAGTGGGTGACTTGCCCACTGGTTTTGGAGGGGGCAACATGCCCATTTCTTTGTCCAGGGAAATGCAAGGCCACAGTCTCTGGAGTGGATGACTTGCCCACTGGTTCTGGAGGGGGCAACATGCCCATTGCTGTGTCTTGGGAAGTGCAAGGCCACAGTCTCTGGAGTGGGTGTCTTGCCCACTGGTTCTGGAGGGGCAACATGCCCATTGTTTTGTCCTGGGGAGAGCAAGGCCACAGTCTCTCGAGTGGGTGACTTGCCCACTGGTTCTGGAGGGGCCAGCCCGCACAGTAGCCCCTGGAGGGTGGACTACATAGCGTCCTCCAGCGGTGAAGGCTGCATGGTGGTGGTTGGGGAAGGCTCCTGGGCAGCCCCTGCACTCACTGATGGCTGCATGATGCTGGTGGTTGGGGGAGGCTCCTGGGCAGCCCCTTCACTCATCGATGGCTGCATGATGCTGGTGGTTGGAGGAGGCTCCTGGGCAGCCCTTTCACTCACTGATGGCTGCACATCCACAGCTGGCGCTGGGGGCCCCCTGACAGGTGGTGGCGTTGTTAGCCTGACAGCTTCTGCTGGCATAGAGTGCCTCTTCTCCTCCTGGTCATGGCTCGGGGATCCCTTACCCTTCCTGGCAGGGGTGGATGTGCTCTTCCCCTCTCTGCCTGGTGGTGCAGGCTCCTTCCCCATTCCTCACAGCTGGTGTAGGATCCTTCCCCTTCCTCACAGCTGTTGTAGGTTCCTTCCCTTTCCTCACAGCTGGTGCCAGCTCCTTCCCCTTCTCACAGCTGGTGCAGGCCCCTTCCCCTTCCTCACAGCTGGTGCAGGACTCTTCCCTTTCATTTCTGCTGGTGCTGGCTCCTACCCCTTCAGTGTTGTAGGTCTTGTATCGTTACCACCACGAGTAGGTGGTGCTACCACTGTCCCCGTGGACTGTTTGGCTGAGGTGCTGGGCTGTGTCCTTGGTACCCTGCCCATACGTGCAGGATGGGAGTAGGGGTAGGGAAGAGGTCAATTTGGGAAGGGAAAAGCTTTTTAGGGACATTTGGGCAGGAGGAGGGAGGAGTAATGGGAGTGGAGGATGAAGGAGTGGCTATTGGAGGTGTTTGTCTGCTGGATTTGGGAGCAGGTGTATGTGCTGTATGCTGATGTGAGGTGGATGGCTATTGGGTGTCTGAGTGCTTGCGTTTGTGTCCTTTAGGAGGGGGGTACAGACACAGTGGGAGAGGACACAGGGGACGCGTGCATGGATGTTGTGGAGGTGTCTGCCACTGAGGTGTGTGTTCTGCTTGGTGTGGTGATGCTGGTACTGTATGTTGATGTAGTGCATGCAGGTGTGAGTGTGGACCTAACTGGGAGGGAGGTGGAGGAGGAGGAGGAAGGGGAGACAGTGGAGGCAGTGGATGTTGTGTCTGCAACGGTATGGTGTTTGTGTGAGTGCCTTTGGGATGCAGTGTGGTGCTTGTGTTTGCCTGTGCCACTCTTGGGTGTTGTCCTATATGCATGCTCGTCTGTCTGTGTGCTTTGGATGGGTTGGAGTTGAGGAGAATGGGACTGGGAAGTGGGAGTCGGAGTGGGGATGGTTGAAACAGGGACAATGGCTGCCATCAGAGAGTAGGCCAAAGCCTGAATCGATCTCTGTTGGACCGCCAATCCACCATGTATGCCCTCCAGGAATGCATTGCATTGCTGCATCTGCCTTTCACCATGGTTGACTGCCCTTCAGAGATGGATCTCAGGAGGTCAATAGCCTTGTCACTCAGGGCAGCAGGGCTCAGTGGGCCAGGGCCTGAGGTGTCTGGGGCGAAGGAGATACGCTCCCTCCTGGGTGAGTGGGCACGGGAAACTCGCTGAGGGGCTACTGGGGGGGGCGGTGCTGGTACGGGGGTGGCGGCTGTACCTGCAGCTGGGGTGGTCACAGAGTTGTCCGCCATGACCAGGGAGCTCCCATCAGAGGAGGTATCAGAGTCTGTGTTGTCCCCTCCAGTGTTCGCCGTGGTGCTCCCCTTGCCCTCCGTCCCACTGGTTCCCTCGGCGTCGGTGCCTCCAGGGTCCTGTGGGATGCAGCTCCCTCTGTCGCCAGTGCCTCTGCTCCTCCGCCAGATGATGCTAATGCACAGAAGGACAGGATGACAAAACAAGAAAGGGGGGGAGAGAGACAAATGATACACTGGGTCAATGACTGTACCAACACCACCGTTGGCGTACACAGCACCCTCACACACAGGGAACAGGCCTCTGCACTGTGCATTGCATTATAAGTGAAATGGCTTGTCACCAGTGCATGAGGAGGAGCACACACAGCCAACTGCAGCACACCTGGGACCCATGCAGCCCTGACTAGGAGTGAATACTAACAAGCTAGGTTACCTGTATTTGCCATGCAACAATTACCCTTCAGAGGACCTACGCTGCTATGTCTGGCCTGGCCTTAGGGGCACCCACTAACACACAACCACCATCCGGATACCACCCCACCAGTCATAAGTTGTAATTATACCCACTGTACTCACCTCCTAGTGGCTGCTGTGATGTCCTCAAGCGCCCGTCCAGCTCTGGGTAGGCCACCGCCAGTATACGGGCCCTCGGGGGGTCAGGTTTCGATGGACACCACTTCCTCATTGGGAGGCAATCCACAGCTGGGCCTCCATTCTCTTCTGTGCCCAACATCTCAGGCCCTCCCACCGTTTACGACAGTGGGTGCTCCGCCTTCCATATGGCACGCCATAATCCCTTCTTTGGATGGGTGCTGACCTGCAGAGGTAATACATACAGGAGAACTCCATTAAATGAACAGTCCAGCCTGTATCACACATGGCCCACCAGACCCGATCCCATCACCATTGCAACACAGATAGGTCAGCTCACAAAATGTACACTGCCAAGATAAAATCGCCCCACCCCCACCCACCCTTACACAATGCATTCACACACATCTCCATGCATTCATGCCACATGCATCGTGAACACAGTTTACTCACCTGTTGGTCTGGAGGCCCATATAGCAGTCCGTACTGGGTTAGGACCCCATCCACCAGTCACTCCAACTCCTTCGAAGTGAAGGCTGGGGCCAATTCCCTAGTCACATGGGCCATAGTAGGTTCTAGACACAGGTCACAGCAGCACATGCAGTGTAGGTCTTCTCCTATGGAAGGTCAGGAAACAAGTGATGATTGAGGAATAAAATGGCGGTCAAGTCTGCAGTGGAGTATACAGTCACCATCAGCGCAGATCCCCATTGGCCACTGTACCCCATAGGGCACAATATTGTCCAATGAGGAATTGCACGGCAGTTCACGACCGCCTACCGCCACTGCACACAACGTCAGAGGAATTACCACACTTCCACCTGTCCCTACACATAGGACAGGGGGGGGAACAGGCCTATCGATGATTGCTGCATCACAGGATAAATAGGCACATACTTCTAAATTCCACTGTCCCAAAACATGATTGCATGATGTGGACTGCTGTTGTGGTATAGTTGTTCAAAATCTGACAGCCTACTCACTCTTGTGTCCCTTAGATACCTACCACTACAGGTGAATAGGAGATGGAGACATACCTCCATGTAGAGACCCCTGGTTGACTTAGCTACACTGGAGGACAGGCACATAATACTCACCTATATACTGGATAGGGCTACAATTACAGAGCTGTGTGCCCAGTTGGAGCCTGACCTGATATTGGCTATCCATCATCCCACTGGGATACCGCCTCATGTGCAGGTTCTATCATTGCTCCATTTTCTGGCAACTGGTTCTTTCCAAGTGACAGTGGGCTTGGCAGCAGGAATGTCACAGCCAATGTTCTCAATCGTGCTGGCAAGAGTGTTGTCTGTCCTGTTAAAACACATGTGCAGCTACATTGCTTTCCCTCAGGTGGAAGATTTGGCCACTGTGAATGCCAGATTTTATGCAATGGGACATAGCCCCAATATAATTGGGGCGACTGACGGTACACATATTGCGTTTATCCCCCCCCCCAGCAGAATGAACAGGTGTACAGGAATCGTAAGAGTTTCCACTCCATGAATGTGCAGATAGTGTGCCTGGTGGACCAGTACATCTACCATGTCAATGCTAAGTATCCTTGGTCGGTGCATGATGCCTTTGTCCTGAGGCATAGCAGCATCCCAAATGTGATGGCCGAACTATAGAGGCACAGGGTGTGGCTCATGAGTGAGCCTTGGTCCCCACCCAGTGTATGTTGGTATGTGCCTCTGCTGTTGTCGAAATAGGATAGTGTATTGCTAAATGTTGTCCCTCAATATTTGTAGGTGACTCTTACCCAAACCTTTTGTGGCTGCTGACCCTTGTGAGGAATGCCAGGACAAGGGTCGAAGAACGTTATAATGAGGCACATGGGCTAACCAGAAGGCTAATTGAGAGAACCTTTGGCCTCCTGAAGGCCAGGTTCATGTGTCTCCATCTGACAGGTGGATCCCTGTGCTACTCACCCGAGGTGGACTGGCAGATAGTAGTGGCATGCTACATGTTGCACAACCTGGCCTTTAGACAGCATGTACCTTTTCTGCAGGAGGAGAAGACTGGAGATGCCCCTGTGGCAGCAGTGAACCCTGAGGACAGTGAGGATGAGGAGGCAGAGGATGAGGATGTGGACAACAGAACATTAGTGATCCGTCAGTGTAGGAAAGTACCATCTTGCCTGGCATGTTACCCCCATTTTTCACTGTATATATGTTGTTTTAGTTGTATGTGTCACTGGGACCCTGCCAGCCAGGGCCCCAATGCTCATAAGTGTGCCTAAATGTGTTACCTGTGTTATGACTAACTGTCTCACTGAGGCTCTGCTAATCAGAACCTCAGTGGTTATGCTCTCTCATTTCTTTCAAATTGTCACTAACAGGCTAGTGACCAATTTTTCCAATTTACATTGGTATACTGGAACACCCTTATAATTCCCTAGTATATGGTACTGAGGTACTCAGGGTATTGGGGTTCCAGGAGATCCCTATGGGCTGCAGCATTTCTTTTGCCACCCATAGGGAGCTCTGACAATTCTTACACAGGCCTGCCACTGCAGCCGGGGTGAAATAACGTCCACGTTATTTCACAGCCATTTTACACTGCACTTAAGTAACTTATAAGTCACCTATATGTCTAACCTTTACCTGGTAAAGGTTGGGTGCTAAGTTACTTAGTGTGTGGGCACCCTGGCACTAGCCAAGGTGCCCCCACATTGTTCAGGGCCAATTCCCCGGACTTTGTGAGTGCGGGGACACCATTACACGCGTGCACTACATATAGGTCACTACCTATATGTAGCTTCACAATGGTAACTCCGAATATGGCCATGTAACATGTCTATGATCATGGAATTGCCCCCTCTATGCCATCCTGGCATAGTTGGCACAATCCCATGATCCCACAGGTCTGTAGCTCAGACCTGGATACTGCCAAACTGCCTTTCCCGGGGTTTAACTGCAGCTGCTGCTGCTGCCAACCCCTCAGACAGGTTTCTGCCCTCCTGGGGTCCAGCCAGGCTTGCCCCAGGAAGGCAGAACAAATGACTTCCTCAGAGAGAGGGTGTTACACCCTCTCCCTTTGGAAAATGGTGTTAGGGCTGGGGAGGAGTAGACTCCCCCAGCCTCTGGAAATGCTTTCATGGGCACAGATGGTGCCCATTTCTGCATAAGCCAGTCTACACCGGTTCAGGGACCCCTCAGCCCTGCTCTGGCGCGAAACTGGACAAAGGAAAGGGGAGTGACCACTCCCCTGACCTGCACCTCCCCTGGGAGGTGCCCAGAGCTCCTCCAGTGTGCTCCAGACCTCTGCCATCTTGGAAACAGAGGTGCTGCTGGCACACTGGACTGCTCTGAGTGGCCAGGGCCAGCAGGTGACGTCAGAGACTCCTTCTGATAGGCTCCTTCAGGTGTTGCTAGCCTATCTTCTCTCCTAAGTAGCCAAACCCTCTTTTCTGGCTATTTAGGGTCTTTGGGGATTTCCTTAGATAACGAATGCAAGAGCTCATCCGAGTTCCTCTGCATCTCTCTCTTCACCTTCTGCCAAGGAATCGACTGCTGACCGTGCTGGAAGCCTGCAAAACTGCAACAAAGTAGCAAAGACGACTACTGCAACTCTGTAACGCTGATCCTGCCACCTTCTCGACTGCTTTCCTGCTGTGGGGGTAGTCTGCCTCCTCTCTGCACTAGAAGCTCCGAAGAAATCTCCTGTGGGTCGACGGAATCGTCCCCCTGCAACCGCAGGCACCAAAGAACTGCATCACCGGTACCCTGGGTCTCCTCTCAGCACAACGAGCGAGGTCCCTTGAATCCAGCCACTCTGTCCAAGTGACTCCCACAGTCCAGTGACTCTTCAGTCCAAGTTTGGTGGAGGTAAGTCCTTGCCTCCCCACGCCAGACTGCATTGCTGGGAACTGCGACTTTTGCAGCTACTCCGGCCTCCCTGCACTTCCGGCGGAACTCCTTTGTGCACAGTCCAGCCTGGGTCCACGGCACTCTAACCTGCATTGCACGACCTCCTAAGTTGTCCTCCGGCGGCATGGGACTCCTTTGTGCAACTTCGGGTGAGCACTGTTTCACTCCACTTAGTAGTGCCTGTTCCGGCACTTCTGTGGGTGCTGCCTGCTTCTGAGAGAGCTCCTTGTCTTGCTTGACGCCCCCTCTGTCCCCAGACGCAATTGGCGACATCCTGGTCCCTCCTGGGCCATAGCAGCATCCAAAAACCCTAACTGCATGATTTGCAGCTAGCAAGGCTTGTTGGCGGTCTTTCTTCAGGAAAACACTTCTGCACGACTCTCCACGGCATGGGGGATCCATTCTCCAAAGGTAAAGTCTCTAGCCCTTGTCGTTCCTGCAGAATCCTCAGCTTCTACTGTCCAGTAGCAGCTTCTTTGCACCCACAGCTGGCATTTCCTGGGCATCTGCCCATCTCCGACTTGCTTGTGACTTTTGGACTTGGTCCCCTTGTTCCACAGGTACCCTCGACTGGAAATCCATTGTTGTTGCATTGCTGGTTTGTGTCTTTCCTGCAGAATTCCCCTATCACGACTTCTATGTCCTTTGGGGAACTTTAGTGCACTTTGCACTCACTTTTCAGGGTCTTGGGGTGGGCTATTTTTCTAACCCTAACTGTTTTCTTACAGTCCCAGCGACCCTCTACAAGGTCACATAGGCTTGGGGTCCATTCGTGGTTCGCATTCCACTTTTGGAGTATATGGTTTGTGTTGCCCCTATCCCCATGTGTCCCCATTGCATCCTATTGTAACTATACATTGTTTGCACTGTTTTCTAATACTATTACTGCATATTTTGGTATTGTGTACATATATCTTGTGTATATTTGCTATCCTCATACTGAGGGTACTCACTGAGATACTTTTGGCATATTGTCATAAAAATAAAGTACCTTTATTTTTAGTATATCTGTGTATTGTGTTTTCTTATGATATTGTGCATATGACACTAGTGGTACTGTAGGAGCTTCACTCGTCTCCTAGTTCAGCCTAAGCTGCTCTGCTAAGCTACCATTATCTATCAGCCTAAGCTGCTAGACACCCTATACACTAATAAGGGATAACTGGGCCTGGTGCAAGGTGTAAGTACCCCTTGGTACTCACTACAAGCCAGTCCAGCCTCCTACAGTCAGTACTTCCACTGACACACAGGTGAGACAGTGCAACTTCACATTTCTATGAATATTGTTGTATTCTGTATGGCAATGGCATGCTGCCATTACCCACTTGTTTCCTCTACTTACTGTCACCTATGGATTGTCATTTTACAGATGTTGGTGATACGACAACAATGTTCTGATGTGATCACAACAGTGAGCAACAGGCAATTCAGTCTATGTTCTCACCATGTACAGTTCATTTGCAATGGATGTAGCTGTTTCAATGAATACAAATTAGCAATACATGAAATACTAGTAGTCGAAGTTTGTCCAAGGGTGTTTATTGTAGTACTAAGATATTGAGGGGGAAGTGCAATGGAATGGGGCAATGATGGAGGAAAGTCCAGGGTATTGTTCCAGTCTGTTTGCAGCACAGGTGCAGTTTCCAAGGGGGCCATAGGAAGGGAAGCAATGGCAGTTCAAGGTGGACAGTGTGATTGAGTAGGACACAAGGGGGACAATCAGGAGAGTCTCATTTCCTTGCGGTGGTCTTCGCAAGTGTCTCTGGCTTCTGTCTGGGTCACAGGGAACGTTTGCGGAGTGGTTCACATCTGCAAGAGCAGGGGTGCTGGTGGCCTGTGGGTCCTGTGGCGGGGCCTCCTGGCCACTAGCAGCAGCAGAAGTGGAGGGCTGTTCAGTTGAATGGCTAGTAGTAGGGGCCCACTCGAGTGTTGTTGCCTCCCTCATGATGTTGGCCATGTCTGCCATCACCCCTGCTATAGAGATCAGGTTGGTGTTAATAACCTGCAAGTCTTCCCTGATCCCCTGATACTGTCCCTCCTGCAGCCGCCTGTTATTCCTGCACGTTGTCAAGGATATGGCCCATCGTGTCCTGGGAATGTTGGTAGGCTCCCAGGATCTCGGAGAGTCGGTTCCCTGGGCCTGTCCTCTCCCTGACGCACAGCAGTCCTCCCAGTGTCCCTGTTGGCCTGTTCCCCTGTCCCCTGAACGGTGTGCCCACTGACCCCAGATTCCTGATTGTCTTGTGGTCGAGGTGTGGCCTGGGGTCCTTGTACAGGAGGGCACACTACTGCTTGCTGTGTCCTGGGGACAGAGGTGTGGGTACGCTGGGTGGGTGCTGTGGTGTTGGTTCCTGATGGGGGAGGCTCTGTGGTGGTCTGTGAGTGGGCTTGGATGACTGACTGTCCAGTGGTCCCTGATTGGCCAATCCTCCAGATCCTGAAGTCCAGAGTTACTGTCATCACTGGGGGCCTCTTCTGTTGGGGGACTGGATATTGGTGGCACCTCCTCTCCACTGACATTGGCTGGGGTACCTGTGGGGATGTAAATGATGTATTATGCCTCAAGTGAATGACATTTGTATTTCCGTAGCTTCCTCTCTATGGTTGGTGTTATCCTGCCAGCCTTTGGTTGTGTATGGTGATGGATTGTGGGATTGTTAGTTTCCCTATGCTGTGCATGCTTTAGTGATGGGTGTCAATGCAGTGCTGACAGGGGTGTCCATGAATTGGTATGGCATGCAGGGCTTGGCATTGAGGTTAGTGAGATGTGTAGGTGCAGTGTGTGGGATGGAGTAGAGTGATGGGAGTGAGGGTGTGGGAGTGAGATGGCATGCAGGTATTGGGGGGGGGGTGATAGGTAGTAAATGCTGACTTACCAGTGTCCAGTCCTCCGGCTACTCCAGCGAGTCACTGAGGATGCAGTATTGCCAGCACCTGCTCCTCCTATGCTTTGAGTTGTGGGGGAGGAGGTGGGGGGCCACCGCCAGTCCTCTGTATGGCGAGCTGGTGCCTTGCTGCCACGGAACGTACCTTCCCCCATAGGTCTTTCCACCTCTTCTTGATGTCATCCCTTGTTCTTGGGTGCTGTCCCATGGCATTGACCCTGTCCACGATTCTCCACCATAGCTCCATCTTCCTTGCAATGGATTTCTACTGTACCTGTGCTCCGAAAAGCTGTAGCTCTACCCTGACAGTTTCCTCCATCATGACCCTTAACTTCTCCTCGGTGAAACGGGGTGCCTTTGGTGTGCCATGGGTGTCATGTGTGTTGGGTAATGTGGTGTGGTGTGTGATGTTGAGTGCTTGAGGGCTGCATGGGTGTAAGTGGTGTGTGTGTGTGTGTCTAGTTGTCTCTGTGCTCTTCTTCTCAGTCTCATGGTGGCAATTGTTGTTTGTAAGAGATTGTGGGTACTGTGGGTGTGTGTATCAGTTAGGTGTGTGTTTTTAGTATTGGCCAATGTGGTGTTGTGTTGTATGTGGGTGTCCATTCTAAGCACGGCAGTATGTACAACCAATGGTTTACCACTGTTGAATGTCCGCTGTGGTGATTCATGGGTCATAATGTGATGGGTGTTGTTTTGTTGGCGTAACGGTATGGGTTTTGGGACTGCAACTTTATCACTGACCTTTGGTATGGCGGATTTGTGTATGTGGTTGAATTCTGTCGGATTGGTGTGTCTGTGTCATAATATGGTGAACGGATATCTGCCACCGCAGCAATAAGTTGGCAGCCGTCAGCGTGGCGGTAAGTGGGATTTACCACCAATGTCATAATGAGGGCCTTAATGTTAAAGCCAGGTTTTAAGTAACAATGAAATGGCACATTTAGAAAGTTGGTATTTTCTTACCATTTGGTATCCTGGGTCACATGACTAGCTGAAGGTGACGATTGACCTTTGTGTATTTCTCCCAGACAGTGATAAAAAATGGGACAAGGTGTTGTCAGTTTGGGCCACCTTGACAGGATCGGAGGGGTGGAGCTGTCACCTACCACACCTACACTTCAAAGGAACTCCTTCAACACACTCACTCAGGAAATTCTGGAACCATATGCAGGTTGTTTCTCCCACTTCAAAGCTGGTACCAGGTATAAATTGTGGACTAGGTGTGTAGCTTGATCAGTAAGATTGAAAGGTGATGAGATTCAGATTTTTCAACAATCACACTGGCATATAACATTGAAATATATCATATGATAAGCATAGCACAGGAGAGGGGCTAAAGGTGCAGTAGAAAGGGAGTGGAATGTGGATTGGTAATGGTACTAAGTGAAATAAAACACAATACTTTGTAAAATAACCCCAATTTTTTAATACATTCAAACAGAGAGGGAAACTGTGTGCATTTTTGTCTTGTGTATATAAACATTCCTGCTGAAATCTAACAGATACCTCTCCATACCCGACTGAAAGCCCCTGTACCCAATCATTTACAAGAAAATACAATTTTTAGGGGGGTAACAGCCCAAACCCCTCCCCACCCCAAAGCTATACCCATATAGTGGATCCTCAGACCAACTTGTCGTACCACTTCCGGCCCTGGGGAAGACTCAGAAGAAAGACTGCTCACTACTCTGCTGCAGGCAGGACTGCCTTGCTGCAAGAGCAACACCCCACTGCTCTGATACCTGAGGAAGGAAGACTGGACGTGATCCCTGTTAGAAATGGGGTCTTTTGTTAGCAGTCAGGTTACCCCCTTCCAAGCAAGGACCCTCACTCTAGTCAGGGTATGCCACACATAATCCAAATTATCCTGTGCCCACCCTCTGGTAGCTTGGCACTGAGCAGTCAGGCTTAACTTAGAAGGCAATGTGTAAAGTATTTGTGCAATAAGTCATACAATAACACCATATAGCACCACAAAAATACACCTCACAGTGTTTAGAAAAATATATAATATTTATCTGGATACATCCAGGTCAAAACAATTAAAATGCAATAAGTATATGTTGAGATATCACTATAAAAGTGATATTAAGTGTATTAAGTCCTTTAAATGCAATCAAAGTCTCTTTCAAGCACAAATTACCTGGTTTGCGCGCAAAATCTCCGCAAAGAACCGCAGAGGAGGAGATGCGTGGAAGCAAAGGGGGTATGCGTTGATTTCTCGGGCCGCACATGCGTCGTTTAGTTTTCACGCAGGGATGGCTGTGCATCGATTTCTGGCGCTCGGTTGTGGATCCTCCTCGGGTTGCGGGGTTTTCGGATGCCCCAGGGATGATGAGTGGATTTCCTACGCTGGCAGGACGAAGTCACAGGAGCTGCGTCAATTTGGTTGGCGTTGTATCAAATTTTCTACCCCACAGCAGGTGCTGTGTCGATTGCTCTCTGGAAGTCAGGCTGCGTCGTTCCGGCTCGGCTGTGCGTCAATCCAGTGGGCCGTGTGTCAAATTTCTGGTCGCTATGCTGGCGCTGCGTCACTCTTCTGGGCTGCGTCGTTCCGGTTTGGCGTGCGGTGAAATTTTCACCAGGGTGTAGGCTGTGTGTTGTTTCTGGCAGTTTCGCCGCACAAGGAGTCCTTCTTGGAGAGATGAAGTCTTTTTGGTCCTGAGACTTCAGGGAACAGGAGCAAGCTCTATCCAAGCCCTTGGAGAGCACTTCTTCACCACAGCAGAAAGCAGACAGGTGAGTCCTTTGGGCAGCCAGGCAGTTCTTCTTGGCAGGATGCAGGTTCTGGTTCAAGTTTCTTCTCCAGGAAGTGTCTGAGTTCGGTAGGGGCAGAGGCCCTGTTTAAATACCCAAATGTGCCTTTTAAGTGGGGGAGACTTCAAAGAGTGGCTTAGAAGTGCACAAGATCCCCTTTCAGTTCAATCCTGTCTGCCAGGGCCCAGTAGGGGGTGTGGCAGTCCTTTCTGTGAGGGCAGGCTACTGTTCTTTGACATGCAAGTCTCAGGCCCTCCAACCTCCCAGCACAGGGAGACCTATTCAAAATGCAGATGTATGCAAGTGTGGCAGAGTATCCTGTGTTTGGGGTGTGTCTGAGTGAATGCACAAGGGAGCTGTCAACTAAACCCAGGCAGACGTGGATTGTAAGGCACAGAAAGAATTAAGTGCAGAGAAATGCTCACTTTTCTAAAAGTGGCATTTCTAAAATAATAATGTTAAATCTAACTTCACCAGTCAACAGGATTTTGTATCACCATTCTGGGCATACTAAATATGACTTTCCTACTCCTTTCCGATCAGCAGCTACCACTCAATCAGTGTATGAGGGCAGCCCTCATGATAACCTATGAAGGGAGCAGGCCTCCCAGCAGTGTAAAAACGAACTTAGGAGTTTTACACTACCAGGACATGTAAACTACACAGGTACATGTCCTGACTTTTGCATACACAGCACCCTGCCCTATGGGTTAACTATGGCATACCTTAGGGATGTCTTATATGTAGAAAAAGGGGAGTTTTAGGCTTGGCAAGTACTTTTAAATACCAAGTCGAATTGGCAGTGAAACTGCACACACAGGCCTTACAATGGCAGGCCTGAGACAAGGTTAAGGGGCTACTTAAGTGGGTGGCACAATCAGTGCTGCAGGACCACTAGCAGCATTTCATCTACAGGCCCTGGGCACACTTTGGCCCTCATTATAACCCTGGTGGTAAATCCCACTTACCTCCGTGCAGAAGACCACCAACATACTGCTGAGGCTGCGGAATTCTGCTACAGGTATTACGATCGACAGCTCAGAGCCGACACCGTCACACCAACAAGAATACTCCCACACTATCACGACCCACGAATCAACGCGGCAGACTTTCAACCACGGTAAACCATTGGCGGTACACACCGCCACGCTCAAAATACACACACATATACAAAACACCACCACATAGGACAATTTGAAATACACACAGCTGATACACATACACACACCACACCCACACACCCAATCCAATACAAAACACACACCCACATTACCCACAAGCCCTTACTACCAGAAATTTTAAAGCAGGCCAGAGAGAGACACTACCTTAAACAACACCAGCATCCACAGACACACAAAACCATCACATACACAACATCCACGCACCTCAAACAACACACAACAACACATCCCCTCACACATCACAACACACATCATCTAACACATCACCCACACCACATCATGGCACCTCAACGACACCCCAGGTTCTCTGAGGAGGAGCTCAGGGTCATGGTGGAGGAAATCGTCCGGGTAGAGCCACAGCTATTTGGATCACAGGTGCAGCAGACATCCATTGCAAGGAAGATGGAGCTATGGCGGAGAATAGTCGTCAGAGTCAACGCAGTGGGACAGCATCCAAGAACTAGGGATGACATCAGGAAGAGGTGGAACGATCTATGGGGGAAGGTGCGTTCCGTGGTCTCCAGACACCAGATTGCAGTACAGAGGACTGGCAGTGGACCCCCACCTCCTCCCCCACAACTAACAACATGGGAGGAGCAAGTCTTGGCAAAACTGCATCCTGAGGGCCTCGCAGGAGTAGCAGGAGGACTGGACTCTGGTAAGGCAAAACTTTACTACTTTATCCCCCACCATACCTGCATGCCATCACATACCCCACCCTTACCCTCACACCCATCACCCCAACAGCCTACAGATAACCCACCAACACAACCCACACATCCTAAAAACAAGCCCTTCATGTGACACCAATGCATGGACACCCATCACCAAAGCATGTCCAGTACAGATACCCACACAGACCCCAAACCAACTATCACACAATGACCAAGGCAAGAATGCAAGCACTGGAGTAGAGGGTCACTCACCCATTGCACACGATGGCACACACAGATGCAATAATTATGCTCTTATACCCCTACAGGACCCCTACCCAACGTCACCGGACAGAGGTACCAGACATATCCAGTCCCCCCACAGAAGAGACCCACAGTGATGACAGCAGCTCTGCACAACTGGATCAAGATGACCAGCCCGGCCCATCAGGGACCTCGGGACAGTCGGTTCCCTGACACAGTCACAAGCCACCACAGACCCTCCCCCAAGAGGAAACACCAGCACAGCACCCACCCAGCGGGCCCATCCCTCTGTCCCTAGGACACGTCAATTAGCAGTGTGTCCACCACTACAAGGAACCCAGGCAACCCCACTAACACAGGACGATCAGGGACCTGGGGGCAGTGGCAGTGGGCACACGGTTCAGGGGACAGAGGCACAGGACAACAGGGAAGCTGGGAGGACTGCTGTGCGACAGGGAGAGGACAGGCCCAGGGAACCCACTCTCCACGAGGCCCTCTCCAACATCATGGGAGCTTACCATCATTCCCAGGAGACGATGGCAACGGTACTGGCCAAGTTTCAGAAGACCTGGTGGCTGCAGGAGGAACACTACCTTGGGATCAGGGAGGACTTGAAGTCCATTAACAACACCCTGGTCACCATTGCAGGGGTGCTGGCAGACCTTGTCAACACCAGGAGGGACACAGTGGCACAACAAGAGGCCCCTGACACTAGCCTGGACGATAAACAGCCCTCCACCTCCGCCGGCGCTAGTGGACAGGAGGCACAGCGACAGGAACACGACACCAGCACCCCACCCCCTGCAGATGGAGAACCACCCCGCAAATTGTCCCTGAGATCCAGGAACAAGACAGAGAACATTGCCAAGACCCTCACCAGGAAATGAGACCCTCCTGAATGTCACCCTTCTGTCCCACTTTGTCACCCTGTCCATCCTTAAACTGCCATTGCTCCACGTCCTATGCCCCTTTGGAAAATGCACCTGTGAAACAAATACACTGGACTCTGCCATGGACATACCTCCACCATCACCCCAGCCCATTTTACAACCCCCTCCACTTATTAGCACAGAAATAAACACAGTTCAATCACAAAACAATCTGGAGTCAGTCTGTGCTTTCACAAATTTGTAGTTGCAATAACCATGGAATATAGCAATGTCAATTTACTTGTGCACATACCGATGTAACACAGCTGTAGGCCAGGAGGAAATATAGCAGAGGGCACAAAGTGGGACCCAAATCTGTGAAATGGAAAGGCAAAGCGACAAGTCAGGGTCCATACACTGAGTGAAGTTGACAGACTTATGGTAGCTCCAACAATAGTATGAGATGTGGGAGGCAGTGACATCTTCTTACTTGTGTCTCACTGGAAGTATTGCATGATTATGTTGTTTCGGTTATCGATATCCTCTTCTTCTGCCTCCTCTTCTTCATTGTCCACAGGCTCCACAGCTGCCACAAGACCACCAGCTGGCCTATCCTCCTGCAGAAAAGGCACCTGCCGTCGCAAAGCCAGGTTGTGCAGCATATAGCAGGCCACGATGATCTGGCACACCTTCTTTGGTAAGTAGTATAGGGAACCACCTGTCATATGGAGGCACCGGAATCTGGCCTTCAGGAGGCCGAAGGTGCGTTCGGTCACCCTCCTAGTTCGCCCATGTGCCTCATTGTAGCGTTCCTCTGCCTTTGTCCTGGGATTCCTCACTGGGGTCAGTAGCCATAAGAGGTTGGGGTAACCAGAGTCACCTGCAAATATCGAGGGACAACTGTTAGACATACACTAATCCTTCGGGACAACCCCATACCCAGACACCTATTCACACTGAATTGGGTCCTTGGCCTCACCTATTCGCCACACATGGTGCCTCTGGAGTTGCCCCATCACATAAGGGATGCTGCTACTCCTCAAAATGTAAGCGTCATGCACTGAGCCAGGAAACTTGGCATTCACTTGGGAGATGTGCTGGTCTGCCAAACACACCATCTGCACATTCATCGAATGGTAGCTCTTTCGGTTTCTGTACACCTGTTCACTCCTGCTTGGAGGTACTAATGCCACATGTGTCCCATCAATGGCACCTATGATGCTGGGGATATGTCCCAGGGCATAGAAGTCACCTTTCACTGTGGTCAAATCCTCCACCTGAGGGAACACGATGTAGCTGCGCATATGTTTCAGCAGGGCAGACAACACTCTGGACAACATGTTAGAGAACATTGGCTGAGACATCCCTGATGCAATGGCCACTGTTGTTTGAAAGGAACCACTTGCCAGGAAATGGAGTACTGACAGGACTTGCACTAGAGGGGGTATCCCTGTTGGATGGTGGATAGCTGACATCAGGTCTGGCTCAACTGGGCACACAGTTCCTGAATTGTTGCACGATAAAGTCTGTATGTGATTATGATGTGTCTCTCTTCCATTGTCGACAGATCTACCAGGGGTCTGTATACCGGAGGATGCCGCCATCTCATCACCTGCCCCAGCAGATGTGCCCATTGGAGGAGAACAGCGAGCAGAGAGACATTGAGGTAGCACAAAATGTAATTGGCAGAACTTTATTAATCCGCAATGTGCCTATAACTGTGTATATTCCAGGCCTAGATAGGTGTGACACAGTTATTATTAATGCCATGTGGCACCCTGAAATGGCGGCTGCCTGACCTGTAAGGTGGGACAAGGGGATATGAGGTAACTGCGCTGGCGTTGTACACCGTCGTGGTGGGCGGTCAAGACCGCGGCGCAATTCAGCATTGGTTAACATTGGGCCCTATGGGTCCGAGGAGCTAATGACGATGTACGCCGGCAGTGGCGGTACGCACTGCCGCGACCATGACCGCCATTTTCTGTCTGTTCACTCACTTGATACCTGACCTTCAACAGGAGAGGACCTACACTGCAAGTGCTGCTATGACCTATGTCTGGAAGCGACGATGGCTCATGTGTCTGGGGAAAGAGCCCCTGCCTTCACTTCAGAGGAGTTGGGGAAACTATTGGATGGGGTCCTCCCCCAGTACACGCAACTGTACGGTCCTCCAGACAAACAGGTAAGTACACTGTGAGCATGCTGAATGGACAATGCCTGCTTTGAGTGGTGTGGCTGGAAGATACATGGGGTAGCTGAGGCCTACATGTGCGTACTGTTTTTGCCGTGTTTTTGTTTGCGTTGGTTCCGCCCCGGAAAAGGTGGCAGATAGGCCTCTTGTGATACGGTGGGCGGTACATTGTCTTCCGCCTGTCTATTGGTGGTTACCGCTGCGGTGTTTGTTTCTACCACCGTGGCGGTCGGAGTGTTAAAGTGGCTGTCTATGTTGGCGGTTTCCGCCATGGTCATGATTCCATTTTTTTTCCGCCGGTCTGTTTGCGGTGTTACCGCCGCTTTAACACCGACCGCCAGGGTTGTAATGAGGGCCATAGTGCACTCTACAAGGGACTTATAAGTAAATTAAATAGTCCAATTGGGTATGGTCCAATGTTACCATGTTTAAAGGGAGAGAGCATATGCATTTTAGCACTGATTAGCAGTGGTAAAGTGTGCAGAGTCTAAAAAACAGCAAAAACAATACCTAAAAAGTGGAGGGAGGCAGGCAAAACGTTAGGGGTGACCACCCTAAGGCTGTCAGGTCTAACATGTGTTCCCCCAGCTGAAAGTGGGGTGAGCTACCCAGCCTGCCGGGAGCTCTCATCGCTAAGGAGGAAGTATCTGGAGAGACCATCAGCCTTGGCGTGGTCAATCCCCGGGCGATGCTCCACCGTAAAGTCCACCCCCGTCGGGAAATGGACCACCTCAAGAGGTAGGATTCTCACCCCTCATCTGCATGAGCCATCTGAGGAGACTGTGGTCTGTCTGAACCCAGAAGTGAGTCCCAAACAGGTATGATCTCAGCTTCTTCAGTGCCCAGAGTACAGCAAATGCTTCTCTTTCAATAGCACTCCACCTCTGTTCCCGTGGTAATAGCCTTCTGCAAATAAAGACTACTGGTTGGTCTGAGCCCTCCTCATTTAGCTGTGCTAGAATAGCCCCTATGCCATGCTCTGAAGCATCTGTTTGCACAATAAACTCCTGTGAGGGCCTTGAGCACAGGAGCCGTGTACATGGCTTCCTTCAAGGAGTCAAAGGCTTTCTGACAATCCTCTGTCCAATTCACCAACCTTGGTTGCTTTTTTGGAAGTAAGTTCTGTCAGGGGTGACACAATGGTACCATAGCCCTTGACAAACCTACGGTAGTATCCAGTGAGGCCTAAGAAGGCTGTCACTTCAGTCTGTGTTCTAGGTGGTTACCAGGCCTTGATAGTTTCAATCTTGGCCTGGAGTGGCTGCACCTTGCCACCACCTACTAGGTGTCCCAAGTACACCCTGCCCAATCTGGCACTTACTAGCCTTGATGGTCAGGCCTGCCTGTTGAAGAGCCTGAAGCACCTCCTTGAGGCGGAGTAGGTGTTCCTCCCAGCTGGAACTATAGACTGCTCTGTCATCTAGGTAGGCTGCGCAGTAGGCATCCTTGCCAGCTATGACCAAGTTAACCAACCGTTGGAAGGTAGCGGGGGCATTTTTCAACCGAAAGGATATCACCCGGAACTGGTAATGGCCATCAGGTGTGGAAAATGCGGATCTCTCTTTAGCCCCCTCAGTCAAGGTGATCTGCCAGTACCCTGATATGAAATCAAAAGTACTCAGGAACTTGGCAGCGCCTAGCCTGTCAACAAGCTCATCAGCTCAGGGGACGGGGTGAGCGTCAGTCCGTGTGACTGAGTTGAGACCCCGATTGTCCACACAGAACCGGAGTTCTGGCTTTGCACCAGGGGCAGCAGCCTTAGGTACCAGCACCGCAGGGCTGGCCCAAGAACTGCTGGACTTCTCAATAACCCCTTGTTTAAAGGGATAAAGCATATGCACTTTAGCACTGGTTAGCAGTGATAAAGTGTGCAGAGTCTACAAACCAGCAAAAACAATATCTAAAAAGTGAAGGGAGGCAGGCAAAAAGTTAGGGGTGACCACCCTAAGGCTGTCAGGTCTAACACTCCCTTAACCCAGAACCACCAGCGTGACTGGCCTCCTTTTCTGAGCTACAGTGACATAACAAGTTCCAAAGACTTGCCCTGCAGCTGCCAATCTGCCTAGACTCCCGCTGGCCTCTGCTAGAGTGAGTCCTGATCCCCTGGGGTGTCCTCCCAGGGCCTAGACCCTTGACTTTCATCAAAGTGAACTCCTTTTGGACCAACTATGGGCTCCCTCAGAACCAAGGCAATGTGACACAAGACTGAGCATTCCAGCACCTGATTGGTAGCCTCATCGTAGCAGACAGCATGAAGTAGGACCTCGAATCACAGCACCTCGCAGGTCCTGATCAGCAGACTCATTGGGACCATTGCAGTGCAATGCATCTCGTCAGAGGCTCTCACATCATAGCAGCTCCTTCATCTGACCCAACGCAGCACGGCATAACTTGGTACAGCACCGCACAGCTCCTGTTCGGCAGCTCCTTTGGAAATTATGCAACTCAACGCAACACAGCACAGGACCTGCATCTCAGTCCTTTACCTGGCCCGCGCTCCAGCATGATCGGATTAAACTTGTAACTTTGACGTGGTCCGGTGCGGCCAGATAACTCCATTTGGTGCTTTGCGCCTTTTGGGTCTACTTTCACCTAAGACTTTGAAATTCCATACATCCAGTTCTACTGATTAGATTTTTGTTATTCTGGTATACGTTTATTTATTGAATTGTATTATATATTTCTAAACTGGTATGGGATTTTTCTTGTATTGTGTTTTCACTTTATCAGTGTTAGTATGCTTCATAAGGACTCTACACATGGCCTCTAAGTTAGCCCTGACTGCTTTTGTGCCAAGTTACTAGAGGAATAATTACAGTTTAATTTAGTGACTTTTGTGGTTCTTCCTGAAAGGACTGCGGTTTTTGTTTGGGAAGGGTTTTCACCACCCTCACTCCAAAACCCAATTTCTCACTCGCTGGAAACTAAGGGGGTCATTACAACCCTGGCGGACGGTGTTAAAGGTGCGGTAATACCGCAAACAGTCAGACGGACAAAAAAAGGGAATTATGACCCTGGCGGAAACCACCAACAAAGACAGCCACTTTAAACTTTGCCCGCCACGGCGGTACAGACAAGCAGCACGGCGGTCACCGCCAACAGACAGGCGGGAGACAATGTACCGCCCACACTATCACAACACACCAATCTGCCACCTTTTCCGGGGCGGGTTCACTGTGGATAAAAACACAGCGGAAACAGCTTTTGCTATGGGAAAACGCTCACCTTAACATATCCCACGAGGAACGACGACTCCATGGACCCCGAACTCCATATACTACCTGCCCTTGTCTTTCTGCTCCTTCACGACCAACAGCGACGTAGGCGCAGAAGATACCGGTGAGTACAGCACCTACGACACGGGGAGGCAAAAGTTAGGGGGACACCCACCAAACACCCCCACCCCCACCCTCGCATAAGACAACATACACACCAATGCAGTCACAAACATCACAGTAACAACCCACAATTCCCCCGGAAGAATGCAAAGACAATGCAAATTTCGGTCAAACTTTGTAATGTGCCAATATACATGTCATACAAAAAAAAACAAATATATGTATACTAAAATCACTCTTATTTACATATATACAATCCGAGAAGTAGTGCAGATATGTACACAACAATGTCCGTGCACCAACAGTCCAAAAATGCATGGGCGAGGCCCACAAGAGATACCTGACCAAAATCGGAGAGAACACTGCTGGGGCATCAGATAGAAACACTACAGGCACCTCAGGGGGAAGGGAAGGGGGGCACCTCAGCCACATAAACGCAAAGCCAGATCCACGACGGGGCTCCATGCCCATTGATGTATCCTGGGGAGTGCAAAGCCACAGTCTCTCAAGTCTATACAGTGGGTGGGTTGCCCACTGTTACATCCTGGGGAGTGCAAAGCCACAGTCTCTCAAGTCCATACAGTGGGTGGTTTGCCCACTGTTCAATCCTGGGGAGTGCAAAGCCACAGTCTCACAAGTCTCTACAGTGGGTGGGTTGCCCACTGTTACATCCTGGAGAGTGCAAAGCCACAGTCTCTCAAGTCCATACAGTGGGTGGTTTGCCCACTGTTCAATCCTGGGGAGTGCAAAGCCACAGTCTCACAAGTCTCTACAGTGGGTGGGTTGCCCACCGTTCAATCCTGGGGAGTGCAAAGCCACAGTCTCTCAAGTCCATACAGTGGGAGGTTTGCCCACTGTTCAATCCTGGGGAGTGCAAAGCCACAGTCTCTCAAGTTGATGCAGGTCCATACTGATACTGGGGGGTGACTGGTGCCCAGACTGGATGAGTCTCCCCGTGAATGGTATTGTCCTGTCACTGTCCCAGCTGCACATGGGATAAGGATGCCTGATGTGGTGGGCCATTCATTCCTACCCGGTGCATTGCCCTCTTCAGCGCTGCTTTGACATGGCGGTCTTTGCCCTCTTCAGCGGTGCTATGACATGGCGTTTCAGGACTGTTCAGCGGTGCTTTGACATGGCGGTCTTTGCCCTCTTCAGCGGTGCTTTGACATGGCGGTCTTTTCCCTCTTCAGCGGTGCTATGACATGGCGTTTCAGGACTGTTCAGCGGTGCTTTGACATGGCGGTCTTTGCCCTTTTCAGCGGTGCTATGACATGGCGTTTCAGGACTGTTCAGCAGTGCTTTGACATGGCGGTCTTTGCCCTCTTCAGCGGTGCTTTGACATGGCGGTCTTTGCCCTCTTCAGCGGTGCTATGACATGGCGTTTCAGGACTGTTCAGCGGTGCTTTGACATGGCGGTCTTTGCCCTCTTCAGCGGTGCTATGACATGGCGTCTCAGGACTGTTCATCGGTGCTTTGACATGGCGGTCTTTGCCCTCTTCAGCGATGCTTTGACATGGAGGTCTTTGCCCTCTTCAGTGGTGCTATGACATGGCGTTTCAGGACTGTTCAGCGGTGCTTTGACATGGCGGTCTTTGCCCTCTTCAGCGGTGCTATGACATGGCGGTTCTGATAAGGACATTGGTGTGTGGCATGACGATTTCCACACTGGACATTGGTGTGTGGCATGACGATTTCCACACTGGACATTGGTGTGTGGCATGACGACGATTTCCACACTGGACATTGGTGTGTGGCATGACGTTCCATCATTGCCCAGCGGGGCTGTGGCATCCTGGCCCCACCTGGGCTGTGACTCCAGCAGTGGTCTCTTGACCAGTGACGATACTTGAGCCCTCCTGGGCTGTGACTCTGGCGGTGGTCTCTGGACCAGTGACAATACTTGAGCCCTCCTGGGCTGTGACTCTAGCGGTGGTCTCTGGACCAGTGACGATACTTGAGCCCTCCTGGGCTGTGACTCTGGCGGTGGTCTCTGGACCAGTGACGATACTTGAGCCCTCCTGGGCTGTGACTCTGGCGGTGGTCTCTGGACCAGTGACAATACTTGAGCCCTCCTGGGCTGTGACACTGGCGGGGGTCTCTGGATCAGTGACGACGGTGCTGGCGGTTGTGTCTGGACCGCCGGAAATGATGGCACACTTCTCCGCCGTGACACTCACAACAGGCTGGGCAGACTTCTTCTGGACCTTCCCCACCTTTTTTGGAGTTACAGCTGACTCACCAATCGCCTTCGACCCCATTTCACTTGTTGGCCCACCAGGAGTCTGTCCCACCACTCTCCAATTTCGGAGCCTTTACAGGGGGTGGGCTGCCTGTGCCTTGGCTCCGGGTCCTACTGCCTGCCCTGGTGGACGGTGCACACCAAAAACCTTGAACAGGCACCACTGGTCCTGGAGGCTTTTTGGCTGAGGCGCTACGAGGGGACTGATGAATTGGAAGGGGGGGGGGAGGGGGCAAAAAGGTCAATTTGACAGAGGGACAGTTTCTGACGAACACTGGGATGGGTAGCTGGAGGGGGTCTGGGAGTGGAGGAAGAGGAGGTGGTTGTAGGAGGTGTCACTTTAGATGTTTTAAGTGCAGGTGCAGGTACTGGAGGCTGTCGTGAGGTGGATGGATGTTGGGTGAGTGAATGCCGGCGTTTGGGTACTTTGGGAGGGGGTGTCACAGACACACTGGGAGAGGACACAGGGGACGTGTAAATGGCAGTGGAGGTGGTGAGTGCAGGTGAGCGGCGTGTGGTGCTGGGTGTCCTGGTGCGAGTCCTAGTGCCTGTAGATGTGGTGCATGCAGGTGTGTGTGTAGACGAGACTGGGAGGGAGGACGGAGAAGAGGAGGAGGGGGACACAGTGGAGACAGTGGATGTTGCAGTGTCTGTATGGGTGTGATGCTTGTGTGAGTGCTTGTGGTGTGTGTGGTGCCTATGTTTGCTTGAGCTACTTGGGTGTGTTGACTTGTCTGCATGCTGGTCTGTAGGTGTGCTTGGGATGGGCTGGGATACAGGGCATTGGGTCTGGGTGGAGGAAGTTGGAGGGGGGAGGCTGGACACAGGGACAATTGCTGCCATCAGTGCTGAGGCCAGAGATTGCAGGGTTCGCTGAAGGGCAGCCTGACCAGAATGAATGCCCTCCAGGAATGCATTACCGTGTTGCAACTCCCTTTCTACACCCTGGATGGCATTCACAATGGTAGACTGCCCAACAGTGAGTGACCTGAGGAGGTCAATGGCCTCCTCACTGAGGGCAGCAGGGGTGACTGGGGCAGGGCCTGAGGTGCCAGAGGTGAAGGTGATGCCCACCCTCCTGGGTGAGCGGGCACGGGGCGCACGCGGAGGGGCTGCTGGGAGGGCGGTGCTGGTAGGGGGGGTGGCGGCTGTACCTGTAGAAGTGTGGCGCACAGATGGTGCTGCCACCACAGGGGACCTCACATCGGCGGACGAGTCTGTGTCTCTGGTTGGTGATCCGGTGGCCGACGTGAAGCTCCCCTTGCCCTCCGTCCCACTGGTGTATTCAGAGTCTGTGGTGTGGCCCTCCATGGCCATGTGGGATGCAGCTCCCTCGTGCTCCGGTGCCACTGTACCTCCGCCTGTTGATGCTGATGTACAAACGGACAGGGAGAGCAGGAAAAGGGGGGGAGACAGAAGAAAGAGGGTTTTAGTACATAGCATACCGCTACCGTTGGCGGACAAGACAGACGCAGCAGCTCCATGCACAACGCCACGCTCCTGCCCTCTGCACATGCAATTTCATGGATATGGGCTACGTGTTAATGCTGGAAATCTGCGCACATGGATGCCACAGGGGCAACTATACCTCAACTTGCTAGTTTTCTGAGGTGGGGTAGAGTACCAGATGGCCTACATTACGGAGGGGCCTTGCCTAACTAACTCGCCCTGGCCTATGGACACCCACAGCCCACCTCCCCCACCCACACACCGTCTCTGCACGCAAAGTCCGCAGAATGCGTTTGTACTCACCCCCTTGTGTCTGCTGTGATTACCTTAAGCGCCCATCCAACTCCAGGTAGGCCACCACCAGGATCCAGAACATCAGGGGGGTCATGTTACGACGGGCACCCCTCCCACGTTGGGAGGCCATCCCCAGCTTAGCCTCCGCCGTCTTCTTGCTGCAGCGGCGAATGTCCTCCCATCTCTTCCGGCAGTGGGTGCCCCGTCTCTGGTGGGCCCCCAGGGTCCGGACGTCCTTGGCGATGGCATGCCAAATGTCCCTCTTCTGGTGGGCGCTGACCTACATGACATGCACAAGGGAAGAGGAACAGTCATTACCAATTGCACCATCAATGTGTGTGGCCCCCTCCATACTCTGACCATGTGGCCCATTTATTCCCATGCTTTACTGTAGTATGACTTCTACCCCCTTCCCTCTTCCACCCAGCCCTCTCCACCCAGGCCTAGCCCCTACAACGTGCTCCCTGTGTACTAACCTGTTGGTCTGGAGGACTGTAGAGTAGCGTGTACTGGGGGAGGACCCCATCCACAAGTTTCTCCAACTCCTCCGATGTGAAGGCAGGGGCCCTTTCCCCAGACGCAGCAGCCATTGTCGCTTCCAGACCGAGGTCACAGCAACACTAGCAGTGTAGGTCCTCTCCTGTTGAAGGTCAGTTATCTAGTGATTGAAGAGATAGAAAATGGCGGTGACGACCGCAGCGGTGATATCCGCGGCGGGGCGCATCATCACCGCCGGCGCACCTGTTCATTGGCTCCTGGGGCCCATAGGGTCCATTGTTAACCAATGCAGCATTGCGCCGCGCTCTACGACCGCCTACCGCGACGGTGTGCAACGCCAGCGCTGTTACCCCACAATCCCATTGTCCCAGTTTAGAGGTCAGGCAGCCGCCATTTCAGGGGCCCACATGGATTCATTTTCAAATGTGTCACACATACTGAGGCCTACACTCAACACACATACAGGAAGGGTTTATTCTCTGGGGTAGTCTTGTGTGTGACTGTGGGTACATACCTGGAAGAATAGTGACTGTTTCTTCGCTGTTGTCCTTCATAGGCACCGTCAGCTGGGACATATGAGAAGATGGTGGAATCCGCCGGTGTACCGACCGCTGGTGGACCTGTTGGCAATGGAGGAGCGACATTTAATTGTGACCTACAGGTTTGACCGTGCCACAATCCAGGAACTGTGTACCCAGTTGGAGCGAGAGCTGATGTCACCAATCCGCCATCCGACTGGAATCCCCCCTGACGTGCAGGTGCTGTCAGTGCTCCATTTCCTTGCAAGTGGGTCATTTCAAACAACAGTGGCCATGGCATCAGGGATGTCCCAGCCTATGTTTTCCAATGTCTTGTCCAGAGTGTTGTCTGCCCTGCTGAAATACGTAAGGAGATACATCATTTTCCATGAGGTGGAGGATTTGCCTACAGTGAAAGGTGACTTCTATGCCCTTGGACATATCCCCAACGTCATAGGTGCCATTGATGGGACCCATGTAGCTCTGGTCCCCCCCCGGAGGAGTGACCAGGTGTACAGGAACAGGAAGAGTTATCATTCTATGAATGTCCAGATGGTGTGTTTGGCAGACCAGTACATCTCGCAGGTAAATGCTATGTTCCCTGGCTCAGTGCATGACGCCTACATCCTGCGCAATAGCAGCATCCCTGATATGATGGGTGAACTCCAGAGGCACCGTGTATGGCTATTGGGGGACTCTGGTTACCCCAATCTTTCGTGGCTATTGACCCCAGTGAGGAATCCCAGGACCAGGGCAGAGGAACAGTACAATGAGGCCCATGGGAGGACTATGAGGGTTATCAAGCGCACCTTCGGCCTTCTAAAGGCCAGGTTCAGGTGCCTCCATATGACAGGTGGATCCCTATTCTACTCACCGAAGAAGGTGTGCGACATCATCCTCGCCTGCTCCATGCTCCATAACTTGGCTTTGCAACGCCAGGTGCCTTTTCTGCAGGAGGATGATCCAGATGACGGTGTTGTAGCAGCTGTGGAGCCTGTGGAGCCTGTGGACAGTGATGAGGATGAAGCTAAGGAAGACGAAAACGACAACAGGGAGTCAGTCATACAGCAATATTTCCAGTGAGACACAGGTGAGCACATTTTCTATTTTACCTTTACATTCACTTTCACACATCTACCTATATCCTGTACCTCAATTTCACTGATTATTTGTTAACTGAGTTGTCCCCTTCCATTTCAGTTCCACAAATGTGGTAACCTACGTGTCAACTGTTTGCATCCTTGAAGGGCTTGTGATGTGTGACATAGGTATGTTAGCCTTCCAATGGGTAACCCATTATGCAAATGTAATTGATTATACAGATTTACAAATCATTGACTGACTCCGTTTTTTGGGTGTTTGAAGGGTGTTTATTTAAGTGTACAAAAATGAAGGGGGGTTGTAAAATGGTGATGGGTGATGGTGGAGGAATGTCCATGGCAGAGTCCAGTCTATTAGTCTCACAGGTACATTGCACATTTGGGCATTGGAAGTGGAGCTGGGCCAGTTCCGATTTGGGCAGGGTAACAAAGTGGGACAGTGTGAGGACTATCAGGGTGGTCTTATTTCCTGGCGGGGGTCTTGCCATCTTGCTCTGTCCTGTTCCTGGATCTCAGTGCCCGCTTGTGTTGTGTTGTCTGTCTGCAGGGGGTGGTGTGCTGGTGTGGTGGTCCTGTGGCGGGATGTCCTGTCCACTAGCGCCGGCGGAGGTGGTGGGCAGTTCGTCGTCCTGCCTAGTGTTAGGGGCCCCTTGGAGTGCCACGGTGTCCCTCAAGGTCTTTTGAATGTCCGTCAGCACCCCTACGATGGTCCCCAGGGTGGAGCCGATGGTCCTGAGCTCCTCCCTGAACCCCAAATATTGTTCCTCCTGCAGACGCAGGGTCTCCTGCAACTTGTCCAGGACCGTGGCCATCGTCTCCTGGGAGTAGTGGTATGCTCCCATGATGGAGGAGAGGGCCTCGTTGAGAGTGGGTTCCCTTGGCCTGTCCTCACTCTGTCGCACAGCAGCCCTCCCAGTTCCCCTATGTTCCTGTGCCTCTGTCCCCTGGACCGTGTGCCCACTACCACTGCCCCCAGGTCCCTGTTGTTGTTGGGGTGGTGGGTTACCCTGGGTGCCCTGTAGTGGTGGACACACAGCTGATTGACCTGTCCTGGGTAGGGAGGTTTGGGCCCACTGGGTGGGTGCTGTGCTGGTGTTACCAGAGGGTGGCAGATCGGTGTTGGGCTGGGGCTGGGCAAGGGGAACCGACTGTCCCGAGGCCCACGATGGTCCGGGCTGGTCATCAAGATCCAGTGGGGCAGAGCTGCTATCGTCACTGTGGGCCTCTTCTGGGGGTGGAGTGGTGTTGTCTGGACCCTCTGGTGTGGTGACGTTCCTTCGGGTTCCTGCGGGGGTATAAGTACATGATTATTGCATGTGTGTGTTTCATGGTGTGCAATGGTTTGGTGTACGTGAACCCCAGTGCAGGCATTCCTGTGCAGTGGGCATGCTTTGGTGATGGGTGTCGATGCTTAGTTATGTCATGCAGTGCTTGGGTTTGGGATGGGTGGTTGGTGTAATGGGTAGATAGGTGAGAATTTGGGGTGATAGGGGAGGGTGTGATGGTGGGGGTGTGTGATATCATGCAGGTAGGGTGGGGGTTATGATAGTTAAGATTTGACTTACCAGTGTCCGTTCCTCCAACGACTCCTCCGAGGCCCTCAGGATGCAAGATGGAGAAGACTTGCTCCTCCCATGTTGTTAGTTGAGGGGGAGGAGGTGGTGGTCCGCCGCCTTTCCGCTGTACCGCAATGTAGTGCCTGGATACCATTGAACGCACCTTCCCCCGTAGGTCGTTCCACCTCTTCCTGATGTCCTCCCTATTTCTTGGGTGCTGTCCCACAGCGTTGACCCTGTCGACTATTCTTTGCCATAGCTCCATCTTCCTGGCTATTGATGTGTGCTGTACCTGTGAGCCAAATAGCTGTGGCTCTACCCAGATGATTTCCTCCACCATGACCCTGAGCTCCTCCTCGGAGAAGCGGGGGTGTCTTTGGCGTGACATGGGGTGGTGTGTGTGATGTGTGGGGTGGTGTATGTGTTGATGAGTGTGGTGAGTGTAGTGGTATGTGGTGTTTTGTGTGTGGATGTTGTGTGGGTGATGTGTGGTGTGCCTCTGTGTGGTGGGGTTGTCTATTGCTGTGCTCTCTCTGTCGCCTTCAACTCAAAATTGTGGTCGTAGGGGTTTGTGGGTGATGTGGGTGTGTGTTTTATATTGTGTTGGGTGTGTGGGAGTGTCGTTTGTATGTGTATCAGGTGTGTGTATTTTGAATTGTCCAATGTGGCGGTGTTTTGGAGTTGTGTGTGTATTTTGAGCGCGGCGGTGTGTACCGCCAATGGAATACCGCGGTTGAAAGACCGCCGCGTGGATTAGTGGGTCATAATAGCATGGGCGTGTTTCTGTTGGCGTGGAGGTGGAGGATTTGTTTCCGCATGTTTATCGCTGACCTTTGGTGTGGCGGTATTGTGTGGGTGTCTGAATTTCGGCGGATTCCGTGATGTGTGTCATAATAGCTGTGGCGGTCTACCGCGACCGCAGCGGTGTATTGGCGGTCTTCTGCACGGCGGTAAGCACCTTATACCGCCAATGTTGTAATGACCCCCTAAATCCTAAATGAACACTTTGTGATGGTATGCATCACTTTTAGTGACTTTGCACTGATGCAAATTGTTGATCAATCTGAACCCAAATTTACATTGCATGTTGTTGGTCAACTTGATAATACTCTGATGTCCATGGCCACTAAACCACATAATCACCACATTTAGCACCAATAAACCCTCTAGGGAAAGTCATGTGCTATATAATACACATAATACTATGAAACACTCTAACTAGGGGGTATATTCATACTCTGTTTGCACCAAATTAGCGTCATTTTTTTTTTACTCTAATTCGGTGCAAAATTAACTCCATATGTATACTTTGGAGCTAGGCCCGTCTAGCGTAAAATTTATGGAGTTAAAGTCATTTTTTGGAAGTGAAAACCTACCTTGCCTTATTGAGATGCAAGGTAGGCGTTCCCGTGCAAAAAATGACTCTATGGCCTTAACACCATATTTATACTCCCGTGCAAAAATGGTGCACGGGAAGGAGGAGGGGTCAGAAAATGGTGCAAAGCTTGCTTTGCCTAATTTTTTAACGCCTGGGTCAGGCCAGCCATTAGGAGATCTGTGGGCCTATTTCCATGGTGAAACACCATGGAGTAAGCCAACAGGTGCCCTCCTCAGGCCACAGGGATCCCCCCCCCACACACCACAGGGACTCCAGAGGATGGGGGACCCCATCCCAGGTAAGTACAGGTAAGTATTGCATTTTGAAATGGGCCCCCATACATGGCACAGGGTGCAATTGCCATGCCCAGGGGACCCTTGTCCCCTGTGCTGGCCATTCGGGGTGGTGGGCACGACTCCTGCCTTTTCCAAGGCAGGAGTCATGTGGTATGGTAGGTTTAGCACCATGAAATCACTCTAATCTGATTAGAGTCATTTTCTTTTACTCTAACCAGCCTAGCTTAATTTTTTGGTGCTAAACTCCCATCTCTCATACCGCCACCCCCACCGGGCTAGCTTCAAAATGTTTTACGCTAGCCCACCCTTTGAGCTCGCTAGCGTCATTCCTTAAATATGATGCCCGGCCGGCGTTTAGGAATGGCGCTAGCCGGTGGTAACCCAGGTTTGCGGCAAAAAGTATAAATCAGGACCTAATTTCCCAATTAGAGTCGAGCCATGAAGTGCAATAAGAAAACAACATAGTTGCTCACTGTACTAGCTTACTGCAGTTGAGTTGTGACATCATAATGTTAGAGACATCAGTCAAAGTGAAAGACAGATGACGGAGCATCATTGCAGCTGGAGTTTAAAGTTTTTATTTCTTACGATCTGTTTTTCTAACATGAACAGTGGCTAGCACAAAGGAGTCATTTGCGGCAAGAAGTTTTTTTCATGCTATAGTTCTTTACAAGAAAGAAAGTATCTTGCTTCATAGTACTACTCATGTTGAGCCTCGACTTTAAAAAAAAATCTGATTTATAATAAATAGATTACAATATATTTTGCAACAAATTGCCAAATACTTTTGGAGTTGAATGTTTAATTTTGCACTACAGATTCCAATTTTGTTCTTCATTTCTGCAACAACGCTATTTATTTCAGCATGTTGGGGTGATAATTAATAGAGTGACTGTGTATTATAAGGAGTAAAATACCCTCCGGCATACATTTGAAGAATATTGTACAACACCTCTACGTTTTATGACCTTAGGAAGGCACTCAGCGTTTTACCTTGTGTCCCTAAAGTGTTAAAAAAAAAACTCCTCTGTGACTTGCAATATCCTTGTAGTGTTGGAATGCCCCCTTTCTTATTGTTTGCCATGCATCCCTTTGCATAACCTCATCTAAGCTTATTTGGATGATGTTGGATTAATAAGTGTGTGACTGTGTCAGCGCTAAGAGGATCACAACAACATATTTGGGGACCAAAGCTTTTCCCAGTGTTTTTCTTTATTTTATGTGTCTTAGGCTACCACTAGTATAAACGTGTGTCTCATAAGTGGCAATAAATAACCTTTCAGTTGCTCATTATGGTCCATTTCTAACCCTCATGTTACTTCAATCAGTATATATTTAGCCCTGTCTGTTCTGCAATATTCACCCAGACAGTAATGTGATACTCAGTCAGTCAGTAAAATGTTATTCCGTTTCGAAAACGAGAGTCATAAAAGTACATATTTAATATAGCACAGTATTACTTCAATCATTCTTACATCACAGGTTATACAAAAAATGCAATATGCAAACGAGACATGAGACAAATCAATTAAACCCATCAAGACCACTGAGAACCATAATAAAGGCACCCTCCTGAGCTCGCCTGTTAGCATGCACAAACTCAACACACTGCAGCTAAAGAGTAACATCATAAACCATTAATATAAGCTAATCACAGACCTTTTATTCTCCTGCCACAGTAGACAGCTTTTAAGATAAAAGCAGAAACTGCAACACACACATCTGAAACGTGCAAAGGAAATAGGAAAACCAATGCCGATCTGTATTTCCCGACATGATATTTCAGTAAAACTGGATTCATTGGGTCCATACTTATAGTACATAACATTTACAGGACATAAAAGGCAAAGTGTAAAGTACAGAGGGGCTGATTTAAGAAAAGTGGCGCTGCGCCCAGTGCAGCTCCATTTTCCTTGCGCCCCTAAGCCCCCGCGTGTGTGCGCCGTATCTAAAATATGGCTGTAGTTAGGGGAAGCTCTATGGGATAAACCGGATTAGCGTCAACATTTTGAATGCTATTTCAGATTTTGCTAAACCTGCAAAGCCTTTTGAGGCTAAATGAAAACAATGCTGTGCCTCCTTTTAATGCCTGCTCTGAGCAGGCATCAAAAGTGGCGAAAAAAATGATGCAAAGAAATCATTTAGTCAGTTTTTCAGCCCCTGTAATGAGGGACTGTCCCCTTTGCACACGTTATGCATGGCGCAGGCATAATGTAGCGCAAAGGGTTACAAAGTGGGGAAATGCATGCATTGCACCACTTTGTAAATTTTGCACAGAGATTTTAGCCTCAACAGGCCACATTAGTGTAAAATAAATTATACTAATGTGGCGCAAAGAGGTGCTAGGGGCTCTTAAATCAGCCCCTGAGTGTCTTTCGCATAAGCAACTTTCTAAAACTCTCAGCCAATCATTCTATCTGGGACACAAGGCTTCATGTCAGATTATATCTAAATCGTATTAAAATAAACCTGTGCGGTGTGCTGGTACGCAACTCAACATAAGGTTATGGAATAGCTTTAATGAATAAACTTGAGTGAGAAACAACACTGTGCTTGTGACGCTCCTTGTTAAATCTGTGCTTCTCGGACGTGCCAAAAGTGATGAGCTTTTCTTTACTAACCTTATCTAACAACTATGGCTCATGAAATAATTCAGATCTAGCCAAGCTATTACATTGAGACTTGGTGTAACTCAACCAAGGGATCTTTGTAACAGATTCCAGGGCCAGGGAGTCTCTAGTAATGTGTCTATTAAGTGCAGCCTGTTGCTCCGTCCGATTCGTATTCTACAAGAAGAGAGGATGCAGTACTGAAGGCCTTCAATCATGTCCTATTAAACTCAAATCTAACCTTTCCTGTGGTATCTGTATACCTTTGTCTGAGAACGCCTGTCTACACCATTAAGCCCCAGTTTTGGAATGTTTTACACAGCGAAAAGCCTTTGACAGATCCATAAAGGCCACCCAGACTGCCCCCTTTTTGGCCATCATGTATTAATTAATCAATAATTCAAGCATTGTTCCACCTTGTACACATCCACAAAAATTTTTGGCGCACATTCGGCGCAAACCGTGCACCATATTTAAACTTTGATGCCCGCGAACGCCAAAATTCCACTGTGTGCGTCATTTTCTGGATGCGGGAGACCGCCTTGCATTAATGACATGCAAGGTAGGCGTTCCCGCCCCAAAAATAACTTAAACACCCATGCGCCCTATTTATCCAATCGCACAAAAATCCCGCACAGCCAGGAGGCGGAGGCGGAAAATGACGCACAACCCGGTTTGCGTAAAAAAATAACGCCTGGGTCAGGGCAGGCGTTAAAATGGGGCAAACACATCAGTACTTAATGAAAACACACAGAAGCAACAGCAGAGCTCCAAAAGGAAGACATGGAGGTGCTTTTCATCTAGCATGCACGTAGATGCAGAGCACAGGACCAACAATAGCAGCTTCTACAACACCAGCAGGGACCCCAAAGGCAACACAGAAGGCAGGAGAGGATATTCCGCACCAGGACAACCCTTCTGGGACTCCGCCAACAAGACATCATCCAGAGGTACAGGCTCAACTGGCAAGCCATTCAGCAGCTGCTGTGCAACATTGAGCCACAGTTGGCACCCAGCTTGCAGATACCCCGCACCATTCCAACAGAAACCAAGCTGCTAGCTGTACTCCACATGTTGGCAAGTGGCTCCTTTCAAACCACTGGTGCCCTGGTTGCCGGGATCTCACAGCCCTCATTCTCTGCCTTCCTACCCAAGGTATTGGATGCCATCATCTCCCTCACACCCTGCCACATCACCTTCCCCAACACACAACAGAAGCAGCCGGAGACTAAATAGGGCTTCTACCAAATCAACGGCTTCCCAATGTGCTTGGTGCCATTGACTGCACACACGTACGCATTGTGCCACCTGCTGCATCCGAACATCTATACCACAACAGGAAGCACACACACTCCATCAATGTGCAGGTCATTGTCGATCACCGCGGATTGATCACCAACATCGTGGCAAAGTATCCTGGGAGTGTACATGATTCATTCATCTCCCGCCAATGCACCATCAATCAACACTTCCAGGATGGACGATATGGAAATGGCCTACTTGTTGGTAAGTACAGAAACCTACTTATATACACACAGCACAGCAGCCCTGTAGGACACACAACACGTACACCACTACATTGACACGTGGCCAGGAAGACAATGAGGTTGTGACACTGCTAGGCATGTGCGATATCCTGACCCATTTAGATATACACCTATGGACAAATGACAGAACCAAATAACAACAGATGCCAACCCATAGACACAAGGGAACAATTTAAAACAACACAACGACAATGATACGGCCTCAACTGCCAGTACAACTTGGAAGATTAATCTTTCAATATCACATCAATATCACTTAAACAAACACCCTTCCAACCAATACGTACTGTGTAAGGGGTGTGTAATGTGTGTTGCTGCAGGTCAAACACCATGACACACATAGCATGATGATGACTACAATGAAGGTGACATGGAATCATTGAGGCTGTGCCAATATCTCACATCACTCCTGCTCTCACATTGCCCACTACCAATAAGCAAGTGGACTTTGCTAACACAGATTGATGGGACAATATTGAAAGTGCACATTCCTAGACATACGGATTGAGACAATTTCACACACACACAACAGATGTACAGGCATACGGACCTTCTGACACTCAAAATGACAACCTCACAACCAAGTTAGCCAGCTGAAATAGAACATGTTCGGTAGTACAGGTACACGTTAGAACCTGAGTCGACTTGGCAAGGGCAGATAAATAGGTCTGCAGAGAATTTGTCACACATGTGAAATTTGTGAATAGTCAATTGTCAACACATTAGTGCTGATAACGTACGGAGATGTGTTGTACATTGTCACCTAGCCAAATCTAAGGGTCTCACTGATGTTTAACTAATTCTATTGCATATGTTAAATTGGATGGGATGTCCCATCCATATAGGTGCCACCACTGTGGAATTGATTCTGTGTATGGAAGTATCATGTAACCCCCAGTTAAGACACTGGGACACCTCTTTCACATGACATAATGCAAGGGAGTACACAATGTGCTGCAAGTCTACAAAAATACTGCTGACATCCGGTCAATCAGCCAAACACCCGTTCAGATAAGGAAACAACCCAATGCTGATGGTACATCCTAGAAGCATAGGAATCCACACAATAACACAAACACAGATGAGTCACAGACAACACAAGAGAACAACTGCCATGCAAAGTGATAATCATGGTGCAAGCTACATCTTTATGTTCTCACTCATTTTCTCTTTCAGCTGATCAGGGGTATTGGATACCCAGCCATGGATCATGACCCCATTTGCAAACCCAAGCACAGCATCAGAGCGTGCCTATAATGAGGCACATCAGAGGACACGCACCATAGTAGAGAGGACCTTTGGCATCCTGAAGTCAAGATTCAGGTGCCTCAACATCACCGGAGGCAGCCTCCTATACTCACCTGAAATGGTGTGCAACATAATTTTGACCTGTTCCATCCTGCACAACATATGTGTAAGAAGGAACATTCCCCTATATGAATCCGACCAACAAATGCCTGAAGAGGAGGAAGAGGAGGATGCTGTCCATCAACATGAGGGGGACCATCCAAACACAGCTGCAGGATTGCATCGGAGACAACATATTGTCCAAAATTTCTTTTAACTCCACTCATCCATCACCACGGTCTTACCATATGTCAATAAACACCTATACTATTCACTATATCATGGTCTGGGTAATCTTTTTTGCATAACATTATCCCTAACAATCAGAATCAGAGTGTAGCCTCATGGAGCACTGCAGAAATACAGATTAGGATACAGAAAATTCCACATCATATTTGATGGGTCTGATTGTACAGCCATCTTCAAACACACTGTAAATGACATATATCCTGTCCATTTCACATTTGAAGGGCAATATCAGAGAACCACAGCTATTTCACATACATGTTGGCAACAAGGTTCGTTTCAGCATATGACACACAACTAAGACACCATCAGTCAATAAGGTAACAAAATCCCTCATAGATGAGGCAGTGGATGTGCTATTGCATTGGTGAAAAGAAGGTATGACCAGACCCTTGACATCAGTAAGTGTTACATCAGCTATCTTTGCAGGGAGTATGTGTGACAAGAATTCCATAAAAGCAGCAAATGAATAGCACGAGTGCACGAGTGCCACAGGTATGACTAGCATTGCTCACAAGACATCCCCTGCACATGCCAGCCCAGGTCTTAAGTCCTGCCACTACCATGTTCCCTGTCTCACCCCACCCTTCTTCAGAGGGCCCTGGAAAGGGAATATGTGTACCCTGATAATCCCTCATCTACACTCACCCAGACTCACATTCTGAATCCAGTGTGCTTCCCTCTTTAGTATGGTATGCCATAGTCAATGTTCTTCTGTCTGCAAGGACTTCTGGTTAAATAATGCACTGCCTTGTAGTCTGTATGACCTGTAATCACCTGTACATTGCTTCCCATGTAAAAGGTACTGTTGGCCCTTGGAACTTGATTCTCACCTACAGGACTTGTGAGAGACTGAAGCTGCACACACCTCTGAGCACATCCATGCAGACCAGCCATTTGAGCCTGCACTGCCATTGCTGCTGCCTGGAACAGCATAGAAGCTGCTATTTATGTATAACACTGTTATGCATTGCCGTATAAATCACCTGGGTAACACAGGCCTTGGGTTATTGTGTTACATTCCAACACACAGGACAAACACAGTTTTTATTTTCCACAGTGTTGTTCCAACTTTGACCAGTCTCAATCTGCTCACTGTATTTGCCTTGTTAAATTTTTGATCCTGATTGACCCTGCATCCTGTTAGCCTGACTTTGCATTACATAAAGGTTCACTGTGGCTACATTTGTCTCATAGTTGCTTTCCAAGCCCTCACTTTCCTCCTGAGGTAGTGTGTCAGGTGGGTCTACGATGAATACTCAAATACATAGTATAGCATAATCAGTTTACTTATCGTACCATGGGGTTGAACTTGTCTCCAAATCGCCTAATCATGGCCCATCCCTTGTCTGGGTTTCATGTATGCATGAGTGACAAATAGTGACAGTGTACCATGGCTGTATGCACGGATTGGGCATGGTGCCTCCTGCACAACAAACAACGTCAGATAGTGTGCATGAAATGTCAATACATGTTAGGACCCTGACAGTCCACTCGCTGATTCACATTGCCCCCAACATATTGATGGGGCTTGCGTGGTGAATAGCTGTGAGATTAATCAGCACAGAGGCACTGATGTTCTCGGATGCAGTGGGAATATTAGAGGCCAACCTGTGTACAAATGTTGTGATGAAACCTTCCGGTTTAAAATTCCTGATCCATTAACTTTGTCAGCACACCAAGGTTGCCCTGATGCCAGTCTCATAACACGTCTGCAGTGCCATAGCTGGACTATCCCCATTTGTGTTCTCAATTCCTCTTCCGCTTTCCTTCAATTCAGCTGTGAAGGATACTTTGTAAATGCAGGAAATGTCTCCACAGACTCATGACTAGACCTGCACGTAACTGTGACAACATAGACCCCAATAATGACTCAGGATACACATGGCCCCATAAACTTAAACCGGACACCTTTGTGCAATTTACCACAGGAAATAAGTGAACACGTGCTGCTTGGTCTGCTGGTCCTCCACTGCCACAGGAGAAACATGGCTCCTTTATATGACTCTAATTGTGGCATGACATTTGTGGATTGTATTTGGGACTCTGTGTCACAATCACCATACCCACATAGCATTATCCAATGCCTGACTCATGGCTAGTATACAAACAGGTGATAGGAAATAGTATCCAACATTCCAGGACATGTGATAGCTTAGTCTTGGCTAATTGCCATGATCAACCGACTTCGATCTCTCCTGTGCATGGTTTGTCATTGGTGGTGCTTATGTCCCAAAAAAACTAGGAAGTTCACACAGCATTTGTTGCTATGTGTATGACAAACACATTTCCTTTCTCATTTCCACACCGAATAGCATCTGATGGTTGGACACATTGACTCCACATGCATACAAGCAGATTTGAGAAAACGCATCTTGTGATGTTCACACAGTGGGACAACTGCAAGAGTAAGAGTCAATTCACACACATTGACACATAGGCATTGAGTCACTTTATTGATTTGCGTAGCCTTGCTATCCTCTCTTGACGCAAAACATGCCCAAACTGGGTAATACCTATTTGTATTCCACACATTTGGCCATCTATTGCGTCAGTGAAGAGTGCAAATCCGGTACAACAACTAGAGGATCATGGTCTGCAGTAGCATGATCTGTCACATGTGCCCATACACTGGAATGCACAATGTTGATGCAATCAGCCTATCTCTGTATGTCACACAAGTCATGTACTATTAAAAATGAGAAATGACCCAAACCCAGTCAAAGACCTAAAATTTTGACGCATAATCTTAAAAAAAGACGCATATGCATCAATAAATTACGCATATGCGTCGAAAAATGACACTCATTGCCATGAAACATCCATTGGCACTGAGCGGTAATTCCCACACTGTACCCCATGAAATTGGTTAAGTATGAAACATATTTGAAAATATGGATGCAGGGTTATTTCTAAGCATGTGCATCAAAAAAAAAATGATGCACAGACTGTAAGCGTTATAATATTTTGACGCATAAGAATAAAAACGCCCCGCATTTGAGGCAGGAAGTGATGTAATAGGACATCCTGTTTACAGAATGGGTACAATGGGTGTACTTTCACTTTCACTTATTTCCTGACTGTGTGGCTGTTTTGACTTGTCTCTTTTTTGTGATTTTGTCTCCTGTGTGGTCTTTAAATTGTCTTTTTGTGTTTCCTAAGTATCTGTGGTATCCTGTGTAAGTGTATTTTTTGTCATTTCTGCTGTATAAATTTGTCTTTGTACTGTTGGGAGTCTGTTGTGGGTAGTGTTAGTTTGGGGATAGTTGGGCTGTTTTCTGGTAATTTTTTTCATTTCCCTCTCCTACTTTCCCTTCATTCTCCTCTGTACCCTTTAATTCCCTTTTTTTTGTGCAAGCATGTTGGGTAGGCCTCGTCTTGGCATGATGGGAAAGAAGGAGCTGGCTGGAATTATTTGGCTGGTGTGCCACTTCCTACCCTTAATGATTGAGGCAGGTGGGCGTGTGATACAGGGGTATCACACAGAGGCAAGGAGGCTCCGGTGGGCAAAGGTCCTGTACCATCTCAAGCGAATCTACAACACACCGCGCAACGACCACCAGCTGAAACACCGTTGGGCTGACCTGGTTGCCCGGGAGCAAGACCTGCTGGACCACCTGGGGATTGTGATTGGTGAGTACAAATCAGAGTAATGTGCACATTTAAATGCTCTGTAGTGACAGTAGCAGATTTGTTCATATGCTGCAGGCAATGTTTTTGGACATGTGGAATGCAAGTTAACCATACAGATGCCTGTGAGCTATACAATAATTCCAACACATTACCATCATTTGTTGACACAACAGCTGCACTAACTTACAAAACACAACAGGAGCCTGTAAATTAGTGCTGCCTTCACGTCAATAGGTGATGCAAATGTGGCTCTAACATATGTTTTATGCATGGTCTGTGAGTGTACCAGGAAAGACATGCTTTTAATCCAGATATTCTCAAGAAACAATGTGTCCCTCAATTTTTTCGGATACATGTCTGAACTGGATTCTGACACATACGTAACAAGTTATAGCTGACCTCAGGTAACATCTCAGACTGATATTCGGACTTTGTTGTGGCACAATTAAAATAGGGATGGATGCCAAAAGTAATGCACCTGGGTTCATAGCTCTATATTTGGTGCAACTTACCATAGCTGTGGCACATAAAATGAAGCAAATGATACAAATTGAGGGGTAACAACTGTCCCTGGCCCTCTGTACATTGTCCCTGTGTGTTTTATATTGGTCTTAGTCACAATAGCTGGGTGAGTGGTAGTGCAGTCCTCAAGGAAAGTGGCTTTGCATGTCTCTCATGGATACACATGATGAGAGGAGTACACTCCATGAATGAGTCTGCAAACAAATGATGGAGCATGTTTGCCACCACATGATAGTTAGGGCCACTGCATGTGTGCAGATATGTGTGTATCACTCACTGGACTGTACACGTTTGCAGTGGTATGACTTTCTGATTCAATCTTACATATAGTATTTGTATTTGGAAGTGCTGTATAGTGCACAGACATTGAGCACATTTCTCCCTTCCATGCTTTACAGGTGGACCTGCCCCCTACACTATCGGAGAGGTGGCTCGATTTGCGGACCCAGACATCTCCAGTAAGTGTTGATATTTCTGTTCTGTGTTATGTTTGCTGCTGTTGTGTGATTGACTCCTGTGTCTAGGACACATAGCAAGGTGTGATGCGCTGGTCAATGATTTAATATGTTCCTTGAGTGGAGTATCATTGGGTAGGCCTCGTCTTGGCATGATGGGAAAGAAGGAGCTGGCTGGAATTATTTCGCTGGTGTGCCACTTCCTACCCTTAATGATTGAGGCAGGTGGGCGTGTGATACAGGGGTATCACACAGAGGCAAGGAAGCTCCGGTGGGCAAAGGTCCTGTACCATCTCAAGCGAATCTACAACAAACTGCGCAAAGACCACCAGCTGAAACACCGTTGGGCTGACCTGGTTGCCCGGGAGCAAGACCTGCTGGACCACCTGGGGATTGTGATTGGTGAGTACAAATCAGAGTAATGTGCACATTTAAATGCTCTGTAGTGACAGTAGCAGATTTGTTCATATGCTGCAGGCAATGTTTTTGGACATGTGGAATGCAAGTTAACCATACAGATGCCTGTGAGCTATACAATAATTCCAACACATTACCATCATTTGTTGACACAACAGCTGCACTAACTTACAAAACACAACAGGAGCCTGTAAATTAGTGCTGCCTTCACGTCAATAGGTGATGCAAATGTGGCTCTAACATATGTTTTATGCATGGTCTGTGAGTGTACCAGGAAAGACATGCTTTTAATCCAGATATTCTCAAGAAACAATGTGTCCCTCAATTTTTTCGGATACATGTCTGAACTGGATTCTGACACATACGTAACAAGTTATAGCTGACCTCAGGTAACATCTCAGACTGATATTCGGACTTTGTTGTGGCACAATTAAAATAGGGATGGATGCCAAAAGTAATGCACCTGGGTTCATAGCTCTATATTTGGTGCAACTTACCATAGCTGTGGCACATAAAATGAAGCAAATGATACAAATTGAGGGGTAACAACTGTCCCTGGCCCTCTGTACATTGTCCCTGTGTGTTTTATATTGGTCTTAGTCACAATAGCTGGGTGAGTGGTAGTGCAGTCCTCCAGGAAAGTGGCTTTGCATGTCTCTCATGGATACACATGATGAGAGGAGTACACTCCATGAATGAGTCTGCAAACAAATGATGGAGCATGTTTGCCACCACATGATAGTTAGGGCCACTGCATGTGTGCAGATATGTGTGTATCACTCACTGGACTGTACACGTTTGCAGTGGTATGACTTTCTGATTCAATCTTACATATAGTATTTGTATTTGGAAGTGCTGTATAGTGCACAGACATTGAGCACATTTCTCCCTTCCATGCTTTACAGGTGGACCTGCCCCCTACACTATCGGAGAGGTGGCTCGATTTGCGGACCCAGACATCTCCAGTAAGTGTTGATATTTCTGTTCTGTGTTATGTTTGCTGCTGTTGTGTGATTGACTCCTGTGTCTAGGACACATAGCAAGGTGTGATGCGCTGGTCAATGATTTAATATGTTCCTTGAGTGGAGTATCATTGGGTAGGCCTCGTCTTGGCATGATGGGAAAGAAGGAGCTGGCTGGAATTATTTCGCTGGTGTGCCACTTCCTACCCTTAATGATTGAGGCAGGTGGGCGTGTGATACTGGGGTATCACACAGAGGCAAGGAGGCTCCGGTGGGCAAAGGTCCTGTACCATCTCAAGCGAATCTACAACACACTGCGCAACGACCACCAGCTGAAACACCGTTGGGCTGACCTGGTTGCCCGGGAGCAAGACCTGCTGGACCACCTGGGGATTGTGATTGGTGAGTACAAATCAGAGTAATGTGCACATTTAAATGCTCTGTAGTGACAGTAGCAGATTTGTTCATATGCTGCAGGCAATGTTTTTGGACATGTGGAATGCAAGTTAACCATACAGATGCCTGTGAGTTATACAATAATTCCAACACATTACCATCATTTGTTGACACAACAGCTGCACTAACTTACAAAACACAACAGGAGCCTGTAAATTAGTGCTGCCTTCACGTCAATAGGTGATGCAAATGTGGCTCTAACATATGTTTTATATATGGTCTGTGAGTGTACCAGGAAAGACATGCTTTTAATCCAGATATTCTCAAGAAACAATGTGTCCCTCAATTTTTTCGGATACATGTCTGAACTGGATTCTGACACATACGTAACAAGTTATAGCTGACCTCAGGTAACATCTTAGACTGATATTCGGACTTTGTTGTGGCACAATTAAAATAGGGATGGATGCCAAAAGTAATGCACCTGGGTTCATATCTCTATATTTGGTGCAACTTACCATAGCTGTGGCACATCAAATGAAGCAAATTATACAAATTGAGGGGTAACAACTGTCCCTGGCCCTCTGTACATTGTCCCTGTGTGTTTTACATTGGTCTTAGTCACAATAGCTGGGTGAGTGGTAGTGCAGTCCTCAAGGAAAGTGGCTTTGCATGTCTCTCATGGATACACATGATGAGAGGAGTACACTCCATGAATGAGTCTGCAAACAAATGATGGAGCATGTTTGCCACCACATAATAGTTAGGGCCACTGCATGTGTGAAGATATGTGTGTATCACTCACTGGACTGTACACGTTTGCAGTGGTATGACTTTCTGATTCAATCTTACATATAGTATTTGGTTTTTGAAGTGTTGTATAGTGCACAGACATTGAGCACATTTCTCCCTTCCATGGTTTACAGGTGGACCTGCCCCCTACACTATCGGAGAGGTGGCTCGATTTGCGGACCCAGACATCTCCAGTAAGTGTTGATATTTCTATTCTGTGTTATGTTTGCTGCTGTTGTGTGATTGACTCCTGTGTCTAGGACACATAGCAAGGTGTGATGCGCTGGTCAATGATTGGATATGTTCCTTGAGTGGAGTATCATTGGGTAGGCCTCGTCTTGGCATGATGGGAAAGAAGGAGCTGGCTGGAATTATTTGGCTGGTGTGCCACTTCCTTACCTTAATGATTGAGGCAGGTGGGCGTGTGATACAGGGGTATCACACAGAGGCAAGGAGGCTCCGGTGGGCAAAGGTCCTGTACCATCTCAAGTGAATCTACAACACACTGCGCAACGACCACCAGCTGAAACACCGTTGGGCTGACCTGGTTGCCCGGGAGCAAGACCTGCTGGACCACCTAGGGACTGTGATTGGTGAGTACAAATCAGAGTAATGTGCACATTTAAATGCTCTGTAGTGACAGTAGCAGATTTGTTCATATGCTGCAGGCAATGTTTTTGGACATGTGGAATGCAAGTTAACCATACAGATGCCTGTGAGTTATACAATAATTCCAACACATTACCATCATTTGTTGACACAACAGCTGCACTAACTTACAAAACACAACAGGAGCCTGTAAATTAGTGCTGCCTTCACGTCAATAGGTGATGCAAATGTGGCTCTAACATATGTTTTATGCATGCTCTGTGAGTGTACCAGGAAAGACATGCTTTTAATCCAGATATTCTCAAGAAACAATGTGTCCCTCAATTTTTTCGGATACATGTCTGAACTGGATTCTGACACATACGTAACAAGTTATAGCTGACCTCAGGTAACATCTTAGACTGATATTCGGACTTTGTTGTGGCACAATTAAAATAGGGATGGATGCCAAAAGTAATGCACCTGGGTTCATATCTCTATATTTGGTGCAACTTACCATAGCTGTGGCACATAAAATGAAGCAAATGATACAAATTGAGGGGTAACAACTGTCCCTGGCCCTCTGTACATTGTCCCTGTGTGTTTTACATTGGTCTTAGTTACAATAGCTGGGTGAGTGGTAGTGCAGTCCTCCAGGAAAGTGGCTTTGCATGTCTCTCATGGATACACATGATGAGAGGAGTACACTCCATGAATGAGTCTGCAAACAAATGATGGAGCATGTTTGCCACCACATGATAGTTAGGGCCACTGCATATGTGCAGATATGTGTGTATCACTCACTGGACTGTACAAGTTTGCAGTGGTATGACTTTCTGATTCAATCTTACATATAGTATTTGTATTTGGAAGTGTAGTATAGTGCACAGACATTGAGCACATTTCTCCCTTCCATGCTTTACAGGTGGACCTGCCCCCTACACTATCGGAGAGGTGGCTCGATTTGCGGACCCAGACATCTCCAGTAAGTGTTGATATTTCTGTTCTGTGTTATGTTTGCTGCTGTTGTGTGATTGACTCCTGTGTCTAGGACGCATAGCAAGGTGTGATGCGCTGGTCAATGATTGGATATGTTCCTTGAGTGGAGTATCATTTTTTTTCCCATCTTTGAGTTGGGCAATCATTAGCGTATAGTCATAATTTGTGATTGTAGGGCAGTCCTGTAGGCAAAGCCATGTGAATAGGGATGACATTTGTGGATAAAATTTAAATTCAGAAAATGTAGTAGAGGACCATATTTGTGATTTAGTCTGCAAGTCAGACCCTGATTCTCACAGAATAGGGATGCCAAAGTCTTACCCACAGACTTCAGCTTCCCTATTCACTAATGAACATGTTTGACTGTATGTTTGACTTCCTAGCAGCATGTAGCTCCACATGTAGTGGTACGAGTATGAGGCACTTGAGTACAATGGCGTAGCTGTGCATGCATCTCATGGACAAATGTGTGCTTGCATCTATCTGCTTGTTGTAAGTCATGTGTTACTGGTATGAAATGATGTTGACAATTGTCTGCATTTCCAGACATAAGTGTGGATGGGATTGTCCACGGTTTGGGTGTATCCTAGTTGGACATCCTCCTTACCTATGGTGGGCTGCCCAAACCCGTGTACAGCTGTCCAAAGCTTACTGGGTGTCCTTGATGTTTGAAAGTATTTGTTGCTTGTCCACTCCCTCCTCAGGCACAGGCATAGGGTTGTGAAAAGTGTACCTATGACTGATGATCCAAGTTTAGTACATAGACATGTAAATCTGTAAGTCACTTCTCCACAACTAGGATACCCACTTATGATTAGCAACTGCATTCTATCCTGGCAATTCCATTTACAACTCGAAGATCTTGTGGCCCTTGATTGTCATCAAGAAGATAGTCATTAGTTGGCCTGTCACTGGTGGAGGACTTGCAGCATTGTTTTTACGTGACAAATGGCTGAACAATGATGCATAGGTCATTCAAGTTGTTACCCATCTTTTAGAGTTTTGCTGTGCTGTTTGATAGGACATGTGTAGGCTGCATTGGCATGTACTTCCACAGGGACAATATGATCTGTATGATGATATGGGCTGTTAAAGGTACATTAGATGTATTGCCTGATTAACTTCTGGAGCCATATCACACAATGAAGTACCCAATGTTTGTTTTTCTATTTGTTTTAACAGCTGCCAATATGAATCCCATCCAGATTCTGGAGTTTCAGCGCAGGGCGATGCATTACCGCCACATTCTGGATGTGGAGTCGGGGTTCCGCAACATGGCAAGGTGTTATTGCCATGAAAGAGCCTCCGGAGTGTGGAGGGCATTTGCCCAAGGGGGCCCTTCTGTGTCCACCACACCCACCACCACCAGCACCACCACTTCCACCCAGGTGGCACCAACCTTAGCAGGCACCTTTGCAGGACCATCAACCTCCACTGCTGCAGGACCTGTCGCAGCACCACCTGCACCTCCTCCGACAGGCATGGCACCAACAAGGGGACATACTTCTTCAACTGGCACCCAGACAACCCCTGCTGCAGTCATTGACCCAGCAGATTTTCAGCAGATGCAACGGAACTTGGACCATATGTTGAGGAAAATGAACAGGCTACAGCAGGATGTGGCACAAGTAAATAGGAGGGTGCGTGCCATTAAAAAGACCCTGCGAAGGGCGAACTTGTAGACAATATACCCTCAGCCATGATTCCCTCCCCTCCCTCCTCTCTCCTTGTTGTTTTAATTAGTGGGTTTAGGGGGCTTAGTGTAAGATTAGTATAGGCTGTTAGTTTCGTTAGTAGTAGTGGGTGAGGGAGTGGGGGTATGATACTTTTAATATCTGTTGTTTACTGTGTGTGTTGGATGATGTTGGGGTTTTGGGGTTTTAGTATAAGATAGTATGTGTTTAGGTTAGTATACGTTGTCCTCCATGTGTCCCGTCTTATAAGGGGGGTGGGGGGTTGATGTTTAGATCATTTCGTTAAATGTGATAAGTAAGTTTAGCTTAGGTTAGTTAGGGCCAGTTGTGGGTAATGTGTAGTTAGGATAGGTTAGGTTAGGTAAGGTGTTTCCCCTGCTTTTAGCTTCTGTTTTTACTGTTTAATAAATATTTAGGTACTCCTTTACATTATGTGTCACATGCTTGGGGATCAGGGCCTTGGAATGAGTGAACAGTGTCTCTTTTGTATTAGCTTTTATGTCCCATGCTGCAACCAAATCCCAACTGAGCTGTTACATTGGCAGCTACGCCAAAACTACTTTGCTAAGATTCTACCATCCATTGCACCCACCATTCACGGTTACTATGGATCCCAAAGTGTTGTTAATTTTGGATGTATGTTTTCAATCTCACATACTTTGCTACCAGAATTGGTATTGAGGACACTGTGTTTAGTCTGCCTGCAGCCTGATGTCCAAGCGAATCCTTATAAGGTGAGTGGTAGTATGCTCTCATGTAGTATGGTATACATAACTCACACCTATCATTTGTTACAATATTCAGCCCGGTTACATATTTGTATGTAAACTTATACACATCCATTCATGCAGTATGGTGTGTGTTAGGTAAAATTTGGGTCAAATGTCACATACATAAGTTTTGGCTTGAAGAAAAATTTGAAGGAAATAATTTTTGACTTAGACATCCCTTGAGGCAGCGTTATTCTGTCCAACACAGCATTATAGTGTATCGTTTCAATTTTCCTCAGAAATAACCCTCAGGAAGGGCAGATGATGGTACAATCCAGACCACTGTGCATAGTTATCAGCCAACATTCTTTCAGGTCAGGTGTATTGACAATCTATAATCATTGACCTGAGGTAAACATCACTGATCTACCTCACGGTTGATGTGTCACATTACGCAGAGACAAAGTTGTTGTGTAAGTACTATTTATTAGAAAGTGCTGTAGTGCTCTATGTACATTGTTCTTAATTGGGAGTCCATTAGTGTCACACCTTCCATTGTGATCCTACACAAGTGTAAAAGGACATGTCATTGGACATGCTAGGGTGTAGTGTCATACAGTGCAGAGGGACAGGATTTGCCAATGAGTTAGTGAGAAACAATCACAGGGCAGGGTGACAAGATAAACAGTGGGTGGAAGAACAGTGTTTGAGTACAGTTGTTGCAAGACTGGCATGTTACAAAGCACAAGACCTTGGCAATAGGTGGCCATGTGGCAGGGACTAGTGCTAAGGGGTACTCTTACGGGTGAAGGTGATCTGTTCCACGTCTTCATCTTCTGATGTGTGTGTTGTCTCCTCTGCCCTTGGTGGTGGTGGTTGTGAAGGGGCAACACACACCTCAGTGTTTGAAGACGTGGAGTCAGACATCCCGGTAGCTGCCAACTGTGGGGCTATTAAGCGCAGTACTGCAACAAGGAGGAGCTGCTGGTTCTGAAGAATAGCAGCCACATCACTGTGGTAGGCAGCCAGGTCGGCCCTGAGGGGTTTAATATTGCATTTGTGCACGCGTTGACAGGATTGTTGTTGTAGGTGTTGTGTCAACTGTATTTCAGCTGTGCTGATTTCCTTCAACTTTTTTTCAAATTCAAGCAAGATAGATGTTCGCCATTGCATGGCTGCAGCCTGTTCTGCAGTTGGCATCATGCACGAATGCACCCCCTCTAGGCTGGCTGCCATATTTTCCATCCCCACCCGCACCTCCTTGGACAGCTTCCGCTGTACTCCAACTACAGTTCTCTCAAAGCTGGTGTCAGTGTTGTCAGAGTCCTCAGCTGTGTTGGAGCTGGCAGGTCGTACAATTGGGGTGGTGGGTGGGTCCTCTGTGATGGCTGCTAGTTCTGTGCTCCTCCTTGTGACTGAAGGTGGGGTCTGGAGGGTTCCAAGGACATCTTGGAGGGTCTGCTGGCTGATGTTTCTCAGCTTGTTATCCATGTCATAAGGGTAGTCTTGGACAGGCAGATCCGCAGAAGAGCCATCGTCCTTTGCAATGAGATATGGTATGTTAGAAATTGGGCTTTTGGTTGGCAGTCAGGTTACCCTCTGTCCAAGCAAGAACCCTCACTCTAGTCAGGGTAAGTCACACCCAATCCAAAATTAGCCTGTGCCCACCCTCTGGTAGCTTGGCACGAGCAGTCAGGCTTAACTTAGAAGGCCATGTGTAAAGTGTTTGTGCAATAAATCATACAATACCACCATATAGCACCACAAAAATACACCACAAAGTGTTTAGAAAAATATATCATATTTATCAGGATACTTGTAGGTCAAAACGAATAAAGTTGCAATGTGAATTTGTAAAGATATCACTGAAAAGTGATATAAAGGGCCTGATTACGACCCTGGCGGTAAAAACCGCCAGGGCCGTGGTCCACGGGAGCACCGCCAACAGGCTGGCGGTGCTCCTTTGGGCATTCTGACCGCGGCGGTACAGCCGTGGCCAGAAACGGAGAGTCGGCGGTGTACCGCCGGCTTTCCGCTGCCCAGGGGAATCCTCCATGGTGGCGCTGCTTGCTGCGCCACCATGGGGATTCCGACCCCCATACCGCCATCCTGTTCCTGGCGGTTTCAGCCGCCAGGAACAGGATGGCGGTATGGGGTGTCGTGGGGCCCCTAGGGGCCCCTGCAGTGCCCATGCCAATGGCATGGGCACTGCAGGGGCCCCCGTAAGAGGGCCCTACTTAGAATTTCAGTGTCTGCTTAGCAGACACTGAAATTCGCGATGGATGCTACTGCACCCGTCGCACCCCTTCCACTCCGCCGGCTCCATTCGGAGCCGGCTTCCTCGTGGAAGGGTGTTTCCCGCTGGGCTGGCGAGCGGCCTTTTGGCGGTCGCCCGCCAGCCCAGCGGGAAACCCAGAATGACCGCTGCAGTCTTTTGACCGCGGTACGGTCTTCTGGCGGTTCCCGCTTGGCGGGCGGCGGGAAGTGTCTTAAGTCTTTAAAAAGCAAACAAAGTCTCTTTCAAGTACAAAGTACCTGGTTTGGAGTAGAAAATCTCCGCAGAGGGCCGCGGAAGAAGAGATACGTGGAAAAATGGTGTGTGCGTCGATTTCTCCCCAGCACACACGGACTTGCGTCGTTATTTATCATGCGGGGAAGTCGTGCGTCGTTTTCCGGCACACGGACAGTCTCTTTCTATGGATCGCGGGGATTACCAGATGGCCCGGGTCTGTGCGTGGATTCTCCTGCTTGTTTTACGGCTGCGTGTCGTTCTGCGGGGCTGTGCGTCGAAGTTTCGCTCTCACGGCAGGCGTCGCGTCGATTTCTCCTCTGGAAGTCGGGCGGCGTTGTCCTTGCGAGGCCGTGCGGCGAAGTTCCGGTCTTCCCTAAGGCAGCGCGTCGATCAGCGTCGGTGTGCAGCGTTTTTCTCGCCGTGGAACAAGCTGTGCATCGAAAATGTTGGCGCACGAAGCGTCCAAGTGAAAAAGAGAAGTCTTTTTGGTCCTGAGACTTCAGGGAACAGGAGGCAAGCTCTATCCAAGCCCTTAGAGAGCACTTTCACAGCCAGACAAGAGTTCAGCAAGGCAGCAGGCCAACAGCAAGGCAGCAGTCCTTTGTAGAAAGCAGACAGGGGAGTCCTTTGAGCAGCCAGGCAGTTCTTCTTGGCAGGATGTAGTTTCTGGTTCAGGTTTCTTCTCCAGCAAGTGTCTGATGAGGTAGGGCAGAGGCCCTGTTTTATACTAAGTTGTGCCTTTGAAGTGGGGGTGACTTCAAAGAGTGTCTAAGAAATGCACCAGGCCCCCTTTCAGTTCAATCCTGTCTGCCAGAGTCCCAGTAGAGGGTGTGGCAGTCCTTTGTTTGAGGGCAGGCCCTCCACCCTCCCAGCCCAGGAAGACCCATTAAAAATGCAGATGTATGCATGTGAGGCTGAGTACCCTGTGTTTGGGGTGTGTCTGAGTGAATGCACAAGGAGCTGTCAACTAAACCTAGCCAGACGTGGATTGAAGGGCACAGAAAGATTTAAGTGCAAAGAAATGCTCACTTTCTAAAAGTGGCATTTCTAGAATAGTAATATTAAATCCGACATCACCAGTCAGCAGGATTTTTTATTACCATTCTGGCCATACTAAATATGACCTTCCTGCTCCTTTCAGATCAGCAGCTGCCACTTCAACAGTGTATGAGGGAAGCCCCAATGTTAATCTATGAAGAGAGCAGACCTCACAGTAGTGTAAAAGCGAATTTAGGAGTTTTACACTACCTGGACATATAACTACACAGGTACATGTCTTGCCTCTTACCCACACAGCACCCTGCTCTAGGGGTTACCTAGGGCACACATTAGAGGTGACTTATATGTAGAATAAGGGGAGTTCTAGGCTTGGCAAGTACTTTTAAATGCCAAGTCGAAGTGACAGTGAAACTGCACACACAGGCCTTGCAATGGCAGGCCTGAGACAAGGTTAAGGGGCTACTGAAGTGGGTGGCACAACCAGTGCTGCAGGCCCACTAGTAGCATTTAATCTACAGGCCCTAGGCACATATAGTGCACTCTACTAGGGACTGATAAGTAAATTAAATAGCCAATCATGGATAAACCAATCAATAGTACAATTTACACAGAGAGCATATGCACTTTAGCACTGGTTAGCAGTGGTAAAGTGCCCAGAGGTCAAAGGCCAACAACAACAGGTCAGAAAAAATAGGAGGAAAGAGGCAAAAGGTTTGGGGATGGCCCTGTCAAAAAGTCAGGTCCAAAATGGTACAATTAGTGTGTCTGTGTTGTGGGATTTGTTGTGGACATGAGGGCATGGGATTGAATTGCACTCTATGCAGAGAATGTCTTGCTGTTAGATACTGGGCCCCAGCCCACTATCGCCCAGGTTCTCCACATGCTGGAGGTATTTGGTGAGACTTCTATCCTCCCGGTGAGTTGGGAACATTACACAGTATTTCTTCTGTGGGGGAAGCCCCTTTTTGACTGCAGGAAAGGTGACTGTACCCTTCAAGTACAGTCGGAGTGTAAATACCTTGCCATGTACATAACAAGGGACCCAACAAGATGTTGGGAACCGAGCCATCTCCCACTCCTCGGAAAACTTTGATCCTGTATGGATAGTTGGAGCAAGCTGCCACTTTCTACTCTGGAACTAGGCACCCTTTTTAATTGGACTGCCTTAACTAGTGTACGTACTGAAAAATTATCCCTTTCCTGACAGATTCCTTACTTTATTGAAGTAAAAAATTAGGGGTGGGCAGAATGTTTTGTTCGGTCCACAGAATTGGCAGAATTTGAGTCACTCAGCATTACTCTTTAAAACGGAGTTCTGGCCAAATTATGCTATTGTTGCGTGACAAAATATTTCTCTCACAAGGCTCCAGAAAATGCAAGCAAGATTTGACTTCCCCTAAAGTGATTTTCTAATCCAGAGGGTCATGAGCAGTAGCGGTCAGAGAGCTGCCTTTCGAGTAGATTTGCTGTCGCTCAAGTAAATTTTCTACTCGAGTGACAGCAAAATCAACTCTAAAGGCTGTGCGCTCTTGCACAATGCATGGTGCAGTTCTTGCTGATTTTTCAGTGCTGCTCGCACTACTGGCACTAAGCTGCATGGCAAACAGCCTGAGCTCCATATTGTCCACCCGTTGGTGGAACTCTGTGGAATCTTGCTGAGTTTTTACTTAATTCTGTGGAATTCCACAGAGTGCAACACCGCATGTTTCACCCACCACTATCAGAAATCACTAGTCATTTATAGGCAGGGTGTTTCCAGAGAGTATCCTTCGCTACATGTGTGCAATCTCCCTATGAGAGGGGACTGGGTATTGCTAACATTAAGGTTTATTACTGGGAAGCTCAATTATAATAAATGACTGCTTCTTTGCTGACAGAGCAGACCTGACTGTCTGTCTTGTTTTCTTCACCTACTGTCACAATTTTATGAAGATAAGATCATCCGAGCCCTTCCATTGGTTTCCAGGCTTCTGATTGACAGTAGGCATCAGGCGCTGAAGTGGATGGGCTGGGATAAACGGATAACCAGACAACACCCTTACATTATGGGGAAAGGCCTCCTTCTGTGGCCTGACTCGCTGGATTCTGGGCTTTGGACGTCACGGGGATCTTCAAGGTGAGGGTCGTAAGGGAATATGATCATATGTAGTCCTTCAAGCAACTACAGGCTAAATTTGAACTCATAACTCTTAGTTTTTTAGATATATACAATTTCAGCAGGCCTTGGATAATTATAAGGATGATCTATATATTCTTCCGACACCAATCCAGTTGAATCAAAAGTGGCTGTGAGCAAACTGGAGTGGAAGCTAAGATGGCTGGCCCTCCGGCTGATCATACTTGCCATCTGATTCTCATACTTTTTAAGTATTTTCAAAATAATATTTAACATGCCACCTCGGCTGTTTAAAATGGGGAAATTAACAGATGACCTCTGTCTTAGATGCCACACGTGTACAGATACATTTTTTCACGTAGTGTGAGAATGCCATGTAAGTCTGTCGAATTCGTCAAGACTACAGTGTCATGCCACAAGTCAATTGGAGGTCACTGCCTGTTGATCCCTGAGTTGTTCTGTGCAGAATCATGGCTGATGATGGTGGAGAATGGCTAGCAGAAGATTTGTATTCATGGGTCAAGTACTTCCTAAGAGAGATATGGGGAGATCCTGGAAAGCTCCCATCGCCCTACCTTCTGCGGAATGGTGTAGAGGCATGGACGTTTGCGGTGGCTGAGGAGGCAAATTGTGAAGCCAGAGGCTGCGCCACTAAACATACAAAAATATGGGAAGAGTGGCTGCCTCAACTATATTCCATAGATGGAGAAGCCTTGTCATGCAATGTGCGATTGGAAGACCATGTCTGTGCTCACTAAACTTCACGATTGTACTTTTGGTTTCAATTTACCCTTCGCAATGTAGTGGTAATTCCTCAACTGAGCAGTGGATTGGGATTATGCCGCCATTATATTGGTGTTTAAGCAAATTGCGTTAAAACGCTTTAAAATCAATTGAAATACATTTTTGAAAACCCTATGCCACTTAATAGAAAGGCCATTTTCCTCACCCCTAGTAGATCTTCCACCTGCTTCATAGTAGTTCCCCTTTCTTTCTAATTAAAATGTGGAAACTGAGAGGATTGTGATCACTCAAGCAGTTTACATAATCTTTAAAGATGAAAACATAGGGGCTCAGGTTGATAAACAGAATGCCGTCTATCGTATTCCTCCCCCTTTCTCCTTAAAAGTAGAACTAAAATGGGCAAGCGGGACACAGACCTCGCTTGTAATCACACAAAATAATTCTTAATGAATAGGTTGTTTAATGCCTCCCCATAACCATCGTGAAAAAAAATTAGTCTGACCAACTCCTTCTGAATCTAAAAACCCATAACTTTTCTTCCACGATAATTAACAAGGGTGGGCATTAAAAACCTCCCCATGCCTCAGAGGATATATCTCAACATCCCTCTTGTTACATATGCATTCCAAGTTCTCATCAAGGCCGTCTATCACTCCTTTTATAAAACATTTAGAAAGATTATTATAAATGTTCACAATTACGAGAAAAAAATAATTTATCAGGATAAGTCCAATTATCTGATAATAAGGGCAACTGCAATGTTTATGCACTGAACTACTGAACCGGGACATAGACTCCCTTTGGCTCCTCTTGCGTTATATAGTTGTGTAGGGACATAGTAAGTCATATATCCATTGATATGCATACTGTTTGTAGAGCAGGTCTGTTAGAGAGCATTTATTATAAATGAAATATGAGTAACTAAATCCTAACACATAGGGGCTAATTTTGACTCCTCCGCCCTTCCAAGTCCCGCATCGGGATGACTGCCTATGCGACCTTCCCTCCACGGGCCCTATTAGCAGTTTCCTGCTGGGCCGCTGGCCCAGCGGAAAACTCACTGCAACATTGACACCGGCTCATAATCGAGGCGGTGGCAAAGTTGGGGTGCGTCGGGTGCGATAGCACCCGTCGTGCTTTCCACTGCCCGTAATTCGGGCAGTGAAAAGCGCGACAGGGCTGTCCATGGGGGCCCCTGTACTGCCCATGCCAAGTGCATGGGAAGTGCAGGGGCCCCTAAGGAGCCTCTGACGCCCCCTTTCTGCAAACCTTTGCATGGCTGTCCGACCGCCATGCAAAGGCTGGTGGAAAGGGGACTCCTAATCTGGAGGGCAGCGCTGTGGATTACGACAGCTGAGACCGCCAGGCTGGCTACTGGTGGCAACTTGACTGTGCCGGCGGTCAAACTGTGGCGTCACTGCCACGGTCATAATGTGGCGGTCGGGACGCCACAATAGCAGTGGTCTGACCGCCGTACTCGTAATAAGCGCCATAATGTGTGATAAATGGCCTAAATAGATATACTCATACTAGAAATGTAGAAAGTGCATGTTTGAAATGTGGTTGACATAGTGTCCGCCATGCCAAGTTCTATGTGAAACTATGATTGTGAAAATGTATTTAATGAATCATAACTATATGTACTGACAAAAGATGATTAATATTAATGAGCAAAACTAATGATTTGAAATTATTCTTAGAATTGTTTCATTCTTTATGCATTAGCATTACTTGAAAAGGCCTATGTTTTAGTACTTTTGCACAAGAACAGTGTTGAAATGTTATGCTGACTTCACTGAAATGCTTTTGCAAACATTGTTTATAAGACATCCCGTTGAAAGCTCACAGTGGAAATCTACTACTTTTTCTATTCTGTTCATTCTGTACTTTCTGGTGATTACATTTGAAAGTTTTAACAATTGACCTTAGTTTCTGGCAGTAAGTAATGTTAGCTAAATGTCATGTTCTGTGCTGTTTTCTACAATGTTAATATTTTGCGGAAGCTGGCAACTAGAAAGGAGCGTTAGCATGAGCATATCTTGAAGAAGAAATGAAGAAAGACCCGACCGCCACACTATGACCGTGGCAGAGCCGGTTGTAATCCCCCAGGGCAGAGCTGCAAGCAGCGCTGCCCTGGTGATTACGAGTCCCCATCAGCCAACCTTTCCATGGCGGTAAACACCGCCATGGAAAGGCTGTCAGAATGTGGGATTCTGGGGGTGCCTGGGGGCTCCTGCACTGCCCATACACTTGGCATGGGTAGTGTAGCGACCCCCATGCACCATCACATTGCGCATTGAACTGCCCGAATTATGGGCAGTCGAATACCCAACGGGTGCTGCTGCACACGTTACACTGCCACATTGCAGCCGACTCCATTAGGAGCCAGCTGTAATGTTAAGGCCCTGTTCCCTGCTGGGCCGGCGGGCATAACACTGTTTCCACCAAGCGGGAAACCCATAATAGGGCTGGCGGGGTTCAGGCCTCCTGTGTGGCCTGATGGCGGTAATGCATTGGCAGGCAGCCTCCCCCACCAGCCAATTTCATAATGAGGCCCTTTGTCCCCTTTCACAGGCAAAAGCAGCAACGGCAGAATAGCCCAACCAAGCAAAGTCACATGCAGGGGCAACACTTCTCGCCTCTTCAGCTCCTCTCCTTGGCAAAGGTTCCTCTTGATTCCAGAGGGATCTAATTTTTAGGGGTTTTGGGTCCACTACTTACACCCCTTTATGCCTTTGAAGTAGACAAACATCAAAGAAAAGTCTCTCTTGTTTGTAATATCCTGCCTTGCCCAGGCCAGGCCCAGGCACACACCAGGGGGTTGGAGACTGCATTGTGTGAGGGAAGGCACAGCCCTTTCAGGTGTAAGTGACCACTCCTCCCTTCCCCTCTAGCCCAGATGACTCATCAGGTTATGCAGGCTACAACCCTTTGTGTCAGTGTCTAGAGGAGAGGTGCAAACAGCCCACCTGTCAAACTGACCCAGACAGGGAATCCACAAACAGGCAGATTCACAGAATGGTTTAAGCAAGAAAATGCCCACTTTCTAAAAGTGGCATTTTCAAACACACAACCTAAAAACAACCTTTACTAAAAGATGTATTTTTAATTTGTGAGTTCAGAGATCCTAAGCTCCAAATTCTATCTGCTCCCAAAGGGAATCTGCACTTTAATAATATTTAAAGGCAGTCCCCATGTTAACCTATGTGGGAGATAGGCCTTGGAACAGTGAAAACCGAATTTGGCAGTATTTCACAGTTAGGACATATAAAACAAACTAGTATATGTCACACCTTAAACATACATTGCACCCTGTCAATGGGGCTACGTAGGGCCTCCTTAGGGGTGCCTCACGTGTCGAAAAAGGGAATTGTTTTGCCTGGCAAGTGGGCACACTTGCCAAGTCGAATTGGGCAGTTTAAAACTGCACACACAGACACTGCAGTGGCAGGTTTGAGACATGTTTACAAGGCTGCTCATTTGTGTGGCTCAACCAGTGCTGCAGGCCCACTAGTATTAGCACTTGATTTAAAGGCCCTTGGCACCTCAGCACACATCAACAACCTGGGAAACAGAGGCAAAAAGTTATGAGAGGCCACACCAAGGATGCCAAGCCTAACACCTATTATGTGTCACCTTAGCCTAATTTAGGTCATACGCCACAGGTCTCTTGGAAACATAGACCAGAAAACCGAACTATGAAACTTAACCAGTACTGATTATTCAATTGGCCCTTGAGTCCAGCAAGATTACAGGACATCATTTTTAACCTTCATCCAAGGTGTACCATTTGGCAAACATAAACTGAGTGGTTATAAAGACTATCCCCCTCAAGAGATGCCCCAATGGGCTTAGGCCTTAAATGGCTGAGCATGCAATACCGCCCCCCCAAAGATGCCAGTATAGACCCCCCTATAATCAAGACAATCTGATGATTTCACATGCTCTGACATCATCCCAGGCCTGTGAAAACCATCCTGTGATGTAGAATCACTATTATGAGTGTAATCAAGTCAGTCCACCTCACTGCATACACATACAGGTAGGAAACATTTTAAGCTTTCAAAATTATACCCATCAGTTTTGGGATTGCATGACATGATATTGAATGTAACATCAGCACTCCTATCACTACCCCGTGGTTTACAGAAAAAAACCTAATGGGGGGTTTGATGTGAGAGTTCAAGGTCATAGCATGATCTAATTTGAATAGTATCATGTCTACTAGCCTGGGCGATTTAAAGTTCACTACCGCACATTCATCACTACTTGATTTATTTCCTCTACAGCCCATAAAAACAAGAGTAGCATGTGATGTCAACCACCACTTTTTTTAAAGTGTTCCCATTTGTGTTTTACCTCTAACTGCACATTGACTAATACTATTGCTTTGTTGTGAAAATCCAAGATGGATCCGCTCTTGGCTTGGTCTTTAGTGGGACATGCCTTGTGCAGCAGGAAGCAGGAGCATGCTAGTTAGCACCGCTGTTCTGTGTATCACCTCCTACTGGTTGCAGGGCAATGTGGGCTGTGCAGTCCTGCCTGTCCTTAGACAAAGAAAGTGATACTTATTTTTGTCTTTAATTTGGTTCTGGAAATAAAGTATTCACTTTATTCAAAAGCATATAAATATAACAAATGTTATTGTTTGTTTTTTCTGTAGGGCCACCTTAGCCCCTGTAGGACCTTAAAGCATTACACATTATTTTTAAACAAGATTTATCCATGCATTTATGAGAGACTATAATTTGGAAACTGAACAAAGATGTCCATAAGCATACAAGGACAAAGACTGAGGGCCTCATTACAAGGCTGGCAGTCCTAAGACTGCCAGCCTTGAGGTGGCGTTTGGAACTCCGCACTCCAGGTGATCGGACCACCACATTACGACCCTGGCAGTCGGACCGCCAAGGGACCGCTTTCCACACCAGGAACATGGTTCCCGACGGGCTGATGGCAGTCGAAGTTGTGCTCAGCCACGGTGGCGCTGAGTTCAGCGTGGCCGCACTGATCACGAGTCTGATTTCTGCCAACCTTTACATGGTGGAGACCCTGCCATGAAAAGGCTGGCAGAAACCCAGTGCTGTTGGCCACAGTGGTGCCCATGCAGTGCCCACAACCATGTCATGGGCAGTGCAGGGGTCCCCCTGCCCAGCACCCTCAGAATGCACACTGTCTGATACAGCAGACAGTGCACTTTCCGAGGGTGCTCGGGCAGCCTTTGTGAGGTGGCATTAGCCTTAGCTCCATGAAGAGAAGTTTCCTAATGCTAAGCTGAGAAGTTAAGTGAATTTGGGAAATCAAGCTGAAGGTGTCTGTAAATAAAGCCTTTAAAAGGCAGAATCAATGAACCTTTAGTCAGGGAAGGAAAGAATGGATTTGCTTGTGAGTCTATCTCTTTAAGCAGGAGCAAAAAATAAGGAAGCTGTTTTCAAGAGAGTGGAAAGGGGCATTTGAATCTAACTATCTCAGCAATGCACAATGAAAACATACCATTCTCAAAAAGATGCAACATGTCCCGCGTTTCTCAGGAGGAGGGAGCCAATCAAGAACCAATCAGGATTGAATGTTCTCAGGTAAGAAGGTTCCACCCATCTTCCCCACTATCACAATGGAGGTTTCCAGCTCCACAGCCTTCAGGGTATCTCGTAGATAGATAATACATCACACTCAGTCTGTATTATTCAGCTATCAATGAAACTCATAGAGATAAACAGTTCTCACAGAAACTGAAACATTATGTAACAATCTAATGTTAGACCTGAAATAGTTAGTGTGGCCTTCCCTCAAATCTTTTGCCTCCCTCCTCCATTTTTGCTAATCACACTTTTGCTAGCCTTAGGTCTCTCTGCACTTTACCACTGCATACCAGTAATAAAGTGCACGTGGTCACCCATTAAAACGTGGTAACATAGCTTATCCCCAATTGGCATATTTAATTCACTTATAAGTTCCTGATAAAGTGCTGAAATGTGTACCTAGGGCACTGATTGTGCTACCCACTTAAGTAGCGTTTCCAAACATGTCTCAGGCCTGCCTTTGTATCCAGTGGGTGCAGTTTTACACTGCCATTTTGACCAGGCAAAATAAACTTTTTGCCAGGCCCACACCTTCCTTCTTAATACATTTAAGTCGCCCTAGCTTAGGCCTTTGACAGGCCAGATTGCAGGATGCAGTGTATTTAAAAAGTATGACATGTACTTTTAAATTTACGTTTCCCTATAGTACAAAACTCTCACATTTGTTTTTCACTATTCCAAGGCTTACATCTCTCATAGGATTGCATTGAGGTTAGCGTATTACATAAATAAATTGTAACCCCGAAATGGGAACAGTCAAACAGTTTATGTTTGGTGTCTTTGGAACTGTAATGAAAAATTCTCCCTTATGGTGAAGTTGGTATATTTATTAAAGTTTTGAAAATGCCACTTATAGAACATTGGTATTTTCCTACCTTAGCCATCTAGAGCCTGCAGCCTGTCTCTGGGTCACGACAGGGTGTAGATGGTGGTTTGGCTTTGTCTATTCCTCCTAAACAGCCACAATAGAGAATTTACCTGGTGGTGTGCCTTGATGGGCTGTTACTGGCAGGATGAAAGGACAGAACTGGGCACAACTCTACTTTCACATGAATAAGCTATGTCCTGTCTCCTCACAAGGGTCCTGGTGCTCCCTTATTGTTGGATCCGGGGAAGGAGAAGCAGGACACATGTGTACTTCAAAAGGAAACCTTTAGAAGCTTCTCCCACTTTCAAGGAGGTACAAAGTATAAATATTGGACCTCAGACCTCTTCAGTGCACTTATGGATCTATGGAGACACTGCCAGGAATAAGCACTGCTGTGATGCTGAATGGACTGCCACTGCTGGACTGCTGACCTGCTGGAATACTGCCTTTCTGTATTGTTGCCCTGTTGCCTGTCTGCCTGAGGTAGATTGATTGGACCTTCATCTGAACTCAGGACTCCCAGAGTGGTTCCAAGTGCTAGTCTGAAGGCCTCCTATTCAGGGCTACAGGGACATGACAGGCTCCAAACCACCTAAACCAGCACAACAATCCAGCTGGAGTAAGCCCCTGACTCACAAGTGGTGCCCCTCAGGTCATGGACCCTTTGAGGCTTCAGTGGAGCTGATTTGAAGCTTCTGGGGTCTTTGTGACTGAGAACAGGTTAGTTGGTGCCAAACCCTTGTCGCTCGCACTGCTTGCTAACGTGAACTTCCATCAACCTGGCCTTCCACTCTACAGCACTGACTTCTCATGAGGAGCGCTATTTCGCACGCCCTTATAGCTACATTATTTGAAGTGCAACATAAATACTTCATACATTGGCTCTAGGTTAAGCTTTACTGCTCTGTGCCAAGCTACCAGAGGGTTGAGCACAGGTTAATTTGGTGTTTGCTTTTGACTTCACTCTGACAAGGATCGTGGTTGCTACTTGAGTAGGATTTTACCCCCATCAACTAATGACCCAGTTTCCTACATCTAATTAATGAAGACAATTGCATCTTGGCTCCTGAAACAAGAGAAGGAGTGAAAGAATACAGCAGCTAAAAGTATACTTTCAGTGTTAGCATGGCAATTTAAACTGAGGCCTAAACTAACTATGGCTAACATAGCGTAAACAACACATTTTATATGTGAGTATATCATTTACAGAATAATATATATTTTCATGCAAATAAAAAAACAGCAAAGCATGAGGTCTGTTATGGAAAAAAGTAAACAAAGTTTAGAGTGAGGTATCCAAGAGCTCTACTACAGCACTAAACCTGCTTAATGTTTGAACCCTGAACAATAGACCAAGACTGTTCTCAAGCATCACTTATACACATGTGAGGGTAGCTTGTGCTCTAACTAAATTAGACTGACACCATGCAACGCTTTCTGAGCCAAGCAAAGGGCATGAACTCCATCCCTTGATATACTGGCTTTCAATGAATTGCCCGGTTAGCACAGAAAATCTATTTGCAATGCTACAAGTTGATCAGAAGTCATGTTCCTGGTTTTTGTTGTTTCAGTCTGCATCCAGGATTGACCCATATAAGCCCTATTTTGCATAGTCCAGATTTGAAATGATAAAGGTTATCTCTGTAAAGAGTAGTTGTTTGCAACCATAATTGGGAAGAGTACTCAACAGAAGTCAGACATGGGGCCTAATTACCAGTTTAGCAGTCCGTGCACCGTCGCGTTTGCGCTTGGTCGTCAGACCATTGTATTATGATGCTGGCGGGACAATAGAGCAAAGAACGCAGTGGTCCCGCCGTCACCTCCAGTCAGCACAGACCGCTGCAGTGACAAAGCAGAACAAATAGGCCGGCAGAGCCTGTGTTTCCTCTGGAATCATTATGATGTTGCACACCGCCAATGTGTATGTGGCGGTCCAGCCACCACGTCTCAGCAGGTGAAAGTGGAAAGTATAAAGGGAGCAACTCACCTGCAGGCAATGTTGCAAGTCCTGTGCCGCCATGGAGTCCATTACACACGTTCTGCAGCTGCAGTAAGTACACACATCTACCTGTGTCATTAGGTTCAACAACTGATCATTGGCCCTCGTCCACATGATATGGGGCTCACACTACGGGCACCAAGTACACGAGTCATTGTGTACACAGTTGGAGTCATTCACAAAGAATGATACAATCACAGCCATTAAACACCCCCTATGGGCAGTTCACTGACACAGCACAGCAGCACTACACAAAAACCACCAGTCTGCTGCTTTCAGGCACTGCGACAGTAAAGTGTACACAACATTGTGTCACACAACTGCAACAACACAGCAACATTGCATCTACCAGTACAACTGACACCCTCACATTGCACACATGCCATGGACTGTCGTCAGATTGAACACACATCTGTATGGATGTGTTATAGAACACAATAACCCTTCCCATGAAACACCACTGAAATGGACCCACACATCACTCACATTGCAACACAATGGAAGGGCAATAGGATGCACAATAGTTTGAGAGACAAATATACACAGCTCACTATGCAAACAATACCTGCACAATAGGGAGGGGGACATAAGGAGAAGGATGCTGCACTGGGACACATTACACTTTGCACATGCCCCTAAAACAACATTTGCACAGGAACTGGCCCTTGAGGTATCTCCGGGACAAAAAATAGTAGAGCCAAGTACCATACATACTCAAGAAAGCACATACACAGCAGCAACAGTATGGGCCATACATTTAGATGAAGTAGCTGCATGGTACACACAGCGAAATGGACACATGCACAGTCAAATGGAAAGGAAGCTGGCACATTTGAGCACCTTCCATGTCAGGACAAACAAAACTCTAACTTCCACACATGAGACAAATTTACAATCCATAGCAGGGGACACAAGATGAAATACTTACCAGACCAAAGAGAACACAATGCAATGACACCACTATTCCATTAACAAACACTTATCCATACAGTCCATATCTACCCTGGTCCTGCGTGACACCAGCACAAAGTCAGATTTAGCTAAAAACAGAAAATGGATCAGCAATCATGGTGAAACACACATAACTGTAGGCACAAAATACAAGTTACTAAGGAACAACATAAAGGTAGCAAAGGAATTGCAGCACACAATTGTACCCAAAAAACAATGTGTACCCAAAAAACAACTAATTGGATTATTTACTTGATAATCTTCAGAACAAAGGCAATTGGCCAGTTAATGTCCATGAACATGGTTGTGCCCAAACTTGACTCAACTCACTGCCAGGGATCTTCCACAGGAAGGGGCATCACGAGGGCAGGATGGCACCTCATGGATCATCCTTGGGTGGGGGTGTGGGGTCAGATTTGGGATGGGTGGGTTTGGGTGTGGGTTTGGGAGGCTTCCACTGTTTTTTGGTGGGCTTCTTCTTGGGTGAAGGGGTATGGGTGCTTGCGGGGGATCAGATGTGACAGGGGAAGCCGTTGATCTTGAAGCAATGGGTTGTAATCTGGGAGGGGGCCTCTTGTGTTTGGGAGAGGGTTTTGAGGTCAAATGGGAAAAGGCAAGGTCGAAAAGGAAACTCTCCTTTGGAACACTGGGAAAGTCATCAAAAGGGTTTGAGGATCTGGGTGTTGATGTATTGTTTGGGTGGTTTCTGTTGCATGTGTGAGTGTGGGCATTTGTGTGTCTTGGGCGGCTTGGAGGTGGAGGTGCTGGGTGATGGAGTACTGGATGTGTGTGTGTATGTTGGAGTGGTGTCTGTGGGTATGGTGGATGTTGTGGATGTTTGTATGTTTGCTGGGGTCGTGTCTGCAGGTATGCTGGATGTGGTGGATGTTCGTGTGTCAATTGGGGTGGTGTCTGTGGGTATGCTGGATGTGGTGGGTGTGTCTGTGTGTGCTGGTGTCTGTGAGTATGGTGGGTGTGGTGGATGTGTTACTGGCTGTTGTGCTGGTGTCTGCATGTATGGTGTGTGTGGTGTGTTGGTCTGTGTTGGTGGTGTCTGTTGAAGTGGAGACTCATGTCATGTTTGTGGGTGTATGTTGAGTGCCTGTGTGACGGTGTGTGTGTGTTGTGTGTTTCTTGTGTGATATGGGTTGCTTTTGTGTGTTGAGGTGGGTGCCTGCAGATGTGTCTGTCTGCTTGGGATAGGTAGGGGAATAGGGGATATGGATTGGGAAGAGGGAGGCAGAGTGGGGAGGCATGTGGGGGGGTGACTGGATTCCATCAATGAGGAGGCCTGAGCCTCAAAAGATCTCTGTAGGCCAGACATGGCACTATGAATGCCTTCTAGGAAAGCATTGGTCTGTTGAAGTTGGCTGTCCAAACCCTGGATGGCATTCACAATGGCATTCTGTCCTACAGGGATGGTCCTCAGGAGGTCAATAGCCTCCTTACTTAGGTAGCAGGGGCAACAAGATCTCCTGTCACAGGCAGAGGTGCCTGTGGAAAAGAAGACCACCACCATCTTGGGTGAACAAGCAAGGGCAACTGGGTGGGGAGAAACATGGAAGGTGGCGATAAACTTGGGTTGGTGGGAAAAGATGGTACCGGAGTAGATCCCAATGGGTCCGCCATCACTATGGAGTGGGCACTGGAGGTAGAATCCGATGATGAGGATGTAGGTCTCCTCCATGGCATTTACCGCACCCTTCAGGCCACTGGGTCCCTCCGTGTTGGTGGTCTCATGACTGGAGGTACCATGGCCAGATGCTTTCACACTTTTTTGTGTCCTGTGTCCTTTGCTTGCCTTCGCTGACGCTGCAAATAGAAAGGGAAATAGGGTCATCGCATGTTCCTGATCACACTTGAACAACAGCTGTGATTAACAAATAATATCATGACCTCAAGTAGGCTCCAGCAACAAAATACATCAAAGTGACTCCTACATGTACCATACCATAAACATGCAAGCCATCCAAGCTGTAAACAGTTCCCCACACGGAAACCATGGTCTCAAACAAACACTATTGCATGGCTGAAGTTGTGCAATCACAGTAACCATTGAACAAGTAGGAGACTATATTACCTTGAAAGCATTGCCCAATAGAGCATACCTGTTGTCATACAATAGTAGGACAATGCCAAGTTCATTCCCATAGATCCCACACAAAGTCATCCAGACATCTATTTGTCACATACACAATAACACAACAATAAGAAATTATGCTCCTAAAACCTGCCATGTTGCTGACAACTGTACAGTAGCCTGGAGAAGGTGACATGGGAATACTCATTTCACACTGGAAACATATCAACAATGCACACTTCACCATGTGAAATTTGTTCTAATAGAGTCATGGAGGTAGTACTAATGTTGCTCAGATATGCTACACATTTTGCATAGAAATGTACACTGGAGACAAAATGTGAAAAATGTCAGAGAGATAGGTCTCTGAAATCAACAACACAATGAATCAGCAAGCCTCATTCAAATCGCCATTGATGTCTAAAACCCCTTACAATAACATACTCTGATTGCATCAGTAGACACCATTAGTCCCTTGTATGCTTGAGAGGCCCAGAAAGTTGCAGGTACTTGTAAAAGGCCCTCAACATGCTTTGCTAATGGAAACTACATCACTGTCTCCATTTTGGTCCTACAAATCAAGATGTCTGTGGGTGAATGGTTGTACACAACCACATAAGTTTCCAACATAACTGCAAGTCACTCCATGATGCATGCCAAAAATTAGGTAACAAACCTTGCCCATTACATATGTGCAGTGCACTTTTCCACATGATTCCACATCAATAGCATTGACAATTCAAATTGTGGGTACAAACTTTAGTCCTACCTGTCATGTCCCTCATTGTTACTGCAGTTGTACATGCCTAATTACATGTTATAATGGTTTAGGGTATGTGTGAACCAACAGTCCATGGTGACACACTCCTGTCTGTGGCACCACATGAAATGTAGCCCTATTGCAAATGCCCTATTCCGAACACAGGTTGACATGCACATATATGTGAGGGAATACAGAAATTATTCTATGAACACAGGTAGACCATGCATGAAACAGCAGTGCATACATTTTGTCAAAGGATTAAGGGACACATAATAACACATAGGCACAAGGAATGTTGTCAATAGTGTTGGCCCATACATCATGTCAATGGGCATACCCCACTTACCAAGGGAAAGTTCTGATCTGTAGCTGACTCAAAGAACAACGTATGCTCTGTCACATGTATGGTGACCATCTTCACACTACAGACAGTGGTGAGGCACTGGCACTCATCACACACTGAAGGCAAGTGGTCTGTGGGGGGCAGATGCCAATTTACTCACATGACCAGACACATGGCTGAGGATAGTAAGCCATCACTTCTTTTTCGTTAACATGTAACACTGATAAGTAGTAGTCTGTAGCATGGAATTTACAACCATAACAACAACAAACATTACTCAATGGATCAATGTACACATCCATGTCCCTGGAGAGCAAATTGTTTGTGGAGTCTACACAGTTGGGCCCTAGGTCCCTGGGTCAATAGGCAAGGGAAATCAGTATGCACTGCATTACCTGTCTACACAAACAGTTACTCATCTACTGTGTCACAGATGGCTCATCCCTAATCATCAGGGTGAGATGTCAGAACTTAACACATTAACTTGGATATGTGACAGGCAGGATTATGCCCTGTACCCACCGCCTTGTGGCTGCTGTGTTCCTCTCAAACGCCCATCAAGGTCTGGGTATGCCACCGCCAGAATGCAGGCCATTGAGGGGTCATAGTCTGATGTGCACCCCGTCCACGTTGGCCGCAATCTTCCGGGCTCAGCATCTCAGGTCCTCTCACCTCTTGTGACAGTGGGCACTCTGCCAGCTGTCGACTTCCAGGACTAAACACGTGTCGGCTGAATCTTACCATCATTTGTTGAAGTACCTGCAGATGGAATCTTGCCACTAATTGTTGGATTATATGTGAATGCTGAACAGAGGCAAATCTTCAGCTATGGAATAATATAATCTTGTAGAACCCGCTAACCTGTTTTGGAAAATGGGTTATTGGTAAGGGCAGGTAAGTACCTACACTTAGCAATAGGCCACTAACCTCCACCTAGGTCCAGTTAGGTCTCAGTAAATTAAACCCAGCTCAATCCTTGGTAGCTTGGCAACGAGCGACAAGGCTTAACTTAGGAGACAAAGCGTGAAGCATTCAAATATCACAAAACAGTAATTGAATAAAACACAGGAAACAGTTTAAAAATCCAAAATCAATTTTTAAAAATAGATTATATTTTTATCTTTAAAATGACACCAAAACGAATAAAATCGTATAAGGGGAACCGGAGATATGAATTTTTAAAGAATTCATTCTTTCTAGCGCATAGAAGCAACTAGGGCTCAAAGGGTTAAAAAAGGTCACACTGGAAAGGAACAAAGTCCAGAGTTCAGGCCACCCACGAGGTAACACTGTCACACTTACTTTCAGAAGTGTTTGATTCAGGAAAGTGGTCCCCAGCACCAGCCAAGGGTTCAGAGGCTTTGGTGTGCCTCTTGGGGGGTCTGGGACTACAACTCCCACAATGCACTTCTTCAACTTATGGAGTTGCTCCAAACATCTCCAATCTTCTGGATCTTCTTCTAGAGGTCCTTTTTGTGTCCTTGAAGTATCCACAACTTGATCCAAGGTTCCAGAAGTTCTGAGTTGCTCCTTGGGAGTTGGGACTACAATTCCCAGAATGCACCTGGTCAGAATCCTCAAATGGCCACTGGATGCTGGTCAGCTGGGCTCTGCTTGCAGGACTTGATGCAGGGGACTCTGGGCAGCTCCTTTGTACCTGTAGCAAACAGGGAATCCCTTCTTGAAGCAGTAGAAGACAGGTAAAGACCTTTTAGTGGTGAAGCCCAAGTGTGCAGCTGGTGCAGTCCTCCAGAGTACAGTGTCCAGGTGCAGGTCAGTGGTCCAGCAGGGCAGTCCTTCTTCTCCTGTAGTTCTTCCTTGTTGGAATCTGATAGGGATCTGAGGTGTGGTTGCAGGTCTGCCAGTTTTATCCTTGCTCCTGGATGAAAAACAGGGGGGTCCTGGTTCTCCAATCAGGGCCAGGGTCCTTCCCCCTGTGATGACCACTTCCTGGGAAGTGTGGCAAAAATCAATCCCAGGGAGCAACATTCATCAAAAATCCATCATGGCTGAAAGTGATTTTTGGAGGTTACATCTGGCTGAGCCCACCCACTGGTGTGGCTAAAAGTCCTAAACACACCCCTCTCCTGCCCTCTCCTACTCTAATCAAGGGGGCACCTAAATGTCTGGGTGTGCAGGATGTGAGGGTGCTGCTGGGTTGCTCCAAATGTCCTTCTCTGCCTTTGAAGACCAGTTTGGCAGCCCTCCTCCTTCCTGCTTCACCATCTGCTGAGGGGAGATCTCCTCCCAGAGGCACATCTCTTTGTTTGGAGCCAGGCCACTTCACACCTCATCAAGGCAGCCTGGACAGGCTGCATTAGGCTGGCCAATCAGAGCACAGCAGCAAAAACACTGCAGGGCTGAAATTGGCAACTTTTCAGGTAAGGTTTAAAACCCTTTACCTGAACAAGTTATATTAAATCCAACAACTGGAAGTTGTGGGATTTATTATAACAATAAATTTGATCCCAAACTTCTGGTATCTGTTACTTAAGGGGACTTTTAAAATTAAAATAAAGTCTCCCCATTCTAGCCTATGGAGGCCATTCACTACAATGAGGAAAAACGGATTTGGCTGTTTTACCTCACCAGGGCTTATAAAACTATTTTTATAAGGTCCCTGTTTATAGTTACATGGCACCCAGCCATAGGGGAACATAGGGCACACCTTAGGGGTGACATATGTAAAAATAAGGTAGTTTAAGACTTTGGAACTACTTTTAATTCCAAAGTCGAATTTTCATGTAACTTTAATTTAAAAGCAGCCAGCAAGGCAGGCCTGCCTTTAAAATGAGATTGGGAACCTCAGCAGTGCACCTATGGGGTCCCTAAACCTACACGCCCTACCATATAATAGGGGCTTATAGGTAGGTTGACTTAGCCAATCATATTTAGCCTAATTTGCATACTGAGTTTACACAGAGCACAGGCCGTGGGACTGGTGAGCAGTACCCAGGGCACCATCAGAGTCTGGAAAACACCAGCAAAAAGTGGAAAATGGGGGCAAACAGTTAGGGGGCCTCTGCAATCAGCCCTGTTCTCTCACAACCTGTTTTTGTTTGTTTGAGTTTATGTGAAACTTATGAGGCCATATACATAAATGTATATTTCTGTAAATGAGTAATTTCTGAAAATTAGGTATGTGAATCTTACAATGAGCATTTTGTAGTAAATAAATCAGTATAAAAAATAACAAATTGATATACACCCTGATGTCTATGTATTTATGTGTGATATTTATTATTTGTTCTTTTGTTATTTTTTTTTACCATATTAGATTATTTTTTTGACTACACCTAATATTAGACTGATAAGTAGATGCTTCATTAATTAGGTTTGTGTGTGCTCCACTGTATGTGTTTGCCATTGTACAAATCGTGTCAGCATTGCATTTCCTGTCCACAGAGTCCTTCCAAAATACAGTGGCCCTATCTACTGGTATGTCCTAATCATTGTTCAGTCTGGTGTTGAAGGATTTCCTCTCTGCAGTGTTGAAACACATTGACTGCTATATTGTGTTCCCCTGACGTGAGGATTTAGCTAATGTAAAGGCTGGCTTCTATGGTTTTGCCTGCCTCTCGCATGTGGTGGGGGCGATTGATGACGCACATGTTGGTTTGGTGCCACCACAGGCCACTGAACAAGTCAATCACAACAGAAAGAACTTCCATTCCATCATTGTACAAGTTTTCTATTTGGAAGATCTCTACATCTCAAACGTCTGTGACCGTTATCCTCGATCAGCCCATGATTCCTTCATAATGTGGAACAGCACCATACCCCAGCTAATGTCACAGGCTGGTTGGTAAGTCACGTCTGTCCTGATTGTGTGTGAGCAATGGCAGGTGCTACCTTTATGAAGAGAGTGCCTCATTGTTGTACTGATGTCGCATTCCTTAATAGGAGACTCAGCATATCCAAACCATCCTTCGTTATTCATGCTGCTGAGGAATCCAACCACTCCAGGGAAAGTCTGCTCAAATGAGGCCCATGGAAGAACACAGCAGCCAGTGGAGCGGGCTGTTGGGCTCCTGAAGGCCAGATTTCTCTGTCTGGATAAGACTGGTGGAGCCCTTCTCTATTAACCCCCGGAAAGTGTGTCAGATCACTGTGGCGAACTGGATGCTCCACAACATCGACCTACGGAGGAATATCCCGTACATCCCAGAGAAAAGGGAGTCCGCAGTGCCAGGGGGTGAGAATCCTGAAATGTCAAATGTGGATGACAGTTGTGAAGAGGAAAGAGATCACTTGTGAGAAGATCTCATCCACAGCTATTTCTCATGAGTTTAAGTATGTCTTGTGATGTCCTGACTGTGACTGTACAATGACCTGTATTTGTTAGAAGTGTGGAGTCTAGTGATTTGGAAACAGCTAGGGAGCTGATGCTCTGCAATATTCAGCAAAATGCTGACTGATAAAATAGCTTTTGACACATTCCCACCTTGATTATGTTGCTTTGTTTGAGTCAGTTTCCTTGCAATGTGCTTTGTTTTCCAAATGCTTGCTCTGTGGCTTGTGTCATATGTATGGTTTCAAACCTATACTCCTTGCTTTGCTCTTTGTACTAGTTTTGTCACCATTACATCTTCATGGGGCATTTCAGAGTTGTTACATTGAGAGGTATGTGATGCTGTTCTGACATACAAAGTGGACATGGATTGTTCCAGGAAATGTAGGTCGCCGAGCTTGGGTATATGAGACCTATACCAAGACAGTTTGCACAGTGTTTGGGTGGAGGTTCAGAAGTGCCCATTGCATTTGTTTTGTGTCCTGAGGTGGGCATGATGCATCATGTATGGCACTGTGTGGTTATAACATACATAGTCCTAGCTTTAGACCAAGTAATTTTCCATCACATTGGCTAAACATTTGTTGTATGACATGTATGTAGCTGTAGATGCATTTCTTCATGGTAGGCCTGAGTGCCTGCTCCACAACCCTGGTATATGTTTGTGTCATACTACCAGATAAATGGGAATTGGATTATGATGGCCCTGTGATTAGGGCCATCGTTCTGTATATTGGATTATGTGATGTTGAGTTACTGTGGTGTGTTATGTGATAAGGCTCAAGCTGCTGACATCAACCACTTCATTGTTTGCCTATTCTACAGGACAATGTCTGACAAATCCCTTCCTTCTGTGGTCTAGGGGTCTATGTTTATTTACTCGGTATGAGTCAATCATTTATGATTTGCAATGTTCAGACATATTGACAGCCTATGTGCTAAACATTGTAAAAAAGAATCGGTTTAAGTAGACACTTATATGTATGTGTCTGTGTGGTAGGGTTGTAATCCTGAGCTGGACACCGTGTACATACAACATATCCCATCTTGAACAAGTACTTTAGATCATCATTGTATGGTTCACATGGTCTGACATATCTTCATGGCTAAACATGAAATAGAAATCAGCAGGCAATGAATCAATGAAGGGTTATTCTATTGTGCTATGACTAACATAAAATATATGTGAGATGACTTAACAAAAATTCAAATACGAAGGGGTCAGTCGAATGAAATCAGTGGATTATATGCCCCACCATTAGGAGTCCATAGTCCAGAGTACTCCTCCCATTGGAAATAGGTGATTCAAGATCAGTCCAGAGTGAATGTGTAACACACAAAGGAGGTTCTTAAGGAAGAGGTTTATTACTGCCAGTGGTGGGTGTCTTGCCATCTGATCCTCCTGAATTCTTTGTTGGATGTCCCTGCTTGCGTGGGGTGGGACCTGCTGCTACAGAGGCAGGGGTGACTGTGGCTTGTTGTTCCTCTGGAAGGGCCTCCCTTCAATTGGCTTGCACCGATGTTGATAGGCCTGGTGTTGATGAGCCAAAGCCCTGCTCAGGGTAGCATGCGTGTCCCTCAGCACCCCTGTTAGGGAGGCCATATTGTTTTTGTGGGCCTCCATCTGCTTCCACATCTCCCCATCATGTCTGTAGCTGCTTGATTTCCAAGAGTTCGGTCAACACCTGGCCATCACTACACAGGACTTTTGTTAGACCCCCAAGACATGACTGATGGTATCCTGGCCAAGAGCAGCCCCAGTGACAAGCAGGGGCCTTTGGACAAATGCAGACTGGGCTGGTATTTGGAGTTACAGAAAGAGGGCCTTCTGGAAGTTGCATCCAGGTCAATCCCTGCACTACACACGCTATGCAAATGTTAGCGCCCAGGTGAGTACACTTCATTTCAGGCTTAACAAACAGATGTTTTGGGGCATGTGACCACTGTGCTGGTGTTTGGAGTTACAGAAACGGTGCCTCCTGGGAGTTGCAGTCAGGTCAATTTTTGTACTACACACACTATACAAATGTTATCCCCCAGGTAAGTACACTTCATTTGTGACTTAAAAGACAGGGCTATATGGTCAGGTGAACATTAGGCTGGTGGTTTGAGTTAGAGAAACAGTCATGTCACTCCCTCTACTTCCCAACACTTGACAAATGGGACCCTCCCAGGTGAGTACAGCTCATCTGAGAGGTAACAAACAGGAGTATTTGGGCAAGTGAACAATGGGCTTGTGGTTGGAGTGACAGAAACAGGGCTTGCTGGGAGTTGCAGTCAGGTCACTCTCTCTGGTTCACACACTTTACAAATAGTATCCTCCTAAGGGAGTAAACTTAATTTGGGAGTTTGGAGTTACAGTTCCAACTCTGGATAGGAATTGCAGTCAGGTTACTCGCTCTATTACACACACTATACAAATGTTACCCCACCCCCTCCGGATGAATAAACTTAAACCGGGAGTTGACAAACAGGGGTCTTTGGACAAGTGCAGACTTGGCTGGAGTTTGTAGTTACAGATTCAAGGCCTGCTGGGAGTTGCAGTCAGATCACTCTCTATACTACAAACACTATACAAATGTTATTCCCCCCAGGTGAGTACACTTCATTTGGGAGATGGCAAACATGGGTCTTTGGACAAGAGAACACGGTGCTGGTGTTTGGAGCTGTAGGAACAGTGCCTCCTGGGAGTTGCAGTCAGGTAACTATCTCTACTATATACACTATACAAATATTGGATATTACAAATCTGTATTCAGACTGCATTTAGGGTTGGGCATACATTTACATGATGAGACAGACCATGAGTCCTTGGATGATTTTTCGATATTGAAAGGCTTACAGGCACCATTTGGAAATATGGAATGTGATGGACCTTGGTAGCTGTGATGTTGGGTCCTACAATACACTTTTGACAGTCTTAACACTCAGATACTCTGGGTATTGATTGTTGGTGGGGTACATGAACAAGACAATGGCAAAAACTGAGCTGTGAGCATGCATGACATTGCATTTTTGTAACATTTTCAGTGTTGTGACTTATCAGAATTCACTCCCCCAGATATTCCTGTCAAGCCCTCAGAATGCAGGGTGGCCAGACCTTCTCATCCATGGGAAAGAGCATTAATGTGGAACTGAGAGGGCCACCTGCAGTCGTCTTGGCCTGCAGCTGGTGTCTCATCGGTAAAACAGGTATTTTATTTAACGTGACATGGTGGAACAAAACTACAGGTGACAGGGACATACTTAACAGGAGACGTGCCATAGGGTGTGAATGGGCAAAAGTGTGTGCGGGGCGCACTATGGATGGTGAAAAAAAGGGTGTCTAATCTATGAAGTCTATGGAATATCAGGTGTTCAGGTTTCTGTGTCTTGCAGTGGAAATGCAAAGGATTGTGGTTTGTGAAGGGGTGTGTTTTATAATGTTCTTTGCAGATGTGTCCATTGTGCCAATGTGTGTCAGCTGTGTTGTCCAATGTGCACTTGTCTGTTACTTTGCTGACCACGAACCGCCATGGTCTGAATCGCCACTGGCTGACTGCCACGAGGGGACCGCCACAGTCAGTGACTGTGTGATTGTAATGAGCTCAGTGGTTTGATGCAGTGCAAGGTCAAACCGCCTATTTCCAGGCTGCTGCACCATTGGCAGTCTGCAATTTTTGCTTGGCAGATGGTAGTCCTGCCTCTATATATCTCAATAGGGCAAGCTGGAAGTCTGCTGGCACCACAGTCATTTCAGGATCACCAACATTGCGGTCTGGCAGTCTGATGGTCAAACTCATAATGAGGCCCATAGTACCATAGTATGTCACTGAAACATAAGCCCTGAAAAATGCTTTTAATCAAATGTGACTCCCAGTTTTATGGCTGTCATGGCTGGATTAGGACAACTTCCAAAATCATTTGGCTAAAATGAAAGGCCACAGATTGTGATATCAGACCTGATTCATAGCAAAGCAGATTTTGTGGGCTCAGACTTTAGTTTAGTAGGCCTAATCTTCATTGTTTATGGTCCCAAAGCAGATAAGAAGTGGCTCAGATTTAACAGTGTATGAAGAAAATCACTTCCAAACCTGTTGTGTGCTATCAGCATGACAGTACATTTTGATAGTTGGGAAATAAGTAATTGACATCAGTGGTAGAAGATAGGTATACATCACACAATTGAAGGACTGCTGAACCCTCTGTAACAGCTCAGATACATTGATGATAGTCAATCTCTAGGGTGGTATCAAAACAACAAATTGTTGCAATGATATAAAAGCCACACCATCTCAACATCTGATCACAGTTTGTGGCCATTTTGTGACATTGCTGTTTGCTAAGTCCAAATAAAAAAAAATCTTACTGGAAGCAACTTATCACAGGAGAATAGAGTTTGGTTGTGGTTATTAATACCATTCTGTCTTTAAGGTTTGTGGTTTTTAAACTTGGGCTTAAAGATTAAGGGCCTCATTACAAGTTTGGAAGTCGGACCGCTAGACCGCCATAGTGGTGGTAGGAAAAAGACTGCCATGTTGGCAGTCTTACAGACTGCTGTATTACGAGTTACACAGGCAGGACTGAAAAATGCCAGCCAAAATCCCGACCCCGCCAAGTCTCTGGAGGGTTGGAAATAGGTGGTCCGACCACTGGCACCGCCAGCCCGTCAACCAACCACCTACTGTATTACAAGTCAAGAATCACAGTGGTGGTGTTGCCTTGGCAGTCTTCCAATTTTGAACCGCAAAGGTCACCACAGTAATACTCAACACCACATTGTATGCATTTGAAAACAACACAGCTGATACACAATCATACACTCAACACACCTGCAAAGCACACTATAAAACACATCCCTTCACACACCACAATCCTTTGCAAATCCCACACAAAATACACCATTGATTGCACTCACCAATACAAACTTTCCAATTAAATAGGCACCCCTTCATCTCTCACTCAGCACACATCCCACACCCTCAACATACCAACATTACACACATTTGAACATCTCCACTGTACATACTCCCCATCCCCTGTTTAGCACCCAGCACTCACCTGTTTTTTTTCATCACTACCATGTCACCCCAGAAAAATCTCAGTTTCACAGTTGACGAGTTAAGGGTCATGGTGGATGAAATGATCAGAGTACAGTCACAACTATTTGGAGCCCATGTCCAGCAAATGGAAATGTGGCAAAGGATTGTCAACAGAGAGAACTCTGTAAGCAGCTTCCTGCGCACAAGGGACAACATCAGGAAGAGGTGGAACAACCTTAGGGGCAAGGTTCGTTCTATGGAATCCAGGCAGCAGCTTGCTGTCCTGAAGACTGGTGGTGTTCCCCTACCTCCTCCCCTACAACTCACATCATGGGAGGAGAAGGCCTTGGCCATCCTGCATCCTGAGGCCTTGACAGGAATACCTGGGGGAGCAGAGTTGGGTAAGTCACAACTATAAAAATTGCACCAAAATATATTGGCGTGCATGCTCACTGTTCACCTTTGGCCACCTTTACTGTCAACTTATCCACCAGCCCAGTCATCACGTGTCCAAAGACCACTGTCTGCCACCTCACATGGGAACTAAACCCAGCTGGGGGAACCAAGCCTCCATATACTGGGTGTAGCATAGGGAAATGACTGCACCACAATTCCCAGCAAGCACTGTACTACCATTAGTAAGACCAGAACTGTGTACCACACTTAAGATTACCATGTCCTGCAATTACCTAGTGAATGCCACTCACTTGAGAGGAGGACAACTCTACAGTGTGTGGGAGTAGGGCAGGCAGGGGGGCAGTGTGTGGGATACAGGGAGTGAAATACTTAGTACTCATAGGAGGATCCGTTACTCACATGCTAAGTAACAATACACTGTACCCCTGCCAAAATACCGTTACCTGGGAACACTCACATGACGGGCACACACCTGGGAGAGTCAAATTGAAAAACTGCATGTAGTACAGGGAGTCACATGACTGCTGATGCTGGGAGGCTCTATTTACCCAACCCAATGTCCTAGCCCCCTCTGCATATGCTCAAATATCCCTGTTGGTATACTTGCTGTGAAAGTTCACTCACCTCAGAGAACGGACAATGTGAACTGTGAGTTGTGATAAGAGTAACATCTGAATAAATTCAAGGAGGACCAGGCCATGCAGCATCAAACACCAGGCCACTGTCCGTCCGACATTGTGCCACAGGCGCTAAACCCACTAATGAATGAGACACACCTGGAAGGGAGAAGAATTCAGATCACGGTACACCCTGTAATGTGGAAACACACCCAGATTTATCTAGAACTGCTATGCCAAGATGAAAATAGGATAGACAGAAAGGACAGCTCAAGATGCCTGGAAGGAACTTCCTACAAAGATCAAAGGCCCCAAATTGTGTCTGGGGTATGGCATTGACAGCAGTCACATCCACAATGCACTGACCACAGGATAACAACTATCAGATATTATTGAAGGTTCTGACATTGTCTGCATGAATAACAAGTAGCTTTGAAGATGATTCAAACAACATCCTGCCCAGCCGATATCCTGACTGTACTGCTGGCAAGATATGAGTCAATTACCATTCCTAATCGTAGCTAATGATTCCAGTCTAAGGCTAGGTCACTGAACAGGTATTGGCATGTGGCAACAATGTCAGCTCACCACAAATGACAATATGTGTACCTGTCACATAAGGAAAACCAGCAAATAGAATATGAACGTGGCCCTGGCCTAATGTCACAATCAACAATTGGAGTTAGATTTCACAATACAACCACTATCATTGTCCACATCAACAGGTTGTGATGCCACTGCAACTGCTACTGCTACCACCGACACCACAGAGGAGGCTGACACAACGCCCATGGACGAAGCCCACAGTGAGGAGAACACTGCTGGACCGCTCGACATTGAGGACGGTCCTGGGCAATCTGGGCAACCTAGCCAGACGATACCGGTCAGCCTCAGCCTGACCACATTGACACCTCCCAGCCCCATAGCATCTACATCGCAGACAGCCAGTCACCCCCAGACCTCTGTCCCTCCAATAGTCACCATCTTATAGTCTCCAGTCTGGGTTATAGAGTCACAACCTGCCAACCCTGAAAATGATGGACCTGGAACCAGTGGAAGGGGGCAGGCTGCACCAAGGGCACAGGCATGTGGGGGTAGGGTGCGTGGAAGGGATGGTGTGGCCCAGCAACAAGAGGCTGCTGGTGATGCCCCTGGCCAGGCCATCAGCCATGTTTTGGGAGCCTACCAACAGTCCCAAGGCGTGATGGGCTAGGTACTGACAGAACTCAGGGAAATCAAGGCGCTACAGAGGGTACTCCATTGTGAGATGCGGGAACAGTAGGAGGCCCACAATTCCAACATGGCCACCCTAACAGGGGTGCTGAGAAACATTAACAGTACCCTGAGCAGGGACAGGCAACAACATTCCACCCCTTCTTTTGGCGCATCCACACCAGGCCCTTCATTGGTGCCAGCCACTTCCTGATGTTACTCCTTTGTGTGCCACGGACTCACTTTGCTGACTGTTCCTTAACCACATTCCATTTCCCAGGGTAGTAGGATACTGAACTCTGGACCTCAAATGTTGTGGCCTTTACTCTTTTGATTGCATCCACTGTGACTGATCCCTTCACCTTATCAATGTTTGTTTATTTCCATTATAACTATTGAGTTTTGTTGTAATTTAAATGAACAAACCCATCTCTAAAACATTGTCTACTACCTCTGTTTCATAACTGTCTGGAATGTAGAATGCTAATCACAAGTAAAATACATGATTAAGACATAAAAAGGAAATAGATGGAGGGAGATGTCTCAGGTAGTGCCATACTGAGGATGACTAGCAGCACAATGTCACAAGTGTCTGGTCACAGCAAACGTTTTATTGTGCTTTATTGCACATAAGGGCCCTCATTACGAGATTGGCGGTCAGTGTACTGCCGTGGTGGAGTTTGCGGCCACACCACTGCTGGCCCGATGGTGAAGACCGCCACATCACAAGTCCTGGAAAGGTACCTGTAGAACACAGCCAAGTCACCATTCAGCCAGCCACAGCAGCAGGGTTGGAATGCAGGGCAACAGCCATCTCCAGCTAGGCAGTCAGGCAGCATCCCACGACCATATTACCAGGTTGCACACCAGCAGGATTTCCGGGGCGGAACCACTGCCACCAAAAGCATGGCGGAAATGTACAATATAAAAGGGAACACCTACCTTCAGGAACACAGGCACGTCTGTAGGCACCATGCCATGCGAATTGCAACTCCTTCCAATCCTCTACCTGGTCCTGCAACTCCTGGACCAGCAAGGGCGATGACAACACCAACCGTAAGTACACCAGCCTAGCACACACTGGAGGGAATGACGATAGTACACACACATGACACCGGAAGCCATGCCCACACACACATGCAAACAAATACCCAAACCAACACACACACATACACCAATACCCAATACCACCACACATACATGGGGAATGAAAGCCAGGTAAGTAACAACGACACCAACGGTGTAGTGCCACATAAATACAATATATTGCAAATATGTGCAAAAACCAATGTACATACAGGCCCATGGGCCAGTCCAAAATCCAAAGTGCCCCAAGCACACTGGGCACAAGATGACGCCCAAACTTGACTCCTGACTGCAAAGTGAAGGCCTCCACAGGGCAGGGGCACCAATGGGGACTGTAGGCACCTCAGGGGTGAGGCAGGGTGGGGAGGAGGGGGCCCTTGGGTTTGAGGTGGGTCCTTCCATATGGGCCTGGAGGGGGGCCCCTTAGGGGTGTCTTTAGATGGGGGGGGTCCCTGGGCTTGCCCTTGGATGAGGGGGGTTTAGCAAGGGGGGTGGTTTGGGATTGGTCTTGAAAGTGGAAGGAGTGGGCTTGGCCTTAGAAGTGGAAGGAGTGGGCTTAGCCTTGGAAGTAGAGGGAGTTGGCTTGGCCTGGGAAAAGGAGGGTGTGTGCTGGGGCTTGGGTTTGGCAGCGGGAGTGATGGATGTGACAGGGGCACAAGTGGCAGGTGGTGGAGGGGCATGGGCAGGAGCAGTGGCAGACTGGGATGCGGAAGGCAGGGGCATAGGAAGGGTAGCAGGGCGCTTGGAGGAACAGGGACTAGATCAGTGGTGGGGAACAGGGAACATTCATGGAGGAAATGTTTTTTGGGGCCACGTGGGAGGTCACTGAAAAGACGTTTGGGAGTGGAGGGAGTGGTTATGGTTGTGAGGTGTGTACGTGAGGTGCAGGTGCGTGGGTTTATGAAATGTGTGTCCTGAGGTACTGTTGGGTGGGTGAGTGTGTGCGTTTAGATGTACTGGGAGGAGGTGGGGAGGAGATGCAGGGAGATAGCAGGGGGGAAGTGTGAATGTATGTTGGGGTGGTATCTGCAGGTATGGTGGATGTTCTGCATGTGGGTCTGTTGGCAGTCATGGTGTCTGCGCAAGTGGTGTTTGGGGTGCATGAATGGGGGTCAGAAGATCTGGTGACGTGGGGCAGGAACAGTGACTGATGTGATGCTAACTGCAGGTGTGAGTGGTGTGAAAATGTGAGGGGGAGGTGGTTGGTGAGTCAGTGCAGGGTATGGATGTTTTCATGTCTGCATGTGTGTGTTGAGTGTGTGCACGGCGGTGGTGGCGTCTGTGGTGGTTATGTCTGTCCTTGCGTACCGTGTCTGTTGATGTGGATGCATGGGGGTCAGTAGGTCAGTAGGGAATGGATGAAGAAGAGACACTGGCTGCTGTCAAGGAGGAGGCCAGAGCCTGAAATTATCTCTGTAGGCCAGACAAGGCACAGTGAATGCCTTTGAAGAAAGCATTGCACTGTTGCATCTGGGATGCCAGTCCCTGGATGGCATTCACAATAGTTGTCTGCCCCACGGAGATGGACCTCAGGGGATCAATAGCCTGCTCATTGAGGGCAATAGGGCTGACTGGGGCAGGGGCAGAGGTGCCTGCGGCGAAGGAGATGCCCACCCTCTTGGGTGAATGGCCACGGGCAACTGGGTGGGTAGCTACAGGGAGTGCGGTGCTGGTAAGTGGGATGGTGGACAAGGATGGTGTTGGGGTGGTCCCAGATGGGTCTGCCACCACCAGGGAGCCACCATCAGAGGTGAAATCTGAATATGTAGTGGTCGATCCAGTCTCCCTATGGCAGTCCCCTTGCCCTCCATCCCACTGGTCCCCTCTACGCCGCTGATGTCAACCTCCTTGGTTCTGTGATCTGCAGCTTCCCCACTCACTGGTGCCCCTTCTCCTTCGCAAGATGATGCTGATGCACACAAAGTCAGAGGAGGACAGGGAGGGAGAGAGAGAGAGAGAGAGACAGGGTGCAATCAGTCAATGCCAGAACAACAGTCACATAGGGTAGAACATCAGCATTTGATGCCATGCCATGATTCCTTCTGCCCATCTCTGTACATTCTACAACTTGGGAACACCATGGGGAAAACTACAACAATGCATATGTCAACCGCTGATGGTCTGACTGATGCAAACATCTACATGAGGCGTGCCATACCCTCCACACCTGTCCAGTACCTGCCCACTACCCATGGCCATTGAGACAATCATGCAAAGGACTGCACACCCAACAGGATCCTGCATGGCTAGTTGGCAGACCCCCTTGGCTACAGTCAAGAAGCACTTTCACCACTTGGTGCACCCACCCAACCATACATGCAGTGCCTGCCAGCTGATTGAGGTCATGGATACACCCCTGGCACAGTGGTTGGCCAGGACCAATCACAATTCCTTGACTCCCCAGCTCTGAAGATCCAGTTGCCATGTGCAGGCAAGCAGAACTAGCAAGTAGGTGAAAAGAGTCTGCCCGCTACCACTGACTGCATGTCATTACTTGCACCTGTGATGTCAATCCTGCCCAGATGGACACAACCCATAGTGGACATCAGTGTACCTAGCATCCACGCCACAGCTACCCAATGGTACCCACCCAGAGCCCCAATGCCAACATATGTCACAAGTGAGAGTTAGTACTTACCCCCATGTGGCTGCTGTGCTGCCCTCAAGCGCCCATAAACCTCAGGGTAGGCCACCTCCAATATGCGGGCCATTAGGTGGGTCAGGGTCCAACGGGCACCCCGCCCTCATTGGGAGGACATCCCCAGCTGGGCGTCCGCAGTCTTCCGGTACCAACATCTCAGGTCCTCCCACCGCTTTCTGCAGTGGGTGCTCCACCGGGCATGGACCCCCATGATCTGCACTTGCTTGGCGATGGCATGCCAAATCCCCTTCTTCTGATGAGCATTGACCTGCATGGGTGACACAGATAGAAGAACACAGTCATGTAGTTTGGCATCCCTTGGACAGTAGTGGATAGCACACATCACACTTCCACACCCACACATCGTCAGCCAACGAAGCCCTCAGCCCCTCACCCATGTCCATGCTCCATTCACACTGCCACCTACCAAGGCCCCCATCCCCATGCGCACAACTCACATACAGGACAATGACAATGGGCTCACCTGCTGCTCTGGTGTCCCATACAACTGTCCATACAGGGGCAGGATCCCGTACATAAGCCACTCCAACTCATCCTGGGTGAAGGCTAGTGTCCTGTCTCCTGCAGGACGTGGGATCTTGGATATCAGAGTCAGTACTCAGCAGCACAGGCAGTGGAAGTCTTCAGTGCACGAGGTTCAGGAGTCAAGTGAGCATGAGCACATGAAATGGCGGTCACGCCCGCTGCAGACATCACCGTCACCGCCGACGGCGATCACCATTGGCTCCTGCCTCCCATTGGCAACAGTGTGAGCCAATGGTGTGTTGCATGGCAATCGTGACCGCCTGCCGCTATGATGTGTTACGCCGGTGGGATGATTACACTTCCATCTGTCCCATGCATGCAGACAGGCGGCAACCATTTTACATATACAATGTGTGATGTGTTTGAAATGTAGTGCATCAATACATCTATGTTGCACAACATTTCACCACCTCTCTCCTGTTCCCAGGTACTATGCACAGTTGAGGATGAGGAGCTCACCGGTGTACAGGCCTCTAGTCGATCTTGCCACCGTGGAGGAGCGTCACATTATCCAGACCTATCGCCTGGACCGAGTAACCATCATGGAACTGGTGGCCCAGTTGGAGCTGGATCTGTTGCCTTCCATTTGTCTCCCAATGCCATCCCTCCCACAGTGCAGGTGTTGTCAGTCCTCCACTACCTTGCCTCAGGCTCCTTCCAGGTCACAGTGGGCCTCGCAGCTAGGGTATCACAGCCCATTTTCAGCAATGTGCTGAGGGATGTACTGCCTGCCCTGATTAAACATATGTCCAGCTACATCCGGTTCCCCTGATGTTCAGGATTGCCCACTATCAAAACTGCGTTCTACCATGTGGTGCACTTCCCACATGTGATTGGGGCCATTGATGGCACCCACATTGCCCTGGTGCCACCCAAGAGGAATGAACAGGTGTACAGAAACTGCAAGAACTTTCATTCGGTCAATGTGCAGGTGGTGTGTCTCGTGGACCAGTACATCTCCCAGGGGCCGGCCAGGTACCCAGGCTCTGTGCATGATTCCTATATCCTGCGGAACAGCAGCATCCCACACATGATGGCACCACTCTAGAGGGACCGGGTCTGGCTCGTTGGTATGTATCCCAGCGCAATTGTGGCTCTTAGCTCTCTGGGCTCTTGTGTCCCTGCCCTTCCCCCCTCCCCCGGTCTTGGCATGCCTCTTCTCTCTATACACACAGGTGACTCTAGCTATCTCAACCTGTCCTGGCTCATGACACCCGTGAGGCATCCAACCTCAGTGGCAGAGGACCGTTACAATGAGGCCCACGGTTGTCACAGACGGGTCATTGAGAGATGCTTCGGTCTGCTGAAGGCCAGGTTCCGGTGTTTGCATGTCTCTGGGGGTGCCCTGCTCTACAACCCACAGAAGGTGCGCCAGATCATTGTGGCCTGCTGCATGCTGCACAATCTGGCCCTGAGACGTCACATCCCATTGCTGAATGCAGAGGAGTGGGTAGCTATGCCATTGGCTGATGAAGGGGACATAGGGAGTGATGAAGAGGGGAATGATGTGGATGCAGCTGACTCCAGGGCAGAGCTGATTTGACATTACTTCGGCTGAGATGCAGGTATGTGTAAATTGTGTAGTATGTGTCCTCTACAACTGTCTGCATTTTCCCTGATGCCACCTGTTGTCTGTGACTACTGATGCTATTGGTTGCAGCTCAGATTCTGGGTGGGTTGGGGGGTGTCACAAGTGTCCATGACTTAGGTAGTCACGGTGTACAGGTCAGGGCCATAGTTAGACTGCTGCTGGTGCCATCAATGTGATTGTAGTATGTTCCCTGAGCTGCCAGTGCAGGTGCTATGTGTGTGCCACACCTGGTTGTTGCATGTGTGCAGCATCTATTCTGGGATTCGACATTGGGTGGCAGTGCTACATTGTTGTTGGTGGCAGAGGGCATGGGGTCAGGTCTGGCGCTGGGTGCTGTGCGGGTTGTACCATTAGGTTGATGAATGTTGTTATTGTGTGTAGGTACTGGCCATGTGGTTGTGGACATGACTGGCATATCTGCAATAGATTCCTGTTCCTACAGTGCATTTGTGTGGAGTTGGCATCTGTGACGCCTACAGTGATTGTGGTCCCTGTCTTGCTCTACTTTCAGGACAATGTTGTGGTGTTCTGTGGTCCCTGCTTGGCCTGTTTCCTCCATTGACACATATGTCCAGTCACTGCCTGCTACACGTCCATCCTCCCGGGATTTTGATACCCTCCTTGTCCCCCTCCCATGTATATGCAGTTGTACAGGTACTGCCAGTTTCATGCTTACTCATGACAAATAAATATGTAGACATGAACTGTGCTCAATAGTTGTTTATTTGGTATGTACAAGTGTAAGGTATGATCAGTGGGGTCATGGTGGCAGAGATCATCAGAGAGGTGAGTCCAGCTGTAGGTAGTACGGGTCCGTAAGCTGGCTATGAGTAGACGGTGATATGGGAGTGGACAGGGTGTCACAGTCACACACAAGGGAGAATGTTCAGGAGAGGATCACTTTCTGGCAGTGGTCGTTGGCTGGTCATCATGCCCGGCTGTATGTCTGGTTGGACGTCCTCACTTGCGTGGGGGTTCCTCAGCTACAGGGGTCGGGGTGCTGGTGTCCTGCGAGTCCTGTGGCAGAGCCTCCATGCCACTGGCTGCCGCTGAGGTGGAGGGCTGTGATGGGATGTGGCCAGTGGTAGGGGCCTGCTGGTGGGTGTCAGTCAGGTACCTGAGCACCCCTACTATAGAGGCCATGGTGGTGTTGTGGGCCTGCTACTGCTGCATGGCCTCCTGGTGGTATTGCCCCTGCAGCCGCTGGGTCTCCTGCACAGTAGCGAGGATTTGGGCCACTGTGTCGTGGGTTTGCTGGCATACACCCAGGACTTGGTTGAGGCCCTCCTGGGCAACCAGTTGGTGTGGCTGTCCTGATCCTTGGCTCACTATTCCATTCCCACTACCCCTGGCCACCTGTGCCTGTGCCCCTGGCACAGTGTGCCCACTCCCAGTATCAATGGGGCTTTCATTATCTAGGGTGGGTGCTCTTAACTCTGGCCTCTGTACTATGGGGCACACCTCTGATTGATGGGTCCCTGGGGCAGAGGTACTGGGTTCAGGGTCTGGCTGTGGTGTGGTTGCCACATGGGAAGAGGAGTCAGGTGTGTCTAGGGTGGGTGTGCCATTGGTGGACTGTCCAGTGGCCCCAGATGGCCCAGACAAGTCGTCCTCATCCAGTGGGGCCTTCATCCTAGGGAGGGCTGTCTGAGCCTGTCATTCTTTGCAGGGTGTCAGTGGCAGGGGTACCTGTGGATGGATAACGTAGATGTATGTTGTTTGACTGTAGCTGTTATGTTCCCTGTTGTGATGCATGCAGTGGCTCCACGGGCTTCCCAGTTCTGGCAATGACAGCTGATGCACTACAGACATTGATTTGGTTAGGATTGTGGGTGCTGTGGTTCTTCACAATGTGGTTGACATCCATGCATTGGGGGTATGTAGGGATGGTGGGAGTGGGGTGGGTGACGTACAGAGGAGGGGCGTGGGAGGTTTTGGACGGGGCAGTGGGGTGGGTTGCAGTGGATTGGGATGTGGTGGGAAGCTGTGCTGAGCATGGGTGGTTGGTGTATGGGAGTTATTGCTGACTTACCACAGTCGAGCCCTCCGCTGATGCCAGTCAGGCCCTCTGGATACAAGATGTCCAGGACCTTCTCCTCCCAGGATGTCAACTGAAGGGGAGGAGGTGGGGGCCCATTTCCAGTCTTGTTTCTGGCTATCCTCTGCCTTGACGCCATCGATCGGACATGCCCCCTGAGGTCGTTCCACCTCTTTCTGATGTCCTCTCTTGTGCGTGGGTATGTGCCAACTGCGTTGACCCTATCAACAATCCTCTGCCACAACTTGGTCTTTTTGGCTATGGATGTTTGCTGTACCTGGACTCCCAAGAGCTGTGGCCCTACTCTGATAATCTTGTCCATATTGACTTGCAACTCACTGTAGGAGAACCATGGGTGCTTCTGGTATGACATGTTGTGAGGTAGGTGTGTTTTGTGCGTGTCGGGTGCAGTGCGGAATGTGTGGTGATGTGGGGGTGTTTGGCTGTGTGTGCTGGTGGGCTGTGGTGTTGATTTGTGCAATGTGTCCTGTGTGATGTTTGTTTGCTGTGTTTGGGGTAGGCTTCGTCTCGAGTGTGGCTGTGGCTCCTCAGACCAGACGCAAGGGATTGTTGTGGGGGGGTGTTATATGGTGGCGTAGTCAGGTGTGCGGGGTGTGTGTATGGTTATCAGGTCTGGGTTATTCGAACTGGCCAATGTGGTGTTGGCTACTTTCCGCTGTGCCTTTTTGTTCCATCACGGTGCAAACCGCCATCCCTTTCCGCCATGCAGGTTCATCTGTACTGGAGGTTGCCTCATAATATGACAGTCAGAATGGTTTCAGCGTGGCAGGGCCTGCGGTTGATCAGTCACTCTTTTGCCATGGGTTGACATGGCAGTGTTGGTTTTGTGTCTGTATTTGGGTGGTTTGTGTATTGTGACTCGTTGTAGTGCCACCACTGCCGGTATGGTGGCACCATTTCGCCTGGCGGTCTTACCCGTACCCGTAAACTCGTAATGAGGGCCAAGTTGTTGAGAATGTCTGCACAGTCATAGCCAAGAATGTCCTAGCCATATGGAGTCAGGCCAGATATCCCATTACTACCATGCCCCAGACCACACCAGAAACGGTTTGTAAGGCCTTGTCCTGTAGATTAGGCCAACAAACAGGGTAAGGGATATTGCCTCCAATTTGACCCTTATCACACAACAATACCAGGCGTGCCAACTTAATATATGCCAGGCCCTTCCCATAACAATGAGCAAGCATCTGGTGGAATGTCATAAACCTTTTCAGAGTTGTGGCACAGGCACTAACCTGCAATGAAGAAACACATTGACATCCACCAACAGGTCGTACAGGATCAATGTCAACCCAATGTGAAGGTAGAATGCATAGATTGAACAGGATGACATTGCAAGGCCACATGATCACACACATTAAACAATTGTACCAACGTACCACGGCAAACGAGTCTATTGTGTAGCTCAGATTCCTGCCCTCCCACTGTCCTGGCAGTCTGGGCATAGGACTCATACACCCCAAATCTGGGACCAACAATACCTGGTCCACTTCACATGTCAGACCAGCAACAGCCACCTGCCAATGACACAACTCTGAAATGCCCAAATGAGGATGACATGGTGAAGGCACCTGGAAGGAAAAAGTGACATACAAGGAGTTTATGACAGTGACAGTCCCTGGCCAGTGTTGGGTGTGAAGTGTGTAGAATGTCTTTGTATGTGTGCAGAAGTTGTGTTGTTGTTGCTGTGTGTGTTAGTGTTGTGTGGCCTTCAGTGTCCCTGAGCTTGTGCTGTGCAGCTGTGCGTAAATGTGTAATGTTGTCGTGCAGTCCGTGTGTGTGCTGGCTGAAGTGTGAGTTTTGTGAATGTGTGGGAGTCCATGTTGCAGTATGTGAGTGTGTGTGTGTCAAATGGCAGGTGTAGCTGCTGCCCATAGCACACCCCCCATGATATGTTTGTCGGCGCAGCGTGCTGTTTTTAAGGGGGTGATGTTACAGGTAGCTGTGTGTACTTAAGGTTGCTGTCATCCATCCCGGCATTGATTTTGTTGTCTTTCGGTAAGCAGCGGCATGACATTTGCGAGGTGATCCATGGCAGATCTGGACACGTATGGCTGCAAGCAGGTGAGTGTCTCGCTTTATACTATTTGTTTCTGCCAGCTTGTAGGTGGTGGTTGGACCACCACGGCCACATTGCATATGCAACCACCATGTAAACTGTCAGTCGGAAACATGGTCTTTGCCAACCTGTTTATGCTTCTGCATGACCGTAGCGGTCTGTGCTTCCCGGCGGTGGTGGCGGACTGCTGGAGGCCTTCGATTTGTTTGACCACCAGACTCGTAATTCAGTTTTCCACTCTGCCAGACCATTGGCGGTTAGACTGCCACCGCCAACATGGTGGTCCTCAACCCGCCAAATTCATAATCAGCCCCTAGATCAGGTGAGCTGCAAAGGGGCTTACCTGTAGAGGAACAGAGTAAGGCACCATGGAAGTCACTTGAGCGGTTTGCAAAAGTACCATCACAAATTGTTTGACTGGCAAAAGTTTTGCAGGGTTGACCCTTTGTCTCACCCCTTTGCTCCTGTAAAGTCATCTATTTCCTTCTGGAATTGAGGAGAAGATCAAATAGTGGAAAATATATAAACTAAACAAGACTCATGGCTCAATGTGCTGACAAGTAGCAGAAGTAGTATCAAATTGTGCATTGTTTTTTTTTTATGGTCTCTAGTTTTTAGATATTACCTATGTCCTAATAGGTGGTGAGCAAATTCTTCAGTTTCAGGGAGTTGCATTATGAGGTACCAAGTGAATTTTACCTAGGCAAGTCGCTTTTTGCGACACATGTTATTGGCTACTAAAAGAGGACTGGTGGTCTACAAAGAACAACAGGCCACCATCCATGAATCTGCATTCCCAAACCAAGTGGTAAAGTTATTTTTTTCAAAGCAGCCTGTGTTCTTTAACGAAATAAGTTCCAGTTAAAAAAAAAGTGTTACATTTTAATTAATTATGAATTTTAACTAAAATATCGAATGTATTTAGAATTATGTAAAATATTTAATAAATATATATTTTCTAGTATATATTAGGTGGGTGTTGTTTTTTTAGGGGGATATGGTGGGAAGTTATTTAAGTAATAATTAATTAACAATTACTCATTCATTTATTATTCATTATTTTATTTATTTCTTCTTAACGTTATAATTATTATTTTAATTCTCATTCTATTTAGGTTGCTATGTATGTACAGTAGAAGTATAGTGTGATAGTTTAACTAAATAAGTAATTAATAGCATTTTTTATTTTATATCAATTGTTTTAAAAATTATAATTATATTGACAAATGTATATTGTAAAATGTATGTATATACATATATATATATATATATATATATATATATATATATATAAAATTTTCTATTAATAGTTCACATGTTTTTATTCAATTAATACATGTATTAAAATATGGTATGTGTTTGAAGTGAAGTACTTTCCCTACTGCTCTATACACTGGAGTGGCAATAGTAACTTTTACCCTCTTGAGTTCAACACTTTCCCTACTGTTGCACTGACTGGAGTGGGAATAGTACATTTTAACCAGCCCCCCCCCAGTCCAACATTTTGAGACTGGAGTGGGAATAGTACATTTTACCCCTCGTGAGTCAAATTATTTCCCTACTGTTGCGCTGACTGGAGTTGGAATTGTAAATTTTACCCCTCCTGAGTTCAGCACTTTCCCAACTGTTGCACCATCTGGAGTTGGAATAGTAAATTTGACATCTCCTGAGTCCAATGCTTACCCTACTGTTGCACCGACTGGAGAGGGAATAGCACATTTTTCACCTCTTGAGTCCAGCGCTTTCCCTACTGTTGCACTGACCGGAGTTGTAATAGTAAATTTTACACCTCTTGAATCCATTGCTTTCCCTACTGTTGCACCGACTCGAGTTGGGAATAGTACCTTTTACCCCTCATGAGTCCAGCGCGTTCCTTATAGTTGCTTTGACGAGTGGGAATATTACATTTTACCTCTCCTGAGTCCAATGCCTTTCCTACTGTCGCAAAGATGGTCGTGTAAATAATACGTTTTACCCCTCTGCAGTCTATCGCTTTCCCTACAGTTGCACCCACTGGAGTGGGAATAGAATGTTTATTATTTCTAAAATTGAATAGTTTTGTTGATATTGTTAAAATGTGTATTATTATCTGTGTATTTAATTTTCTATTTTTTATAAATATAAATGTATGTTTTTTATGATATCTTTTAAAAACGTATTTTTCCTATCATTTTCTTTCAATGCATATTAAATTGGCAATATTTTAAAAGTTTTCAAGTAAAATCGTAAAATAAATTAAAATGAATGTTTTAATTATAGTTTTACATTATATATGTGTACTTAAACACACACACATAAATATGTATGCATGTCTGGGTTTAGATAACTATGGCGGTCATTCCAACCCTGGCGGGCGGTGATAAAGCGGCGGCCAACCTGCCAACAGGCAGGCGGTCAAAAAAATTTAATTCTGACCCTGGCGGGAACCGCCAACACAGCCCGCCACTTTAACACTCCGACCGCCACGGCGGGACAGACAAACAGCGCGGCGGTCACCGCCAACAGGCAGGCGGCAGACAATGTACCGCCCACAGTATCACAACTCACCAATACGCCACCTTTTCCGGGGCGGGAGCCCCGCCGATAAAAACACGGCGGAAACAGACTACGAACGGGAAAACGCTCACCTCTATACACTCCACGAGGATGGAGGACAGCATGGAACCCGAATTAAACATCCTACCAGCTCTTGTCTACCTGCTCATCTACCAAGAGTACGAACACCGGCGCAGAAGACAACGGTGAGTACTGCACCTACGACACAGGGGAGGGGGGAGGACGAAAGGTTACGGGCACACACATACGCCCCCCCCCAACTATCAACATACCAATGCAGAGCAACAACTGAGTGACACCCCTCAAACCCCCCTGAAAAATGCAAAGACATAATAAAAATGTTAATTTAAATTTATGTATAAATTAGGTTCATTGAAGTCATGGAAAATTATCCTTATGAAATATCAAAGCAAAAATAATGAACAGTGCGAAAGCTATGTACATAGTCAATAAGTCCTGCTCAGTGTGTCAAATATCCACAGTCCGTGGGCCAATGTCTACCAAACACATGGGCAAAGCCCACACAGGAGACCTGAGTCCGTTGGAGAGAACACTGCTGGGGCATCAGATGACAAAACTACAGGCACCTCAGTGGGAAGGGGGGGCACCTCAGCCACAGGAGTCCACGACGCCAGAACCACGAAGGGGCCACCATGCCCACTGTGCCATCCTGGGGAGTGCAAAGCCACAGTCTCTCAAGTCTCTACAGTGGGTGGGTTGCCAACTGTGCCATCCTGGGGAGTGCAAAGCCGCAGTCCATCAGGTGGATTACAGACTCCACTGGTCATGGAGGAGGCAGGGTGCCCAGAGTGCAGCGTGAACACTAGCTCAACACAGAACCGGCACTGTCAATGGGCCAGCGGAGCTTGACAGGAAGGGCCCAGTGGAGCGGTGCTTGAGACGGCGGGGCCCAGCGGAGCGGTGCTTGACAGGAAGGGCCCAGCGGAGCGGTGCATGACAGGAAGGGCCCAGCGGAGCGGTGCTTGAGACGGCCCTGGCCCTGTTCAGCGGTGCCTGTCTTCACGGCGGGGCCCTGTTCAGCGGTGCCTTTCTTCTCGGCGGGGCCCTGTTCAGCGGTGCCTGTCTTCACAGCGGGGCCCTGTTCAGCGGTGCCTTTCTTCACGGTGGGGCCCTGTTCAGCGGTGCCTGTCTTCACGGCGGGGCCCTGTTCCGCGGTGCCTTTCATCTCGGCGGGGCCCTGTTCAGCGGTGCCTGTCTTCACGGCGGGACCCTGTTCAGCGGTGCCTTTCTTCTCGGCGGGGCCCTGTTCAGCTGTGCCTGTCTTCACGGCGGGCCCTGTTCAGCGGTGCCTTTCTTCACGGCGGGGCCCTGTTCAGCGGTGCCTGTCTTCACGGCGGGGCCCTGTTCAGCGGTGCCTTTCTTCTCGGCGGGGCCCTGTTCAGCAGGGCCTGTCATCACGGCGGGGACCTGCTCAGCGGTGCCTTTCTTCACGGCGGGGCCCTGTTCAGCTGTGCCTTTCTTCACGGCGGGGCCCTGTTCTGCGGTGCCTTTCTTCACGGCGGGCCCTGTTCAGCGGTGCCTTTCTTCTCGGCGGGGCCCTGTTCAGCGGTGCCTGTCTTCACGGCGGGGCCCTGATCAGCGGTGCCTGTCTTCATGGCGGGGCCCTGTTCAGCGGTGCCTTTCTTCACGGCGGGGCCCAGTTCAGCGGTGCCTTTCTTCACGGCGGGGCCCTGTTCAGCGGTGCCTGTCTTCACGGCGGGGCCCTGTTCAGCAGTGCCTGTCTTCACGGCGGGGCCCTGTTCAGCGGTGCCTTTCTTCACGGCGGGGCCCTGTTCAGCGGTGCCTTTCTTGAATATCAAGGGAGCCAGACCTGGCCAGGACTCCCTGCTAAGTCGCCCTCCGACCGTGCAGTTGCTGGACCCTCCTGTGACGGAGTCCTGGGCCCGTGGGTGTCCTCCGTCACACCCGGGATGGGGCTTGTGGGGCCCTCCTGGTCCGCGCCCCTGCTGGCTGACTTCTCCACCCTGCTGCCCTTGCCCTCCTTCGATGAGGCTCTCTGGCCCTTGCCTCCCCTTGATGTTGTGGCAGGTGACGGGCCACGACTTTGCTCCTTGGGGGCAGCCGTGTCAGCCTTCTCACGGCGGCCCTTGGTTTTACGGGTTCTCTTTCCAGGGGGGGGCTGGCTGTCCCCTTGCTGCTGGCCGATGTATCTGTGCTGGGAAAGGGTGGACTCCAAAACCCGTGCACAATGGTCAGACTTGATCCAGGGCTGGTGGTGGCTGAGGTGCTCTTCGGACTCTTACCAGATGGAGGGGGTGGGTCAGGTGGTGCAAAGAGGTCAAGTTTGGAGAGGAAAAGTTTTTTAGGAGCAATGGGAAGGGTAGGTGCAGTGGGTATGGGAGTGGAGGGAGAGGATGTGGTTGTAGGAGAGTCAGGTGTGCTGTCTATGGGTGCAGGTGCTTGTGACGTAGGCTGTCGTGTGGTGGTTGGCTGTTGTGTGGGTGGCTGCCTGCGTTTGTGTGTTTTGGAAGAGGGGGTGACAGACACAGTGGGAGAGGACACAGGGGACGTGTAAATGGCAGTAGGGGTGGTGACTGCACGTGTGCGGACTGTACTGGAGGGTGTGGTGGTGATGGAAGTACTGGCTGATGGTGGTGTGCATGCAGGTGTGAGTGGAGACGTGACAGGGAGGGAGGAGGGAGACGAGGAGGAGGGGGACACAGAGGTGGTAGTGACTGTTGCCATGGCTGCATCTGGATGTTGCTTGGGTGAATGCTTGTGGGATCTGTGGTGCTTATGTCTGGATGAGCTGCCCTTGGGTGTTGAGGTGTGTGCAGGCTGGTCTGATGGTGTGGATGGGATAGGCTGAGGAACAGGAGACTGGGAGACGGTGGAGGCAGTTAGAAGAGGGAGGCTGGAAACAGGGACAATGGCTGCCGTCAGTGCTGAGGCCAGAGCATTGAACGATCGTTGATGGGCAGCCTGACCCGAATGAATGCCCTCCAGGTATGCATTGCTCCGATGCACCTCCCTCTCTACCCCCTGGATGGCATTCAAAAGGGTAGACTGCCCAACAATGATGGTCTGTAGGAGGTCAATGACCTCCTCACTGAGGGCAGCAGGGGTAACTGGGGCAGGGCCTGAGGTGCCTGGGGCGAAGGAGATGCCCGCCTTCTTGGGTGAGCGGGCACGGAGCGAAGGCTGAGGGGCTGCTGGGAGGGCGGAGCTGGTGCGCTGGGTGGCGGCTGTACCTGTTGAGGCGGGGGGCACGGATGTTGCCGCCACCGCTAGGGAGCTCCCTTCCGAGGACGTGTCAGTGTCGCTGGTGTCACCACGGGTCCCCGTTGTGGAGCTCCCCTCGCCCTCCGTATCACTGGTGACCTCGGTGTCTGTAGCATGGCCCACCGGGGCCTTGTGAGTTGCAGCTCCCTCGTGCTCCGATGCCAATTCTCCTCCGCCTGATGATGCTAATGCACACATGCACAAGAAGATAAAGAAAAAGGGTGGGGGGAGAAATAAAGAGAGGTTGAGTGCATGCATTGTCAACACCGTTGTTGGAGAGAACAGACACAGGAGCCTCCAGCACTACGCCGCGCAATCGGGGTACACTACTCAGTACTTGTGACTAGGCCTACAGGTCTATGGACAGCAAATGCACACATGGGTGATGCTGGACCATGGATTGCTGTACTTGCCACCCTACAGAGGTGGGGGGCGGGGGCACAGGGCCATGCCTAAAGGAGGGGACTACACTACAGAAAGCGCCATGGCCTAATGTCACCCACAGCCCTCCTCCCCCACCCAGACACCTCCACTGCGCGTAAAGATAGCAGAATGTGCTGGTACTCACCCCCTTGTGTCTGCTGTGATGTCCTCACGCGCCCATCCAAATCGGGGTAGGCCACCGCCAGGATCCGGGACATCAGGGGGGTCAAGGTACGACTGGCACCCCTCCTACGTTGGGAGGCCATCCCCAGCAGTGACTCGGCGGTCTTCCTGGTCCCGCAGCGGATGTCCTCCCACCTCTTTCGGCAGTGGGTGCCCCATCTGTTGTGGACCCCCAGGGCCCGGACTTCCTTGGCGATGGCACGCCAAATGTCGACTTTCTGATGGGCGCTGACCTATTTGACATGTACAGGGTGGGAAAGGAAATGTCAACATTTTTCTGCATGTTAGATGTGATTGCCCCCCCTCCCCAACCTTGCCATGTGGCACATGCTCTCATCTGTCGTGCCTTGCACTCCTCATTCGCTCCCCACCCCACCATCTTACATCCACCATACACAACCCAGGCGTAGCCCATTCAACGTGCACCCAGTGTACTTACCTGTTGGTCTGGAGGACCGTAGAGTAGCGCATACTGGGGCAGGACCCCATCCACAAGTTTCTCCAACTCTTCTGAAGTGAAGGCAGGGGCCCTTTCCCCAGTCGCAGCAGCCATTGTCTCTTCCAGACCGAGGTCACAGCAGCACTTGCAGTATAGGTCCTCTCCTGTGGATGATCAGGTCTCGAGTGATTAAGCAGATAGAAAATGGCGGTCACGCCCGCGGCGGTGCGTACCGCAGCGGTGCGTACCGCGACCGCCGGCGCACATCGTCATTGGCTCCTGAGACCCGTAGGGTGCAATGTTAACCAATGCGCCTTCGCACTGCGGTCTTCGACCGCCTACCGCCACGGTGTGCCACGCCAGCGCGTTGACCTCACATCCCACTGTTACACTTCTCAGGTCAGGCAGCCGCCATTACAAGGGCCCACATGGCTTGATTACAACTGCGTCACACAGGCCTAGGCCTTGCATTGCCACTCATACAAGCCTTTCAATGCATAGCGATTCGTGTACTGTGCAAGCTGGGTGAACGTACCTGTGGGTTGCTTGACTCTGTACTCCATGTTGTCCTTCCTAGGCACCGTCCGCTGGGACTTGCGAGGAGAAGGATGAATCCTCCTGTGTACCGACCGCTGGTGGACCTGTCGACAATGGAAGAACTACATATTATACTTCGATACCGACTTGACCGAGCCACTATACATGAACTGTGTGCCCAGCTGGAGCCAGACCTGATGTCCCCCATCCGCCAACCCACAGGAATTCCCCCTCTGGTGCAGCTTCTGTCAGTACTCCATTTTTTGGCAAGTGGGTCTTTTCAGACAACAGTGGCCATGTCATCAGGGATGTCTCAGCCTATGTTTTCTAAGGTTTTGTCCAGAGTGTTGTCTGCCCTGGTGAAATACATGCGGAGCTACATTGTTTTCCCTGAGGAGGGTGATTTGGCCACTGTGAAGGGTGATTTCTATGCCCTTGGACATATCCCCAACATCATTGGTGCCATTGATGGGACCCATGTGGCTTTAGTACCCCCAAAAGACAATGAGCAGGTGTACAGAAATAGAAAAAATTACCATTCGATGAATGTCCAGGTGGTCTGTTTGGCTGACCAGTACATCTCCCATCTAAATGCCAAGTTCCCTGGGTCAGTGCATGACGCGTATGTCATGCGAAATAGCAGCATCCCTTATGTGATGGAACAGCTATAGAGACACCGTGTGTGGCTAATAGGTGACTCTGGTTACCCCAACCTGCCTTGGCTATTGACCCCAGTGAGGAATCCCCGAACCAGGGCAGAGGAACGGTACAATGAGGCACATGGGCGAACTAGGAGGATTATAGAACGGACCTTCGGGGTCCTGAAGGCCAGGTTTAGGTGCCTGCATATGACAGGTGGATCCCTAATGTACTCACCAAAGAAGGTGTGTCATATCATCGTGGCCTGCTGTATGCTTCACAATCTTGCATTGCGACGCCAGGTGCCTTTCCTGCAGGAGGATGGTCCAGATGGTGGTGTTGTAGCAGCTGTGGAGCCTGTGGAGAGTGAAGAGGAGGAAGACGACGGGGACGACACGGACAACAGGGACACAGTTATACAACAGTATTTTCAGTAGCACACAGGTAAGAATCACCCACGCCATTTTACATTTACTTCTGGCCTCCTGCATCTCTACTTTCTGTGTTTCCCCCCAGTTCCTTTTAACTGATTTTTGACTTTCCCTTCCCTTTTCAGAGCTGTATGACCCACAGCGTGACTTCTGCTTTGTTTGCCCATGGACTAATGCTTATTGACATTGGTATGTTGTCATCACAATGTAACTGAACATTATTGCACCGTTATGTGTAATACATTTGCTAAGAATACAAGCAGACTCCTGATTTTTGAAGTGCAATTGGTGATTTATTTTAAGTGCTGCATATATGTCCATGATAGTAAAACGGTGATGGGTGGACGTGGAGTAATGTCCATGGCAGAGTCCAGTTCTCAGTCTCACAGGTGCATTGTCCATATGCTTGTGGAAGGATGGAGCAGGGGCTGTTTAAGGTTTGACAGGGTGACAATGTGGGACAGTGGGATGACATCAGGGGGTATCTTATGCTGGCGGGGGTCTTGGCATCCTACTCTGTCTTCTTGTGTGATCTCAGGTTCCGCTTGCGGGGTGGTTGATCTTCAGCAGGAGGTGGGTTTCTGGTGGCCTGTCGTTGTGTGGGGGCCTCCTGTCCACTAGCGCCGGCGGAGGTGGTAGGCTGTTCGTGGTCCGGGCTAGTGACAGGGGCCCTTTGGGGTGCCACATGGTCCCGCAATGTGGTGACTATCTGGTTGAGGGCCAGGACGATGGTCCCCATTGCGGAACCGATGTTCCTGAGTTCGTCTCTGAACCCCATTTACCGTTCCTCCTGCTGTGCCTGGATCTCCTGGAACCTGGCCAGTACCGTTGCCATCGTCTCCTGGGAGTGGTGGTATGCTCCCATGATGGTGGTGAGGGCCTCTTGAGAGTGGGTTCCCTGGGCCGGTCCCCCCCTCTCACACAGCAGCCCTCCCAGTTCCCCTGTTTCCCCGGGCCTCTGTCCCCTGGACGGTGTGCCCACTACCACTGCCCCCAGGTCCCTGTTGTTGTTGGGGTGGTGGGTCAGCCTGGGTGCCCTGTAGTGGCGGACACACCGCTGATTGACGCATCCTGGAGACAGAGGCATGGGCCCGCTGGGTGGGAGCTGTGCTGGTATTCCCAGAGGGGGTTGGGTCTGCTGTGGCCTGTGTCTGTGTGTGGGGAACCGACTGTCCAGAGGTCCCCGATGGTCCGGGCTGGTCATCAGGTTCTAGGTCGACAGAGCTGCTGTCATCACTGGGGGCCTGTTCTGGGGGTGGGATGGACAAATCTGGACCCTCCTGGCCAGTGTGTTGGCGTTCGGGCCCTGCAGGGGTAAAAGAGTATGGTTATTGCTTCTGTGTGTGCCATGGCGTGCGATTTGTGGGTGCCCTTGTCCCCCAGTGCTGGCATTCCCTTGTGGGAGGAGTTGTGAGGGTGGTTTGTGGGGGGGGATGGGTATGTGCAGTGGTCATGCTTAGGTGATGGGTGTCCATGGTTTGTGTTGGCATTCAGGGATTGGTGTTGTGTTGGGTGGGTTGTGCTGGTGAGACATTGGCAGGGAGGATGTGTGCTGGCGGGTTGGGGGTGAGGGTGGGGGTGTGGGTTGGCATGCTGGTGGTTGGGGGGGGTGAAGTAGTTGAGATTAGACTTACCAGAGTCCATTCCTCCGCCTACTCCAGTGAGGCCCTCAGGATGCAGGATGTTCAAGACCTCTTGCTCCCATGCTGTGAATTCGGGTGGAGTGGGTGGGGGTCCGCCGCCAGTCTTCTGCACAGCGATGTTGTGTCTTGACACCATCGACCGCACCTTCCCCCGTAGGTCGTTCCAGCGCTTTCGGATGTCTTCCCGATTTCTGTCCCACAGCGTTGACCCTGTCGACGATCCTTTGCCATAGCTCCGCCTTCCTGGCTATTGTGGTGTGCTGCACCTGTGTGCCGAAGAGCTGGGGCTCTACCCTAATTATTTCCTCCACCATGACCCTAAGTTCTTGGTCCGAAAACCTGGGGTGTTTTTTGGGGTGCCATGGGGTGGTGTGGATGAGGTGTGGGGTGGTGTTTGTGGTGATGTGAGTGGTGGTGTGTGGTGATGATGTTGGGTTCCTGTGTGTGTTGTGGTTTGCGTTCCCTGTGCTCTCTCTCTGTGTATTGCGCCTTGTCTCTGAATTTCGATTTGGGGGGGTTTGTGGGTGATGTGGGTGATGTGGGTGATGTGGGTGTGTGTTTTATATGGTGATGGGTGTGTGGGAGTGGTGTGTGTATGTGTCTCAGGTGTGTGTATTTTGAATTGTCCAATGAGGCCGTGTTTTGTATGGGTGTGTGTATTTTGAGCGCAGCGGTGTGTACCGCCAATGGAATACCGCGGTTGAAAGACCGCCGCGTGGATTCGTGGGTCGTAATGGCATGGGCGTGTTTGTGTTGGCGTGACGGTGGAGGTTTGGTCATCTCCAGTTTATCGCTGACCGCTGATGAGGCGGCCTTCCGTGGATGTCGGGTTTTTGGCGGTTTGGCTGTTGTGGGTCAGAGTGACCGTGGCGGTTTACCGCGGCCGCGGCGGTAGAATGGCGGTCTTCTGACCGGCGGTAAGAGCCTTTTCCCGCCGAGGTCAGAATGACCCCCTATATGTTTATATATATATCTTTAAATATCGTTGATATATTTTTAAATAATCTTATTTTTAATGTATATATTTATTTATTTATATAAATTACAAATATTATTATATCATTTATATATAAATATTATTATATATTATTATTTTACTTCATTTAATAAGTATATGGTTATATATATCTTTAAATATTATTTACATTTTTTAAATATCATTTTTATTTTTATTTTATATATTTATTTATTTATTATTTAATTTTTGTTCCACTTTTTTCGCAATTAGTGTAAAATAACATATGTTTTCGATATTTTTGTACTTACCTTTGTATGTATAGTATAACAATACTTTTGTGGTGGATATTTTGGACACAGTATTTTGGTAGCATGATATTTATTGTTTCAATACTATGCCAGTGAACTGCAGGCGCTGCCAACTCAAATCTGCATTTGTTTCAGACATTACTCTAAATGTGTACACTATAGTCTTATTGACTTTGGCAGCAGAGGGCCTCATTACAACTTTAGTGTTTGGAATACTACAACCGCCAAAGCTGCAGGAAGGAGGCAGCTGCCATTCCGGCCGGCTACCTCCCCTCAGACCTATTACAATGTTCCTGCTAGGCTGACTGGTCAGAACATCTTATTACGATGTTCCTGCAAGCCAGACCTGCTAAACAGGATCCCAGTGATTGTGCTCTCTCCCTCTAAATTTGGTTGTTTAGGACTTTGCACACCCCACAACTGGCATACTCGTGCCCCTATTTAAGTCCTTAGTATATGGTACTTAGGAACCCAGGCCATTGGGGCACCAGCAGTTCCCCATGGGCTGCAGCATGGATTATGCCACCCATCGGAGCCCATGCAAAATATGTCTGCAGCCCTGCCATTGCAGCCTGTACAAAAAGGTGCATGTAGCATTTTACCACAGGTCACTGCACCAGGTCACAGCAAGTCACGCCTATGGCAGGCCATCCTAGCCTAGAGGGCAGGGTGCAGTTACCTGTGTGTGAGGGCACTTCTGCATGAGCAGAGGTGCCCCCACGAACTCCAGCTCCATTTTCCTGGACTTGGTGAGTGCGGGGATGCCATTTTACACGTGTACTGGACACAGGTCACTACCTATGTCCAGCTACACAATGGTAACTCCAAATCTGGGCATGTTTGGTATCAAACATGTCAGAATCATACCCCAGTACTGTTGCCAGTATTGGTTGTATGATTCCATGCACTTTGGAGGCTCCTTAGAGGACCCCCAATACTGCTCCTAACAGCCTTCTGTGCTGCCACCCCACAGACATGGTTCTGCCCTCCTGCTGTGTGACAAGCTCATCAGGGGAAGGGAGAACAAATGATTTCCTGTGGGAGAGGGAGGAAGCATCCTCTCCCACTGGAAATAGGTGTTACATGACTTGGGAGGGGTAGCCTCCCAAAGCCATTGATATGCTTTGAAGGGCACATTTGGTGCTCTTCTTGCATAAACTGGTTTGCAACAGTCCAGGGACCCCCGGTCCCTGCTATGGTGCGAAACTGGACAAAGGAAAGGGGAGTGACCACTCCAATGTCCATCAACGCTCCAGGACTGGTGCCCAGAGCTCCTCCAGGTGGCCACTTGATTCTGTCATCTTGAATCTAAGATCGGCAGAGGCCCTGGGGAGCATCTGAGTTGCCAGGTCAGGTAGGTAAAGTTACAGCCTCCTCCTGATAGGCGGTCACCCTGCACTGACAACCACCTGCATGGATCTGCTCTCCTCCAGAAGTGCATTGATCCTGCATCACAGGTGGTGGTCTGGAGTAGTCCATTTCATCCTCTCTACCAGCTGTCCAACTTGGGAGATGGTAAGCCCTTGTCTCTCCCTGCAGGACAGTAATCCTGTGCACCGCGACCCTTGAAGCTACTGAGGCTTATTTGCTCCTGCTCCAAGGGATCTTCAGGAGTCATGGGGCCCCAGCCTCCCGCACTTTTTCCTGCCAAGCACAGCCTCCTCTTTGCTGCTTCAGCGACGTGGAACTCCTCTTCATGTGTGAGTGGGACTCACTGCAACTTGCTGTGCCTGCTTCCAGTGGGTTGCTGTGGGGGCTGCCTCTTCTTCTGGTGACTCTTCCAACTGCTGCGGGTCCCCCTGGACTCCCCTCCTTGGGTCGAGTCCCCTGGGCCTTGATGGTCCTCTTCAGCCTTGCAACTCGTCTTCCTCTTCTTTTGCTTTTGCCAAGGCATGTTGGTGGTCTTCCTGTCCCACTGACCCACTGCAACCTGACAGCTGGCAAGGAACATCACCTGCATCTCTTCAGGGACTCCTCTTCTGCTCCTGTGCTGCACAGCTGGTCTTCTTCATCCCCTGTCGACCTGGTCCTGCCTCCACAGAAGGGTGGGTAGTGGATTCTGCCACAACTGACACTCCACCACAAACTGGACTTGGTCCCCTCCCTTTGCAGGTCCTCTTCTGCCAGAATCCACCTTTGGATTCTTCCAGTTTTTGAGGAAAACTAGGTACTTACTTCTGCTTTCCTGGTCGCTGGGGGTCACACTGGTACTCACCTCTGGGGTTCCTACTTCCTCCCTCTACTGTCTAACGATTCAACATCCTTGCGTGGGGGACTGTAGTATATGGTTCGGCCCTCCCCTAGGGCCCTCACTATTTTCTATTACTTTTGCCAATTCTTATTGCTTGTTATGTTCTTTACTGATTGCTAATGTGATTATAAGAGTGGGTTTACTTACTTCCATTTGGGGGGACTGCCTATTATTATTCTAGTATTTGTGTTACCTTAATAAAGTACCTTTATTTTTATAACACTGTGTGGTTCTTTCTTATGTGAAAGTGCTGTGTGACTATAATGGTAATGCATAAGCTTTGCATGGCTCTTAGATACGTCTTGGCTGCTCATCTACAGCTACCTCTAGAGAGCCCTGACTTCCTAGACACTGCCTACACTTCACTAATAGGGGATACCTGGACCTGGTATAAGGTTATAAAACCACAGGTGTTCACCACAAACCAGATCAGCTTCCTACAAACAGCACCCTCGGACTGTCATTCTGAGGGTGCTGGGAAGTGGGGCCCCTTAGTTGCCCATGCCTGGTCATGGGCAGTGCAGTGCCCCCTCCTGTGACTCCCTGCACTTCGTTTCCACCAGCCTTTCCATGGTGGTGTCCAAATCATGGAAAGGCTGGCAGAAACAGGATTTGTGATCAGCGCCGCCGTGGCTGACCACATGACCGCCTGAAGTACAATGGTCTGACCATCACCGCAGGGCTGGCGGTCTCAAGATCGCCAGCCTCGTAATGAGGTCCAGAGTGTCAAATAGGGGTCAGTTTGAAAGCTCTCATCTGTAGGAGGGTCGTAATGGTTAGGCCCTCCCATGGTAGGATGAGAACTGTAGCCGACAATATTGTCACTCAGCAACTCATCAGCATATCCTATGGAGTATGTCTCAGCATTCTCCTTTTATATTCAATCTCAGCTTGTGTCAGAATTAGTCATTTTTACCCAAAGCTAAAAAAGGGAGAAATAACGCTTGGATTTAGGCACTTTTGTCTGTTTTGTTAGGGCTTTTACCTCTCACACCATTACCTGCATGGACAATAACAACCAAGTCCGACCCGGATGTTCTTGCCTAATCAAACACGAGAGTTGGTGCAGTATGCTCTCAACTCCTATTGGATTCTACTGCACAAAGGGGTGGCTATTCATTTGTCTTCATCTAAGCACTAGCGCATGACTAGTGGACAACCGTATTAAGGCATCAGAGGAACATTACACAAGGATCAGCAAGCTGTATCTAGCAACATGCACCACCCTAGACTTGCGCAGTGCATTACATTCTGAAATACACATTTGCGTTGGACTGGTCGGGCCACCTTAAAAAAGTGATAGTTCCACCTGGAACACTGTGCGTGATGAGGGTGACACAGACCTATTCTCTGGAGACAGAGACTCATGCCCTTAATTATTAGGGCTGTCATCAGAAACTTTACCCGTCCTTGAAGGGAACCCACACCACGGATGAGACTGCAGTTGTGTTGTCACAAATCAAGGTGACACAGCTATGTTGCCTTTATGTGCATCTAGAAAAATCCCAGCTGCTGATATCTCAAGGTCTCCTATCTTTTTTTACTTGCCAAATGTGCATCTAGAGTGACTTACAATATGCCCTGACCCCAAAGTGGGGTGGCTTACCCTGTTGCGTCCTTTCTAATGGGGTACACGCAGGAAAACCTGCATATTCCGGCATTTGCAAGTAAAGTACCACCTTATTTATGCAGGAGGTCCCCTAACGCAAATGATAGACACTTGATAGCATTCTTAGGATTACTAAAGAAGCAACATGGCCCTTTTTTAATATAACAATTCGTTTGTTTAGAGTACCACACGTTGTTTGTTACCCGCCTGTGGTGCCTCCTCTCAATTTCTGCAGGTCATGTGACTTCTTTGAAGGATCTGAAAAGGTCTAACCTACTTAAATGGCAATATTTCCATTTCAGCCTATTAAAATCTTAATTTATCATTTCTCAGTAACTTAAGTTCTTTTATCGACTACATTGAGCTCCAGTGTTTTTCACGTCCGCCACGGAATTTTGCGAAGACCGCATCATTCCAGGGCTATAACAAGAAAGATATAAGTGTATTATTGAAACAGGAGCAAGTAATTTAAGAGAAAAGGGCATATTTCATTATTTCATGCAAAATTTCTACAGCATTATTATTACAATGTGACTTTTTATGAAGAAGGTCCTTAATGTATTTTAAGCTGAAGTAATGTTGTTAACCTGTACCTTTTTAAAGGACACATGGGCGAGGGACAATTGCTTCAGAGCCTCTTTCTGGTGAATGTTTAATCAATTTCCCGGAAGAATACATGCCATTAAACTCATTAATAATGCTAGATATTGAAAGTCTCAGTTCAGTACCTCTGGCCAAATAATGCGTTCAATGACTGCCAACAGTTAGCTAAAGTTTCCCATCCGATAAATTGTAAAAGCTTAGAATTGTGAATTTCCTTAAAATCTCAACCCAACACCACCACTTCCCTAGTTTTTCAAAAGTGACTGTCAGGCTAGGTGGTGAATTAATAAAGAGTGTGCATTTAGAAGTTTAATGTTAATAAGTATACAAATTTATGACTATGAAAATGAACCATTCTGTGTTAGTCTGCTTGAGATGTCACAAGAACATCCCCAAAGGTTGCACTTATGCACCTCTTACAGTGGATTCTGGTAAAACAGAGAGTGACTTCTAAATTTCTCTGTATATAGCATCTGGCAGTCATTTTTCTTTTAGAGCAAATTCCTTCTTTGAGAACCGGGTGGGTTCTCAGACCCTCGACCATTATTTTTCTGGGTGCTCCACCGTTTTGTTGCTGATAATATGGCAGTCAAGATTTCTATGTGTTTTTCTGCTCCAATCTATAACTCTAGAGACTTCTGTGAGAATAGAAAATGACCATCTCAAACTAAACAAGCCTCTGCAGATCTGATCGATTAAAGTTACATAGCAACCAATTGCAGAATCCCTCCATCCTTAGACTCCATAGCGCCAAGGTACCTACACTCTTTAAACACGTGTTTTAGAGATGAGAATTCCATAGCATAAAAAGAATCACCCACACCTTACTTTGACGGTCCAGCATCAAGAAAAGTATGCCATGTCTCAGTCATATGTTAACAGGCACAAATAAATGAGGAACACAAGTTGAGCGTTTGTCACAATACTCTAGAGTTGATCACTGGCATGTTGGAACTTCATGACAGGGTTTCCTACAGTGGCAGCGGAGTGCATTTTCACTGGACTTCTCAAGACTTTCTTCACCTTAAAAACTGATTGGAAAAGTACTCATATCAATTTCTTCAGACTGATTTTATTCCATTTGGCAAGTAGGCTAACACTATTCACCTTACCTAAAGACATACTATTAAAATAGGAAACCAAACTTTTTATATCAGACAAAGGGATATGGTAGATTAGGGCAAATGCAACTTCTGAGACCAACCTAAAAGTCTGGTAAGTTTGTGATTCATTTTGGTTAAGATATTACTGGCGCTCAAAGACCCGAAGTGGAGAAAATGTGAGAGCTGTGGCCAAGAAGTGCTTCCCAAGGTCTGATGCATCTGTTGAGGGGTGTAAGCTAGTGCCAAAATAAGCATGCATGATGACACTAAAATAAAAGGCATCAATGTCAAGTAATTTTTGGGGATAAGTTTAGCACCTGGCCCTGGGAGATAAACATTTTCTAAGTCCCATGTTTTCTGTAGCATTACACCAAAATTAAAATTATCCAAATCTTCAGCACCGATTCTTGAGCTCCAAGATGCCCTTGAGGAAGCCACTGCTCTGTGGTGCCGTGCTTTACCAATCCCAGATTTACCAGCTGCAGACAGCACATTGTTTTAAGAAATGGATGCACAGCTCTGTCCTACAATTCCGTGAAGGTGCAGGGCTATTTTGTGATATCACCTCTGGTGTATTACCTGGAATCTCTAACACATCAAAACCTGGGACCCCTTTATGAGTTTAGTGGTCGGACCACCACACCACCATGTTGGCAGTCCCAAAAAGATTGCCATGTTGGCGGTCTTTTAGACCGCCCTATTACGAGTTACACAGGCAGGACTGCCGACCGTCAACCAAAAAATAGGAAATAGAGGGGTCCAACCTTCAGTGCCAACAGCACCGCGACCAGCCACTGACTGTATTACAAGCACACAATCGCCATGGCAAACCCACATCGTGGTCAGCCAATGGCGGTCTGAATCATGGCAGTCCACAGTCACCAAAGTAATACACAAATGCACATTGGATGAATTTGAAAACAACACAGCTGACACACATTGCCACACTGGACAAACCTGCAAAGGGCACTATAAAACACATCCCTTTACAGACCACAATCCTTGCATTTACACTGCAACACACAGAAGCCAGAATGCAAAACCCCATAGGCCCTGTTTCTCTAACTCCAACCACAAAAACTATGTTCACTTACCCAAATCTATCTATTTATGAACTCTCAATTCAAGTTTACTTACTTGGGAGGATACCATTTGTCAAGTGTGTGTAGTATAGAGAGTTACCTGACTGCAACTCCCATGAGGCACTGTTACAGTAACTCTAAACACCAGACCAGTGGTCACTTGTCCAAATACGCTTTCCTGCTAACTCTCACTCCGGAGTGTATGCAGTATGCACCACGTGTGGGAGGAGCAAGAGTTCAGCAAGTCGGGTGAGTGAGTGGAGTCAGAGGTCGGTGGAGGAGAGTCACGGGGCAGCGTGCTGAGTTTAGCAAGTTGCATTGTTGCGGACAGGGATTTCTCCCTTTCTCCTTTCTTTGCCTTTCTCCGTCCTTCAGCTGCTGGAACTGTCATCCCGGCTCGAGCTACTTCACCTTACTAGTGCCTGTGCTGTCTGCTCCATCCCTGGCCCCCTGGCACTGGCCCTTTTGACTTGGCACTTTGGCTATTGGCTGCTAGCACCGTCAGTCCTGCCTGTCCTACCAGCACCATTGTACTTTGGCATTTGAGCTATTACCATCATCAGAGCTTTCAGTGGCATCAGGTAACTGCCACTCCCCCTTGAAGCATAGAAGGGGTATTGTTAAGGGGAGTGTCTACCGGGAAGCGTGGGGCAGCATCATCTGGGGTTCTTGGGCCCCAATCCCTGCATCAGTGGATCAGTAGCCCAGCCAAGAGCAGGATCAGGCGGAACAAGGGGCACAAGAGGACAGGATAGCTGCAGGTGTTTATTTAATTGAGTGGAGGCACAAGTTTGGGGGTGAGCGCAAACCAAGGCAAAGCCATAGGGCACCACCATGACCCCGATTGGCATGGAGACGGCCGGCATTAGCTCGATGCGGCTTGCGCTGTTGGCGTCTGTGTCAAGCAAAGTGCTGCTCATAACCACACCTTAAAAATATGCGGCCTTTAACCTGCTGCCCCACAATCCTTCCTAATAGTAGGCTGCAGTCATAGAGCCGGATAGTCTTCAAGCCCACAGGAGATAGCATGCTTGTGTCCTTGCTCCAGTGCTGTGGGAGTGCTTGTTGGGGGAAGGTGAGGTGGTGCTACAGTTTCAGGTACCAGGTCACTACCAAGGAGCCACGAGATCAGGCATAACTAGGAAAGAGCCATTGTTGGCCCAGCGAAGTAGGAAGAAAAGAAGGGCTGTGTTAAGCTTCCTCGTAAACCTTGGGAGCCCTGCACCCCAACTGCAAGGCCCAAGCATCAATCCTTTCATCACCATCCTCCTTGCAGATGTAATTTATTAAATCGAAAAGCATGGAACCGGTGACAACACCCTGGCACCCACCACACTGCAAAACAGCAACATAGCAGAACCCCTAGGTCCTCGTAGGACTACATTGTGGGACTTCTTTAAAAAGACACCTGTCACTGATACGGCTGGCAACACTTTACCTGCAGTGACAAAAAAAGATAATGTTTCTTTCAAGCACCCCACTCCATAGCAGGCAGTGGGGAGACCCTCATTATTCACATTTCACGCTATGATACATACGCCCCTACCACTGTGGGGTGAGTTTGTTCCTATCAGCAGCCCACTGGAGGAGATTGAGGTAGCAAACATAAAACTTCCAGTAAAGAAAGAAGCATCTCTGGCAACATTGGTTCCCAATCAACAGCCAGATCTGCAGCACACTTCTCGGGTGAATTTGTCCAATCATAACTTCTCACCAATGAATATATCAAGTGATACTTTGCCAACTCTGACGGATGGAAAGTTTCCACTTAAGGAACTGCAGTGCCACAAAGAGCAAGGCACCCATGGCGGGAGCAGGACAATTTTAGTTATTGATAACATCCCTAGCCTATCTGCTGCTCAATGGACCCGACCACCGACTGGAGACGTAATACTACTTTCACCTATGAAATCTATACTTCTGGGCAGCAGAAACATTTGTGTTAACGAACCTGAAGGAACGGGTCCAAATGATCAATTGTCCTTCTTCTGCAAGGATCCCATTAGATGCTCAGGCCAGCAAGATAGTCCTTCCTACACAATAACAGACCCACGGCACAATTTGGCTTCAACTCCTTCAAACCCTGCAATCTACGGTCTCAGCTTTAAACTATCACTGAAATAAATTAGACGTGCAAGTAGATCTCCTAAATTCATTGTCCGCCTTTACGGCCGGAATCGAAAGCAAATTGGATAACTTAAATAAGCTGAGTATGAGAGCACAATCCAACACAGATCTGGTGCAATCAGTGTGCTTCTGCTCCCCAATAATTGTAAGTTTATCCACGCTTCCAACATTTCTCAATACAGTACTGACTGAAATCAAGACACCACATAGGGGTCCAGGTCTAAACCAACAAGTGACGGGTGCAGCTATTCAACGGGCCCCTAAGGCACAAGAAGTCTCTAATTCAATCTCCAATCTAGGAAAAGAAGTCCATTGATAAATGCGCAGTATTCCCGGTAACTGATGATATTATGGCCCCAGGGGCCGGTCCCACAGGGCCAGGGTCTTGGAGTGATCTGCTGCCCCTCAGAGATCTGACTGTGCTCAGTTTTGGCCATTGACAGTATTAACCTCTGTAGTGGAGACCTCTCCATTAGGGAGCAAGTCTCTTGCCGGTGAGATACCCATAGCAAGCCCCTCACCTCTGAGACTCACTAGTAAGAGGGGAAAAAAAGGCTTCGGAAGCAGCCGAACTATGTAAGCAATTTCTCCATTTTTGCAACCCGTAACCAGCTCCCAATCTCAGCAAGTAAAGGTCTCTATCCGGCCCTCCCAACTGGGGCAGACTGTAGCCCCTCGCAGCCATCCCCTCCAATAAAATCGGATTAAGATTTTGCAAGATAGCTTCCTGACCCTAAGCAATCTGAAAACCCCCAAGCGGGTGCGCCTAGCCACTTGCTCAGTTACACAGGTGTTCACATTGAAGCCAAGACACAGTACTCTGTTATCATGGAGTGGAGTAGTGAAGAGCTGTCTCAACTCAAGGTGTAGGTAGGGGTGCTGTACCAACCAAGTCTGTTCAGGGAGACCAGGATTCAGCTGACCACTTGTGATGTCCACTCCAATCAATCTGACTCTATCAAAATTGTCAGTGAGGCACAACTCGATCTCTGATGGACACCATTGGTGTGACAATAACAAAGGACCAGGTATCTCTGTCCCCGCAAGTAGAGGGAAGCATAAAACAGTGAATCAGCAGCATGGCTTCCAGGATGTACGCCACCAAGGTACAATAGTGTACTCATATAGGGCTGAGCAGTCATCTTGCAGGATTAGGAGATCAAGCCAAGGTCCCAATTACGAGAAGGCCCTTCCAAATTTAAACAGTGGGTTGTTGGTTAACCCTGAGTATCACTCGCAAGGCCCCCATGATATATAAAATAGGGGGAATATTCTCAGGCTGTTAAAGTTTATCCCGGATCTTAGCAGTTTGGAATTAAGTGACATTATGGCAATTGAGTTTCTTCCCCCTAAAGGTTATCCATACTCGGAATCCACACTAGCAACATTTGCCTCAACAACCTTTCCAGACGATATTATACAGATAAGAGTTATTCAATACATGGGGCATCCAGATTCATCCGTTTAGAATTAAAGGTTACCCCATAGCTCTAGCAAAACCACCAGCTCAGCTAGAACCCGGAAGAAGGAAGCCATTATCGATCTTAAAAAATGTTTGGGGTTGCGTCCCCCCTAGTATAGTGAACAAAGGGTACAAATCTTCAATACCGTAGGGGGAGATTGGGCCTGGTTGCCGGAGGTGCTATCCAATAGAAGCTCAGACGTAATCAATCCTTATGTATCTACCTTCTCTAAAGCGCTATCACTTTCCTTATGTTCCTGGAACATTGATGGTCTTACACAGAAACTCTAGCTGCCAGATGTCGCTGTGATTTTAAAGTTTCATGAAATTAAAGCCCTGCAGAAGACCTGGGCTGAAACAAGTCACCCAATAAAAGGCTACATCGCGTACGGCATCCCAGCTTCCAGGAAGCACAAGTATGGTAGATTTAAAGGTGGGCTATCTATGTATACTTCATTCAAGATAAAATGGAGTGCTGATGCTGGTGTTCGAGGAGAATTGGCAGCCAGGTATCAAGGTCATCAATTTGAGATCTCAGTAAATTATTTTATTGATTAATGTATACATCAGCCTCATTGTAAAGGAGAAAAGGTTAAAACTTAGGCCCTCATTACGACCCTGGCGGTTGGTGATAAAGCGGCGGTAATACCGTCAACAGGCCGGCAGTAATAAATATGAAATTATGACCACAGCGGAAACCGCTCATACAGACAGCCACTTTAATACACCGACCGCCAGGGCGAAACCAACAGGCACCATGGCGGTAACCGCCTTCAGCCAGGTGGAAGACAATGTTCCGCCCACTGTATTATGACACACCAATCCACCACTTTTTCTGGGGCGGTGCCAACAACATCAAAAGCCTGGCGGAAAGACATTTCAGAAGATAAAGGACTCACCTGTGGAGACTCAGGGAACAACCACGCCGCCATGGAGCCCGAGTTGCATGTGTTCCCCATGATCTTCCACTTTTTGCTCCATTACTAACACCAACTCCGGGAGAAGACGACCACGGTGAGTACTGCCACCTAGCACACAGTGGAGGGGGAGGAAAAACAGAGTGACACACACATGCTACACCCGCACCCCGAACACCATACACATAACCAGATGCAGTAACATTACATAAACACCCCGTACTCCTCAGGAATAATGCAAGGACAAAAGGAATTGATCAAAGTGAGTGTAATAAGATAAAACAGTATAAATACATGCATCAAAATCAAAAAGTATATACATATTTCCAAATGTTGGGACACTGCCCAGTCCTTGAGGTACGTGGGCCATAGGGCTACATCACATAGTCCAAGGCCCCACCTTACTTCTGCAACAACATGGAGAGAACACTGCAGGGGGAGCAGGTCGAAAATAGACAGGCCCTTCAGGGGGACTGGGAATGGGGGGGCACCTCAGCCGGATGATGGTACAACGCCATTGGTCCTGGAGGGGGCAACATGCCCTGTGCTTGGTCCTGAGGAGTGCAAGGCCACAGTCTCTCAAGTGGATGGCTTCTTCTACTGGTTCTGGAGGGGGCATTGTGCCCAGTGAGCTTCATCCTGTGGAGGATGGGGTGAGTGGATGGCTTCTCCACTGGTTCTGGAGGGGGCATTGTGCCCAGTGAGCTTCATCCTGTGGACGATGGGGTGAGTGGATGTCTTCTTCCAGTGGTTCTGGAGGGGGCATTGTGCCCAGTAATGCAGACCTTGGGGAGTGCAAGGTCACAGTCTCTCACTTTCGTGTCAGACCCACAGGATTTGCTGGGGCTAGGCCGCACAACAGCCTGTGGAGACAGGACTACACACTGTCCGCCGGCGGTGAGAGCTGCTCAGTGGTGGTAGTGGTGTTGCTGGTGGCAGTGCTGGCAGTGGAGGGAGAGGCTCCAAACTCTTCCCCAATGCAGCATCGGACGGCTACGCACCGGGGCTGCTGCTGCTGGCATTGGTGCTGGTGGCGGTGCTGGTGGTGGTGCAGGTGGCAGTGTTGGTGGCAGTGCCGGAAGTGGTGGGGGGAGGCTCTAGCCCTTCCCCTGCAGCCTCGGTCAGCTGCCCAGTGGGGCTGGTGCTGCTGGCAGTGGTGCTGGTGGTGGTGCAGGTAGCAGTGCTGGTGGCGGTGCTGGAAGTGGTGGGGGGAGGCTCCAGTCCTCCCCTGCAGCCCTGGACGGCTGCCCACTGGGGCTGCTGCTGCTGGCAGTGGTGCTGGTGGCAGTGCTGGTGGCGGTGCTGGCAGTGGTGGGGGGATAATCCAGCACTTCCCCTGCAGCCTCAGATGGCTGAACCACCATGGTTGGTGTTGTGGCCTCTGACCGAGTCCCAACACCAGGCCTCTTGTCCTTTCTGCCTGCTGGTGCAGGCCCCTTGCCCTTCCTTTCAGCAGCTGGGGGTGCCTCCTTGCCCTTCCTTGCAGCAGCTGGGGGTGCCTCCTTGCCCTTCTTTGCAGCAGCTGGGGGTGCTTCCTTGCCCTTCCTTTTAGCAGCTGGGGGTGCTTCCTTGCCCTTCCTTTTAGCAGCTGGGGGTGCCTCCTTGCAGCACATGGTGCAGGCACCCTTTCAGTGTGGCTGGCTGGTGCCCAGAATCCTCTCCCACCTGGAGTAGCTGTGGACACTACTGTGCCCGTGGACTGGGTGGCTGAGGTGCTTGCCTGGGTTTTGTCCGCCCTGATGTAAGAGACGGGGGTGGAGGGGCAGGGAAGAGGTCAATGGTGGAGAGGAAAAGCTTCTTAGGGACATTGGGGCAGGAAGAGGGAGAAGGTTTGGGAGTGGAGGAAGAGGGAGTGGTTGTAGGAGGTGTCAGTCTGCTGTGTTTGGGTGCAGAAGCATGGGCTGGATGCTGTTGTGAGGTGGATGGCTGTTGGGTGTCTGAGTGCTTGCTTTTGTGTACTTTCGGAGGAGGGGGCACAGACACAGTGCGAGAGGACACAGGGGACGTGTGCATGGATGTGGGGGTGGTGACTGCCAGTGAGGGGCGTGTACTGTTAGGTGTGCTGGTGATGGTGGTAGTGGATGAGGATGTAGTGCATGCAGGTGTGAGTGGAGATGCAACTGGAAGGGAGGTGGACGAGGAGGGGGTCACAGTGGAGGCAGTGGATGTTGGTATGTCTGCTTCTAGATGGTGTTTGTGTGAGTGGCTGTGGGATGAAGTGTGGTGCTTGTGTTTGCCATGTCCACTCTTGTGTGTTGTCCTGGGTGCATGCTCATCTGACTGTGTGCTTGGGAGAGGTTGGGGTTGAGGGGAATGGGATTGGGTAGAGGAAGTTGGAGAGGGGAGGCTAGAAACAGGGACAATTGCTGCCACCAGAGAGGAGGCCAGAGCCTGGATTGATCTATGTTGGGCTGCCATGCCAGTGGGAATGCCCTCCAGGAATGCATTTGTTTGTTGCATTCAGGCTGCCAGCCCCTTGATGGCATTCACAATAGTTGACTGCCCAACAGAGATGGATCGCAGGAGGTCAATAGCCTCCTCATTCAGGGTCCACACCCCTCACCTGGATCCCACCCCACCAGGAGCAAGTTGCATTCTGGGGCACTGTACTCACCCCCTTGTGGCTACTGTGGTGCCCCCAAGCACCCATCCAGCTCTGGATAGGTCACCGGCAGTATGCGGGCCATCAGGGGGGTCAGGGTTTGATGGGTACCCCTTCCTTGTTGGGAGGCCATCCCCAGCTGGGCCTCTACAGTCTTCCATGCCCAGCATCTCAGGTCCTCCTACCGTTTCTGTCAGTGGGTGCTCCGCCTGGCGTAGACCTCCAGGGTCCACACATCCTTTGCGATGGGACGCCATACACCCTTCTTTTGATGGGCGCTGACCTGCAGAGAACTGGACAAGGGGAAAGGTATTAGTTTGACCGTCCTGCCTGTTACACTCATGGCCCACCATGCCCCTTACCATCCCCATTAGCACAGACATGGCCACCATACATGCAGCATGCTGCCCAGGGCCCATCTACCACACCCCCCCCTACATGAGGCCTTCTCACACAGCACTCAATGCATTCACGCCCCACGCATCGTACTCACGGTGTACTTACCTGTTGGTCTGGAGGCCCATACAGCATTCGATACTGGGTTAGGACCCCATCCACCAGTCTCTCCAACTCTGCCGAGGTGAAGGCAAGGGCCCTTTCCCCAGTCACACGAGCCCTGGTCAGTTCCAGACACAGGTCACAGCAGCACATGCAGTGTAGGTCCTCTCCTGTTGAAGGTCAGGTAGCAAGTGAGTTAACAGATAGAAAATGGCTCTGACATCTGCGGCGGTGCATACCATCACCACCGGTGTACATCACCATTGGCCACTGTACCCCATAGGGCCCAATATTATCCAATGAGGAGTTGCACAGCGGTTTTCAACCGCCTCCTGCAACGGCGCACAACGTCAGCGGAATTACCTCACTTCCATCTGTCCCTCCATACAGGACAGGCGGATGCCATTTCAGGGTGGGGGAGGACATGGATCCTAACTGTGCCACAGTACACAAATGCACCTTTTGGACATCTCCAACAAAATAACATTACAATCACCACATGCTTTGAACTGTAGTGTTTGGAATTAAGAGATAATGACCAGCTGCTCACCATTTTGCACCATAGATTGCAACTGCTGCAGATGAATAGGAGATGGAGACATACCCCCGTGTACAGGCCCCTGGTGGACTTGGCAACAATGGAGGACAGTCACATTTTCCTCACCTGTAGACTAGAAAGGGCCACAATTACAGAGCTGTGTGCCCAATTGGAGCCTGACCTAATCTCTGCCATCCGTCACCCCACCGGGATCCCCCCTCATGCGCAAGTCCTATCTGTGCTCCATTTCTTGCCAACTGGTTCTTTCCAAGTGACAGTGAACTTGGCAGCAGGAATGTCACAGCCAGTGTTCTCAATAGTGCTGACCAGAGTGTTGTCTGCCCTGATTAAACTCATGCCCGGCTACATCGTTTTCCCCCAGGTGGTGGATTTGACTACAGTGAACGCTGATTTCTATGCAATGGGACATATCTCCAACATTATTGGGGGCAATTGATGGAACACACATTGCATTTGTGTGTCCCCTGGTGAAATGAACAGGTGCTCAGATATCGAAAGAGCTTTCACTCCATGAATGTGAAGATGGTGTGCCTGGTGGACCAGTACATCTCCCACGACAATGCAAAATATCCTGGGTCTGTGCATGATGCCTTTATCCTGAAGAATGGCAGCATCCCAAATGTGAAGGCTCGACTCCAGAGGCACAGGGTGTGGCTAATAGGTGAGCCCTGGTTACCACCCATATATGTTGGTGCATGGGTATGGTGTGGGCCCTAAGGGTTAGTGTGTGGCTAACAGTTGTCCCTCGATATTTTCAGGTGACTCTGGTTACCCCAACCTCTCATGGCTACTGACCCCTGTGAGGAATCCCAGGACAAGGGCAGAGGAACGTTACAATGAGGCACATGGGCAAACACGAAGAATTCTAGAGAGGACCTTTGGCACAACCTTGCCTTGCGTCGCCAGGTGCCTTTTCTGCAGGAGGAGGAGGCTGGAGATGGGCGTGTGGCAGCAGTGAACCCTGTGGACAGTGAAGATGAGGAGGCAGAGGATGAGGATGAGGACAACAGAAGTGTAATAATTCGTCAATACATACAGGTAAAACAGTGTAAATTCACATTTAATTGACAGTTTTGTGTTTGACATTGTCATTGGCAGGCTGTTTTTCCCACTTCTATGGCCACTCACTGTACCCTTAGGCATCTCTACTTGCAGATATTTGTGCCCCACTATCACTCCTGGTGTGTTGATTGCAGTCAACTACAGGTCTTTCCTAAGTATACATTATTGTACAGTTGAATTGCAATGTTTAAACCTGGAAAAACGAATGCATACTTAAATCATTTGACATACTCCATACTTGTATTTTTTCAAAGAGTGTTTATTTAAGTGCTAAGAAGTAGAGGAATGGGTGGGGTTGATGATGGAAGAAAGTCCAGGATAGAGTCCAGTCTATTTGTATCACAGGTGCATTGTCCAAGGAGGCATCGGAAGGGGAGCAATGGCAGTTCAAGGTGGACAGGGTGACAGAGTGGGACACACAAGTGACAATCAGGAGAGTCTTATTTCCTGGGGGCAATAGTCTCTGGCTTCAGCCTGGATCGCAGGGAATATTTAGGGGGTGGTTCTCCTTCTGCAGGGGGAGGGATGCTGGTGGCCTGTTGTTCCTGTGGTGGGACCTCCTGTTCACCAGCGGCAGCGGAGGTGGAGGGTTGTTCATCAGTTTGGCTAGTGTCAGAGGCCCGGTGGTGTGCCACCGCCTCCCTCATACTGTTTGCCAGCACCCCTGCAATAGAGACCAGGGTGGTGTTGATGCCCTTCAAGTCCTCCCTGGTCCCCAGGTACTGTCCCTCCTGCAACCGCATGTTCTCCTGCAACTTGTCCAGAATCTGGCCCAGCGTATCCTGGAAATGTTGGTATGCTCCCAGGATCACAGTGAGTGCCTCCTGGAGAGTCAGTTCCTCTCCATGTCGCACAGCAGTCCTCCCACTTTCCCTGTTGTCCTGTTCCTCTGTCCCCTGAACCGTGTGCCCCCTGCCACTGACCCCAGGTCCCTGATCGCCCTGTGTTTGTGGGGTGACCTGGTATCCCTGTAGTGGTGGACACACTGCTGATTGACGTGTCCTGGGCACAGAGGTATGGGCCCACTGGGTGGGTGCCTTGGTGGTGTTTCCTGAGTGGGGAGGCTCTGTGGTGGTGTGTGACTGTGCCTGGGTAACCGACTGTCCGGAGATCCCTGATGGGCCAGGTTGGTCATCCAGATCCAGGTGACCAGAGCTGCTGTCATTAATGTGGGCCTCTTCTGGGGGGGGACTGGATGTTGCTGGTACCTCTTCTCCAGTGACATTGGCTGGGGTACCTGTGGGGATGTGAATGCAGTGTTATTGTTTCTGCATGTGACATATTGTGCATGGGTGTGTTGCCCTCTATGGTTGTTGTTGTTGTTGCCCTGGAAGATTTGCCTTTGTGTGAGTTGCTATTTGTTGGGCTAGGTGATTCTCTCCAGTGTGCATGCAGTAGTGATAGGTGTCCATGAAGGTCTGTGAGGGGTGTCCATGCATTGGTATTGCATGCAGGGCTTCGTATTGGGATGAGTGGGTTGTGATGGTGGAGTATGTGGGAGGTGGCGATGTGATGGGAGTCAGGGTAAGTGTGGGGGTTTGTGATGGCATGCAGGTAGGGGGGTGATAGAAATAGAGATTTGACTTACCAGAGACCAGTCCTCCTCCTATTCCTGCCAGGCCCTCAGGATGCATGATTGCCAAGACTTGCTCCTCCCATGTTGTTGTTTGTGGGGGAGGAGGACTGCCAGTCCTCTGTACAGCTAGTTGGTGTCTTGCTGCCACGGAACACACCTTCCCTTGTAGATCGTTCCACCTCTTCCTGATGTCATCCCTTGTTCTGGGGTGTTGTCTCACGGCATTGACCATGTCTACAATCCTCCGCCATAGCTCCATCTTCCTAGCAATGGATGTCTGCTGCACCTGTGGTCCAAATAGCTGTGGCTCTACCTGGATGATTTCCTCCACCATGACCCTTAGCTCCTCATCTGAGAACTTGGGGTGTCGTTGTGGTGCCATGGGTGTAGTGTGAGTGGTGTGGGTGAGTGTGTGTTGGCTGATGTGTTGGGGTGTGTGATGTAAGGTGCGTGGTGATCACGTGATGTTATGTGGCTCTGGTTGTGGGGTGCTCTTGCTGTATCTCTGTCTTGTGGCAATTATTTCTAGTCGTAAAGGGATGTGGCTGTTGTGGGTGTGTGTTTTATAGTAGTGTGGGTGTGGTGTGTGTATGGGTGTCAGGTGTGTGTAGTTTGAATTGTCCAATGTAGTGTAGTTTTTCTTGAGTGTGTGTATTTTGAGCGCAGCGGTATGTCCCCCAATGGTTTACCGCCATTGAATGCCCGCCGCGGTGATTCGTGGGTCATGGGCATAGTTCTGTTGGTGAAATGGTGTGGGTTGTTCTACCGTCAGTTTATCACTGACCTTTGGGCTGGCAGACTTGTGTATGTGGCTGTATAGTGACAGATTGGTATTTGTGTGTCATAATATGGTTGGCGGTTATCCGCTGCAGCAGCATTATGTTGGCAGCAGTTGGCATGGCGGTAAGTGGGATTCACCACCAATGTCATAATGAGGGCCTTAATCGCTTAATACAATGTCTTGTACATTCTTGCAAGCTATTAACCAAAAGCAGTATGTTGGATTACTGGGTATTTCAATACAAATTCATTTCAGGATTTTCCGGATGGCCATGAGGATCCCAACCAGGGACACCTCCAGAATGTCGGTGATCAGGTTAAGCCAAGTGAATGTCTGTGCAGCGCGCTAGGTGAATATATGATCTTCCAGCTTAGCTGCATGGGCTATATAATTTTAAATGGCTGCTTCCCCCAAGCTGTGTCACCCAAATGGACAAAATCTGATGGGAAAACCTGTTCCTACCTTAACAACACAATTTACAATGCCGAAATGTATCCCCTAGTAAAGTCTTTTTACAACTCTTTGCGGGCTGAGAGTGATGATTGTCTGCAGGTCATTATGCTGTCATTCTCCTTGCCGCAACACTTCCAGGCACCGGAAGCAGAGTGAGCCTCCTTTCCAACTAAACAGTTTCTGGCTACAGGGGAGGAAGTCAGCCATAAGGGCAATAGCGTGAAAATGGTTGCTTACTCCCCACCCTAAGGCTCAGGCTCTTCAAACCCTGATTGGGATTTGGCCCACCTTACAACTCAAATAGAGCATGTCATAATGAAAGGAAGATCAGATGGGGCCCCTGGACCAAATGATGGCGTAGTGCCGTAATACAACCTATCCATAAAAGAGGCTCTGGAGCTGATCCGCACAACTACAGGTTAATAGCTCTCCTGAACAAAGAGGCGAATTACTATGCCAGTCTTCTCTTGGAAGACCTACAGCTTTGGGCAGAACAAGGGCGGCTAATCCCCTTCAATCAACAGGGTTCACAGCAAAATCAGGCACCCTTTATATTTTAACGGATAACTGTCCTGATGGATAAAGTAATAGTCTCAAATCGTTTATGCACTGCAAGTTCCAAGGGGAGCCCCGTGGGCCAAATTACAGAGTTGGGGGTATCCCCCAGAAGCTTCTGGACACCATAATTCAGCTGCATACAGGCATGTGGGTACGGATTAAGCTGGGGGATGGCACACAACTGTACAGGAAAATCTTGACGTCATGAGTAGTGAAGCAGGGGTGCGTTTTAGCACCTCTGATGTATAATTTCTTCTTAGCAGACCTACCGTAGCTACTTTATGCTTTCAATAGTCATCCGCCAAAAATGGGTGAAGTACATTTTAGCAATCTGCTGTATGCAGATGATCTTGCATTATTCAGCCATACTAGAACGGGACTGCAAGGCTTACTTGACCAGCTGTACATTTATACAGTCACTAATAACCTAGAGGTGAATCTGAAGAACTAGAAGGTTGTAACATTTGGTAGGAAAAAATAGAGGGGCAGAGGCTGGCACTATAACAGTAACAAACAGTCACTCAGTGTACAGCTGGTTACACAGTGGATCGAGCTTAAAAATACTTAGGGGTTTACCTTGATGCCGGATGCTCTTTCATGAAGTATAGGAAAGAGGTCGAAGGTAAAGCCCTGACTCTTCTGGTGACTCTGTCAAAATTAAAGCTACCATTGGGTCCAAACCTCTTGCCATTATTAAAAGTTATGACGGCCAAGATTTCTCCTTCAATATCCTACAGTAGGGAAATCTTATTAGGTGTTTACAATAGCTTACTGAATAAACTCGTCATAAAAATCTATAAGCAAGTTTTGCACCTTCTGAGGTTCTCGTCCACTGCCCAGATTAGGCTTCAATTTGGCTTATCAAACCAACGGGCTGTCGGTGCCAGAGCCTACCTTAATATGGGTCCTAAACTACTAAGGGCCCGGGTTGGCAGCTTAGAGGCACTACTAGGCTCTGAAATAAGTAGCAGCAGCTCTGGCAAAGCACATTGTTGGTTTTCTGAAGAATCCAAGTGATTGCTTGATGCACATGATCTTTGGATGAGTGACCTCAGTCACCTCAACTTTAAAATGAGTGTCAACAAACGTATACGCCTTTGGTCATTTCATTTCGATAGAGCCTTAGTTGAAAAACGTAGTCACGCTTGGGCAGTTATAGGCAATTACCAGCCAGCAGCCCTAGCATCATACCTTTCTTCTATGTATTCCACCAAGCTGAAGGCAAGATTTATGAGCCTCAGACTAGAGGAGCGGACATTTCTGAAACATTTAGCTAACTGGCGTTGCCCAAGAGAGGATATAGTATGGAGCGGCTGTGGTGGCAGTGAAGAAGCATTCAAACATGTTGTCCGCCTCTGCCCAACATTACTGAATGAACGCAGGACTAGACTGCGGGTGGAATGAAACAGACTGGGAATACCATGTGCTGGCAGGCAAGCAGTGCCTCTTTAAACCCAGATAACACAGTTTTGAACATTTTGCTAACAAAATATGTTCTCACTGCGTCCTCTAAGTTCAGTTGGCTAGGGGCCAGGCCGGTGGCCTCATAGCCTCCTATTAATTATATGTCAATTATTCATTAAGGACTTTTGCACAGTTCCTTCTGTCTTCAGGATATTAGCCTCACATTTTTTATTATCGATTATGAGATTCTGTGTTATATTATTGATTGGTTGAGAGAAACAATTCAAATGGATTTCACTCCTAGAGAGAGTAGTCTGCTGCCCTCGAGTGCAAACTGAGCGGTTCGGTATTGCACAAGCACTTTATTTAACCATTGCGCTACTACCTCCTGAGTGAAAATTTATGACTAACTCCATGGCAGCCAGCTGAGTGGGCCCCCTGAGGTTATCTAAGTGAATTTGTGTGTAGAACTGCCACCCTAAGGATTTACATTCCATTATCCTGTTCAATGTTGCACTAGCACTTCATGAATCCAATGCTCTACTACCTTTTGGGGGATAATATGTGCCTAATTTTATTGCAGCTAGTTGAGGGGGTCCCCTGAGGTTTACCCAAGTGATTCTGTGTGTAGAGTGGCTGCCCCAAGGATTTACATTTCTATTATACTGTTTGATGTTGCACTAGCACTTTATTAATCCACTGTACTATTACCTCTTAAGTGACAATTTGTGCCTAACTTCGTTGTAGCTAACCAAGGGGGTCCTCTGAGGTTAACCCAAGTGAGCCTGTGTGTAGAATGGCTGCTCCAGGGACTAACATTTCAATTATACTGTTAGGCTGCTACCCTTGAGGGAAAACTGTCTATCTTACAGTTTATTGCACTTTCTATTTGATAACACTGCTGCTATTTTAGGTCTTTGTAATTCTGCAATGTGTTTTTAGAGTAAGTATAATGGCTATTCTTTGTTTTATCATAGGTTTTTATTTTATTTTATTGTGAATATGTATAGTTAACGTTGCGTTATGCGCCCAGCGCGCTTTGTTAATTGTAATAGTTTTAACTAATCTTAAACAATAAAGATATTTTCACCTGCTAACTCGTAATTGAAGTTTACTTTACTGTCACTGGGAGTTACCAAGATACAGATCATGCTCAACTCTGAAATGTGTCTGGCTACCCCGCTCCATCTTGATCAGCTAACCTAGATGAAACTATTGAGGATAGGAAGGACAGCTTACTCAGTGTACAAAACAATGATCCCAAAGGCCTCAAGATGCATCACCAGAATGGTATTAGAAGCAGACACATTCACAATGCATTGGCCACATGATAATTCCAGTTGCATATACGACAAGCTCCTGGGTCTGCCTGTATCACACCTAACTAGGCATCATAATGGCCAAAGATATATATTGCTTAGTCACTGTTTTGCCTGCACTGGTGGCAAGATTGCATTCTCAGGCCATCCTCCAAAGTGCTAATGAGCTGCACATTTTAACAGCTGCTTGACTCAAATAGAATTGGCATGCTTCACAAATGTCAGGTCAATACAACCAATACCATGGCTCCTTGCCACAATAAGATTAACTGCAAAATAACTTTGTACAATGTCAAAGCTTAGTGTAACACTAAATTGTTGGTGATAGATGACAGAATACAACCAGTAACAATGTATCTTTTGCATCAACAGGTTAAGCTGCCACTGGGCACACAGAGGCCACAGAAGAGACGGCCCACCCTGGATGAAACCCTCATTGAAGAAGAAACTCCTGGACGTCTGGATGTAAAGGACAGTTCTGGCCCATCTGGGCAACCTGCTCAGCCACCATCAGTGAGTCTCACTATGAGTCTCACTGTAGCCACATCAACATCTCCCAGCCCGGTTCCCTCAACATCACAGTCAACCATTCTCCCCCAAACCTGTGTACCGAACACAGTGTATACCATCTTGTGCCCCTCAGTCCTAGATCCTGAGGTGCAGCAAAACACTTCAGACAATGCACGTCCAGGAACAATTGGGAGAAGAGAGGACACCCTGTGGCTAGGGCACAGACCCAGGGGGTAGGGTTCATGGGGGGGATGCTGTTGGACAAGAAAGTGAGGCCACAAGAGCTGCTCTTGGCCAGGACACCATCAGACATGTCTTAGGGGTCTACCAGGAGTCCCAAGGTGTGATGGACCAAGTCTTGATGGAACTCTGGGAAATCAAGCAGCTGTAGAGGAACATCAATAGGGTCATGCATGAACAATGGGAGGCTCACAATATCAACATGGCCTCCCTAACAGGGGTGATGAGGGACATTAACACCACCCTGAGCAGGGCTCTTCAACATTACTCCATCCCTTCCTTTGTCGCATCAACAACAGGTCCTTCCTCATCAGTGCCCACCACTGGAAGAGAAGCCCTGCCAGAGAAACAAGCACCAGACACCCCTGACTCTATAGCAGTAGATTCTCCCCACCATGCAAGCAGGGATGTCTGATGAAGAATCCAGGAGGTGCGGATGGCAAGACACCAACCGCTGCCAGAAAGTGATCTCTTCCTAAAGGAACTTCTTTGTGTGACACACATTCACTCGGTTGACTGATCCTGAACCACCTACTAGCTCTTTTTTCTTTTCTGTTAAAATGTTATTTACTCCATCAACACTATAATACATTCACCCATCACAAACTCATTGTCTGCTTGCTTAATTTCATCATTTTGCTATGTAGAGATGTAGGACCATGTGAATCATTTGATGAGGACATAACTTACTTGTGCAATCAGGGATATGTTACAGGTATACAGTGTCCTGCTCAGGATTACAGCCATTACACACAAGCACATGCATTCCATTGTCTGGTCACACCAAAGATTTTATTCCAGTGTACAGCACATAGGCTGCCCATATGTCTGGACCTTTTTGACACAAGAATGTTGACTCATACGGCGTCAAAGTACACATTCCAGGGTACAGCCCCCCAGACCATGGAATGGAGCGATTTATCAGACATTGTCCTGTAGACTAGGCAAACATTAAAGTGGAAGATGACAGCAGATTGAGCCTTATCACATCCCACACCAAAGAAATCCAACATCACATAATGCAATAAACAGACAAATGGCAGTGCAACAATCCCTGATCACAGGCCCATTATAATTCAATGACCATACATCTGGAGGTATGACACAAACATATACGAGTGTTGTCGCACAGGTACTGTGGCTTGCAATGGTGAAACACATTTACAGCTACATACAGGTCATACAAGAATAGTGTTTAGCCAATGTGAAGGGTGAATGACTTACTCACAATCGACTACATAATCCATGCCCACATGAGAACACTCAGGATGCAATCGAACCAACACAGCACACAAAAGCACGTCCAATGTGCACTTCTGACCTTCTACACAAACACTGCACAAGCTGCCTAGGTACAGGTCTCATACACCCCAAATCTGTGACCTACATTACCTGGAACAATCCATGTGCACTTCGTATGTCAGAACAGCATCAGATCCCTGCTAATGTCACAACTCTGAAATGCCCACATGAGGATGTCATGGTGACGGTACCTGTACAAAGACAAAACAATGAGTATAGGCTTGAAAACATACCTATTACACAAATCACATAGCAAGCAACTGGAAATGTAATTATATTGCAAGGAATAAGAAACAAACAAAACAACATCATCAAAGTGGAGATATGTCAAAGGGTAACTCTTCAAACAGCCTCTTGAATGCAGAGTATCTGCTCCATAGTTGTTGCTAAAACACTCAGCTCCATACAGTCTTATAACTGCAGTTCATTGTACAGTCACAGTCATTACATCACATGACATACTTCCACTCATGAAAAGTAGTTGTTGATGAGATTTTCCAAGAAATCAGCTCCTTCCTCTTCAATCAATCAATCAATCAGGAATTTATAAAGCGCACTACTCACCCGTGAGGGTCTCAAGACACTGAGGAGGGAAGGGAGGAGAAGGGGGTGGGGAGAGGTGGGGAGAGGTGCAGCATCTGCTCGAACAGCCAGGTCTTGAGAAGTTTCCTGAAGGTAAGGAGGTCTTTGGTCTGGCACAGGTGGGTGGGAAGAGTGTTCCACGTTTTGGCAGTGAGGTGTAAAAATGATCTACTGCCAGTTGTAGTTCTGCGGAGGCGTGGGATGGTGGGTGGGTGAGGTCGGCGGAGCAGCGATGCCTGGTCGGGGTGTAGAAGGAGAGTCGTCTGTTGAGGTATTCTGGTCCTGTGTTGTGCAGTGCTTTGTGAGCGTGGGTGAGGAGTTTGAAGGTGATTCTCTTGATGACTGGGAGCCAGTGCAGGTTTTTCAGATGGTCTGTGATGTAGCAGTGGCGGGGGATGTCCAGGATGAGGCGTGCAGAGGTGTTCTGGATGCGTTGCAGCCTCTTCTGGAGTTTGGCTGTGATCCCTGCGTAGAGGGCATTGACATAGTTAAGCGCGCTGCTTACGAGGGCTTGGGTGACTGTTCTTCTGGTTTCGGTGGGTATTCATTTGTAGATCTTTCGGAGCATGCGGAGGGTGTTGAAGCAGGAGGAGGAGATGACATTGACTTGCTGGGTCATGGATTGTGAGGGGTCCAAGATGAATCCTAGGTTGCGTGTGTGGTCGGTGGGAGTCGGAATGGTTCAGAAGGGGGCAGGCCACAAGGAGTCATCCCATGCGGAGGGGGTGGAGCCAAAGATGAGGCATTCCGTCTTGTCGGAATTGAGCTTGAGGCAGCTGCTCTTCATCCATTCGGCGAAGGCCTTCATTCCTTTGTGGAGGTAGGTCTTGGCGGAGTCCTTGGTGAGGGAGAGGATCAGCTGGGTGTCATCGGCGTATGAGATGATGTTGAGGTTGTGAGATCGGCGATGTTAGGGAGTGGGGCCCTGTAGATGTTGAAGAGGGTCGGGCTGAGGGACGAACCCTTGGGTATGCCGCAGATGATTTTGGTGGCCTCCGAGTGGAATGGGGGAGGCGGACTCTGTGGGTTCTGCAGGTGAGAAAGGAGGTGACCCATTCCAGGGCTCTGTCGCGGATTCCAGCATTGCTGAGGCGTGAGCGTAGGGTGTGGTGGCAGACGGTGTCAAACGCGGCCGAGAGGTCCAGGAGGATGAGGGCCATAGTTTAGCCGCTGTCCAGTATGGTTCTGATGTCATTGGTGGCGGCGATGAGCGTGGTTTTGGTGCTGTGGTTGCTGCGGAATCCAGATTGGGAAGGGTCCAGGGTGTGGTTCTCCTCGAGGAAGCAGGTTAGTTGTCTGTTGACAGGCTTCTTGATGAGGAAGCGGGTTAGTTGTCTGTTGACAGCCTTCTCAATAACTTTTGCTGGGAAGGGGAGCAGGGAGATAGGCCGGAAGTTCTTGAGGTCCTTTGGGTCTGTCTTGGATTTTTTGAGGAGGGTGTTGATCTCGGTGTGTTTCCAACTCTCCAGGAAGGTGGCGGACTTGAAGGAGCTGTTGATGATCTTCCATAGTTGGGGGGTGATGACAGAGCTTGCTTTGTTGAGGATGTGGTGAGGGCAGGGGTCAGATGGAGAGCCGGAGTGGATGGTGTTCATGATTTCATTGTCGGGGGTCCAGGAGAGCAGGAGGTTGGTCGGAGGTAAATCTGTGGTTTTTGTGGTTGCCGGTCTCGGTGCTGAAGCTGTCGTGGATGTCTGCAATCTTGCAGTGGAAGTAGGAGGCTAGGGAGTCACAGAGGTCTTGGGATGGCGGGATGTCGTTGGAGCTGGGGTTGGAGAGTTCCTTCACAATGTTAAAGAGCTCCTTGTGGCTTTGTGCATTGTTGTTGATTCGGTCTTTGAAGGCGGTTCTCTTGGCGGCTCGGATTAGTCGGTGGTGTCTGCGGATGGCATTTTTGAAGGCTGTGAGGTTGTCCAGAGTCTGATCTTGGTGCCACTTTCATTCGAGTCTTCGGCAGCTTTGCTGAGATTCGTGGAGGTCGGCGGTAAACCTGAAGGCCTTTCTGTCGGTTCATCTGTTGGAGGGATTCTTGATTAGGGCGAGAGTATTGGCACAAGTGTTGACCCATTGCCTGAAGTTGCGGGCAGGGCAGCTGCATCAGTGTCGATGGGTGGGTTCTGGGAGAGGGTCGCAATAAGTTGGTCTTCTGTGACCTTGTTCCAACTGCGGTGGGGGATCCGTTGTGGGTGGTGGTGTGTTGTGGGTTTCTTGAAGGAGAAGTGGATGCAGCTGTGGTCTGTCCAGTGGAGTTCGGTGATGTGGCTGAGAGATGTGATTGCTGGCGGAGAAAATAGGGTTGAGTGTGTGTCCTGCGGAGTGGGTTGGTGTCGTGACGAGCTGTTTGAGGCTGATGTTGGAGAGGTTGTAGAGCAGGGTGGCGGTGTTGTTGTCGTTGGTGTTCTCGAGGTGGAAGTTTAAGTCTCCGAGGAGTATGTAGTCAGTGGATACGTGCTGATGATGTCGGTAATGGAGTCACTGAACTGCTGTCGTGGGTCGGGGGCCTGTAGACGAGGATCCCTCGGAGTGTGGTGTTTGGGTCAGTGTGGATTTGGAAGTGCAGGTGTTCGGCGGTGCTGAGGGTGTCTTCAGTGTTGGTCGTGATCCTGAGGGTGTTCTTGTTGATGATGGCAATGCCTCCTCCTGGTTTGTTGGAGCGGTCCCTGTAGGTGATCTTGTAGCCGTCTGGGATAGCTACTGGGTGCTTGTGAATGGAGCAGGTGTTGAGGAGGATACATCTGAAATGGTTGTGTCCTGCCTTGGTGGGTGGGTCATTGGTGTGGAGGCTAGTGAAGGTGGAGTTCCGGCAGGAGAAGGGTCCGCGGGTGGTTGCGGGGAGGATTGAAGGCAGGCAGTAGAGCAGCCAGTGTTGAGTGCGCGGAGGGTGGCGTCTTCGTCGTGAAGACATGTGTGGCGGCGGTGGGGATGGGAGCCAGGGGTTCTGGTGCTGGGCACGGTCCAGGCGTGGATGGGCGCAGACGGGCTTGCCTTTGGTGCGCCAGCGGTGCACCCATGCAGTGGCCTCCATTAAGTATGGAGGTGGGGGGAGGAAAGGACAGCTGGGACGCAGGAGGTGGACAAAAAAACGGTGCGAAAAGGGGGCGGAGCCAAAAAGGGGGCAGAGCTGAAAAAGGGGGCAGGGTCAAGGGGGCAGCAGTGTAGGGGGAGAGAAAGAGAAGGGGAGAGCGAAAGTGAGAGAGAGAGAGTGAGAGAGAAACGAAGAAAAGGAGCACTAAGGGACAGTAGTGAAGCAGAGCAGAGAGCAAAGCAAAGCAAAAGGAGGAGAGAGGCAGAAGATAGCCTAGTAGAAAAGCAGAGCTCTCCCACTAGACACCAGGGATGAGGCGCAGGCAGAAGCCTGCGGGTGGAGGAGAGCCTCAGACTCATGACAGGGTTCAGGAGTTCAGAGGAGCCAGGGAAAGGGCTGTACTTACAGGGTGGGGCCACGGGAGGCAGAGCAATGCACTTGTCAGGTCTTCACCACAGTCATCCTCACTTGGCATTTCAGGATTCTCACCTGGTGGCACTGCAGGCTCCCCCTTCTCTGGGGTACATGGGATAATCTTCTGCAGGATGCTATATTGAAGCATGCACCATGCCACAGTGATCTGACACACTTTTACAGGTGAGTAGAGGAGAGCTCCAACAGTTCTGTCCAGGCACATAAAGCTGGCCTTCAGGAGCCCAAAAGCCCGCTCCACTCCCCGCTGTGTTCTTCCATGGGCCTCATTGAAGTGGTCTTCCCCTGGCGTAGATGATTCATTAGTGGTGTCAACAACCAAGGATGGTTTGGATATGCGGAGTCTCCTGTAAAGTAAAGGGACATATGTGCAACAGTGAGTCACTCACTTCATTATTTTAGCACCAGACATTGCACACACACAAACAGGACATATGTGACTTAGCAACCAGCCAGGCCCTCTCTGGGTACAGTTGTAACATCCGCTGGGATATGGTGCTGTTCTGCATTATGAAGGAATCGTGGGCTGAACCAAGATAATGGGCAGAGACGTGTGAAATGTAAAGATCTACTTAACAGATAACTTGCATGTTGATGGAATGGAAGTTTTTTCTGTCATGATAAACTTGTTCATTGGCCTGAGGTAGGACCAAGCCAACATGTGTGCCATCAATGGCCCCCACCACATGTGGGATGCATGCAAAACCATAAAAGACAGCCTTCACATAGGCTAAATCCTCACGCCGGGGAAACCGGAAAAAGCCCTCATTATGTGTCTGGTGGTAATTACTGCCAACCGCCGTGCTGGCGCCCACCAAAAGACCACCGGTGGCAATCATACCGCCTTATTATGAGTACAAAAAGTCAACCCATCAAAAAACAGCCAAATCCATGACACCGCCAGGGCCAACAACTGTGGAAAGTCGAAAGTCTGCAATCTCCCACCGCCACCCCAACAAAAGACCGCCCACCAAATTCTGATCCACAAATCAGCACAGTACGGACCGCCACGGTGAATAATGGCACCCACCAACAACAACTGCACACATAGGATAATGCGAAACCCTCACACCTGAGACACATACACACACTTGACACACCCACACACAACACCATAAAATACACACTCATCCCACCATCATTTCTAACGCCAAATCAAAGCCAGCCAACAACTACCAGACACTCACTATGCTCACAGACCATAGACACATCACACACAAGTGCACACTACTCACATCACACACAATGGCACCCCCTAAGCACCCCCGCTTCACTGCAGGGAGCTGCGGACCATGGTGTACGAAATACTCAGGGTCGAGCCACAGCTATTTGGAGCAAAGGTACAGCAGACATCCATCACCTGGAAAATGGATCTATGACAGAGGATTGTCAATAAGGTCAATGCAGTGAGAAACTATCCACGCATTATGGACGACATAAGGAAGAGGTGGAACGACCTGCAGGGGAAGTTACGTTCCATGGCATCACAACATCAAATTGCAGTACGGAAGACTGGCGGTGGTCCCCCCCTCCACCCGAATACAGCAACTGGGAGGACAAGGTCTTGGCTATCCTGCACCCGGAGTGCCTCATTGGACTCACTGGACGACTGGACTCTGGTAAGTCATCTATACTCCCCTCACATTTGCCACGTCTGCAATACATGTCTCACCCTACCCCGTCACTACCACTAAACACCCTATCCGATACACATCCCCCAAACACACATACCCATATCCTCTGCATGGCCACACCTCCTCACCATCCCCCAAAACATCCCTCTATGCACAATGACGATCCCCGGCATGTACTGTAGGCTACACTACATTACCCACAATTCACCACCAATCCCTCAACTAACAATGCATGACATCCATCCCTAAAGGCCCCTGCATGCAGACTACTGGGGAAAGAAGCAAATTAAACAGGTGACAAGTGCTTGAAGGGATATGGCAATGACAGGATAGGGTGCAGAAAACAGGAGACTCCCATGCCAATGGTACCTACTATTACATTAGACACATATACCATGTACATTGTACAAAGTGACAGTACTATCAATGCCATATCCCCTATGGCACTACAACTTCTCCATCATCCACAAGTCACAATGCCCATACATTGCAGGAGTCAAAAAACAATACTTGTTCTACCACACAGGTACCACTGCCCATGCCACCCAGACGGAGGTGCAAAGAAGAGCAAGTCCACCAACAGAAGAAGGCCCCAGAAACGACAATCCAGCTGGATGTCTGGACCCAGATGACTACCCTGGCCCATCGCACAGCCCAGGACACTCACCCCTTAGAAGCCGCACCCAGGACACCATTGACTCCCCCACAACTCAGCTATCACCATCAGCTGTGGCCCAATGCCGCTACACCAGTATCACCAGGCCACTGACTGTCTTCCCACCTGTACAGTGACCAGAGTCACCACCAACCACCAGGCAGGATGATAAAGGTCCCAGTGCAAGTGGGACTGGGAGATCTGTGCTGGGGACACAAGGACAGGGGTCCAAGGGCCACTTGGAGGGTATCAGTGGCCCAGGGGGGAGGGTCAAGGAAGGGCTCTGCTGCCCTTGTGGCCATCTCAGAGATCCTGGGGGCATACCACCACTTCCAGGACAGGATGGGCCAAATCGTGCCCATGTTGCAGGAGAACCAGAGGCTGCAGGTGGCACACCAGTAGGAGGCCATGCAAAATGGAAACAACTGAATGCCAGCATGGCCACCATTGCAGGGGTGCTGCTGAGGATGCCCAACATCATGCCTGAGTCTTCCACCAGCCAGGACACAGCCCAGTCCTCAACCTCAGTAGCAGCCAGTGGAATGGTGACCCTGCCAGAGCACTTACAGGCCACCAGCACCCCTTCAACCCCCTCTACTGTAGCCCAGGAACCCCCTTGCAAATGTGGCCAGAGACTCAGACATCCCAGTGACACTGTAGCCAAGACCAAGCCCACCGCCAGGAAGTGACTCTGCCCTGACCTGTCTCCTTTGTGTGCCACTTAGCCACCTTGTTGACTGTCCACTGCCATATCTGCATTTATCTATGGCCCCATGGACACTGCCCATGTGCTACGAGCAGCTGTGGACATTGCACAAATTGTTCACCATCTGCCCATTCCCTTGCACTGTCTCACTCCTTCAATAAACACTGTTTGAGAACACCAACAGATGTTGTTATTTATTCAAAATGCATGCTATTGAAAACCATCATTTATAATCAGATATGTACAGATGCATGTAAATGTAGAAGGGATCCAATGTACTCAGAGGGGTAGGCTAAGTTCATGTCACAGCTTTTGCCAGGAGTGTCCACAATCATCACCTCTTCCACCATGATGTAGCAATAGCAAAGGGGCAGGCAGCACTACAACACCTCAACTGAAATCCTACCCATGGTAGTCAGATTCACACTGTAACATTTACATGAGACTCACTGGAAGTAGAGCTGAATCAGCTGATTCCTGGAGTCCATATCTTCCCCCTCTCCTTCTCCATCACTATCCTCCATCCCCTTGGGCCCCACCAATGGCAGTGTGCCATCCTCCACTTCCAGGAGTGGAACATATCTCCTGAGGGCCAAATTGTGCAGCATACAGCAGGCTACTATGATCTGGCACACCTTGTTTGGGGAGTTGCACAGGGCTCCTCCAGACATATGCAGGTACCTGAATCTGGCCTTCAGGAGCCCAATAGTCCTCTCAATCAATCTTATGGTACGACCATGGGCATCATTGTTCTAGTTTCCCCCCTGTCCTGGGATTCCTCACAGGTGTCAGCAGCCACTGTATGTTAGGATAGCCAGAATCACCTGGGAAGAGGGGGGAAAGATAGCACATGACACACAGTCGTACAATGCCAAAAGTGTTTAGTCAGGTAGCACTGCAAAAATGTCACATGCACACTCACCAACTAGCCAGGCTCAGTCTCCCTGTAGTTGTGCCATGATTTGTGGGACACTGCTGTTTCCTAAATGTAGGCGTCAGGGACTGATCCAGGGAATCTTGCTGCCACCTGTGAGATGTATTGATCTGCAAGACACACCACCTGCAGGTTTATGGAATGGACGTTTTTGCGGTTCCGATACACTTGCTCAGTGGCTCTGGGGGGCATAATGGGAATATGTGGGCCATCATGAATCACATGAGGGATGTTGGCAATTGCACAAAAATCTGACTTCACTATGGTAAAATCTGCCCTTTGTGGAAATTGTATGTTACTCTGGAGATGTTGCAATAAGGCAGTCAGGACATTTGCCAAGATGTTGCTGAACATTGGTTGTGACACACCGGATGCCAAGCCCACAGTCGCCTGAAATGAACCAGTAGCCAAAACATATAGGACAGATAGTTCTTGTACTGTTGGAGGGATAGCTTAGGGGTTTCGTTTGCAGGCAGTAGAGCAGACTCCAATTGGAAGCACAGCTCACAAATTGTGGCACTGTTCAGACGATAGCAGATGATAATGTGGCACTCTTCATTGTAGCCAGGTCAACAAGGGGTACACTGGAGTAGCCTTCCCTCTCCACAGAGGTCGATGGCTATGGTGGAGAAAAACACAATGATGTGTAGAGGTCAACTGTCTGTATACAGGTATCACATACATTCATACACAACTCTGCACACACATTACTGTAGAATGTTGTGGGCAGCCATTGTACACATTAATGACGTGTAGAGATTGGTGTGCCAGGGACATATACAACTGTAGGCTTGCATGCTACCATGCTATTGGACATTGCGGGCCTTATTTATACTTTTTGGTGCAAAACTGCACTAAGGCAGTTTTGGCCCAAAATTTTTTGCACCGGCTTGCACCATTTTTTAGCACCAGCTGGGCACCATATTTATGGAATGGTGCAAGCCGGTGCAAAGGGTAGGCTAGCTTAAAAAAAAATGACGTTAGGCAGTTTTGAGTCAAAATAAATGATTCTGACCAGATTAGCATCATTTTTTGACGCTAAGGGGCATATTTATACTCTGTTTGCACTGAATTAGCGTCATTTTCTTTTTTACTCTAATTCAGTGCAAAACTAACTCCATATTTATACTTTGGTGCTAGACCCGTCTAGCACCAAATTTATGGAGTTAAAGTCATTTTTGGGAAGTGGAAACCTACCTTGCCTTAATGAGATGCAAGGTAGGCGTTCCCGTGCAAAGAAATGACTCTATGGCCTTAACACCATATTTATACTCCCATGTAAAAATGGTGCAAGGGAGGGAGGAGGGGTCCAAAAATGGGGCAAAGCTTGCTTTGCCCCATTTTTTAAGACCTGGGTCAGGGCAGGCGTTAGGGGACCTGTGGCCCTATTTCCATGGTGGAACACCATGGAATAAGCCCAGAGGTGCCCTCCCTAGGCCCTAGGGGCGCCCCCACCCACACTAGAGGGACTGTGAGGATGGGGGACCCCATCCCAGGTAAGTACAGGTAAGTGCATTTTCTATTTTTGAAAGTGCCATAGAGGGGCCCTGAAACGGGCCCCCATACATGGCACAGGGTGCAATGGCCATGCCCAGGGGACCCCTGTCCTCTGTGCTGGCCACTGGGGTGGTGGGCATGACTCCTGCCTTTTCTAAGGCAGGAGTCATGGGGTATGGTAGGTTTAGCACCATAAAATGACGCTAATCTGGTTAGAGTCATTTTTTTTACTCTAACCTGCCTAAAGCCATTTTTTGGTACTAAACCCTCTTCTTTCATACTGCCAGCCCCACCCGACTAAAGTCATTTTTTAAAACTCTAGCCTACCCTTTGCACCGGCTTGCACCATTCCATAAATATGGTGCCCAGCTGGTGCACAGAAATGGTGCATGCCGGTGCTAAACTTTTTGGTGCAAAACTGAGTTAGTGCAGTTTTGCAGCAAAAAGTATAAATAAGGGCCAATATTTTGTAAGTTTGCACAACTTTTGCGTTATAAAATGACGTTAATGCGGTGCAAAAAAAGTTTAAATCAGGGCCTTGGTCCTAGATGGGTCTAGCACCAAAGTATAAATATGGAGTTAGTTTTGCACCGAATTAGAGTAAAAAAAAAATGACACTAATTCGGTGCAAACAGAGTATAAATATGCTGCAGAGTATAAATATGCCCCTAAATATGGCGTTAAGGCCATAGAGTCATTTTTTGCACGGGAACGCCTACCTTGCATCTCATTAAGGCAAAGTAGGTCTCCACTTTCAAAAAATGACTTTAACTCCATAAATTTGGTGCTAGAGGGGTCTAGCACCAAAGTATAAATATGGAGTTAGTTTTGCACCGAATTAGAGTAAAAAAAATTACTCTAATTTGGTGCAAACAGAGTATAAATATGCCCCTGCATGTGTAACTTCACCGTTTTGACTCTCATAGGTATTACTATTCTGCCATATACACTGTCCCTGTACTGTGTATACACAAGTTGACCTCGTAAAATGGCAGCCCCTTATCAGACATGTGGGGGAAAGGTGGAAGTGACATCATTCCGCTGGCATTAGTCGTCATGGCGGTAGGCGGTCAGAACCGCTGTGCAACTCCTCATTGGTTAGCATTAGTGTCTATAGGGAATAGGGGGCAATCGTGATCAGCTCCGGCGGTGACGGTGCACACAGTGGCGGTCCTCACTGCCATTTTGTGTAGCCCTCACCACTTGACTCCTGTACCTCCAGAAGGCCACTACTCAACTGTGTGTGCTGCGGTGTCCTGCCTCTGGTTGTAGAAATGGCACGTGCTACAGGGGAACAAGCCCCGGCCTTCACCTCAGAGGAGTTGGAGAAGCTTGTGGACGGGGTCCTACCCCTGTATGCCAAGCTTTATGGCCGACCAGGAGACCAGGTTAGTGGCAATATTACATCCTAGGAGTGTGTGCTAATGCAGCGGATGCATGTGTGTGTGACTGTTGGATGTCGCAATGGATAGGTGAAGTGTCACAGGACGTATGTGTGTAGGAGCATGATTGGGAGTCACTGTTTGAGGTACAGACACATGTGGTGTTGTATCCCAAGTATGAGTGTGGAAGCTAGACCTATAGTATGTTTTTTCTATGTGTCTCCCATGCACGATAGCGCTCATCAGAAGAAGGGGATGTGGAAAGCAATCGCAAAGGTAGTGCGGACCCTGGGGGTCTGCAACCAGCAGAGCACACACTGCAGAAAGCGGTGAGTGGACCTGAGACGCTGGGCCCGGAAGACCACAGAGGCACAGCTGGGGATGGCCTCCCAACGAGGAAGCGGTGCACGTCAGACCCTGACCCCCCAATGGTCTGCATTCTGGGGGGGGGGGCAATCTGGAATTGGATAGGAGCTTGAAGGCAGCACAGCAGCCATTATGGGATGAGTACCACCACTATTCTTTGTACTGTGTAGCTGGGTGCAGTAGGGTGGGTAGCAGGTGGTAGTGGGGTCATGGACAGGTGTGGGCATGCAACTGACCCCCTGGGTCACTGGGATTGTGCAGTTATCTGGGTATGGGTGGGCATGTGGCCATGTAACAACTCCTTTGGGTTAGCCTGTGGATCTGATGTACCACCTCATCAATTTGTCACATTGTAGTGGAACTGAATCACTCCCAGATTGCCAAGGTCTGCCTGGAAGGGGATGTAGGGACTGAATGGTGATGTGGTTGGCCAGTATAGCGTCAGTATGTCAGTGTAGTGTGGGAGTTGGATTCCTTTTCGTAGGTACTTACTTTAACCTGTAAGATGCCTGGGGCGAGCGGGCCTCGTCCTCACACACGGTTCCCATGCGCCAGAGATGAGACAAGCTCATCCTGCACCTGGCCCACTGGGAGAGCGCTAGCGCTCCCCCGTGGGCCTCCTATCCACAGCCCCCCTTCAGGGATGGAAGGGGAATCACTTACCCTTCCACCCGACCCGCTGAAACCGTCCCCCAGTGACATCTGATGACGTCAGCACGCGATCGTGTGCTGACCTCATCAGAAGTCACCTCCCATCGTGATGCGGAAGAGAAATGCTAAGCATTTCTCTTCCTCTCGGGAGTAGGGGGCAGGCAGAGGCATGAAAGGAAAGGAAAGGCCTTTGTTTGTGTGTTGGGACATAAGAGGAGCGGCCCCTTGGGCAAGGGCCTCTCCCCAGGGGGCAAATAATTATTAGGCCTTTTCTGCCTCCCCCTGTGGGCAGATCGGCCTATATTGATTGATTTCTGTCACCGAAATGTGAGGAAAAAGCATTTTTTGGCCAAATTTTGAGGTTTGCAAAGGATTCTGGGCAACAGAACCTTCTGAGAGCCCCACAAGTGACCCCATCTTGGATTCCCCTAGGTGTCTCATTTAAAAAAATGCACAGGTTTGGTAGGTTCCCTAGGTGCCGGCTGAGCTAGAGGCCGAAATCCACAGCTAGGCACTTTGCAAAAAACAGCTTTGGGAAAATGTGATGTGTCCACATTGTGTTTTGGGGCATTTCCTGTCGCGGGCACTAGGCTACACACACAAGTGAGGTACCATTTTTATCAGGAGACTGGGTGGAAGGAAATTTGTGGCTCCTCTCAGATTCTAGAACTTTCTGTCACCGAAATGTGAGGAAAAAGTGTTTTTTGGCCAAACTTTGAGGTTTGCAAAGGATTCTGAGTAACAGAACCTGATGAGACCCCCACAATTCACCCCATCCTAGATTCCCCTGGGTGTCTACTTTTGAAAAATGCACAGGTTTGGTAGGTTTCCCTAGGTGGCGGCTGAGCTAGAGGCCAAAATCCACAGCTAGAAACTTTTTTAAAAACTGCTCATTTTTCTTTGGGAAAATGTGATGTGACCATGTTTTGTTTTGGGGCATTTCCTGTCGCGGACACAAGGCCTACCCACACAAGTGTGGTACCATTTTTATCGAGAGACATGGGGGAATGCTGGGTGGAAGGACATTCATGGCTCCTATCAGATTCCAGAACTTTCTGTCACCGAAATGTGAGGAAAAAGTGTTTTTTTGCCAAATTATGATGATTGCAAAGGATTCTGGGTAACAGAAGATGGTGGGAGCCCTACAAGTCACCCCATTCTGAATTCCCCTAGGTGTCTAATTTTAAAAAATACACAGGTTTGGTAGGATTCCTTAGGTGCCAGCTGAGCTAGAGGCCAAAATCCACAGCTAGGCACATTCCAAAAAACACGTCAGTTTTAAATGTAAACATGTGATGCGTCCATGTTGCGTTTCATCTCATGGGCATTAGGCCTACCCACACAAGTGAGGTACCATTTTTATCAGGAGACTTGGGGAAACACAGAATAGCAAAACAAGTGTAATTATACTTTGTCTTTCTCTGCATTTTTTCCTTCCAAATGTAAGACAGTGTGTAAAAAAGACATCTATTTGAGAAATGCCCTGTAATTCACATGCTAGTATGGGCACCCTGGAATTCAGAGATGTGCAAATAACCACTGCTTCTCAACACCTTATCTTGTGCCCATTTTGGAAATACAAAAGTATCCTTGATACCTATTTTTCACTCTTTATATTTCAGAAAATGAATTGCTATATACCTGGTATACAATGAAAACCCATTGCAAGGTGCAGCTCATTTATTGGCTCTGGGTACCTAGGGTTCTCGATGAACCCACAAGCCCTCTATATCCCCGCAAATGGAAGAGTCCAGGAGACGTAACAGTATATTGCTTTCAAAAATCTGACATCGCAGGAAAAAGTTACAGAGTAAAACGTGTAGAAAAATGGCTGTTTTTTTACCTCAATTTCAATCTTTTTTTTATATCAGCTGTTATTTTCTGTAGAAAAACCTTGTAAGATCTACACAAATGACCCCTTGCTGAATTCAGATTTGTATCTACTTTTCAAAATGTTTTGCTTTCCGGGATCCAGCATTGGTTTCATACCCATTTCTGTCACTAACTGGAAGGAGGCTAAAAGCACAAAATGTAGTAAAAATGGGGTATGTCCCAGCAAATTGCCAAAATTGTGTTGAAAAATTTGATTTTCTGATTCAAATCTGACTGTTCCTCAAATCTGGGAAGATGGTGATTTTAGCACCACAAATGATTTGTTGATGCCATTTTCAGGGAAAAAAACACATTCCTTCTTCTGTAGCCCTTTTCCCCATTTAAAAAAGAAACAAAATGTTTGCTGTATTTTGGCAAATTTCTTTGTCTCCTCCAGGGGAACCCACAAAGTGTGGGTACCTCTAGAATCCCTAGGATGTTGGGAACAAAGGACTTTAATTTGGCGTGGGTAGCTTATGTGGACAAAATGTTATGAGGGCCTAAGCGCAAATTGCTCGGAATAGCCAAAAAAAAGGCCTGTCACCTCAGGGGGAAAATGCCTGGCAGCGAAGGGGTTAAAGGAGTTGGTAATGGTGAGGGATAGTTGATGAGATGTGCATGACTGCATTTGTGCCTACATCATATGTTTACTGCAATTGACAGCCTGCATCCATTTCTTTTTCCTCCCTAAGCTTTCTGTCAACTTGTCTATTTGTGTGCATTAGCATCATCATTAGACAAAGGAGAAAGGTTACCGTGAGTGTGGATGCTGCAGCCCACAGGACCCAGGAGGCAGAGACCACCAATGCTGAGGGGACCAGTGGGTTGGAAGGTGAGGGGAGCACCACGGGGCGGTGAGTACCACTGCTGGTAGTGACTCTGATACTTTCTCTGATGGCAGCTCCCTGGTGGTTGCGGACCCTTCTGGGACCACCCAATCTTTGCCATCGTCCACCACCCCCTTACCAGCTCGGCCCTCCCAGTAGCTCCCCCCCAAGTTGCCCGTGCCCGCTCACCCAGGAGGGTGGGTGTCTCCTTCGCCCCAGGCACGTCAAGCCCTGCCCCAGTCAGCCCTGCTGCACTCACTGATGAAGCTATTGACCTCCTGAAATCCATCTCTGTAGGGCAGACAACCATCGTGAATGCCATCCAGGGGCTGGCATCCCAGATGCAGCAATGCAATGCCTACCTGGAAGGCATTCATGGTGCCATGTCTGGCCTACAGAGATCTTTTCAGGCTGTGGCCTCCTCTTTGACAGCAGTCAGTGTCCCTGATCGTTCCGTCCCCTCTCCCACCACTTCTGCCCCTTCCAGCACCCCTCACCCATCCCATTCACACATGCAGACAAGCATACACCCAAGAAAGAAACTTCATGTGACACACAAGCAACACACGGTCCACGACAAGCATGCACACACTCCACATACAACTGCAAACATGACAACATCCACTTCCCCAACTGTATCCCCCACCTACTCCTCCTCCCTGTCTGTCACCTCACCATGCACAGCCTTGTGCACGGCACCCTCAGTCACTGCTCCTGCCCCCATTAGCAAAGTCATCACAACAGCAGTCATCCACACATGCATCCCAGACACCACACCCTCACTCACCACATCAACCTACACAGACACTTGCAGTACAGTCACCACACCAACAGACATCACCACAACATCCATCTACACTGGTTGCCTCCCTCTTCCTACCAATTTTCACAGATGCTCACACTCATCCACACAACATTCATCCACCAAACATAAGCTGCCTCAGCATGCACCTGCATCCACTCGCAGCAAACCTACACCATCTACAACCACTCCCTCAACCTCCACTCCCAAACCTGTCTCCAAAGCCCCTCCACCTGCACCTAAAAAGCTTTTCCTTTCTCATGTTGACCTATTTGAAACTACTGGCCCACCCGGTCTTGTCTCAAAACGTTCCAGTGGCCTCCCCAGATCCAGTCCTACCCCTTCAAGCTCCTCCACATTCCTCTCTTCCCGGTCCCCTGCCCCTTCCCCAGTCAGAAAATTTGTAGAAGGCCTGATTCCTCTCCCACCCTCCGCGTCCAAGCCTACTCCCACTCCTTCCAAGGGCAAGCCAATACACCCAACTCTTCCGATTCCTAAGCCCAAGTCCCATTCCTTCCAAACCTGAGTCCCCACCGTCACCACCCCCTCCCCCTGCCCCCTGAGGTGCCTGCCTGCCCCATTGATGCCCTGCCCTGTGGAGGCTATGGTAGTTGTTGGAGTCAAGTATGTGCCTTGTTGGAACACTCAGACATTTTCTATGGACTGGCCCATGGCCTTGTTTGTACATAGTTTGATTTTCTTTCTCATACTCCTTTAATATATCTGGCCAACAGGCACGTTGGTGGAATGCTATTCCGTTGTCCTGCATTTTAATATGGGAGGGTCGTGTACACAGGTATGTGCATCCACTTATTTATTTCTCTGCATGTCTCAAGTATGTATATATCTGTGCTGTGTGAATACCTTGTTTGGCCTGTATATGTGTGTGTGTGCATGTTTAGGTGTTGGTGGGGAAGGTGTGTGTTTGTATGGGTGTGGGTATGCGTGTATGTGGGTGAGGTGGTCCGTGTGGGGGATGCGTGTGGCGTGTTGGTGTGTTATTGTCCCCTTCTCTCCCTTGTGTGCTAGGCACCTGTACTCACCATAGCCATCTTCGTCAGCGGTCACGGTCTGCAGATGAATCTCGAGGATTAGCACTGGGAAGATCTCGAGTTCACGCTCCATGTCGTTGTTGGCCTCATCTGTGTCCTTACGGTGAGTTCTTCCTTTTATACTGCTCCTTTCTGCCAGGCTTTGCGTGGTGGTGGTTCCTCCCCGGACATTGTGGTGGTGTAGTGAATTGTAATACGATGGGTGGGATGGGCCTTTCCGCCAGCCTGAAGATGGCCACCGCCGGCGGTGGCGGTAGTACCGCACTGGTGGTACAGGAGGTGAGTTGGCTGTATTACTCACAGTTCACAGCCGCACTCATAATACAGTGGTCCGTTCCGCCACCCTGTCGGCAGTCTGCTCCGCCAGCGGGCGGTCCAACTCTGCCATGCTCCTAATGCCCACCCTAGCTGTCAAGGTGTTTCAACATTGCTGAGAGGACATCCTTTAACACCAGACTGAACATAGGTTGGAACATAGCTGCAGATAGGGCCACTGTATGTTGGAAAACCCTTTGAAAAGGAAGTGCAATACTGACATGACTTGAACAATGGGTAGTATGCTGGTTGGATAACTAATAGGTGGCATCAGAGCTGGCTCTAACTAATGAGATAAGTCCACTATTGCTTGCTTATCCAGGTGGTAATATGTTAACATGTGCCTTTGCTCCATGGTCTGAAAGTCTGGCAATGGACAGTAGACAGGAGGTTGTCACATCCTCCATCTCCCTGGGTACCTATGAATGACAAGACATAGGGGGTCATTACGACCTCGGCGGTCTTCCTAGAAGACCGCCGAGGCCGCGGGAGACAGAATACCACCATTGCCGGCGGTATTCCTGCCTCCCTATTATGACATTTCCGCTGGGCCAGCGGACGGTAACAGTGTTACCGTCCGCTGGCCCAGCGGAAATGTCACATCAACATTGCTGCCGGCTCGTAATGGAGCCGGCGGCAATGCTGATGTGCAGCGGGTGCAGTAGCACCCGTCATACATTTCACTGCCTGAAATTCGGGCCGTGAAATGTGCGACGGGGCTATGCCTGGGGGACCCTGCACTGCCCATGCCAAGTGCATGGGCAGTGCAGGGGCCCCCAGGGGCACCCCAAGTCCCCTTACCGCCAGCCTTTCCATGGCGGTGTTTACCGCCACGGACAGGCTGGCGGTCGGGGACTCATAATCCCCAGGGCAGCGGGGCTTGCACCGCTGCCCTGGGGATTATGACCGCCAGGCGGAGACCTGGCGGTAAAGTGGAGGTGCCGGCGGTATGGCCGTGGCTTTTGCGCCACGGTCATAATAGCTGGCGGGACACCACCAGCCTGTTGGCGGTGTTCCCGCCACCTTACCGCCGGCCGCCAGAGTCAAAATGACCCCCATAATTTGTAACATTAGTCAGTATGTCCATAGCAGCATACATGATGCATGTCAATGATATCATGTGACAAGGCATTTCAGACTGGATAGACATGGCAACCAGTATACATCACAGCTGCAAATAACACAAGGGTCACATGTGCCCCACATGGTTATCCACACGTGTCAACAACATGTGTATAGACCAAAATCAAAGATGTGCAACACAATTGCCTTCGAAATGTGACTGTATTTCCCGACTTCCAAAATGACTGTCGGCGATGATGGACTGAGCCCTACCGTTAAATGCCATCTGTGCCCTACAAATACTACAATGGTGTTTGAGTAATTAGACCTATATGACAAGACAGGCTATGGATGTATGTGAGGTCGAAAAACTTTTTTGCAGGTGTGATGCAGTTTTCAAAGCCCGTACAGCATTTCTGGTGGACAAAATGACAACTGCCTGACGTACTCCACTGGACATTAGGAACTGGCCTCGGCCACCAGCGGAAGTCGTCATGTTGGTAGGTAGTTGCCACCATGGCAGACAAAGCCATAGGCTAATGTTTTTACCAGGAGTGGTTGGGGGTCAATAGCTGTGTCTGCCAGCGGTGACAACCGTGTACACTTTGGACATGACCGCCATGTTCTGCAGATTTACTCACTTGACTCATGGCACTGCTGCTTGCAATACCTCCACGACCTGAGCTGACTATGGGAGCAATCATGCCACATCCAGCAGGTGATAGGACCCCTGCCTTCTCACCAGAAGAGCTGAAGAGGCTGGTGACTGAGGTCCTACCCCTGCATGAACAGCTCTACAGCTCTCCAGATGAGCAGGTAAGAACCTCACGTGCACAAGTTTCCCTGTACTTCACCATCCTTTCCTTCTCCACAGGCTAGAATTTGCCCATGTGCTCCAGTTCAACGTCTTGTGTGCCTGTTGTTGCAATCTGTGTGGCATCAATGGGATGGACAATGTTCAGGTACTGGTAGCCAGTGCCAATTGTTAAGTTCAGTCACATTGTCTTATGTGAGGTTTTTCGGGTCCTAGATCCTCTTTGTGTTGGATGCATATAATTAGGTAAAGAGACATTACTGTCATCCACTGACATCTCTTTCTTCATGATTGTTGTAAATGTCAGACAACATGTATGTGCATGACAGCATGAACTGTGTATGCATGTTGTATGAGTCAGTTGAGAGTCATGTGAGCAATGTGCATAGCGCCACAGATCTTTCAAACCACATCTGCCCTTGTTAAACTGTTGTGTGGAAGGCATATAATGAGTCACTCCACCCTTCAGGTTGCCACACACACCACATGCCAAATTGCTGTTGGCTACATGGTCTATTGTCATGCATGGAAATTAAGGGAAGAGAGTGTCATGTAGGTTCTGTCAGCTCAGCCTGCAGAGACCAGGTCCTGTCAATTGTATCTCACAGTATGGGACATACACTGGGCTGTGGTAGAGTCCCTCTGGCTATGCAACTGTGGCACTTTGCCCTCTCCCTATAGCCCAGCAGATCCTGTCATGTGGCCAATATGAGGATCTGGTGGGAAAATCTGCCCTGATTGCATTATTCCTTTGACTAGATTAGAAAAGGGTACAGAGGTGAGTCATTAATCTAGTCCATATGTGCATTTAGCATCATTGTCAATTAATCAATCAATCAAACAGTTTTTGTAAAGCACGGCTACTCACCCATGAGGCTTTCAAGGTGCTGGGGGGGAGGGAGAGGGTGAAGCCTCATCAGAAGAGCCACATCTTGACGTTCTTCCTAAAGATGGTGAGAGTTGTGGCTTTGTCTGAGGTATAGGGGCTGGCTATTCCAGCTCTTAGCTGCAATGTAGGCGAAGGATCGTCCTCTGGCAGTGGTTTTTCGAAAGTGAGGGATGGTGGGCAGAGCCAGTTGAGCAGAGTGAAGGATCTGGCGGGGGTGTAGAAGGAGACGAGGTGGTTTTGGTAGGCAATTCCGATGCTGTATATGGCTTTGTACGTGTGGGTGAGTAGCTTGAAGGTGATTTCTTTTTCTACCGCGAGCCAGTGGAGGGTCCTCAGGTGCTGGGAGATATGTTCTTGGCATGGGAGGTTAAGGACAAGTCTGTGGGCGGCATTCTGGATGAGTTGCAGATTTTTTATGTTTCATGTCGTGGTGCAGGCATAGAGAGGGTTGCCATAGTCAAGCCTGCTTGTGACTAAGGCATGGTTGGCTGTCCTGTGGCAGTCTGCTAGGATCCATTTGAACATTTTCCAGAGTTGGCGGAGGGTGTGCCAGCTGGAGGAGGTGACTGAGTTTACCTGTCGGGTCATAGATAAGGAGGAGTCAAGGATGATGCCTAGCTTGCAGGCATGCACAGTCGGTGAAGACGGGGTGCTGAGAGATGTGGGCCACCCGGAGTCATCTCATGCTAAGGTGGCCTTCTTGTCAGAGTTGAGCGGAAATTCCTTTTGGCCGTGTCGGGTCTTTTGTGAGGGAAATGATGAGTTGTGTGTCATCGGAGTATGACACTATGTTCAATCCGTGGCTTTTGATGATGGCTGCGAGTGGGGTCATGTATATGTTGAAAATAGTTGGACTCAGAGAGGATCTTTGGGGTACTCAGCAGCTGACTCCTGTGGGTTTAAATGTGTATGGAGGGAGCCTGACCCTCTGGTTCCTTCTGGAGAGAAAGGAATGGATCCATTTCAGGGCTGTTCCGCGGATTCCTATGACATGGAGTCTGGTGCATAGTGTGCTGTGGAAGACCGCATCGAAGCCCACGGAGAGGTCCAGGAGTATGAGTGCTGCAGTGTGGCCGCAGTCTAGAAGTGATCGAATGTCATCGGTGGCAGCAAGAAGAGCTGTCTCTGTGCTGTGGTTGCTGTGGAACCCGGACTGGGAGCTGTCCAGAGAGTTGTTGACCTCAATGAAATTTCATAGTTGTGTGTTGGTGGCTTTCTCCAGTACTTTGGCCGGGTAGGGAAGCAGCGAGATGGGCCGGAAGTTCTTTGGTTCTGATAGTTCGGCCAAGGTTTTTTTTGGGAGGGGGCGTAATTTTCCAGTCCCCAGGGAAGGTGTCACTGTTGATGGAGCGGTTTATCATGTTCCAGAACTCAGGGCGATGGATGTGCTGGCTCTGATGCAGATATGGTGCGGGAAAGGGTCTGTGGGCTCTCCGAAGTGCTCATGATGCTTTCGGTTTCCCCTGTGGTGAGCGTGGACCAGCTGTGGATGGTCTGGATGGGTTCTGGGGGAGTTGGTTGGTCGTAGCTTCAGGTGCTGAATTGGTTTCTGTGAGGAAGCTGTCGTAGATGTCTTGGATCTTGTGGTGGAAGAAGGTGGTGAGTTTGTCGAAGAGAGCTTGCAACAGGGGGATGATGATGGCTTTGGTGGGGGGATTTGTGAACTTGTTGATGACTAAGAAAAATTCCTTTGTGTTGTGTGTGGAGGAGTTTATGCTTTCCCGGATTGCGTTCTTTCTTGAGTTCTTGATGTGTCAGTGGTGGATGGCGTTTGCGGCTCTGAAGGAGGGGAGGTCTTTGCTGGTTTGACTATTCCTCCTTTTTTTCTCTAGGTGCCTGCGGGTGCATTTGGATTCTTGGAATTTGGTGGTGAACCAGCTGGCTTTCTCTGGTATGCACTTGGCCGATGTCAGATGGAGGGGGGCTAGGGTGTTGGCGCATTCAGTGATCCATGCATGGAGATTGCGCTCTGTGGTGTTGGCATCTTTGAAGGGAGGTGGGAGGGATTTGGCAAGAGTTGCGGTGAGTTGCACAATGGTTATTTCATTCCATTTCCTGTGGGGATCCTGGGGTTGTGGATGAGGCTACTGGGTGCAGTGAATGTGAAGTGTAGGCAACAGTGGTCGGTCTAGTCTGTGGTGGAGATGGTTTCGATGGTAATCTGGTTGTTTGAGGTGAAGATGGGGTCCTGTGTGTGTCCTGTGATGAGCGTGGGTGTGGTGATCAGGTGTCTGAGGCCGAGGGTGACGAGGTTGTCGTGTAGAGCGGTGGTGTTTGGATAGTTGTGGTCCTCGATGTGGAAATTCAGGTCGCCAAGGAGGAGGTAGTTGTTGGACGCCAGGGCCTAGGGGGTGGTGATGTCTACAATGTTGTTGATGAATGCTGAGCAGGGGGCCGGGTGATCTGTAGACCAGGGTGCCACGGATAGAGGAGTTGTGATCGGTGTGGACCAGAAAGTGAAGGTGTTCCATGGTGGTGCACTGTTCCTCTGAGTTGGCCTTGATATGTAGTGAGGACTTGTGTACAAAGGTGAGTCCTCTGCCTGGGCGGGAGGGCCGGTACCTCCTCAGGATGCCTGCGGGTGGAGGACGGCCTCTAACTGAGAGTCAGGCAGGCTCTCAGTTCGTTCCCAGGCAAGGCAGAGACAGCAGCATCAGCAGCCAAAGAGCTGGGGTGGACAGCAGATGCTGACCAGGAGGTCAGTGCAGTTGCCCTCTCACCACGCTCCAGCTGCCACAAAGAAGGGGAGAGAGTGGGGGGGGTCAAGTCAGCTGGGAGGCAGGAGAGAGGGAAAGGTGCTATGCAGGGGAGGGGAGCAGGGCAACAGGGGCAGGTGCGATGCGGGAGGGAGATGGTCAATGAAAGGACAAAAAAGAGAAAAGAGATGGAAGAAGCCCAAAGTGAAAATGAGTGAAAGAGAAGGCAGAAGTCAAGAAGCAGGAGTAAAGGCGAGATAGAGAGATATACTTACTTGTGATTGCCACTAGACCACCAGGGATGAGGCCCAGGCAGGCACCTGCAGGTGGGGGAGGGCCTCAAACTAAGAGTCAGACAGGCTCTCAGTTCATTTCCAGGCAAGGCAGAGGCAGCAGCAGCCAGAGGAGCTGGGGAGGGCAGCAGATGCAGACCAGGAGGTCAGTGTAGTCGCCCTCTCACAGCACTGAGGCCACCATTAAGAAGGGTAGGGGTGGGAGTTCCGGTCGGCTGGGAGGTGGGAGGGCAGGAAAGGTGCTTTGTGGGGGGAGAGGGGTGGGTCCGCAGGGGTAGGAACGAAATGAGAGGGAGAGGGTCAAGGAAACGACAGAAAAGAGAAAAGAGATGGAAGAAGCCCAAAGTAAAAATGAGTGAAAGAAAAGGCAGAAGTAAAGAAGCAGGAGTGAAGGAGAGATAGAGAGAGATACTTACTTGTGATGGCCACTAGGCCACCAGGGATGAGGTCCAGGCTGGAGTCTGTAGGTGGAGGAGGGCTTCAAACTAAGAGTCAGGCAGGCTCTCAGTTTGTTCCCAGACAAGGCAGAGCAAGCAGCAGCAGCAGCCAGAGGAGCTGGGGAAGGCAGCAGACGCTGACCAGTGTCAATGTGTGTCTTAGACTCATGACACATCCTTTTCTCCCACAGCACTGTTGTCAACTTCTTACAGGTCATATTTGTCCTGTACAGGTGTATTCCATAATGACAGTCCCACAGTGCACACAGTGCGTTGATTCCTGGGAGGCCATGATATGACTCAGTAGCTTGGTCACATAGCAGAAACTGTACAATGCATGCCTTTGTTTGTTGGATGACATTTCTGTAGGATAGACACACATGTCCAAAGGAGTGTTCTGTGGTACAGGTACATAATACAGAACCCCTGAAGTGGCATGAGTCTGCATTTACTACATCACATGTCCACAAAAGGACACACCGTGCCAGCCCCTTGACTCTTACTCATGTGTAATGTTGAAGTTTGTACTCTGGCAGTTACCTGTAGGGGCTGTGTGCAGCGAATTATTCTCATAGAGTGTGAATGTGTTGGTTCATTCATGCCTAAGGAGTTTACCCTTCAGAAGCCTCACAGGTGTGTAGTGTTTCATTGTGGCTCACATCACAGTACAGGTTGTTAGAGCATGGGGTACCTGATATCAGTAAGCCTGCTTAGTCATTGTAGGCTAGGAGGAGGGTAGTGGGTTAGTCTGCAGATGCAAATAAATATATCTGTAGTCACGTCTCTGTATTTATTGGCTTGTGTGATTCACACTTGGGGAGTATTAACAAATAGAAAAGTCTTAGCTTGGTGTTACTGACACGTACGTGACTCAACCATTTGATGAAACTTGTGATTATAATATCTTGATTTGTCTTTTGCATCCATGCAAGTCAACACCCATCAGAAAAAGGAATTAAGGAGAGCCATCGCCAACAAGGTGAGGGAGTTCACAGCCAGCGGACAACCCTTTGTAAAAAAAGGTGGGAAGACCTGAGGTGCTGGACCCGGAAGATCGCTGAGGTGAGCTGGGTATGCCCTCACAGCATGACCGGGTGCCCGTCTGACAATGAGCCCTCTAAAGGCCCACATTCTGAAGGTGGCCCCCCCAGATCTTGATGGGCATTTGAGGACAGCACAACAGCCACAAGGGGCTGCGTACAGGGCATATTCCTGCTGTCAGCTTCCCTGACGATTAGGGATGAGCCATGTGTAACACAGCAGATGAGTGATTGTTTGTGTAGACATGTCATGTGTACTGATGTACCTTGCCAATTGGCCCAGGGACCTAGGACACAGCGATATACAATCCACAAACAACTTGCTCTCCAGGGATGGCATATGACTTTGTACAGTGATCAATTAAGTACCGTTTGTTGCTATGTTGGGTGTAAATTCTATGCAACAGATCACTACCCCTCACTGTTACAGGCCAGAGGTAAGGAAGTGATAAATCACTGTCCTCAGCCACATCTGAGTAAATGAGTATTTTGTCATCTGCCACCCAGAGGCTACTTGTCATTAGCATATGACGGGTGCTGGTACCTCACTACAATCTGTAATGCGAATATGGCCATCATACATGTGACAGATCATACATTGCACTTTGTGTGCATCTACCGATCAATACTTTCCCTTGTTAAATGGGGTATGTCCATTAACATGATTTATGTGCCATCACTGTTGCCAACATTCCTTGTGCCTGAATGTCAGCACGTGTCCCTTTCACATTAGCAAAACATCTGTAAGCTGCTGTTTCATGCATGGTCTACCTGTGTTGATGGGATGATGTCTGTATTCCCTCACATGTATGCGTATCACAGCCTGTGTGTGGAATAAGACATTTATGATGGAAATACAATTTCATGATGTGCCACATACAGGACTGTGTCACCATTGTTTATTGGCTGACAAATACCCTCATCTGCCATAACATGTCATTTGGCATGCATAATTACTGTAGCAATGAGGGACATGAGTTTTTAGCCACAATGTGCATTTTAATGGCATTGATGTAGAATCATGTAGCAAAGAGCTTAACACGTGAAATGTGTAAGGTTTGTATCATGACTATTGGCATACATCATGGAGTGATTTGCAGTTTTGTTGAAATCTCATATGTTTGGGTACAACCATTCATCTACATACTTCTGGGTCTGCATGACCATAATGGAGACAATGATATGGCTTGTCGTTGGGCACCATGTTGAGGGCCTTCAACAAGCACTTGCAAATCTCTGGGCCTCTCCACCATTCACAGGACTAATGGTGTCTACTGATGCATCCAGAGTATGTCATTGTAAGGGGTGCCAGACATTAGTGGTGATTTCCCTGGGGCTTCCTGATTCATTGTGTTGTAGATTTTAGAGACATCTCTCCCTGACATATTGCACGTGATGTCTACAGTGTCTATTTCCATGCCAAATGTGTGGCCTATCTGAGTAACATTAGTACTACCTCAACGGTTCCACTGGGACAAATATCACTTTGTGCATTGTGGAACTGCTTCCAGTGTTGCATAAGTATTTCCATGTCACCTTCTCCAGGCTATTGTACTTTTGCCAGCAACATGGCAAGATTGTGGAGCTTCATTTCTTATTGCTGGGTCATTATGTATGTGACAAATAGATGTGTGCATTGCCTTGTGTGGCATCTGTGGAAATGTGCTTGGAATTGGCCTACTAGTATATGGCAACAGGCAACTGATATATGCTCCTTGGGGCAAAGCATTGAGCGTGATGAGGTCTCCTACTAGTTCAATGCTAACTGTGATTGTACAACTTCAGTCATGCAATTGTAGTTGTCTGAGATCCTGATTTTCCTGTGGGCAACTGTCGACAGCTCAGATTGCATGCATGCATATGGTAGGGCACATGTAAGGGCCACTTAGGTGGAGTTTGTTGCTGGGGCCTACTTGACATCATGGATGTTTGCTAATCAGAGCTGTTGTACAAGTGTAATCATGGACATGTGATTACCTTATTTCTCTTTGCATTTGCAGCATCAGCCCAGGGAAGTGAAAAAGACAGAGCACAGCTGAGTGAGGACGCATCTAGACATGGGGTCTCAGATCAAGACACCACCGACACAGAGGGATCCAGTGGCCCAGAGGGTGAGGGGAGTGCTACAGGGGAGACCAGAACAACATCATCTTTATCATCTGAATCTTTCTCCAGCAAACACTGCTTAACGGTGGTGGACCCATCGGGGCGTACCTCTATACCATGTTTGTCCACCCACCCCCCCATTCTATCACCACCCTCCCTGTTGCTCCCCACCCAGTTGGCCATGCCTGCTCACCCAAGAGGGTGGGCTCTCCTTTGTCGCAGGTATCTCCGCTCCAGCCCGTTATCCCTGCTGCCCTCAGTGAGGACGCTATTGACATCCTGAGGAGTATCTCTGTGGATCAGACAGCCATTGTCAATGCCATCCAGGAATTGGCAACCCAACTGCAGCAGACAAATATATTCCTGGAAGGCATTCCTGGTGCATTGTCTGACCTACAGAGATCTTTTCAGAATCAAGCCTCCACACTGATAGCAGCCAGTCAACCCCCCACCTTCCGTCCCCCTCCAACTCCCTCTTCCCAATCTAAATCCCCCATTCTCCTACCTACCCCAAGCACACAGACCATTTTGAGGCACCCACCTCAACACGAAGAGCAGCACACATAGAAACAATCACCACAAAACAGACTGACACGCAAGCAAACAACCGACCCCACACACACAACATCAGTCATCACTCAGTCACCACTTCCCCAGATACCCCCACCAACCCCACTGGCCCTCACACCACATCAAGCATACCCAAAGGAATCACCACAACAGTCAGTGACACACTCACCACATCAAGCATACCTGCAGACACCTCACCAACAGACACAAAGACATCCACCATAACTACCATACCTGCAGACATTACCCAGAGACACACACATCCACCACTCAATCACCCAGCACCTCTACCTCCCAGCCCCCAAGACACGCAAACACCCAGACTCACCCATGCAACAGACACCACTCAAACACAAGAATACTTCCCACATGCACACTCCCATGACATCCAACCTCCAAATCCCCCCACTTCTGTTGACCATCCCTGTGTTTCTATGAAAGTTTTTTTGTTTGACCTTAACCTTTCCTCTGTTCCCTCCACTCCAGTCCCACACCCAAGAAGCTCCAACCCACCTCCCAATCCATCTCTTATACCTCCAAGTCCTCTATTGTCACACCTGCCCCCTTGCAAGCACCCATATCCCTCCCTACAAGAAGAAGCCCACCCCTCCTAAGAAGCAGTCCACCCCCCCAAACCAAAACCCAAACCCACCTATCCCAAATCTGACGTCCCCACCCCTTAAGGTGACCCCTGAGGTCCCAGTCTGCCCACTTGATTCCCCTTCGTGTGGAGGTTCCCTGACAGTTAGGAGTCAAGTGACAGCACAGGGATGTGTCTGTGCATTTCAAAATGTTCTGGCCAATTGCTTCAGACTTTTCAAATTTCAATTTAATAAACCCAAACATTTGTTTTGTTGTGTGCATATTTATCCTGTAATTCCTTTTCTACCTTTATGTTGTTCCTGTGTGACTTGTGTTGTCTGCCTACAGTTGAGTGGGTTCCACGCGTCTTGCTGATCTTGCTGATCTTGCTGTTGTTTGCAGTATCTGACTTTGTGGGCAGTGCTGGTGTCCCCTAAGACAAGAGTATATGTTGACTGTATGGATATGTGGGTGTAAATGCAATGGTGGTGTCATGGCATTGTGTACTGTTTGGTATGGTAAGTATTTCAGCTGGTGTTGTCCAATGTGAGCATGTATGGTGTTAGACATGTCCTCCTGATATGGATTCATCTAATGTGTGGCAGCTTGAGCTTTGTTTGTGTAGACATGGAGTGTGTTTAATTGTGCTGTCTTTCTTAACATTTAACTGTGCATGTGTCTATTTAGCTTTGTGTACTTTGCAGTTACTTCATGTAGAGGTTTGTCCCATGCAGTTGGAATTGTATGTGCTTTGTTGACTTGCACTTCCACATTGTGCAGATGGGCATGTCATTTGGGTCTAGTATTGTTTGTCCCTGAGATATAGGTAGGGCCAGTTCCTTTGCAAATGTTGTTTTAGATGCATTTGCAAAGTGATATGTGTCCCAGTGCAGCATCCTTTCCTGAGTGCTCCTGATAGACCAAGCCGTATTGTGCAGGTATTGTTTGGATAGTGAGCTTTGTTTATTTGCCTCTCTATCTATTGTGCATCCTATTGTCCTTCCATTGTGTTGCAATGTGGGTGATGTGTGGGTCCATTGCAGGGCTGTTGACTGGGAGTGGTGTTGTGTTTCATGCCACATCCATATATATGTGTGTTCAGTGTGAAGACACTCCATGGCATGTGTAAAATGTGAGTATGTAAGTTGTATTTGTAGATGTGATGTTGCTGTGTTGTTGGTGTTGAGTGACATGATGTGTACACCTCACTTTCCCTGTGCTTGAGATAAGCAGACGTATTTTTGTTTTGTGTTGTGGTGCAGTGTGAGTGGCCTGCCCCAAGGGAGGGTATTGTGACTGTGAATGTCTTACTTTGTTTGAGATTCTGACGCTTAACACAATGACAACTGTACTTGGTGCCCGTAGTGTGACCCCCATATGATGTGGCTGGAAGCGCAATGATTTAGGGGGTCATTCCGACCCTGGCGGTCCATGACCACCAGGCCGGAGGGCAGCGGAAGCACCGCCAACAGGCTGGCGGTGCTTCCTGGGCTATTCTGACTGCAGCGGTAAAGCCGCGGTCAGAAAAGGGGAACTGGCGGTTTCCCGCCGGTTTTCCCCTGGCCCAGGGAATCCTCCATGGAGGCGCTGCTTGCAGCACCGCCACGGGGATTCCGACCCCCTTCCCGCCAGCCTGTTTCTGGCGGTTGTCACCGCCAGAACCAGGATGGCGGGAACGGGTGTCGTGGGGCCCCTGGGGGCCCCTGCATTGCCCATGCCACTGCTTAGCAGACAGTGACAGTGAAAATCGCGACGGGTGCCACTGCACCCGTCGCACCCCTGCAACTCCGCCGGCTCCATTCGGAGCCGGCTTCCTCGTTGCAGGGGCTTTCCCACTGGGCCGGCGGGTGGCCTTTTGGCGGTCGCCCACCGGCCCAGCGGGAAAGTTGGAATGGCCGCCTTAGTCTTGAGCGTATTGACACAAGTAGGTGTGTGTACTTATGGTAATTTGTGTCCCCAGTTGTGTGGATTTTGTGCTCCATCGATGATCATCAGCAGTGGCAGGAAGTCTTTGATGGGCTCCATGGCAGCACCAGACGTGTGAGGCTGTCTGCAGGTGCGTGTCTCCCTTTATACTCTCTGTTTCCGCCTACTGAGATGTGGTGGCTGGACCACCAAAGTCACATTGGGGGTGGGCAACCTCATTATGTGTCTAGTGGGAGCACAGGCTCAGTTGGTCTGTTTGTGCAGATTTGTGACTGAGGCGGTCTGTGCAACTGTCTTTCCACCATGGCAGTCCACTGACTGTCATAAGGACTCTCGCATAGTAACAAGACTGCTGGATTTGGGGTGACGGCACCTTTGTGTTGCAGGCAACTGAGTCACTCCTACACCAGATGGCAGCTGTAGCTCAATCCTCCCGGCTCATTAGCAGTACCTCACTAAAACCCAACTGATAAAGGTGATTAGTGGCAGCCTTACTTGTACTTTGAAAACCCCTCAGGAAAATTGTGGTGGAAACAAGTCTTACCCTTTTCTCTCTCCACATACAAGTCTCTTACACACAGACAGGCAAGAAAAGAGATGCAAGACAGCTTTTAATACATTTATTGAAAAGATGCGATCTAGGATAAAATGCACTGCTACAATGATAAGTAAAATGCGAAGAAACAAAATTAGAACTGTGAAAGTCAGAGATGTGAATATAAACAACCCCACAACCCCATCATGTTTATCATAACATGAATACACAGTTCCTACCTAAAACCTAATCTCTAGCCCGAAGTGAAAGCATGGCGGTGTAAGCCAAATCTGACCATACAGTGTCCGTAAGAAGCACACCCAAACCCCATTACCTTAGTACAAGGTTAGGCCGCCATTCTCCAGATCAAAATCCTTGGAGACACAAAGGCTGAGGTCGGCCAGAAAACAGGCATGCAGTATAGATGGAAATTCTGGATGGATCTCTCTCTCATGCCCTTTATCCTACAAGATGTGTTTATAGGGGACCTGTTTATGTTCACGAACAGAAGCCTGACACAGGTATGTACCTAAGAACTGGACTGTTTACGCATGCTTGGGGCCAGCAATACAAAATATTATTCTGTGTGCCTTGCATTCTGTTCTTGTGATTCTAAGGAAGAGAAAATAATGCAAGGATCCATAGCACTGATAATGAAATTTTTACTGAATAGCAGCTGATAGTGAAGTTAAAACAATACCACGAAAAATTGAAGAAAACAAAAATGAATAAAAACAACAGAGCATAATAACCGGGCAAAAGAGCACAGACCACAAGTTGAGGCTAAGCGATCACTGTGCCCAAGCAACTGACTAATATGAACCCACAACAGGCCTGCCAAACTCGTAACGTGGCCCTTAGCCTTGGAAAAAATAAAAGTCTAAAGCTCTCAAATGCACTGCAAATTTCACAAAAGTAGTGAAACATTATCACAATTATGTTTAACTCTGTGCATGCCTTTTTATTTGACCATATTTTCCACAAGGTATGCACTTCTATGATGATATTGTTATTTTCTTTTTCCAGCTAGAAAATCTGCAATTCAATCAAATTGATATATTTCAGGCCTAAGAAGGAATGTGAGACATTTAAGAAATGTAACTTAAATAGAACTGCTTTACAGTTTGCTGTTTGAACAAAGGCTTTATTAAATGTAGTAAAGCAACATGAAAATATTTGTTTTTTTCTCACTACTTTCCAGTTGCCAACTCCTGCCTCTCCCAGGTCAAACAGGATTACTTTAGAAGCCATCCCAAAGTCATTGGATGATCATCCAACTACTGTAGAAGTCATTTTCACATCATCAGACATCATCAAGCTCTTGAAGTCATCAGCAGTGTTTAGAAACAAGAGCCTAATGATTTGTGGATGACTTGAAAATGAGTACCTGATGACTTCACAAAGTGTGAATTTGCTTGATGACTTCAGGATGATTTAAGAATGAGTATCTGATGACTCCACAAGATGTGATATTTCCTGATGATCAGAGCATGAGCGCTTGATTACTTCTCAAGGTGAGCTGTTTCTGATGATTTGAGGATGATTTAAAGATGACTGTCTGATTACTTCATACGCACCAACAGGATGAAACTGGCCCTGGTGATTTGAGGAGGACTTACCCATTATTTCAAGAGCCTTTCTCTGTTTTGGTTTTATTTTTGTTAGAAACATTAAGCTTTATTCTTAATTTCACAACTATTTGTTGATTAGTGAACAATGAACACATTTAGCAATTTCATACATGTCCTTTTACATGCAAATAAGCATACAATGTTCTTTAGAAAGGTCAGTCACAAGTGAACATTTTTATTGACTTCTTTTTTACTTTTAAATTGATTTTATAATGGATAAAAGCAAGCACCATGTGTTAAATTAGCAAGATGTATTGTCAATAAAGATGTACATTGAGCATTATAGGCAGGGTCATTAGATTTAGGTGGCATGCGGCATGAAAAGGCATATCATGCTTTTTGTTCTGTGCTATGTAGTAACCTTCACCTATTAACTGTCAACTTCACTTCTTATTTTAAAGTTTAAAACTGGTAACTTCAATGTCCTATTGAGGTATCAAAAACAATATTTCCACTATGAGCTTCACTGGTGAACTGATGTCACTTGCAAGCTGCCCCCAGTTAGTGAGCCTACCACTGGCATGTCCTCTCATCAGAGCCTGACCCATCTACCCTTTTTCACCCCTAGCAAAGCCACTATAGCTAAGCCCATCCACCTTCACCAAAGGTAAAATCACATACTCAAGGTCCTACAATAACACCATCCCTGTCCAGTCGTATACCTCAAAATGTCACATAGTGGGACAACCTGCAGCTGGAAAACAGTCTAGTGTTTACTCTGCACATGATTTATATTTTGTCTATGTGAACTTAGGCATAGTTGGGAATTTTTGCCTTCCTTCACAGAAGGTAAAGGTTCTCCATTTTGGTTCACAGGGCTATGAATACAATGTCCTTTTGAGGAATCAAAAAAATAAATTCTACTATGAGCTTCACTGGTGAACTGATGTCACTTGCCAGCTGCCCCCAGTTAGTGAGCCTACCACTGGCATGTCCTCTTATCAGAGCCTGACCCATCTAACCTCTGTTTCCCCCAGCAAAGCCATTATAGCTAAACCCATCCACCTTTCCACAAAGCTAAAATCACATAGTCCAGGTTCTGCATTAACACCATCCCTGTCCAGTCGTGTACCTCAAAATGCCACATAGTGGGATAACCTGCAGCTGGAAAACAGTCTAGTGTTCACCATGCAAGTGATTTCAACTTTGTCTATGTGAACTCAGGCATAGTTGGGAACCCTGCCCTCCATCACAGAAGGTAAAGTTTCTCCATTTTGGTGCACAGAGCTATGAATACAAAGTAAATGCTGAAACTATGCACATTCAACAGATGTGCGTTTCAGTTGGGTTGCTTTTCATTAAAGCAATTTTGAAACATGCTATTTATAAGCTATTCTACTTTCAAAATAGTTTCAGAACATTTCAAATACTATCTAAGATGGAAGCTTGCCAGATGAACCCTTCACTGCTGGTGATAATATTAGGTCATGCGAATGGTGCCCCTGAAAGCGTTAACAGGTTTATGGCTATAGCTGCCTCCTGGCTAAAAGGAGGGTAGCCACTTAATGGGACAGAGATCCTGTGCCTGCTATGAAGGAATAGCTGCAAGGTTTCTATGTCTATGTGCAACGTGCTAATCGAATCTAGGTTTTCTTTTAATTCTGGGACATTTAGTCCCATTTTAAAATAGAATAAACAGGACTACAACTAAAGGAATTCAAAGAAAATAACTGTACTGAAACAGCACATGACACATGCCCGGGAAACTTGGCTGTGTGTATTGGCTACGTGTATTGTAATAACTTGGTCCAGGTCTACTCCTTTGTTTTGACTTACACTTCGTGATCCAGAGATACTTGGGCACACCAAAGAGGATATATATCAGAAGTGTCCGACACTGGTAAGGACACTATAGAGTATAGTAGATTGGGATAACAGAATCTGCAGTGTGGGGAGGTCCTTTATGCATTCCCTTATGACAGTGAGGTATAGACAAGGTCAATATGACTACCTATGCTGTCTAAGCCTGGTAATAGAAGTACTTTATAAATGACAGTAGGCTATAGCTGTGTTACATTTGAAAAAAGTAAATGATTGTGCTTAAATTCACCTGTCTCTGTTTCTCTGTTAGGGGGTTTGATAATTCCTTTATTGACATTTTGAGTTTTTAGTACTCATTTATTAAACAAAGTAAAAAGAAAGAAAAAAAAAGAAAGAGACACCTACCTAGTGGCTGAATTTCAAAGTTTGAAACTTGAAATTCTGGTAACAGTCCTGGCTTTCCTTAACGCTCAAACTGTGTGATCCTAGGCAAATTCTTTATATCTGAGAAGCTCCCGTTTGTTCAGTATTGCATACTTTCCACTTTCCAATATGTCAGTTCCTTATGTGTGCTGTAGAAAAACATCTCATGTTTCATTTAATAGCATATAATGTTACCCCAGCTATTATAGGAATCGAGCCGCTTAGGGCACATGAACTTTGACATGCCTCTTAGTTTATTTTCTCAGTTCGTGCTTTAAAATGTGTGCTTTCAATAGACAGCAAGTATTCTGTTTTACTGAGGTGAGATGCTTCAGCATGTTAAAAAAATATATTGGCTTTCATTTTGAAGACACCTTATTTTATTCTAACATGATCTTTGTTACATGCTCATACATGCCGATATTTTAGAAGTGTAAATGGGAGATTTTTGAAAAATAAAAAGCCGGCGAATGTATTTCCCCCCATTTAACTTCTATTTGGTGCGAGGCAATTTCTGCCTGGAGACAGCCAAAATAAAGGCATTTTTGGCTTCAAAATTCGGGAGCCTCCCACAGGGTGTATTGGCATGTATGCATGCTGACATGCCAAATATTCAAGACTCTCATCATGCACGGGACCTTAGAGCCTGAGCCAACACGTAATTCAGCTCTCTGTGTCAATTTGTTGGATGGCCCACCTTTTAGGGTGACCATACGTCCGGGAGTTGCCCGGACAGTCCTGGTTTTTAAAGGACTGTCCCAGTGTCCCGACACTTCTCTTAATTTTAAACAAATATTCCGGTTTTTGGGACAAAGGTCAATTCATTTAATAAATGTCCCGGTTTTTGGGACAAAGGTCAGATTATCTAGAGAAGGATAAATTAAAGACGCCTACAAAGTATGAAATAATTAAAGTAATTTATCTGTTACTGTCAGGCAACAGTCTCCTGTCTGCTTCCAGCAGAGAGAGGAGTGTGGAGCAGAGAGAGGTTAGTGGGGGGGTGGGTTGGGGTGAAGGGTGGGATGTCATGCCATATGTATAGTCTTGTAATTGTGTGTGCGTGTGTATATATATATATTTATAGATATATATATATACATGCATATATATATATATATATATATATATATATATATATATATATATATATATAAATATAAACACATACACATGTATAGACAAACATTCACAAAGCTATGCAAAAAAAGGGACATACCAGATATAAAATTCAGTGCAAAGTTGTTTGTCCTTCTTTTATGTCTGATGTGTCCCAGTTTTTGCTTCTCAAAATCTGGTCACCCTACCCACTAGGGTGACCATCTGGCATTGAGGCAAATTCTGGACAGGACTGCAAAAAATTCTGGACGAGGGGTCAAAATTCAGGACAAAAATTCAGGACAAAGGGTCAAAATTCAGGACAAATATTCAAGAACAAACGTCAGTTTTACAGACACACGCAAGTGAGGCCATGCCTCACTATGTTTTCAGTGCATTTATTTACTCTTTTTAAACATAGCACTATTTATTCACTGTGGACCTTTTGTGAGTGCCTCCTGGTATGCTACATTCAGGTGTCACATTACATCCTTGTTCAGTAGTAAATCAATGCCCTTCAGTACTGCTGCAAGGCCATCACCCCTACCCAAATCTACCCGATATTTCCTGAAGAGAAAGTAACAGCCAAATTTTTATTATGTTTCTGAACATTTTAAAACCCCTGGCAAACAGTTTGGGAAACATTAAGGTAGTTAACCTTATGCTAGTTTAAACAAATTGAACAAAAACATCTGGCTTACCCCAACCACCCATGGACTTTCAACCTATTTTTTTTAAGAGGCAGCGCAGATGGTGTGGCGACAGTCTCACATCTAATGTCAGGATGTGATGGACCCATAACTTGTCTGTAGTCTCACTGCACTGGAGTGTATGAATGAGACTCTACATTTATCTCAGAAATGGGAGCCCGGACTAACAATCAAAGATAATAAAAGAGGAGGATGAAATCAAGATCAAATGGGAGATCCACAGCAAGTAATTTAAAGGGTTGTTGCTAAAAACGGGATAAATAAAGAAGAGAAGAACAAGGTGGGACAATTCCTAAAAACAGACAAGATGGGTCCACCAAGACTATTCGAAGGTATTGGGTACCTGGGGAGTTGTCTCTGCACACAGTAGCGAAACAGAAGGGGCACTGTCAAGTGGTTGAACAAGCAACACCAATCCACCTTGGCAAACTCTTCTGGTGCAATGGTCCACTGTTCGTGCATGTGAAGGGTGAGCAGGGGCCAGACTCCTTCCAAAGTTGTGCAAGGCAATTGCCCACTTTGTCCATGTCTTTATATGGTTTTGAAACTGAGCAAAAGCCAAACTAGAGATCTGGGTTATCCCTAAGTGTCAAGTACACAGAGAATCTTCAAAATATTTGGGATGTAAATTGCGCAAACAAAATTTACAAATTTTAAAATGTAATTAGTGTTTCTTTAACATATGCCACTGTTTTCGCCTTCATATACAATTAGATCTCAGATTGAACTGGGAACCAGTTACTTTTTGATAACTAGTGATTAAGATCTACCATTCTTACCCTGATTTCTAGGATGAAGATCTCGGCAGAGCGAATGGTCCCTCCAAGCCCAGTTTGCTTTTTGGTCTTCTCTTCTGCTTTCTGTAAAGGCCACGTGGCACTAGTGAAGATGGTGTGCTACCCCAATGATAGTATTATTTTGCAAACCTTCCCCTGCTCGTCCTTCATTCCTTCTTCAGAAAGGCCACACATCTGATTTGGTCACTGCGGCGCCATCAGGAGCTCTTTCCACTCTAAAGCTACCCGTGACTGCGGGTGGATTAGGTCTTCTGGACTTAGAATGCTATTATTCAGCTGCACAGGTCCAATGGGTGGCTCCCTGGCTTTCTGCCCACCTCCCTGCATGAGATGGGGTTTACCAGTAAATACTTTTAAGGAAGGCTTAATGCACTGCTCATTGTTTCCTACTGACCATTCTACGGATCACCACCCGGGGTTATCATGCACGGCTTTCTCGTGCCTTGCCAGAACCTGTAAACTCACTGACACGGAGAAACCCTATGCTCCTGCACTATCTTTGCTAAGCATTCCCACTCGCACAAGATCGCTGTGCTCAGAGCAACTCCATCAGTGGCATGTTGCAGGTGTCTTAAAATTGGGGATTTTTTTTCTGAACAGTGAGCTACTATATCTCCAAACTCTTGTGGCACGCTATCATCTTCACCCCGGTCAACTCCTTACTAACAACCACCTTAAATAATCATTAAATGCCCTATTTCATGTCTGCCATCTAGCACTAACCCTACAAGAGGAGTGCCAAAAGCTCTGTACCATAGGAAATGGTGGCAAACTGATAGAATGGGTGTACAGACCTATCCTGCAACATGGAAACCACTCCAGGTCTTCTCGTCATACTACCTGGGTGATTGATGTAGCCAAACCTCTGCAAGATATGGACTAAAATACTGGACTTTCCCTACAAAGTATCCCAAAGCTGTCACTTTAAGTAAATTCATAGTGCTTCCTTGTGAATGCATTCTACCCGTTGCTTGCCATTGACCTTGTGGTTTGTAACTCACAATTTGTTGCTTTCAATTTGCTGGCTTTATTTGTTTTAGGCTATGCAGCTTGAATTCTTCCTTTCTCTTGCCAAAACCTTATTTACAGTATCCTGCTGAGTGCTCCCTTTCTGCAAACAGGCCTGTAAATCTTGTTCTTATCTTATCATATTTGCTGTGCATTCAAAGAACAAAGTCAAATGTCAGGCTCTGTCTTCGGTGGGAACTTAGTGTTTACTTTCCTTTCTCTGACTTCAAAGTGAGAGGATTTATGCAACAGTCTTGCTGGATACTGGGGTTAGGAAAGAGTTTTTTATATCACATGACAACATTTAAATAAACTTCAGAATATATCAGAATTAGAAGTACAAATCAAGCAATTTTTTTTGTTAATTTTGAACTGTGCTGGAAACAAATACCTTTACATGATTAAACAAATCATTGCATTAGGTGATGCAATTTCCACACATCATTGTCTGTGCACAGTATAGTTTGATTTGAAAAACTGTATATCTGTGCAAATGTAATGGTCATTTCAATCAAAAATGTGTTGTCTGTAATGGCAGTATGATAGCATACCATCCATATTGCACTCCACTCTGCTCTGCACCACTACACACCACTGCACCCTACTCTTTATCACTCTACTTTACTCCATTCCATGCCACTGCACTCTTCTCCATTCGGAACCACTCCACATTATGCCACTGCACTCTATGCTACTTCACACTATGCCTCTCTACTCTCCTCTGTACCACTCTACTCTATGCCACTGCACTTTACGCCTCTCTAAACCACTGCACTCTGCTCGTCTGCACGCCATACCACTCCAGTCTAGGCAACACCAATCTAATCTGTAAAACTCCACTCTCTGCCACTCTGCAACACTACACTGTACGCCACTGCACTCTAAGCTAATACACTCTATGCTAATGCACTTTACTCTGTAACACTCAACTCAACTCTATGCCCCTGCACTCTACATCAGATCAATGCACTCTAATCTACTCTGCACCTCTGCACTCTGTCACAGCACTCTACACTACTTTACTCTAATCCATCACACTCTATGCCACTTTATGCAACTCCACTGTAACCTGCACCTCTCCACTCTAAGCCACCTCAATCTATTGTGAAATAATCTACTTTACGCCACTGCACTCTGTGCCACTGCATTCTATTCCACTGCACTCTACCCTCCACCTCTCCACTCTATGCAACTGCACTCTACTCTGAAACTAACTATTCTACGCCACTGTACTCTATACCAGTCTGACCACTGCACTCTAGTTCAATGCACTCTACACCACTGCAAGCTGACACTGCAACACTGCACTGGCCGCCACTATACTCTACACCACTCTGCTCTGTACTACTGCATTCTGCACCAATATACTCTATTCCACTGCATTCTATGCCACTCTACTCTGCCCAGTGCCACTCTATGCAACTGCACTCTACACCAGTGCACTCTAAACAACTGTACTGTATGCCATTGCCCTTTACTCGGCACCACTGTACTCTATGCCACTGTTCTCTGTACCACTCTACACCACTGCATTGACACACTACTCTGCAACTCTGCACTCTACACCACTGCACTGACACTCTACTCTGCAACTCTGCACTCTACACCACTCTACTCTATGCCACTGCACTCTAGGCACTATACTCTACTCTACACCACTCTACAATACTCCACTCTGCACCACTCTACACCACTGCACTCTATGCCACATGAGTCTACTCTGCACTCTATGACACTGCACCACTCTGCACTACTGCACTCTCTGCTACTCTATTGTATGCCACTCTACTCCACTGCACTCTATGTAACTCTACCCCATGCCACTCTATGCCACTGCACTCTGCGCCAATGCACTCTAAACAACTGCACTGTACGCCACTGCCCTCTACTCTGTACCACTGTACTCTACGCCACTGCTCTCTGTGCCGCTCTACTCCACTCTACATCACTGCACTGACACTCTACTCTGCAGCGTTGCACTCTCCACCACTGTACTATACACCAATGTACTATGTACTACTGCATTCTATGCCACTGCACTCTATGCCACTCTACTCTTCATCACTCCACTCTACAGCACTTTGCTCTACTCTGCACCATTCTACACTATGCCACTGCACTCCCTGCAACGTGAGTCTACTCTGCGATCTATGCCACTGCACCACTCTACACTACTGCTCTCTCTGCCACTCTAATGTATGCCACTCTACTCCACTGCACTCTATGCCACTCTACTCTGTCCCACGCCACTCCATGCCACTGCACTCTAAACCACTGCACTCTACTCGAACGCACTCTAAACAACTGCACTGTACCCCACTGCACTTACTGTGCACCACTGGGCTCTACGCCACTGCTCCTAAGCTACTCTACTCCACTCCACACCACTATGCCACTAACTTTAAGCCATGCTGAACAGCAGCTACTCTGGTGTATAACATGGCTAATGGCTAAAACACATTAGCAAAGCCAGTAACTCTTTCGTAGATGAGACCTATTGCTTTGCCAATGTTTGTTAGTACTATGAGGTACCGAAGTACCTGAAAGAACTGTGAAAAATACAATTACATCATAATAAAGGCTGCTACAAAATGCGCAAATACATTTCGGTTAAATAAATAAAAAATGCTTCTCAAATACAGATTTGAATAATATACAGTTTATACCTAGTACAAACATTTTTTATAACACTCCATTAAAACCACACACTCCACAGCTCACCTTGGAACACCATTACAATACCTCTCTAAAAGAAATATCTTTGACACCAGAAAACTTCAAGTGACTCCTTTTAGTAAAGTCAATGCAGGTTTTCAAGCCCCTTTGTATTTGCAGATTTACCAGTTGGGCACACTTGCATGTCTTTAGGGAAGGAGACCCCCTGGCAAGAAGGTCTGATTCTTATCTGTCTGCCCCTCCCTCAGAGCACAGGAGACTCCCTGCCTTCCAGTCCAGCTGGGGAAACTGTCTGCCTGTAATTTTGCCCTGCCTCCGTTGCCCTTTAGGTGAAAGGCTAAAATTACGGACAAATGCCGTCCGTTAAAGCTTTCATCACGGACAACAGACAGCAGGGCGAAATTACGGACAGTCCGTGAAATTTACGGACGGGTGGTCACCCTACTACCCACCTTTACATTCCATGGGGTAAAAGGACACTGTTTGCAATTGCCAATGCTTGATGGCCTCCAAGTTACACCGTATATGTTTGCAGTCCGTTTTCTATTTCTCACATTCCTACATTATCTTCTCTGGCTTGGAACGGAAGCAGAAGCCGAGTGGTAACAAGCAGGGCTAGAAGCAGTGTGACGGAGGAGTGAACAAAAGTTCTGCTGCACGGACACTGTGCTGATTCGGGCTGAGCTCACTAGGGAGGGAGTGAAGAAACCATTGCTCTGTTGTGTCGGTATTTTTGGATGGTGTGACAGGGGGAAGGGTCGCAAAGGGAAGCCAGTGTGATTTTTGCCACCTCCTCACACTTTGAATTCGCATAAACCCCACGCTTTGTTTCAAAGGTGGGAGCCCACCATTCTTTGTGTGTGCGGCGCCAAAATGTGTTATATGTGAGAGAAGTGAACACCAGATTCCATCTCTCCTCTGTGAGAGTAAAAAATTGTGGCTTTCTTCGTAGAGGAAAGGAAGTAACCTGTGAATTAGAGTACAGGAAGGTGGGACACTGCTAAATTTGCCCCCTTTCCAACGCCAACAGTAAAATATTGGTTGTTTCTTTTTCTTTTAACAGTCTGCGAAGACCCATACGTGATGCTGCATAGAACTTTAAAAGAATCGGTCATTGTAAATTGTAACCAGTCTGTTCTCTTTTAGTACTTTAATTATTAGTCAAAGATCTTTAGCTCAGTGTTATAAACCTTTTAAAAGTGCTTTCTAATTATATTTTGTGTTAAGGTATGTACAGGTAAAGGCTAAAAATACAAGCTTTAGAGAACCCTCCTTATCTTGTACCAACCAGGACATTAAAATACTGGTGGCGCCAGGAGAAAACCTGTCACGTGGCAACCCTAGACATTGCTGCAAATGTGGGAATTCCTTAAGGAGTGTACTAGAGTGTACGGTCACATCTCAGCAACAGCTGTGCAGGGTTAGCTGCATTTTGTGCTTTATTAGTTCGAGAGTGCATGTGGAAACCTGTCTGAATGGGATTGACTGATTTTATTTTGAAAGAGGTGGTAGCTTTTCTTCCTCCCCTTCTCACCTCACTCCTTCCCCTCTCTCCATTCTCCCTTCACTGTGCCCTATTTCTGTGTTTCCTCTTTGTCTCAGTTTCAGCATACTATCCCCTTGTCATTTTTAGGGTCGAGCCTGCGAGTGCATGCGCTAGCACATGCGTCTCTCTTGCAAGACTCTGTTGTGCACAGTAAAGTGTTTGAAGCCCGCCTTTAACTTACCATTTGTTGGCTTGCGTGGCACTGTTAACGGCCTTGTAATTCGTTCACTTCTGGCCTGGCATAATTTTCACTCCACTCTGTGGCACAGGGACCAAGCCCTGATTGATTCAACTTAATCAGTGCCTGTCTGCTGCGCCCGACATGATCAAGGTACTATTTTGTTCTTTTAAACTTCTAGTGCCCTGCAAACAGACTTGGACTCCAGTCCAATTCACCCCACTCCAGTCCAGACAACCCATTCAATCAAGTCCACCACTACCCAATTCCCCTCACTCAAATCAAATCCACCCACAGTCCGTCTGAGTCCAATACTATCCACTTTAATCCACCCCACTCCAGTCCAATCCAGTCCACATGAATCCACCCCAACACAATCTACCCCACCCCAACTAAGCACACTCAATCAAATCCACTGCACTCCAATCTACACCACTCCACCCCAAACAGATCCACCCCTCTCCAGTCACCCAACTCCATTCCACATCACACCAATCCAATTCACCCCACTCTAATCCACCCCACCTCAGTGCAATCCACCCCACTCATCCCCAATCCAACCCAACCCACCCCACTCCAATCCATACCTTCTAGTCCACCCCATCCCATTTCAGTCCAATCAGCCCCCACAGTTCCCTAATCTCACCCACCCAATCCCAGTCCACCACACTCCAATCCAGTCAAGCTACTCCAGTCCTCTCCAATCCCCCCATCCCAGTTCAGTCCACCCCACTCCAAGCCATCCACCCCACCACACTCTAATCCAACCCACTTCAATGCAGTCCAATCCAACACATTCCACCTCACTCAGTCAAATTCATCCAATTGCAGCCCACCATGCCCCACTCAACCCCACCCCATTCCAATCTACCACACTCTACTCCAATCCACCCACCCGATTCCAATCCATTCAATCCCACTCCAGTCCATCCAGCCCGCCCCACTCCAAACCATGCACCCTACCCCAATCAAGTCAGTCCAATCCACCCCGTCCATCCAATCCACTCCAGTCCTATCCACCTCACTCCGCTCCAATCCACCTGCTCCAGTCCAACCTAATCCACCCCATTCCACATCACCTGAGCCCTATCACTTAATTCTAAACTACCCACCCTAATATATTCCACCCCACTCAGTTCCACCCCATTTCCATCCACCTCACCCCATTTCAGCCCACCCCACTCCAATCTACCCCATTACTTCAATCCACTCCACCCCACTCATGACACTCTGCCACTGAACTCTACTCCACTTTATGACATTCCAACAAATCTACTGTACAACACTCTACTCCCCAACTCCACTCTGACACTCCACACCACTAACTTTTAGCCATGCTGAACAGCAACCACACTGGTGTACAGCATGGCAAAACACATTGCCAAAGCCAATAGCTCTTGTATGGGTAAAACCTATTGGCTTTGACAATGCTTGTTCACCTTCCAGTGTTTCCCTTCCGCTCTGCTTTCACATGCTCCTCTTTGTCTGCTCTTCTTCCCTTGCCTTTCTCCTCTTTCCTCTTTTCATTCTTATGTTCCTCTCCAATCTGCATTCCCAATCTCGGCTTTCCCCAGTTCTCGTCACATTTGTTGTTTGCCATATCTTCCTTTGCCTTTAGACCTCTCCTCCTTCATCACTCTTTTGTTTATGTTTTTCCTTCTTGCACATAACATTCATGGTTTCCACCCGTCTGCTTCCTTCCTTCATCACCACTCTTTTTCCCTACTCTTTCACCTTTATAAAGTGTTTATACATTGGAATCCAGGCCTAGTAAATTAGAACAAACTTTTGTGCAGTACTGCTTTCACCAGAACTGTTTGTTCGTGACTCTCCTGCCGAAACAAGCAATGGCAAAGCCAAAAGGTCTTGCGATGATGACCAGTATTTTGGGTTTGTCATTGTATTTGTTTTATCTTGTTTTTTTTTGCCAAACATGGTTAGGCAACTTGACAGGGCATATGAATATAAAACAATTGTCTAAAAGCAAAAATATTTTTCTTCTCCAAAAGCACACAATGCCATATTAGTCCCTGGTTCTGAAGGAAAATACCTTTGTGTGCACACACTGCTAGATCAACACTTGTTCACTTATGACACTGTTCACTCCCCATTTAATTGGCGATACCACCTACATTGACTTACAACCTACACATTACAACTCTCCCACACCATTTACTGTTCAGACATTAGTACAGTTCAGAACCCAATTGCCATAACGTCTGTTTGCGCATAGACCACAGTTCCCCTACATGCAGCACTAGGGAGCATCTTTTATCCTCCCACTCACATGCATTCCTTGCAAAGCTACTTTCTTACATAATTCACTTAGCATCAGTCTTCTACAACACACTCATTATAACTCATTCATGCAACCACTTGTTCAAGGCATTTACCCCACAAACTTCACACTTAGCCATGTGCAACAAGGCTCATCTGTCCAGTCTAGCAGCACCTTCCACTCACTTTTAACACCACTCATATGTGAATCACAACAATATTTGCTCATCTCACTCATTCACCATCACGCCCTCACAAAGCACCACTCAGCCACTTGCAGTGCTACACAGCAAAAACTGATAACCCACTCACAGAACTAATTATTTATACCATTGACCCACATCATTCCACCAGTTGAGACATTAAACACACAAGATGCAGTGTCACCTGTCTCCATTACCCAGTCACTGACACCTCTTAACACACATTCAGCCACATGCATTACCAGTCATCCCTTTAGAACACCACTGTGACACATACTTGCAGCAGCACTTACAGCACTGGTCACTCATTTGCCTTCAGGCAGTTGCAACAGTACTTACTTTCGGCACCAACCACTCCCACACAAACACATGATAATTTGTCCACTCATTTACCTCTCTACTCAACCACTGACTTCACCACTCACAACCTTACTCAGGCATCTGTGTTCCTTGACCATTCACAAACCCTCTTTCACTGCATGCATGTCCAGTGGCTATTCACCTCTGCTGCTTTACTACTAAGTCATTACACCTCTCCTCTCACTTAACACCTTTTAATTGAACTGCTCTCCAGCTATATGAATCATACATTCTCAGCTGTTAACAACACCAGTCATCCACACCACTCGTCAGCAACTATAGCCACAATCCTATCCTTTTTACTCACACCAGCAATGAGCAGCAGCCCCTCACTGTCCAACCCATTCTAAATGTCACTTGCTCATGCAATCAGTCACTAACTGCTTTTCACTTTTCAATCTTTACTAGTCACTAACTGCTTTTCACTTTTCAATCTTTCCCTTCCACTCTCCTTTCTGTCCCCATTAATGCTCTCCTTTATAGGTCCCCTCTCCTTCCTTTTCCTTACCCCCTTTCCTTTCCCCTCTTTCCACTTTTTATTCTCATTATGGGCCTGATTCTAACTTTGGAGGACGGTGTTAAACCGTCCCAAAAGTGGCGGATATACCACCTACCGTATTACGAGTCCATTATATCCTATGGAACTCGTAATACGGTAGGTGGTATATCCGCCACTTTGGGGACGGTTTAACACCGTCCTCCAAAGTTAGAATCAGGCCCTATGTTCCTTTCTTCCACTCCAGGCTCTGCTTTCCCCAGTTTGCTTTTCTGTTCTCATTTTCTCTCTTTGGCCCAACCTCCAATCTCTTCTCCTTCCTCATGCTCCCTTTTTATTTGTTTTTCCTTCTCACCTCTACTTGATGGTTTCCATCACTTTGTTTCCTTACTTCCTTATTCACAGTTCTTCCATACTCTTCACCTGAGAACGTGTTTGCACATTGTAATCCAGGCTTGATCTGTGAGTGCAATGATCATAGGATAAAGCTACTGCTTTGCAATGGTCACAGATGGGCTGTGAAGTGACAGGTTTGGTGGGATCTCATGTGGTTTTGCCCTGTCCTGAAATGTACAAAAATCCTGTTTCATGTAGCACAACTAGGCAATATTGTGTTCCCACACTACCATCAACGCCCACCTTTTGCAAAATTCATTTCTTAGAAAATTGATTTATCATTCTTTTACAACAACCCTCCATTATAACTGTACATGCAACCACGTGTTCAAAGCATTCACCCCAAACGTAATTTTGGCGCGTGCAGCAAAGATGTCATCCACATTCCACTCACTTATAACACCACCCATTTAATTGTCTCGCAACACTAATCGCTTATCTCACCATAACATCCTCACAAAGCACCATTCAATCACTTTGAATACTACACAGCAAGATCAGCAAAACTGATAACCCACTCACAACACTGATTTACACCATTGACTCCCCATCATCTTACTACACGAGTTTGAGACACTAAACACATACAAGATGCAAAAGCACCTTTCCCCATCACCCTTTCACTGACCCCTCACAACACACATTATGTTGCACCTAACACCATTTATCCTTTCAGAACACCGCTATGACACATGTTTCCGGCACCACTTCCTACAGCAGTCACTCACTCCATTCACTTCACGTTAGGCAGTTGCAACAGCACTTTCTTTCAGCACCAATGAGACTATCACCCAAACACACAGTAACGATCCCAACAACTATCTCATCTCAGCCACTAACTTTAACCACTCACCACACTATGATGTTCGTATCCCTTGATAAAACCATTTTCACTACACACTTCTCCAGTATCCACTCACGTCTGTCACTTTACTGCTTTGTTGCTACCACCTCATCAGAAGAACCACTTGCCTTCAGCGACATGCATCATTCATTATTGGCTAGTCAGAAACACCAGTCATTCACACCACCAACCAGCGCCACAAGCCATATTCACATGCTTTGCTCACAGCAACAATAAGCTGAATCCACTCAAGCAGTGTCTAACTTGCGCACACCACATGAGCCACTCGATCACATCTTACCCATAGCTCTGCATAACTGTATTTGCCTCACATAGCATTACCAAGCCACTCACAGCTTTTTTTTTCACATCACAACTTACAGTCTCATGCATGCACAATTACTCACTCAACACCACTCATGGACTAATGGTGCTAACCCCTACACTTACAGTTACTGTTGTACATCTTCCGTTAACAAAATACCTTGATTGGAGTGACGAAGATCAAAATGAAATAATAAAGGTGAGACAAGATTAAAAGATGTGAAATAATATTATTAGTGATTCTCCAGTTTGTGTAGTAGCTTAACTCACCCGTGCAATTAGGTGGATCACAAAACACTCAAAGTAGCAATCGTGAAATTGCCCCGTAGTAACCTAAACATATCTTGAAGTCCTCACAGGTAAGGCTAGGTACATTTTCTGTGGTAAGCTAAATTGAATTCCAAGCAAAGTTTCCTTTTCCTGTTTCTACTTCTGTTTTCTGTGAACACATAACATAGTGAAGAGCTCAAAATATCCCATGGTGATCCATGTAATGGTGAGGGTATACCTGCCTATTCCGCCAATCACAATCTGTAACTGGTGAGCAAGGCCAGTGCTAGGGTGAATGTCTTCCTACAAGTCAATCAGAAGTGGCTAACCCCATCCTTTTCTTACATTAATTCTAAATTTCTGCTTTCAGGCAATCCAAATACTTCTCTCAGGTTAGACCAATCTGATTGGATGCTAAGTACCAATTTAGAGTTACAATGGGAAGAACATGCCTCCCTTGAGCAGTTCATATGGTTTTCTCCTGTTCAGACTATAAATCCACTCCTTTTTTTCATTATTTTTTTTTATTTGGGGACAGTCCATGAAGCAGTTACTTGTAGTTTTTTGTAGCCAAGAACTGCTCGGCAGACAAAAGTTAAAAAAATATATGGAATTCTTAACTTCCACAGTATGTCAGACAGGGTTTACCCATTTACATTCTAGATCATCTTAGTGCAGTGGTTTTAATCTGTGGTCTTTTGGGAGGAGTATCTTACTCAGAGGATCTGCGACTACTTAAAAAAATAAATAAATAATATTAACAGACTAATAAAATGTATTTAAATAAAGAAGCAAAATGTACAACTGTAAATCCTACGATTTATTTGTGGGAGCATTGCAAGTGCATCCAATAGAATATAGTATAGTGTGGTCGATGAGTGGCCTAAATTGATTTGGAAAAGCACCAACATTCCTATTAAAATGTTTATTTTTGTTTATTTGTGAATGAAAAAAAAAGTTTCATCATTTGTGTGTTTGTTTAATAAATGCCTGTTTCTCTATTTGTTGTGTAGTATTTTGCGGTTTAAATCAGAACTGCTTAGCTGGGGACCCTGGTTTCCAGTGATGACTTATGGGGGGGGGTTGCAGATTCCAGCAATAATGCAGTTGGTTCCCCGAGTTCCAGTAGTGGGGGTTCCACAGAATTCAAAAGGTTGAGAACCACCATTGTAGAGTAATGCATCCCCATCTTAAAATCATCAGGGAGTAATACAGCCAGATGCTATCTTGGGGGTAATGCATCTCAATCATTAAGTCATCATATGGCCTCATTTTAAAGTTATCCTGGTGCCACCCTTGAGTAATGCAGCCTCATTTTTATGTTGTCACAACATCATTCTCTAATAATACAGCCACATCCTGGAATACTCCTAAACTCACCCTGGACTAATCCAGCCTAATCCTGAAATCATCCTACTGTAATAAATGATCATCGCATGTTTTCCACTGAAGTAATCAGGAACCCACCCTTGAGTAATCCAGGCTAATCTAGAAATCATCCTGGGGTCATCCTGCAGCAGTAAATGATCATCACATATTTTTCACTGAACTTATCAGGAATCCATCCTGGAGTAGTTTCCGTAATGACTCTAGAGTCATCTCATTTAAATATTTCGCCCTATAGGCATACTTCAGGATGGCTTGGGATGACGTCCCCAGATAATTACAGGAATAGCCCAGCTGAAGTCATCAGATGACTTCAGAATGACTCCAGGATGATCTTCCTTTTTGACTTGGGTCTGCCTTGTAAAAACTTGTGCTTCCACTCATTATTGTAAAAGTAGGACTGTCATGTATCCACAAAATCTGCACGTAATCCATTCGTGCAAGATGGGGGTTTCCCACATCGCTCCAAAGCCCTGTTTCTGCGGTGGGACTTCATTTCCCAGCGTCCACAGAGGCTAGGAGGGTGCCATAATTTGCTAACCCGCTACATAGTAAACATACTTCTCTCACAACAGAGGATGCCCAAGACCAAAGTTTCCCTTGTCTGCACTCTGCACTTCAGCAAAGCCCTGTTTCTGTGGTGTGACGTTATCCCCCACTGTCCACAGGGGCTAGGAAAGGCCACAGGTTGCTGACACACTACATAAGTGCCAGACTTCTCCTGCAGCACGGGACGCACAAGATGGCGGTTTCCTTTTCTCGCATTCCACATTTCACCAAAGACCTGTTGCTGAGGTGGGACTTCGTTCCCCACCATCCACAGGGGCTAGGAATGGCCACAGGTTACTGACATTCAATTTAAGCATCACACTTCTCCTACAGTGCAGAATGCACCCAGGCCATGGTCTTCATCCATCATCTCCATAACAGACTGGGCTGGACCACCCCCCCCCCCTTTATCAGCTGGTAAAGGTACTGCGCTCTCCCAATTCTATTTTTGTTACTTTTTTTATCTACTGTGCCTAGGCTCTCTGTGGTGGGGTAGGATAGCCCTCCTGCCCTTCTGTTATGCCCTCCTGGTGCCTGGCTTCACATTGGATGACTTCTTACTGCAGGTTGTGGGGGTAATCATTAAGGGAACTGAACTAGCAGAATGGTGTCTGTCCCTGTAATCCCCACTTGAACCTGATCTTGAGTCTTTGTGGATTTCCCCTGAGCCCACTATGGTCGCCTTGGGAACCTATCTAATGCTGCAAGCTGAGTGTTTTGGAGGATATTTTTTCTGATCCAGATGATCCTGGCTGTGGTCGTTGAACTTGCTGGCCATTCTGAGAAGACTATGGGGGTCATTACAACATTGGCGGTAAAAGCCGCTTACCGCCGTGCAGAAGACCGCCAACACACCGCCGCGGAATTCCGCCACAGCTATTATGACCCACATCTCGGAACCCGCCAAAATTCAGACACCCACACAAGTCCGCCACACCAATGTTCAGTGATAAACACGATAACAAAACCTCCACTGTCACGCCAACAGAAATACGCCCACACTATCACAACACACGAATCCACGAGGCGGTCTTTCAACCACGGTATTCCATTGGCCGTACACACCGCCGCGCTCAAAATGCACACACTTCTACAAAACATCCCCACATTGGACGTTTCAAAACACACACACCTGAGACACATACACCCACCACTCCCACACACCCATTACAATATAAAACACACACCCACATCACCCACAAACCCCCACGACCAAAAATTCTGAAAGAAGGCCAGAGAGAGACACCACCAGCAAGCACAACAGCATCCACATGCACATAACACCATCACCCACACAACTTCCACGCACCTCACACAACACACCACTACATATCACCACACTTATCACCACACACTCCACCCCATACATCATCTACACCACCCCATGGCACGGCAAAGACACCCCAGGTTCTCAGAGGAGGAGCTCAGGGTCATGGTGGAGGAAATCGTACTGGTAGAGCCACAGCTATTCGGAGCACAGGTGCAGCACACCTCAATTGCAAGGAAGATGGAGCTATGGTGAAGAATAGTGGACAGGGTCAACGCAGTGGGACAACACCCAAGAAATCGGGAGGACATCAGGAAAAGGTGGAACGACCTATGGGGGAAGGTGCGTTCCGTGGTCTCAAGACACCACCTGGCGGTTCAGCGGACTGGCAGCGGACTCCCACCTCCTCCCCCACAACTAACAACATGGGAGGAGCAGGTCTTGGCGATTCTGCATCTTGAGGGCCTCGCAGGAGTAGGTGGAGGAATGGACTCTGGTAAGTCAAAGCTTTACTATTACATCCCCCACCCTACCTGCATGCTACCACATACCCCCACCCTCACCCTCACACCCATCACTCCAACTCCTCACAAATGTCCCAATATCACAAACCACCCATCCCAACACCAAGCCCTGCATGCAACACCAAAGCATGGACACCCATCACCAAAGCATGCCCACTGCACATACCCATACACCCCCCTAAACCATTATCACAGAAGGTCCCACACAAGAATGGAAGCACTGGGGTACAGGGTGACCCACCATTGCACACCATGCCACACACAGATGCAATAATCATGCCTTTCCACCCCTGCAGGACCCCTACCCAACGTCACCAGACAGGAGGGTCCAGACATGTCCACTCCACCCACAGAAGAGGCCCACAGTGATGACAGCAGCTCTGTCCAACTGGATCTAGAGGACCAGCCCGGACCATCGGGGACCTCTGGACAGTCGGTTCCCCTCAAACAGGCACAGGCCACCACAGACCTTCCCCCCTCTGGAAACACCAGCACAGCACCCACCCAGCGGGCCCATACCTCAGTCCCCAGGACACGTCAATCAGCTGTGTGTCCACCACTACAGGGAACCCAGGATAACCCACCACCCCAACAAACAACAGGGACCTGGGGGCAGTGGCAGTGGGCACACGGTCCAGGGGACGGAGGCCCAGGAACACAGGGAAACTGGGAGGGCTGCCGTGCAACAGGGGGCGGACAGGCCAAGGGAACCCACTCTCCACGAGGCCCTCTCCTCCATCATGGGAGCATACCACCACTCCCAGGAGACGATGGCAACAGTACTGGCCATGTTTCAGGAGACCCAGCGCATGCAGGAGGAACAGTATATGGGCTTCAGGGAGGAACTCAGAACCATCAGCTCCACCCTGGGCACCATCGTAGGTGTGCTGAAGGAAGTACTCAACACCAGGAGGGACACTGTGGCACTCCAAGGGGCCCCTGACACTAGCATAAACGATGAACTGCCCACCACCTCCGCCGGCGCTAGTGGACAGGACGCCCTGCCACAGGACCACCACACCAGCAGCCCACCCCCTGCAGACGGAGAACCACCCTGCAAACGGTCCCTGAGATCCAGGAACAAGACAGAGAACGATGTCAAGACCCCCGCCAAGAAATGAGACCACCCTGATTGTCATCCTACTGTCCCACTTTGTCACCCTGTCCATAATTAAACTGTCCCAGCTCCACTTCCTATGCCCATATGGGTAATGCACCTGTGAGACTAATAGACTGGACTCTGCCACGGACACTCCTCCGCCATCACCCCTCACCATTTAACTTCCCCCTCCAATATTTTGCATTTAAATAAACACACCTAAAGCACAAAATGATCTGGAGTCTGTCTGTGATTTCGAAATAGTGTATTGGCAATTACAATGACAAAATGTCTTTGAAATGGTAATGTCAACATACCTATGTCACACAGCTCTAGTCCATGAGGAATTTAAGCAGATGTCACACAGTGGGACCCACATCTGTGAAACCGTAAGGGAAAGTGACAACTCAGTGACCATACACTGGGTGAAAACAACAGACAGGAGAGAGGTAGTAGTATAAAAGTACATGTAGTAGGCAGGATTGTATTCTTACCTGTGTTTCACTGGAAATATTGCCGGATCACTGAGTCCCTGTTCTGCATGTCTTCTTCCTCTGCTTCATCCTCATCACTGTCCACAGGCTCCAGAGCTGCCACAACACCGCCATCTGGACCATCCTACTGCAGAAAAGGCACCTGTTGTCGCAAAGCCAAGTTGTGAAGCATACAGCAGGCCACGATGATCTGGCACACCTTCTTTGGTGAGTAGAATAGGGATCCACCTGTCACGTGGAGGCACCTGAACCTGGCCATCAGGAGGCCGAAGGTCCGCTCGATCACCCTCCTAGTTCACCCATGGGCCTCATTGTAGCGTTCCTCTGCCCTGGTCCTGGGATTCCTCACTGGGGTCAGTAGCCATGACAGGTTGGTGTAACCAGAGTCACCTGAAAATGGCGAGGGACAACTGTTAGACACACACTAACCTGTAGGGATATACCAAGACAACCATTCCCACTGTCTTGCTTCCAGGTGCTCACCTAATAGCCACACACGGTGCCTCTGGAGTTGACCCATCACATAAGGGATGCTGCTATTCCGCAGGATATAGGCGTCATGCACTCAGCCATGGAACATGGCATTCACATGGGAGATGTACTGGTCGGCCAAACATACCATCTGTACATTCATAGAATGATAACTCTTCCGGTTTCTGTACACCTGTTCACTCCTGTGGGGGGGGACCAAAGCCACATAAGTCCCATCAATGGCACCTATGATGTTGGGTATATGTCCCAGGGCATAGAAATCACCTTTCACTGTAGGCAAATCCTCTACCTGAGGGAAAACGATGTAGCTCCGCATGTGTTTCAGAAGGGCAGACAACACTCTGGACAATACGTTGGAAAACATAGGCTGGGACATCCCTGGCCACAGTTGTTTGAAAAGACCCACTTGCAAGGAAATGGAGCACTGACAGCACCTGCACTTGAGGGGGGATTCCTGTGGGATGGTGGATTGCTGACATCAGGTCTGGCTCCAACTGGGTACACAGTTCCTGGATTGTGGCACGGTCAAACCTGTAGGTGATTATCAGATGTCGCTCCTCCATTGTCGACAGGTCCACCAACGGTCGGTAAACCGGAGGATGCCGCCATCTCCTCACATGTCCCAGCGGACGGTGCCTATGAAGGACAACAGCGAGCACAGAGTCAAACAACTCAGAGGTACGTACCCACAGTTTACACAGAACACCAATCATACACAAAAGGTGGCCTGTATGTGTGTTGGGACTAGGCCTAGGTATGTGTGACGCAGTTGAAAATGAGGCCATGTGGGCCCCTGAAATGGCGGCTGCCTGACCTCTAAAGTGGGACAATGGGATGTGAGGTAACTGCGCTGGCGTTGTACACCATCGCGGTAGGCGGTCGGAGACTGCGGCGCAATGCTGCATTGGTTAACATTGGACCCTATGGGTCGCAGGAGCCAATGACGATGTACGCTGGCGGTGATGGTACGCACCGCCGCGGACGTGACTGCCATTTTCTATCTGTTCAATCACTCGATACCTGATCTTCGACAGGAGAGGACCTACACTGCAAGTACTGCTGTGACCTCGGTCTGGAAGAGTCAATGGCTCGTGCGTCTGGGGAAAGGGACCCTGCCTTCACATCGAAGGAGTTGGAGAAGCTCGTGGATGGGGTCCTCCCCCAGTAAACGCTACTCTACTGTCCTCCAGACAAACAGGTAAGTACACAGGGAGCATGTTGTATGGGCTATGCCTGTGTGGAGAGGGCTGGATGTAAGAAGGAAGGGGGCAGAGTGCTGCGTGCATGAAAGAAGGGTAGGGATGGGGGCCAATCACTTTGACGGTGCAGTTGGTAATGACTTCTCTTCCCCTGTACATTTAATGTAGGTCTGCGCCCACCAGAAGAAAGATATATGGCGTGCAATCGCCAAGGACGTCCGGACCCTGGGGGTCTACCGCAGACGAAGCACCCACTGCCGTAAAAGATGGGAGGACATCCGCCGCTGGTGCAAGAAGACGGCGGAGGCTCAGCTGGGGATGGACTCCCAATGTGGGAGTGGTGCCCGTCGTACCATGACCCCCCTGATGTTCAGGATCCTGGCGGTGGCCTACCCGGAGTTGGATGGGCGCTTGAGGGCATCAGAGCAGACACAAGGTGGTGAGTACACTCTCATTCTGCTGACTTTGCGCGCGGTGGAGTTGTCTGGGTGGGGGAGGAGGGCTGTGGGTTTCCCTAGGCCAGGGCGAGTTCCATAGGCAAGGCCCCTCCGCAAGGCAGGCCATGTGGCACCCCAGCCCACCTCTGTAGAATGCCTAGTACAGCTAGTCATGCCCCTGTGTCATCTATGTGTACAGATGTCGTCCATAGGCTTGTAGGCCATTTCTCAGTAATTGAACAGTGGAGCCCAAGAGAGCGGCGTGGTGCAGGGGGCTTCTGTTTCTGTCTTGTCTGCCAATGGAAGCGGTAATCCATGCACTCAACATTTCTTTCTTCCGTCCCCCCCCTTTTTGTGTTCTCCCTGTTCTTGTGTGCATTAGCATCATCAGGTGGAGGAGCAGTGGCACCGGCGCACGAAGGAGCTGCATCCCATATGGCCCTGGAGGGCGAGACTACGGACTCCGAATTCACCAGTGGGACTGAGGGCGAGGGGAGCTTCACGGCAGGGACAGTAGCTGACACCAGCGACACGGACATGTTCTCTGATGGGAGCTCCCTCATGGTGGCGGAAACATCTGTGCCCCCGCATCTACAGGTACAGCCGCCAACCCCCCTACCAGCACCGCCCTCCCAGCAGCCCCTCTGCCTTCGCCCCGTGCCCGCTCACCCAGGAGGGTGGTGTAGGAGGCTGGACTGGCTTGTAGTGAGTACCAAGGGGTACTTACACCTTGCACCAGGCCCAGGTATCCCTTATTAGTGTATAGGGTGTCTAGCAGCTTAGTCTGATAGATAATGGTAGCTTAGCAGAGCAGCTTAGGCTGAACTAGGAGACGAGTGAAGCTCCTACAGTACCACTAGTGTCATATGCATAATATCATAAGAAAACACAATACACAGATATACTAAAAATAAAGGTAAAAGTATCTCAGTGAGTACCCTCAGTATGAGGATAGCAAATATACACAAGATATATGTACACAATACCAAAAATATGCAGTATAGTATTAGAAAACAGTGCAAACAATGTATAGTTACAATAGGATGCAATGGGGACACATAGGAATAGGGGCAACACAAACCATATACTCCAAAAGTGGAATGCGAACCACGAATGGACCCCAAACCTATGTGACCTTGTAGAGGGTCACTGGGACTGTAAGAAAACAGTGAGGGTTAGAAAAATAACCCACCCCAAGATCCTGAAAAGTGAGTGCAAAGTGCACTAAAGTTCCCCAAAGAGCACAGAAGTTGTGATAGGGGAATTCTGCAGGAAAGACCAAAACCAGCAACGCAACAACAATGGATTTCCAGACGAGGGTACCTGTGGAACAAGGGGACCAAGTCCAAAAGTCACGATCAAGTCGAGAGTGGGCAGATGCCCAGGAAATGCCAGCTGTGGGTGCAAAGAAGCTGCTACTGGACAGTAGAAGCTGAGAATTCTGCAAGAACGACAAGGGCTAGAAACTTCCCCTTTGGAGGATAGATGTCCCACGCCATGGACAGTTGTGCAGAAGTGTTTTCCTGTGGAAAGAGTGTAAACAAGCCTTGATAGCTGCAAAGATCATGGTTGAAGTTTTTGGGTGCTGCTGTGGCCCAGGAGGGTCCAGAATGTCGCCAATTGCGTCAGGGGACAGAGGGGGCGCCCAGCAAGACAAGGAGCCCTCTCAAAAGCAGGCAGCACCCGCAGAAGTGCCGGAACAGGCACTACAAAGTGGAGTAAAACGGTGCTCACACGAAGTTGCACAAAGGAGTCCCACGCTGCCGGAGGACAACTCAGGAGGTCGTTCAGTGCAGGTTAGAGTGCCGTGGACCCAGGCTTGGCTGTGCACAAAGGATTCCCTCGGAAAGTGCACAGGAGCCGGAGTGGCTGCAAAACACGCGGTTCCCAGCAATGCAGTCTGGCGTGGTGAGGTAAGGACTTACCTCCACCAAACTTGGACTGAAGAGTCACTGGACTGTGGGAGTCACTTGGACAGAGTTGCTGGATTCAAGGGACCTCGCTCGTCGTGCTGAGAGGATACCCAGAGGACCGGTGATGCAGTTCTTTGGTGCCTGCGGTTGCAGGGGGACGATTCCGTCGACCCACGGGAGATTTCTTCAGAGCTTCTAGTGCAGAGAGGAGGCAGACTACCGCCACAGCATGCACCACCAGGAAAACAGTCGAGAAGGCGGCAGGATCAGCGTTACAGAGTTGCAGTAGTCGTCTTCGCTACTTTGTTGCAGTTTTGCAGGCTTCCAGCGCGGTCAGCAGTCGATTCCTCGGCAGAAGGTGAAGAGAGAGATGCAGAGGAACTCGGATGAGCTCTTGCATTCGTTATCTAAGGAAATCCCCAAAGCAGAGACCCTAAATAGCCAGAAAAGAGGGTTTGGCTACTTAGGAGAGAAGATAGGCTAGCAACACCTGAAGGAGCCTATCAGAAGGAGTCTCTGATGTCACCTGCTTGCCCTGGCCACTCAGAGCAGTCCAGTGTGCCAGCAGCACCTCTGTTTCCAAGATGGCAGAGGTCTGGAGCACACTGGAGGAGCTCTGGGCACCTCCCAGGGGAGGTGCAGGTCAGGGGAGTGGTCACTCCCCTTTCCTTTGTCCAGTTTCGCGCCAGAACAGGGCTGAGGGGTCCCTGAACCGGTGCAGACTGGCTTATGCAGAAATGGGCACCATCTGTGCCCATGAAAGCATTTCCAGAGGCTGGGGGAGGCTACTCCTCCCCTGCCTTAACACCTTTTTCCAAAGGGAGAGGGTGTAACAACCTCTCTCTGAGGAAGTCCTTTGTTCTGCCATCCTGGGCCAAGCCTGGCTGGACCCCAGGAGGGCAGAAACCTGTCTGAGGGGTTGGCAGCAGCAGCAGCTGCAGTGAAACCCCTGAAAAGGCAGTTTGGCAGTACCCGGGTCTGTGCTACAGACCCGTGGGATCATGGGATTGTGCCAACAATGCCAGGATGGCATAGAGGGGGCAATTCCATGATCATAGACATGTTACATGGCCATATTCGGAGTTACCATTGTGAAGCTACACATAGGTATTGACTTATGTGTAGTGCACGCGTGTAATGGTGTTCCCGCACTCACAATGTCCGGGGAATTTGCCCTGAACAATGTGGGGGCACCTTGGCTAGTGCCAGGGTGCCCACACACTAAGTAACTTAGCACCCAAACTTTACCAGGTAAGGGTTAGACATATAGGTGACTTATAAGTTACTTAAGTGCAGTGGTAAATGGCTGTGAAATAACGTGGACATTATTTCACTCAGGCTGCAGTGGCAGGCCTGTGTAAGAATTGTCAGAGCTCCCTATGGGTGGCAAAAGAAATGCTGCAGCCCATAGGGATCTCCTGGAACCCCAATACCCTGGGTACCTCAGTACCATATACTAGGGAATTATAAGGGTGTTCCAGTATGCCAATGTAAATTGGTGAAATTGGTCACTAGCCTGTTAGTGACAATTTGGAAAGAAATGAGAGAGCATAACCACTGAGGTTCTGGATAGCAGAGCCTCAGTGAGACAGTTAGTCATAACACAGGTAACACATTCAGGGCACACTTATGAGCACTGGGGCCCTGGCTGGCAGGGTCCCAGTGACACATACAACTAAAACAACATATATACAGTGAAAAATGGGGGTAACATGCCAGGCAAGATGGTACTTTCCTACAGGTGGGCATCACCTTTGCCCCAGGCACCTCAGCCCCTGCCCCTGTCACCCCTGCTGCCCTCAGTGAGGAGGCCATTGACCTCCTCAGGTCCCTCACTGTTGGGCAGTCTACCATTTTGAATTCCATCCAGGGTGTAGAAAGGCAGTTGCAACAAACGAATGCATTCCTGGAGGACATTCATTCTGGTCAAGCGGCCCTTCAACGAGCTTTTCAAACTCTGGCCTCAGCACTGATGGCAGCCATTGTCCCCGTCTCTAGCCTCCCCCTCTAATTTCCTCCACCCAGACCCAATCCCCTGTACCTCTGCCCATCCCAAGCACACCATTAGACCAGCCAGCACACACCTCACCACACAAGGGAAGCTCAGGCAAACATAAGAACCACACATCCCACAGGCACTCACGCAAGCAACACACACATGCAGACACACCAAAATCCACTGCCTCCACTGTGTCCCCCTCCTCGTCATCTCCCTCCTCCCTCCCTGTCTCGCCTACACTCACACCTGCATGCACTACCTCTACAGCCACTACGTCCCTCACCAGCACACCCACCAGCACACCCGCTCACGTGCAGTCACCACCCCCACTACCATTCACATGTCCCCTGTGTCCCCTCCCAGTGTGTCTGTGATGCCCCCTCCCAAGTCACACAAACGAGCCACACACCCACCCAACAGCCATCCACCTCACGACAGCCTCCAGCGCATGCACCTGCAACCAAAGTCACCAAACGTACACCTCCTACAACCATCACCTCTTCCTCCACTCCCAAACCCCCTCCAGCTACCCGTCCCAGTGTGTCCACCCTTGACCTCTTTCCCACACCTCCCCCACCCCGTCCATCTCATAGGTCCCGAAGTAGCACCTCAGCCACAACATCTCTGGGACCAGTGGTGCCTGCAGTCACCAGTATGTGGAGTGCACCGGCCACCAGGACAGCCAGTGTGGCACGGAGCCACAGCACAGCCAGTCTCCCACCTGTGAAGCATCAGAAGTTGGCCAGTGCCCGGTGGGAGAGGGGGAAGACTCCAGCCACCAAAGCCGCTCCCAGGGGTCCCAGTGGGAGTGTGGAGTCAGCTGTGACACCTCCCAAGGTGGGGAAGGGCCACAAGAAACCCGGCAAGTCTGGGAAGAGCTGCACGGCGGAGAAGACCGCCATCATCCCCGCTGTCCAGGAGGGCACCGCCAGCCCCAGCCCCAGCCCAGCTGCCCAGGAGGGCACCGCCAGCCCCGCAGCCCCAGCCCAGCTGCCCAGGATGGCACAGTCAGACCCAGCCCAGTTGCCCAGGAGGGCACCACCAACCCCAGCCCAGCTGCCCAGGAGGCCACCGCCAGCCCCAACCCAGCTGCCCAGGAGGCCACCGCCAGCCCCAGCCCAGCTGATCCATGAAGGACCACCAACTCAAGCACCGCTGAACAGGGCACTGCCAGCACAAGCCCTGCTGGGCCATGAAGGACCGCCAACTCAAGCACCGCTGAACAGGGCACCGCCAGCACAAGCACCACTGAACAGGGCACCACCAGCACAAGCACTGCTAAACAGGGCACTGCCAGCACAAGCCCCGCTGGGCCATGAAGGACTGCCAACTCAAGCATTGCTGAACATGGCACCGCCAGCACAAGCCCCGCTGGGCCATGAAGGACCGCCAACTCAAGCACCGCTGAACAGGGCACCGCCAGCACAAGCACCGCTGGGCCATGAAGGACCGCCAGCACAAGCCCCGCTGGGCCATGAAGGACCGCCAACTCACGCACCGCTGAACAGGGCACCGCCAGCACAAGCCCCGCTGGGCATTGAAGAACCGCCAACTCAAGCACCGCTGAACAGGGCACCGCCACCACAAGCACCGCTGGGCCATGAAGGACTGCCAGCACAAGCCCCGCTGGGCCATGAAGGACCGCCAACTCAAGCACCACTGAACAGGGCACCGCCAGCACAAGCAGCGCTGAACAGGGCACCGCCAGCACAAGCACCGCTGGGCCATGAAGGACCACCAACTCAAGCACCGCTGAACAAGGCACCGCCAGCACAAGCATCGCTGAATAGGGCACCGCCAGCACAAGCACCGCTGAACAGGGCACCGCCAGCACAAGCACCGCTGAACAGGGCACCGCCAGCACAAGCCCCACTGGGCCATGAAGGACTGCAAACTCAAGCACAGCTGAACAGGGCACCACCAGCAGAAGCACCGCTGGGCCATGAAGGACAGCCAGCACAAGCCCCGATGGGCCATAAAGGACCGCCAACTCAAGCACCGCTGAACAGGGCACCGCCAGCACAAGCACCGCTGGGCCATGAAGGACCGCCAGCACAAGCCCCGCTGGGCCATGAAGGACCGCCAACTCAAGCACCGCTGAACAGGGCACCTCCAGCACAAGCACCGCTGAACAGGGCACCACCAACTCAAGCACCGCTAGCCCATGAGCGGCAGGGGCACTGACGCAACTGGGTCCGTCACGGGGTGAGTGATGCACTCTGGGCACCAGTCCCCTCCAGAACCAGTGGAGAGATCCATCCACTACCTCTGTCCTTCACAGGATGAAGCACTCTGGGCACCAGTCCCCCTCAGAACCAGTGGAGAGATCCATCCACTCCCTCTGTCCTTCACAGGATGAAGCACTCTGGGCACCAGTCCCCCTCCAGAACCAGTGGAGACATCCATCCACTACCTCAGTCCTTGGCAGGATGAAGTACTCTGGGCACCAGTCCCCCTCCAGAACCTGTGGAGTCCTCCATCCACTACCTCAGACCTTGGCAGGATGAAGCACTCTGGGCACCAGTCCCCCTCCAGAACCAGTGGAGAAAGTTATCCACTTGAGAGACTGTGACTTTGCACTCCCCAGGATATGGCAGTGGGCAAACCACCCACTGTAGAGACTTGAGAGACTGTGGCTTTGCACTCCCCAGGATTTAACAGTGGGCAACCCACCCACCGTAGAGACTCGAGAGACTGTGGCTTTGCACTCCTCAGGAATGAACAGTGGGCAAACCACCCACTGTAGAGACTTGAGAGACTGTGGCTTTGCACTCCCCAGGATTGAACAGTGGACAAACCACCCACTGTAGAGACTTGAGAGACTGTGGCTTTGCACTCCCCAGGATTGAACAGTGGGCAACCCACCCACTGTAGAGACTTGAGAGACTGTGGCTTTGCACTCCCCAGGATTGAACAGTGGGCAAACCACCCACTGTAGAGACTTGAGAGACTGTGGCTTTGCACTCCCCAGGATTGAACAGTGGGCATTGAGCCCCCTCGTGGATCTGGCGTCGTACACTCATCTGGCTGAGGTGCCCCCCCTGCCCTTCCCCCTGAGGTGCCTGTTGTATTTCTATCTGATGCCCCTGCAGTGTTCTCTCTGTTTTGATCGGGTATCGAGTGTGGGCCTCGCCCATGCATTTTGGGTGGGAGTCCATCGTTGGACCTGTGCAGTATAGTACCATGGCTGTGGCCTTTGGTTGGATGCAAATAGGCCACGTGTTGTATATTAGACAGTTCTGAACACCTGTAAAACACACTACTAAACGCACTCCATCCCAGACCACAATCCTTTGCATTCCAATGCAGCAGGCCATTGAGGAACCAGAGATTTCAAGCCATGAGACAGGTTTTTTTCTTTGTTTTGTTTCCCTCCCCCTCTGTGTTAGTTTTAGCTCAATTTGACTTAATTTCATTTCTCTTATTATTTGGTGCAATATATATTTCGTGTTGTTCAAAATCACAATGGCATGGAGGAGAAATCCCTGTTTCACAGAGGGAGTGCTGACTGTCATGGTGGATGAGTAAAGTCACAATTGCTTGGAGCACAAATACAAAATACTGTCACTTCCCAGAAAAGACAAATGTGGTCCAGAGTAGTGGACTGAGTGAATGCTGTAGCTAACAATCTATGCACACAGGAGGAGATTAGAAATAGGTAAAGTGACCTGCGGGAAAAAAGGTCTGTTCCCAGGTCTCCAAGCATCACCTAAAGAGCCTGAGGGCTGGTGTTGGTTCTCCTAGCTCTCCTTTACAACTATTTCCCTCCTGGGAAGAGAAGGTCTTGCAGATCCTACATCATGATGGTTTGACTGGAATCCCAGGTGGAGTGGAGTCTGGTAAGAGGCACTTAGCAATGCCTCCACAATCACAAATGGAGTTCTGTTCTGAAGACTGACATTTAGAATGGTTCAACACCTTTATTAAAACAGATGTAACTCAAGTTGACTACACAAAACAAATTCCTTTGTACCAATTTGTATCCTCATGATTGAACCACTCTCATTAACAATGTGCAATATATGTAGTCAGATTGCGTGTTGGCCTCCATGGATCATCTGTTCCAATTGCTTAGTCTGTTGTGTAGTATCAATGTACATTGTTCTCCCAAAAATAGGCCATAAACACCATCTTATTGCAAAGGAAGGTATAGTGTCTGTCACCTATAAATGTGTATATATTGTAAATGTGTGTTCATCTCTACTATAGTCATTGAAGCAGATATGTGCAACTCATTTTCAAACAAGTATCATCTATGATGTGAACAGATGACAACAACAACTACTATGATGTCCTGTTTTTGTATCTTTAAAACTAACATCTCAACAAATTGCGCATTACGCAATTTGCATTTCAAGCTATGGTTTAAACTGTTAGTTGTGTATTTCAAGCATGTTGACACCTTCTCATAGCTATATTGAAGTTCATAGTCCTCTGTCCCCAAGATTTTCTACATTGTGATGTGCATGCTTTATAAAAGTAATATTCTCATGTAATTTATATTGCACTGAACACATGATGACCAATGACAGTTACATTTTGAAGTTGAGCCACATTGCTTTTAATGTCTTGTAGCCTGCTAGGCCGTGCAATGGTCCAGTACTGTAATCTACTCACTACTTTGTGTGTTGAAAATTCACTACATGTAATGTATAATGCTGAAATAACACTTTTACATTTCAGGACATCACTCCAATGTCATAACTGGAGTTGGCATCTGTGTAAATCAGCCTGCAAGTGTAAAACAATAAAAATCACACAAAGGATTAATCATTCTATCAGTCTAATTTCACTTTTTTAGGTTGCCCCACTTGTAGCTAAAGACACATAAAATGCACAAACTAGATATAAATTACATGTTCTCTGTATCCTTCTCAGGCCCAACACCCCTGACCAGAGGAACAGAAACTGCCTACCAGGACACCTCCATAGCAGACTAGGAGCAAGACTTCAGTGAGAACACCATTCCTGAAAGTCCGGATGATCAGGAGCAACCTGGTCCATCTGGTCAGCCTGGCCTGACAGCTCCAGTGAGTCGCACTCAGCCCACACCTACACCTCCCACCCCAACTGCAACAACATCTCAGCCAATGGATACCTCCACTTTCTGTGTCCAAAGTAACATCACACCAATATTGTGCCCCACAGGTCCTGGCGGCCCTTGAGAACACACCAACACTGCCTCCAGTTCTACCAGGAAACAGTGTAGTGGGCTACACCGCTTTAAGGGCACAGAGTAGTGGGGGTAGGGGTCGTGGGAGGGAATCTGTGGGTCAGCCTCGTGAGGCCACTGGGGTCTTTGCCAGACAAAACCCCATTGACCGAGTTTTGGGAGCAGTACACAGTCCCAAGATGTGATGGGCCAGGTAGTAACTGAGCTCAGGAAATCAAGGAGGTGCAGAGGCAGCTCATGTTAGAAATACATAATCATAAAGATAATATGAGCTCTCTAACTAGGGTGCTTCATGACATATACCACCATATGAGCAGGGCTTTTCCTATTCCACCTGCCCCTTTCTGTGTACCCTCTACATCTGGCACTATTACACCACTGCCAGCCACCCACAGTCAGGCCTTTTCACACGGGGAGCCTGCTCCTCCAGCCCCAGTCCCTGCACTGATCATTCATACCAAATTACCATTGCAGACTGATCTGTTCCATATGTCACAAGTTGTTCTGACATTGGAGGTTACTCTTACTTTCAGGTGAAGAAGTGGAAGTAAGTCAATTCTTTCTTCTTCACCACTGTCATCTACATTGGGAATCTCAAAATCCTCACTGGGGACTCATCACGGTCTCCCTCCTCTGCAATTACAGGGCTGTTCCTCGACAGGGCGATGTTATGGAGAATGTAGCAGCCAACCGAGATTTGGCACAACTTATGGGGTGAGTGGAGGAAGGTTTAGCCGGTCTTGTCCAGGCACCTAAACCTGGCATTCAGGAGCCCGAAAGCCCGCTCCACTGGCCTCTGTGTTCTACAATGGACCTCATTGAAGCAAACTTCCCCTGGTGTTGTTGGATTCCTCAGTTGTGCTTATAACCAAGGTTGGTTAGGATAAGCTGAGTCTCCGACATTGAAGCAACACATCAACAGATTACTTACATATCAAGCCACTGTTTCTTCCTAAACTAGGATTCAGGCAAAAGAACACTAAGACATGTTGTACTTACTAACAAGCCAAGCATTCTCTGGTCCAAGTTGTGACATCTGCATCGGTATGGTGCTGTTCGATAGTACGAATGAATCATGTGTTGACCCAGGGAAGCTGGCACACACACCTGAGATGTATAAATCCATTAAGCAGACAACTTGTACATTGATGGAATGGAAGTTCTTTAGATTGTGGTAGACCTGTTCCCTTGTGTGTGGTGTCACCATGGCAATATGAATGCCATCTATTGCTCCAACCACTTGTGGAAGTCCACCCAAACCTTAAAAATCAGACTTCGGGGTGGCCAAATCCTGTGGATGTGAGAAGTGGATGAAGTTGTTGATGTCTCATCAAGGAAGCAAGGACTTCCTGTAGCACACCACTGGAAGTTGGGTAGGACATGCCCCCAGATACTGCTACAGTGTACTGAAAAGTGCCAGTGGCCACAAAATGAAGTGCTGTAAAGAGCTGCACTATTGGTGCTATAGCTGTTGGATTCATATTGTGAGGCAGTAGATCAGGCTCCAACTGCTGACACAAATCCAGGATAGTTTGCCTATTTAGAGGACATTTCTTGATGATGTCCATTTCTTCCATGGTGGCAAGGTCTGGAAAGAGCCAGAACACCTGAGGCTTTTGCCTCCTACCCATGGCTGGGTTCAGACATCTGTATGTATGGAAAAGAAAATACAAGCTGAAATGGTCACACCATCATTTTAATATCAACACACTTCTGAACTCTTGGTAACAGTAGAAATGTCATTGTGTAATAAATGTACACACATTAACATCAAATATTTGGTCCTCAAAAATATTTACATGTTTTACTTTTTTACACTATGTGCAAATAATACCTTTGAAATGGATTATTTGCACATATATATATATATATATATATATATATATATATTTTTTTTTTTATTATCTTTAAAATACTGTCAACAGAGGTATTACTTCCCAGTGGCACTATCAATGTCAAACACATTCATGATTCACATTGTTTAGGCCCTCATTTGGAGATTGGCAGTAAAAACTGCCTACCGTTGCAGCGACGGCTGCCAAAAGACCATCGCTACCAACCGTCTGCCGTATTATGACCACAACCGGATTTCTGCCAGAAGAATGGTGGAAATCCAGCTGTGGCCATGCCGGCGGATGGCGGAAAGGTGGCACTGCTGCCACCACCAGCGCTACGCCAGTAGACCACCGCCAGCTGTCTTATGAACAATAAACGGCCTGGTGGCATTCTGCTGGCGGGCGCTGCTGGTGGCAGCAGCGCCCCGTCCCGACTCCTGCCGGAGGACCCCCTGAAAACAAGTAAGTCGGGTCTCTGACAGGGGAGGGGGATGGGGGGTATTTTGTGTGTGGGGGGGGCGGGTGTGAATGTTTGTGTGTGCGTGGATGTGGGTGTGTTTCGCGTGTTGAATGCATGTGTGCGTGTATGGAGGTGTGAGTGCGTGTATGTTGTGCTATGTGACTGCATGTCTGCGTTTATGTATGAAAGTGTGTGTGGATGTGTGTGTGAATGAATGTATGTATGCATTGATGCATGTGGGAATGGGTGTGCGTATGAGTGTGTGTGTGTGAAGGGGTGTGTGAATGTAGGGGGGGAGGGGCTAACTGGAGAGGGAGGGGGAGACCCCTATCAGTGACAGGGAAGGAATTCCCTGCCATTGATAGTGCCTACCGCCATGGTTTTCGTGGCATTAAGGAAGCCACAAAAATCATGGCGATAGGTGGGGTCATAATCCCACGGGCGGAACAGTGCCGGCCGCCGGCCTGGAGATGGATATCGGTGTTGTACATTGCCAACCCGCCAATGTCATAATATGGCGATAAGTACCGACAGCCTGTTGGCAGTACTTACCACCATATTAATGCCGACTGCTTGAGTCATAATGACCCCCTTAGTGTAATATTTTGCCAAGAACAATGTTTTTCATATCTGACATTAAAAAATACAGTAGCCTCCATTTTGAGTGCTGGTGACGTACTAACAATTAAAAACTGCACAGGTTCACACCCTAAAATGGTCTATACCTGACCTAGCCGTCAGGACACTGGTTACCGAACGGTTGGCAATGGACGTTTACTACATAGTACGTGGTACCTTCTACGACGGTCCCTGTCATAGGATAATGTGTGTGACAGCTACGCATGGAAGCCAAAGGCTGTGTCTGTCTCTGTCATGGATCATGTCTGCATGTCTTGCAAAAGAAACTGCAAAAAAACACACTTGTCTCCTAACACTGCTGCCAAACAGACCTCCCTATGTTTTGCTGCTGTTTCTGACCTCTGGGAGCCAGGATGCCAGGCAAAGCAGGTGACGGGGCCAGAGGAGCGGATGCTGCTTGCCAAGGCGGTCCTGTCCCTCTACAGCTATCTCAATTGGAGTCCAGAGGAAAGGGTTCATGTCTGATTGAGGAATGTTCTACTGAGTAACTACTTCCTTTTTAAACTATAGGCTCATTTTCCCTTTAAGGTTAATGGGGAGGTGTTATAATTGGGGTTAACGTAATGATGTAGCTGGGACAGATAGTTTTTTGCCACACTCTGAAATGTCTGTGCATGGCAATGTCAAGTCACCTGAAAGTAGAATCTGTAATGTGTGCCCATTTAACACACAAATCCTATTTCATCACACAAACTGCAGGCTACTGACTACCAGTGGCCAGTAGACAATGTGCCAGTAGTATGACTGACAACATACAGCCAATGTTGAAATCATAGTGATTTTAAGGGAAAAAGGTAGAGGGGCTAGAGTTGTCTGATTCTGTACTGTCCAATAGAGTGGGATTTCAGCCCATAATATGTATTAGGCTTCTCTCTATGGTTTAAACCTGTCATGGAGCCACATAAAGGTAAAGTTATTTTATGTGTATCAAGTTCAGATGACCCTGGCTCACAATCATCCATCCCAGGCTGTCCCGTTCCAACACACACTTGTTCATACATCTCACAAATCCCTGTTTTCACTGACACATACCAGCCCTTCTCCCTTGTCCTTAGTCACTGTATGTGATGCAGATCATGGGTTCTGACTCTTGAGAGTTTAGACAGGAAGCCAATGTAGCTGTGCGTTGGATGATGTGCAAGGATTGTGCAGGTGGTTTGGCCTTTAGTAGCTCACAATTATTGTAATAAGGAGTGAGTCTCATAACAGGATAGGTTGCATAGCTCTGGCCAAGATGATGTTGTAGGCCTGATTAGGTAACATGAGGAGACAGCAAGTGTTGATGGTGCTCATGATATCACTGCAAATTAGTATTTCCTAGCTACCTTTAATATTTTTTGGGGGAAAATGTAGTTATTGTTTGGTGAATGTATGTGTGAATGTAATGCCACAGCAGTTCTGCCAAACAGAAACACTCACATTTCTTTTATTTTTATTTTCTGCCATCCATAGATGGCAATGTCCATCAGAAGCAGGAAATTTGGAAGGCCATCACAAAGAAGGTATGGACCCTGGGAGTCCACAAGTGGTGCAACCTGCTCTGTAGGGGGAGGTGGGAGGACCTATATCGCATGATGTGGAAGTCTGATGAGGGCCAAGTCCTTCATTCCTCCCAGTGATCCAGGAGGGTGCACCGCACCCTAAGCTCCCTATTGGCTTGCATTCTTGCGGTGGCTTACTCAGAGCTTTATGGGTGTAGGAAAGTACCCTCTTTCTTGGCATGGTTACCCCCTTTTCTGCCTGATGTCAGTGTGTTTGACTGTGTTCACTGGGCCTGCTATTGCAATCTGTATGAATCAGGTGCATCCACCCTTTTTACTAGAGGTCACTGCACTATAAGTCACCACTATGGTAGGCCCCTCAGCCCAGAGGTCAGGGTGCATGTACCTGTGTGTGAGGGCACCCCTGCACTAGCAGAGGTGCTCCCACAAACTCCAGACACATTTTTACTGGACTTTTGTGTTCGGCATGCCATTTTACATGTGTACTAGACATAGGTCACTGCCTATATCCAGCTACATAATGGTACCTCCAAACCTAGGCATTTTTGGTATCAAACATGTTGAAATCATACCCCTATACTTTTCCAAGTATTGGTTGTATGATTCCATGCATCTGGGGGCTCCTTAGAGGACCCTCAGCATTGCCCCTATAGCCTTCTGAGGTTTTCTAGGCTGCCCCAGCTGCTGCCACCTCACAGACTGCTTTTTGCCATCCTGTTGCTTGTGCAGTTTGAGCTCAGGAATGCAGAACAAAGGATTTCCTTTGGGACAGCGGTGTTAAACCGTCTCCCTTTGGAAAAAGGTGATACTGGACTTGGGGTAGCCTCCCAAAGCCACTGGTATGCTTTGAAGGGGAAATTTGGGACCTTCAGTGCATAAACCAGTCTACAACTGTTCAAGGACCTCCAGTCCCTGTTCTGATGAGAAACTGGACAATGGAATGAAGAGTGATCACTGCCCTGGCCATCACCATCCCAGAGGTGGTGCCCAAAGCTCCTCCAGAGGGTCCCTGGGTTTTGCCATCTTAGATCCAAGGTTGGCAGGGAACTTTGGGAGCATCTAAGTAGCCAGGTCAGGCAGGTGATGTCAGAGCCCCCTCCTGAAAGGTGATCACCCAACTCGACTTCGACTCCAGGGCTGCATTTCTGACTTTCCTTCCTCACATTCGACCAACTCCTGCATCCTCAGCTTGGTGGGTATAGGCTCCTGCCCCCAGGGAACTGTGCTTTGTGTTCTGGACTTGGTCCTCTCTTTCCACAGGTCTTCCTCTTCAGGAAACCACTGTTGGTTTCTTGCAGTCATCTCTGGGTTTTTTCAATCCTCTTATTTTCTTCTATTTGGGTGTTTTGGGGAAATTCTAGTAATTTACTCCTACCTTCCTGGTCGCTGGGGGTGTGGTGGTAATTACCTTTGTGCTTTCCTTGTTCCCCCGGCACCCCTCTACACACTCCACTTACCTTGGTGTGAGTCTGATTCTCGCATAACATTTTGTTAGTATATGGTTTGTGCTACCCTAGGGTCACTCTTCTCTATGGTGCTTTACATTGCCTTGCACTGTTTTTTAACTATCCTTATGCCTATTACTGACGACTAGTGAAATTATCATGCGTATTACTTACCTCCTAAGGGAGTACTGCCTCTATAGTATTTTTGGTGCTGTGTTACCATGATAAAGTACCTTTATTTTTGTAACACTGTGTGGTTTCTTTCATGTATATACGTCCTGTGTGACTACAGTGATATTGAATAAGCTTTGCATGTCTCCTAGATAGGCCTTGGCTGCTCATCCACAGCTACCTCTAGAGAGCTTGGCTTTTAGACACTGCCTACACTACACTAATAGGGGATACCTGGACCTGGCATAATGTGTTAGTACCTTAGGTACCCACCCACACCTGACCAGCTTCCTCCCTTGAGCAGTTGAGGGTCCACTAGCAGCAACACTTCTGTAGATATTGTTGTCTTTTAACCTCTTTACTTTCCAGCTAAGTTGTAAACCATCATGTTGGACTTTTTGCCTTATGCAGGGTCATCCCCAGTCTTTTTGCCTCCTTCCTCCTGGTTTTTCTGACCTCTTGCTGTTGGCTCTAGGACTCTGAGCACTTTATCACTGCTGACCAGTGCTAAAGTGCAGGTGCTCTCCTATCTAAAGTTGGTATGATTGGCTTATACCTAATTGGCATATTTAATTTACCTATAAGTCCCTTATTTAGTGGTATCTCTATACCCAGGGCCTGTAAATTAAATACTACTAGTGGGCCTGAAGCGCTGCTTGCGCCACCCACTGAAGTAGACTTTTAGTCCTGTATCAGGCCTGCTAGCGCAGGGCCTGTGTGTGCAGTTTCTGCCACAGGGACCTTGCATCTAAACTTACTTGACAGGCCCAGAACTCCCCTTTTACTACATGTAAGTCACCCCTAAGGTACGCCCTAGCTAGCCCTATGGGCAGGGTGCCATGTATGTAGAAAGGCAGGACATGTGCCATATTGCATGGCCTGTCCTAGTAGTGACAAACAGCCTAACTTGGTGTCTCACTGCTGTGAGTTCTGCTTTCTCATAGGATTGCATTAGAAATGCCCTGCCTTATGTGTAAGGGGTATTGTCTGATTTATGAGGGGTAGCGTAGGCGTGTTTGGTATGGTTGTGATGGTGATAATAAATGCTGCTTACTGGTGTGGGTGTATTTTTTATTACTATCACCGAAATGCCACTTCTAGAAAGTGCGCATTTATCTGTGCTTATGACTCTGGTGTTTTGCAGCTTGACTCCAATCCACGTCTGGGCAGAGTGACAGTTGGGGCTTTGTGCATACTTTTCAGACAGCCTGTACACAGGGAGGGTGGAGTTGTCTCAGAGGTGCATCTGCATACTGAATAGTCTTCCTGGGCTGAGAGAAGGGAGAGGCGGGGCGCACCTGCATTTGTAAAGACTGTTCCCTGGCCTCACACAATAGGGTCGTTAACCCCCCACTGATGTTTGGATCCTTTGCTGAAGGGAGAGAGGGGGCACTCCCAGAACCAGTTGTAACTGGCTGGAACCTCCTCTCCCTACCATTGTAAAACACTGTAAGAACTGACTATAAGTACAGGGGAATTTTCCCCACAATTTGGAGACTCTTGGAATCATCTTGGAACTGGACACCAAAGGCTGAAAGGACTCACCAGGAACCGCCATGGAATGCTGCTGTTGTGCTGACCTGTGACCTGCCTGGTCACTGTGAAGGACTTGCAACTTGCTGCCTTTCCCTTGTGCTGGCCTGTAGCTGGGCCCTCCACCTGAGGACCTTGTCTTAAGGTTCTGCTCCCCAGGGGCAGGGTGCTGTGGCCCCTGACCCCTGCATCCATTTCTTCATGAGGGGTGCTTCTCTGTGGTTGCGGCTGCCATAGCGCTGATTGCAGCGCGCTTATGGAGCGTTGGGAGCTTGTAGGCTCCTTGCTGCATTGTGCCCCTTTAAATAAGATCACCGCAGCGGCCCGGGAAGCTGGAAGAACACACGCGCACCGCATCGGGTGCAGGAGAGTGTCTGCTCGTGCCCCAGAAGGGGTCTGATCTTCTTGTGGCTTCACGGCAGGACCAGGGGAAGGCGCGGGGAGTGCCCCCTTCCCCCTGGCCTCTGCGTTAGGAGCAGGACGCTCCTTTTCTGCTGTTAGGTAAAATGGGCATTATTGTGGGCCCCCCCTTGGTGGAAGGGCCAGTGGAGGCCCGGGGGGGGCCCCCAGAGATCGCAGGTCCCAGGAGGGGCCTGTCATTAAACCAGAGAGGGTGTGTGGTGCCCCCCTCCTGCCCTAAGTTGTTTTTGCTGGCTTTGGCCCCCCTCGTGAGGGCCGGTTGAGGCCCTGGGGGGCCCCCAGTAATCATGGTCCCTGGAGGGGCCTGTCTATAAAAGAGAGGAGGTGCATGTCGCCCTCCTCTGACCCCAGAGTATAAGGCAGGCCCCCGTTTTGCGCATAGGAGCGTCGGGGGCCCCATTGTTCGCCTTCTAGGCACTGGAGGTGCCTTCATCCAACCAGGTACTGTTTAAAGGACCAATATAGTTGTAATCCAAAGTTCTTTCTACAGACTTTTGTTTGATTCATATATTACCTACCTGCGTTTGATGTTTTTACATATGTGTATGCAAATGTTGCTTTTATGGACATGCTTGCTAATATGTTTTTCTAACTTGCCATATGTTTTCTAATGTTCCTACTATGGGCATTTTATGATATTCTTATGACAAGTGCTGTGATGTAATAACGTGTTTTCCTGACTACTGCTTATGTTGCAGAATACTGAGTAACCTGTGTGCTATGTGTGACTACTGCTAGGTTGCAGAGTAACTAATGTGTAACGTTCTGACAACTGCTAAGGTAGCAGGATAGTACTGATATGTGATGTTTGGTCTGATAATTGCGTTGTGTACAATACAGTATATTTTCATATAATCTGGTGTTGTGTTTCCTTTGTGGTGGGGATATTGCGTCACATGTGTTGTGTGTGTTGTGCAAACGCTTTACACATTGCCTCTGGGTTAAGCCTAACTGCTCGTGCCAAGCTACCAAGGGGGTGAGCAGGGGTTATCTTGGACGTGTAACTCCCTTGCCCTGACTAGAGTGGGTAAGTTCTGCCTGGCTGAGGTGCATACCCTAGCCAACCAGAAACCCCATTTCTAACACATCAACATTGAGGTTGACACACATCTGAAGCCCATAAGGATTGCTGGAGATGTACATTAATCAGACAGTGTCTAATGCTGTGTGTGGTGTATTCCTTTGTGCTAAAGGTTGCCACTAGGCTCCTACTCACAAGGCAAGTACTGTTGTGGGCAGACACAGTCCTGAATGCAAACAAAGGGGTTTCCAGCATTTTCTCAATGACATGAGGGACAGTTTCACAAAACATATTCATGTCATGATTGGGTCAAGTGGGATGGTGTGTTACAAATGTGTGTAGTGAATGTAGGCCCCATGATTGGTAACTGTGGCAAACTGCGCAATTATAATACAGCTGATATATCAGACTTGACATTGGTAAATTGGTGCTATGAGTATATGAGAATGTGCATCTGCACCAAATGTATTAGAGGTCTGCGTACAGTGGCATCTTTCCTTATCTGGCACATGTTTGTAAGCAGTTCGTCCAGAAGACTTCTAACGAGTTCATGTGGACAGAAGCAGGTTAACCTGAGTCCCAAGTGCATGTAAGCCAGCCTGTGATTACCAACGTGAATTTGTCTGCGAAACTGTTTTGATTACAACACACAAAAATGTGTACACATTAGTGAAAGAGTTGTACATTCAACTGACAACATTTGGGTGTCCTACATTCTGCCTAGAGGAGAAATTGATGATGGAGAGCAATGTGATACTGAAAGAGACATTTGCATTTGGAAGGTTACATCACATAGATGTTGTGGTGTCCCATCTTGAGCAACCAATTTCCATCCCAACACCTTGCTCTTTAGAACAAGTGAATCAATTTTAGGTCTGCACTGCAGTAGTTCAGAGGTGTCTTCAGGCTTATGTGTTTACTCATGCTGTTGGAACCCTTTGTTATGCAGTGAACTACAAGTGTATAAGTGACAAAGGCATACATGTTATGGGAGTTGGGATGGAGGTTTACTGAACTTAGTGCAAATGTTCTGTGATGTACATTGATGTCCAACTGTATTCCCACATATACCCTTAAGCTGTTGCATTTGTCTTTTCAGCATCAACTGGGCAAGGTGAATGTGACAGTGGCCAAATCGGCTGGGATGAAGCTGGCCACTGAGGATCGGGTGTGGACAACACTAACACCAAGGGACGCAGCAGTACTGAAGGTGAGGGGACTGGCCAGGAGGCCACAAGTGATTTGACATCTTCAGTGGAAGCCTCCAATGAAGACCAGTCCCTAGTTAGTGCAGACCCTGGAGCGACTGTGACACCTGCGTCTTCGTACACCCCCCATTTCCAATCTTCACCCTCCCTCTTGCTTCCCCCTAGTTAGCCATAGCCCTCCTAAAAGAGACCTCATCAACTCTACTGCAGGCACCTCTGTCCCTGTCCCAGTGTCCAAGGCTGTGCTCAGTCAGAAGGCTGTAGACCTTTTTCAGACAATCAATGTATGGCAGACCGCACTTCTGAATGCCATACAGGGGCTGGCTGGCTAGAACACACAGATGCTGGCTTACCTGGATGGCATTCATGGGTGCCTTGTCAGGCCTTCAACTGTCATTTTAGGCTGTGGCCTCCTCATTGAGTGCAGCCTACCACCCACCCACACCTCGCTCCCACACCCCCACGCCAAATCCCTCAACCCAGCCCTATCCAATGCACACACAAGCATTTGCACACACCCACTGCAACAGCCACAAAGAAAACATCCTCACAGCAAAAAAGACAGACACACATGCAGACACCACACACCAAACCACCACACCCCTAGCATACACACAACCACAACACCCACCACTACACCCACTCCCCAACACACCAACACCCCCCAGCCTGTGCACCCACCACTACAGTAACACCCACAGACACCGCCAGCACACCCACAGTTAGTGCACCCTTCACAACACAAACACCCACACACACCACAAGCACGCCCCCAGTCAGTACACCCACCACTTAAGCAACACCCACAGACACCACCAGCACACCCAATCAGGGCACCCACCACAACACAAAAACCCACACACACCACTGACACACCCCAGTCAACACCCCCCACCACTTGTGCATGCAGCAGCACACCCAAAGACATCACAGCAACAGACACTACAACCACAACACACAAATCCACACACATATTTTGAACCCAAACACCCACACTCACCCACCCAACAATCTATAAGAGACACAAATGAAAACATACAGCACAAACACCTGACCCTCAGACACCATCAACTTCAAAAGACACATGCACAACAGCCACAGCCGCTCCCTCTATCTCCCAACCGAAACTCCCTCCCACTCACCCTGCTCTTTTCCATAAGGAAGATGTCATGCTTTCCCTGTCCCTGATCCCTACCATCTCCCAGGCCATCCCTCCCAAACATCAGGCCACCCCAACCTGATGTCCTCCATACCTTCCAAATCCCAAGCTACCCCTTCCGCAGTCCAAATCACCTCTTCCACATCCCACACCACCCCTTAAAAATCCAAACCCACCCCTACAAAAACCAAACAAACCCACCCCTCCCAAACCCAAACCCAAATCCATCCCTCCCAAATCCAAGAACACCCCCGCCCCCAGTGACATAATTGAAGTGGCTGTTCTCTCTGCCCCTTAGATGCCCCTTCCTGAGAAGGTCCCTTTCTGGCAGGGATTGTAGGAGGCAAGTGAGGCCTGACAGCCATAGTGACCCACTAGGACTGTTTATATTTTGTACAAATGTACATTGTTCATATTTGTGGCACATTCATACTTTATTTAGCTATGTTGAGAGAAGTATCTTGTTTATACATAGAAAAACTTTTGATTGTCACTGATTGTTTGCTGATGATATTTCTGCTAATTTGTGAGCAATGCACTTCCTCTCATGTGTCAGAGTGACAAACACATGTTGTATCATTTTTTCTAAATGCATACATAAGTGGTTACATTAGTGATGGACATGATCATTTTGGTGCAAGCATTCATCATGTTCCTGGACACTTACACCAAACTTATGTGTCCTTGTGCTTTTGTGTCTAGAGAATGCATGTGTGTTTATTTTGACATGCTGTAACAATAATATGCGCATATGCATTACCTAGTGCACATAACACCTTGGGGTCCAATATGCTCTACTGTTTGACATCAATTTCAGACACCAAGGGGATATGTGAGCTTCAAAGACCTCCGACATGTTTGCAGTTAAAATTGGTTGTAAATTCTGTGTACACTCCCTTGTAGCTTTTTTTGTATTGCTATTGCTACAGTGTCATGGAGTAGATTAATTCCTTTAGGGGATGCTATTTATATATGGATCTATTGCTTGAAGAGATTATTGCACACACCTGTATGATCACAATTTTATTTAGGATTGTTGTGCCTTATGATACAGGTGTCCAGTGCCATGAAGACAGTTAGAGCCAGAGTTGCTGGTATTATAGACATCTCGGGTGTGTTTTTTAAAAATGTTTTATCTGTACGACACCGCAGGCATATACATTGCATGTTATTATACTGTTGTCTGGGGCCCTTGGGTAAAGGAAGTCAAGGCCTGTGCTGTTGTACTGCGCCAAGTCTGTGGATGACAAGTAATACTTTGACTTAACTCCGGTTCCGGCGAAGACGGCATTGGCTTTCATCTTGTTCCAGCAGCAGGGGTATCATTGCCACTATTGGGTTTCTGTTGGTAGGAAAGAGGAAAAGTGTAAAAAAGCTGACTTTTGCTCCCAATCCACCAACTGAGGTGTGGAGGTTTAGCCACCACATTTGCGTTGGTGGGACTGCACATCGTGATTGGCTCAGCAGTAAAAGTGGCTGGAGTCCCGCTGTTAGTCACTTTTGCCTATGGCGCCATCGACGTGGGCGGTGATTCTTGGGGGTGGCGGCAGACCATCGGTGGTCTTTCACCTATGAACTTGTTAACATCAGGTGGAGCGTCATGGCAGCAGGCATGATTTCAATCAGAAAATTGGCAGCGGGAGTATTACCATCAAGATCTAAAACAGGCCCTATGTATTCTTGAGAAGGCAGTATATTTTACTTTTTTTGAAACAGGTAATATTAGAGATAGGATTCACTTTAGCTTTTCTGCAGTCTCGGACAACTGTGAGGAACTGATCTCAACTGCTATTTTCATTCAACGTGCCATAGGACAGTGGGCATCTGTTTTGTATTGAGTTTCATTTTTTAACTTGCACTTCATTCTGAAAGTTCTATGTTTTAATCCTTTTATAACTCTTTTATCATCACAGGATGATCGGATAAAGAAAGTTGAACTCAGTGAATGGTAAAAAGGGTACAAATATGATTTGTACCCAGATTAACAAGAATTTATGGTTCTAAATTGATGCCTAAGTGTTGCAGTGCAAATGGGTGAGAAAAAACACAAAAAGGCTACAACCTTTTGGGTGCTCACTACTTTTCAACGGCCAACTACTGCCTCTGCCATGTGAACACTGATGCTTCCACTCCTTATTTTAAAAGAAGGACTGTCGTGTATCCACAAAATATGAACTCATTCCATTCTTAAATCCTGATTATGAGTGCTTCGACAGTCTTCAGATATACCAGCATTGTGATGTAAGTTATGCCTTAGGTCTGACAAATAACTTCCCATTTCAAATTTTAAATCTGACATGGGCCAGAATGTGGTACATATAGCACCAGAATCTGCTTGCCTCGATCATTAAGGGGCGTTTCTCACCTGGTAGATTGCGAGGTATGCCCTTCTGAAGTGGACCAGAGGTAAACAGTGACTTGTTATGTTAATCGCATCTGGTTATTGCCCCGTGCTGAAAACTCTGAAGGATCAGAATTTAACCCACTCTTAGTAATAGGGATAGAGGTTTCATGTGTGGGACTTTGTGTGAAATGGTCTCTGCACTTGTGTCCTCGAAATTATATAGGGGATAATAGGTGTGCAAAATTTTGCTACTTTGGTCCAGAATAGTTGCTAGGACACGTCAATCGTACCAGGTTAGAAACAAAGTTTGAATATATTTTTTATAGCTAAGGTCGATGCAATGAAAGGTCGCTAATCTCAACCTAGCAATCACAATGTCTGACTTCGAATTCTCACTCAAGAGCAATCAACCATCATAAAAGGCACACACAGAATACGAACATTTCACATCTCACCTGATGTAAATTGAGGTCGATTATTAAAGACAGGTATGCTCTACTGGGAAATAAAACGGAGTGCAGCTACTGGAAATTATTTTGAATGAGTACAACAATTATGGGATCGGTGATGGTTTACCCTCTCAAGGTTCCTCCAGGTTGTGGCACTTACACGTCAGTAGACCCCAGAGACTAATAGAAGCAGCAACTGTTGCTGCAACGCATTTCCTGAAGGCGTATTCATTCCGTTATTCTTTTCCTGTTCGCTTTGTAAACCTTTAAAAGAAAAGTGGCCTTTTAAAATATCCATAATGCAAAACAAGTTGAAATATATATATAAGCCCATTGATAGGATGTTACTTTACGTTATTCCATTGATGCTGATATTGAACTCGCGTGCGCTAAAAAAAACTATTATCTTTGAAAATAATACAATCCATGCAAAATCGAGAAATTATACTCAGATGGCGCTGAAAGCTACTGAAATAGTGCTTCCTAACAGCATGCATGCACACAGGTAATTAACACTGGTCTGGAACGTGGATATCTGGCGTAGTGCCTGGCGCCAGTGAACTTTGAGATTTAAGGTATGCTTACACTTGTATGGACTTGACTCTTTTGGGCATATAAAATAACTGAAACTGATGCGTAAAGCACGCAGGTCCTGCCATATTTGCATGATACGATGATGAAAGTTTGCGCCTCCAGTATCAGTCTCATGCAGGCACACTTAGCAAGGAAGCTGTGCCTTTGGAAGCTGTTTGTTCCAAAGGTAAACAATAACATACAAAAAGCAGAGGTGCAGCTCTCTTTTACACCGGAAATAAAATACTATAGACAACATTTTCAGCTGACGAATGCAAACCTAACTCACAAACCCATCTATCTGCTACAGCTGTGCTATTTCCTAGAGAGTATCAAGGGCCACATGGGTCCAATGGTGACATTTATTTATTTAAAGTATTTAGTACAGCACGGACGTAGCCATTGAGGAAATAGCATTTATCACAAAAGCCAACAGGCCTTTACAACGAAGGCCTTATAACGAAAATGCCTTTTACAACGAAACCGTTTAGAATGAGCATGCCTTTACAAATAGATGCCTTTCATAACGTAAATCGTGATAAATGTAAGTATATTGTGGGTAACTAAAAAACTTTTAAATACATATTTGTATGTGGGTGTGTACACGCATGTGTATTCTACATATGAATATGTTGTTACAATTTCTATGTGCCCGGGTCTCTAGTACAATATTTAGCTCAGTATTATCACTGTTCTGCAGTCCCTTGTATTTAATGGTGGTCCACTTTACCTCTTTTAATGGTTGCTTCACTTTCCACTAGTCACTCGTGGTGTCAAAACGTATTGGGTGTGTTGGCTTCCATAAACCTCACTGGTTTATGTCTTCATTAGGAGTGTGTAAAAACTTACAGGGACGTTATGATTAGGGAATAGAATTAAAAAAAAACATAGTAATTCACTTAAAAAACAAAAACAACAGGGATGTTATAATAAGGTTCACATTTTAAACCTTTACCTGTTATAGTTAACATTATCTCAAGTAACTATAACTCGTGCCCTACGGTAACTATAACTCGCGCACCCGCCATGCACAGTTTTTTCATCAAAAACTTTATTGTAAATATTACATTGATGTTATCAATGATGTTATCAAAGGTATCATGAGTGCCGTAATATGTGGGATAATTAGCAGTGCATGGCTTTCCTTTAATGTCTCGAAAACTGCTGAACGGATTTACATCAAAGAACCAAAAGCAAAATCTGCTTGCTAACAGCAATGCCAGATCGACAAACCTGTTCCCCACCTTTTTAAGAGAGGGCCTGTCAAGAAGACCTAATAAACATACAGCCTGCCCGTTATCCAGCTGCCTGCCTAATGCGCTGTTGAGCCGTGCAAGGACTTCTCCCAGTAGTGTCTTAGTGTTAGACATTCCCAGGTCATGTGACAAAAGTTAGCATCAATCAACTGGCATCAGGGGCATGCCCCCGACATAATTCCATATATCCGGTTAATTCTGTGTGGAGTGAGGTAGGTCCTCTGGAAGTAATTGTACTGTATGTACCTCAGGTGTGTATTTTGTGAAACTTTGAGTGGTCCTACCCCATTCTGCATCTGTCATGGTTCTGCCTATATCTGAGTCCCACTTATGTCGCAATTCTCCCAGCGACAAGTCAGCCATCCTATTCAGTGCTCTTTAAATCCACTTGACCAGGAGGGCATAGGGGGCAGTTACGCACGTTCTCCTAAAAGCTCTATACCAGGCAACCAAGGCAGTGGACACCAATAAGTTTGGTCTGGGGGGTGCCTGTCTTCTGCAAAGTAGTCGGGCTAGGAATCCCTCCCTCCGTGCTGACTCTCCGTCCAGGGTTATCACTGATAAGCCCCACCCATTGAGCCATCTCGCCGGCCACTAAAGTCGGGCTGCCAGGTAGTACAGCTCAAAGTCGGGTACTCCGAGTCCCTCTTCTGCGGGAGGTAGGCAGAGCGTCGCCAGTGCAACTCGATGACACCCCCGTCCCATACAAACTCTTGTAGGAGTGCATCCAGAATTCGAAACCATGCCGTTGGAATGGCCAATTGCAGATTAGAAAAGTAGTAAAGGAGTCTGAAGAGCATCAGCATCTTGGAAAGTGTGACCCATACCATGGTGGGAAGCCTTAACGAGCACCCAAAAGCCAATGCGGTCCTCAGTGCGCAGCATGCTCAACCCAGATTGCCTTCTGGAAGGTCTCTCAAGTCATGATAGATCTGGATTCCCAGATATCGAAACTTTCGGGGGGACCAGAGTACATCTTCTGGGCAGGATAGGGGGCATGGTACCCCTTCAATCATAGGAAAGACACATGTCTTCCATCTGTTGAGTAGTAGGCCTGTAAGAGAGCATCAGAAATGAAGGAACACACTTGTATTTGTTATAATGCTTTATTAAAGTAAAGAAGAGTTTTTTAACAGTCTCTTAATCGTTTTATTCTTGATGTGTTTTGACTCTTTTTGTCTTTGCCTTCTTTTTTAACCTTCAAGCTTTTCTCCATTTGTTATTCTTCTCTTATCCAGGGTCAACTCAGGAGGAGCATGCAAAAGAAAACAAAACAGAAGTTGGTAAGTATGTCCTCTTTTTGTTTTATATTCCTTCTCTTTCCTTGCTGCCTCTTCTTTTCTCTCTACCATTCTTTTCTGGTGCTGGTCTTTCTTTATATTTATCTCTGTTACCTTTCTATTCTTGTACTTTTCTTAACTTCCTGTTCTTTTTGTTACTTTTCTTTCTGTCTTGCTTTCGTTTTCCTGTCTTTACTGGGCTTTCCTGTTCTGCTCGTAATTGTTTGTCTTCTTTAATATTATATTCTCTCATGCTCAAACAAATGACTACCGCATTTTTAAATAAATAAAGATGTAAGTCCCTGATTCCACTGTTTCCTCTTGTTATTTAATTTGTATTTTATGTGGGCTGTCATATAGCTCAATACTGGCCTCAGTACAACTAAACACATCTTATGTGTGTCCGTGGTCATCTCTGTCACGTTTCGCGTCCCTAGGAGGTGTCATCACCAACTTTCTTTGGTTGGCTTGTGCCACGCTCGTCCTCCTAGACCTTCTTCCAGTCCCAGCACCGGGTCGCACCACTGTCATCCACAGGATCTTTTGTGGGCTGGTCCGGAGGTTCTTGTTCATGCCGCCACTATCTTCAATGGCTAGCTCTGTACTCCTATATTTCTTTATACATATAGATTATGAATATGAGCATTCTTTGTGAACCTGTAGTTTGGAAATATTACTCAGGATGCTTTTGTATCAGTCTCCATATTAACTGCATATGACAGCAGGGTATCACACTGTGGTCCTTTTGTTATTGGATGATAGATTGTTGAGTGCAAGAACTCAAATAATATATTTATAAAACAATCATGTGCAATAGAGTTAGGGTATGTTTTGAATATTTTTGGTATTCCCAAAAATTGAAAACTTCAAATAAGATGACATTATTTTGAATTAATGGTGAGATTTATTTCTTGTAGAATATGAGAGCAGGAATTCAAAGATGGTGGAATCATTTATGCACGTTATGTGTTAGTGCATTCAGTCCTTTTCAACTAATGAGGGACACAAGTGGACTTTTAAAAGCTTTTGAGCTACAATATGGCTGCTTTGCTGGCCGAAGGAAGACTGAGTGATATACCTATGTAAAAGATTTACATGTATTTGATTCATGATGAAATAACAGGTTACGGTACATAATGATTTTGAGAGTATGGATCAGATGGACGTTTTATTAATAACACTGAATGCAAGTGAATCTTTGAACAGTGATAGTATAGACCAAAAATATATATGTTGTACAATAACAAACAATCTTCACTCTTAGTTTTCTCTGGCAAATCATGTAGCGTGTTATGTAATTGCATGGATTATGACATTTCTTAAACATCACAGCAACTCACACTTAACTTCTTTTCTGACTAATGAAGGAGAGAGCCCTCAGGATGGCAATATTATTTTAATCCATGTGGAGATATTTATTGATTATGTATAATAGTGAGGAATTCAAAGATGACGGAACTACTCATGAATCATTTTGGTTATGTATCATCATTCTAATCATTTTCTATCCAATGAGATGAACAAATCGTTTTTTAAAGACTCTCTTTGCAAGATAATGGCAGCTTCACACTGTCAGACAGAATGACAATTGACATTTTCACTTGAAAGTGACATTGACGTATAATAGAAACATACCATCACCAGCTAGAAGAACGTTTAATGCATTATTATGTTGGAATAAGATGTGTATGGTTCATAATGAATAAATTAACAGTTCCTCCAGAGCTGATCTAATTTAAGAGGTGATCATTTCAGGTGAAAAAGTGCAATATAATAAATTGAAAATTTACTTGAGTAATTTTTCTCAAAACTTTTGTTCACCTTTAAGGGATTTAACATGGTTTGAAGAAACACTTGTTTACTAAGTGATCATTAACAGTTAATTTGTATGAAATTAAGTGTCACAATGTAAGTATGAATTCAAATATATTTTGAGAGATAGTTGTTGAATATAAATAATGTCAGGTTTAAGGCCCCAATGGCCTCCAAAGAATATTGTGAATATGAATATTGAAAGAAATATTGTAACTGGATTCATCTTTAGGATGTTAGATATTGGAAACAATGAGTTTAGGTTAATGCTATAGATGATAATTTGGAAGACAAAATGATTGACCTATTGAATCGCTGGATTAGGTCAGGTCTTCCCAAGAATGTAATACTAAATTAATTAGGTCATATTTTAAGAAGTGTTATGATAATGTGAAGGGATTCCTAATCATATTAGCCTATTATGGTTGCGATGATTAGTAAAAATGAAATGTAGAAGATGAAGATTAAGGCCCTCATTATGACCCTGGCGGACAGCGTTATTTCTGGAGAAAGGTACTGCCAACAGGCCGGCGGTACCTTTCCCCAAAATATGACATTGACGGTTTGGCTGAAGCCAAACCGCCAATGTACCACTCCGTCCACCAGAGCGGTAACAGCTGCCGGGCTGGAGACTTTGGTCTCCAGCCAGGAGGCCGTCAAAGTCCCACCCTTGGGATTTTGACCATGCCTACCGCCATGGTTTTTGTGGCAATCTCACCGCCACGAGAACCACAGCGGTAGGCACTATCAGTGCCAGGGATTTCCTTCCCTGGCACTGATAAGGGTCTCCCCCATCTCCCTCCCCCTCCTCAGAGTCCTCCTCCACCCTCCCCCTCCCCCTCCCGACCACCCCCAACATACACACACATACACGCACACACATACACACGCACACCAACATTCACCCACTCATGCATACATTCATACACACACACATCAACACACACTGACATGCATCCTAGCACACACGCATTCACACAACACAACATACACGCAAACTCACACCCATTCCTGCATACAGGCATTCCACATGCATCACACCCGCATGCACACAACACCCCACACCCCCTCTCCTGTCAGAGCACCCGACTTACCTGCTTTCAAGGGGTCCTCCGGCAGGAGACTGGACGCGGCGCTGCTGCCAGCAGCAGCATCCACCAGAGGAACACCGCCAGGCCGTATCATGTGTCATGATACGGTCAGCGGTGTTTTTCTGCCGTGGCACCACTGCTGTCAGCAGCGCCACCTTACCGCCGTCTGCCACCATGACCCTGGTGGAATTCCGGCTACGGTCATAATATGGCAGACGGTAGGTAGCCACAGCGACAGTCTTTTGGAGGCCCTCCCCATGGCGGTAGGCGGCATTTACTGCCTAAGTCATAATGAGGGCCTAAATGTTTTGAATGCTAATGTACAGTTATGTGTGTTTTATAGCCCTGATGAAGTCAACCAATCAAATAATTTCCTAAGCGCACTACTCACTCCGTAGGGTCTCAAGGCTCGAAAAGCAATGTGTTTAGGTGCTTTCTGAAGGTTAGGAGGTCCTGGGTCTTGCGTAGGTTGGTGGAGAGGGAGTTCCAGGTCTTGGCGGCGAGGTGGGAGAAGGATCTGCCACTCGAGGTGGTGCGTTGGATGCGGGGGACAGTAGCGGAGGCGAGGTCGGCGGAGCTGAGCTGTTGAGTTGATATGTGGAAGTTTACTCGTTCGTTGAGGTAGGTCGGTCCAGTGTCGTGGAGGGCTTTGTGAGCGTGGACAAGGACTTTGAAAATTATCATTTTGTTGATGAGCAGCCAGTGTAGGGATCTGAGGTGGGTGGATATGTGTTCGTGGCGAGGGAGGTTGAGGATGAGACATGCGGCTGCGTTCTGGATTCTGGAGTTTTCTTTGAAGCTTGGCTGTGGTCCCTGCGTAGAGGGCGTTGCCGTAGTCCAGTCTGCTGCTAATGAGGGTGTGGGTGACTGTTCTTCTTGTTTCTAAAGGAATCCATTTGAAAGTCTTGCGTAGCATGCGAAGGGTGTTGAAGCAGGAGGATGATATGGCGTTGATTTGCTGGGTCATGGAGAGAGATGAGTCCAGTACGATGCCAAGGTTGCGTGTGTGGGTGGTGGGTGTTGGGGGTGGTCTGAGGGTAGTGGGCCACCAGGAGTCATTCCATGCAGTTTTGTTGGGGCCGAAGATGATGATCTCTGTTTTGTTTGAGTTCAATTTGAGGTGGCTTGCTGAGATCCATTTGGCGATGTCGAGGAGTCCGGCGTGCAGGTTAATCTTGGCAGTGGCTGGGATCCTGGTGAGGGAGATGATGAGCTGGGTGTCGTCAGTGTATGAGATGATGGAGATGCCATGGGGGCGGAGGATGTTGGCGAGAGGAGCCATGTAGATGTTGAAGAGGGTGTGGCTGAGGGAGGATCCTTCGGGGACCCCACAGATGATCTTGGTGGCTGTAGACTGGAAAGGAAGGAGGCGAACTCTTTGGGTTCTTTCGGAGAGGAAGGAGGTGAGCCAGTCCAGGGCCTTGTGGCGAATTCTGGCATCGAAAAGGTGTGCGCAGGTGGTTTGGTGGCATACAGTGTGAATAGCTGCAGAGAGGTCTAGGAGGATGAGTGTGACGGTCTCGCCCTTGTCCACTCTGGTCCTGATGTCGTCTGTGCAGGGGATGAGGGCAGTCTCAGTGCTGTGGTTCTTGCGGAATCCAGACTGGGAGGCGTCAAGTATGTTGTTTTCTTCTAGGAAGTGTGACAGTTGTGTGTTTACTATCTTCTCAGCGACCTTTGTGGGGAAGGGAAGAAGAGAAATGGGTCGGTAGTTTGTGAGGTCTTCCTGGGCTTTTTGAGAAGAGCGTTGACTTCGGCATGCTTCCAAATATCTGGGAAGGTTGCGGTGTCGAAGGAACTGTTGATGACGGCATGGAGCTGGGGAGCGATGATTTGGCTGGCCTTGTTGAAAATGTGGTGGGGGCAAGGGTCTGTTGGGGAGCCTGAGTGGATGGAGTTCATAGTTTTGCCGATTTATTCATCGTTGGTGGGGGTCCAGGTGTTCAGTCGGTTGATGCGGCAGGGTGTTGTGGTGTTGGTTGTGTCGGTGGTGGTGATAATGGGTGCTGATGATGTGAAGCTGTCGTGTATGTCTGCGATTTTGCGGTGGAAGTAGTTGGAGAGGGAGTTGCAGAGGTCTTGGGAGTGTGGAGGGTCGATGGTGCAGGATTTGGGTTTGGTGAGTTCTTTGATGATGGCAAAGATTTCCTTGCTGTTGTGTGTTTTGTTTTTTATGCGTTCTTTGTAGAAGGACCGTTTGGCGGTCAGGATGAGTTGGTGGTGTTTGCGCATGGCTGTTTTGAGGGCGGAGAAGTTGCCCATTGAGGGTTCTTGGCACCAGGCTTTCTCAATTTTTCGGCATTTTTGTTTGGAAGACTGGAGTTCTGTGGTGAACCAGGGGGTGGTCTTGATGGTGTGGATGTTGTTGTTTGTTTTCAAAGGGGCGAGGGAGTCTGCGCAGGTTTCTAGTCATCATGTGAGGTTGTGGGCGGCGGTGTTGGGGTCGTTGTTGATGGAAGGTGGTGCTTGTGCGAGGTTGGATATCAGGTGTTCTTTGGAGATCTTGTTCCACTTGCGGTAGGGTGTAGTGTGTTGTTGCTGGTGGGTGGTGGGTTTCATGAAGGATTAGTGGACGCAGTGGTGGTCAGTCCAGTGGAGTTCGGTGGTGTGAGTGAAGGTGATGTGGCTGCTGGAGGTGAAGATGGCATCTAGCGTGTGTCCCGCTGAGTGAGTGGGTGAGGTGACCAGTTGCTTGAGGCTGAGGTTTGTGAGGTTGTCCAGCAGGGCTGTGGAGTTGCAGTCATGGGTGCTTTCCAGGTGAAAGTTGAGGTCACCAAAGAGTATGTAGTCTGTGGAGGTGAGGGCGTGGGAGCTGATGTATCGGCGATGGTGTCACAGAAGGGGGGCGGGGTCCTGGTGGTCTGTAGATGAGGGTTCTTCTAAGGGTGGTGTTGGCATTGATGTGTATTTGAAAGTGTAGGTGTTCTGTGTTGTCTAGGGTGTCATTGGTGTTGGTGGAAATTTTTATGGTGTTTTTGTGTATTATGGCAATACCTCCTCCTAGTTTGTTGGTGCGGTCTCTACGGGTGATTTTGTAACCTTCTGGGATGGCTATGGCGATGTCGGGTTCTGATTAGGAGTTCATCCATATTTTAGTCATGAAGTCCCATGTGGGGACAAAATGCATTGGGTGGGCTGTCATTGTCTATTTTATGAAGAAATGAAGAATAAAGATTGATTGTGTATTTTTAATCTATGGCATACAGTCGCAGTTCCTGCCTTGCCATGACACCGCCACTCCTTCTTGATGGTCACTGGAGGCAGACACACGCTCCCAGCCTGCCATGTGGCCAATCTAGACGGAGTCCCAGTCAGGGTGCTCCCAGGCAGACTGGGAGCCAGTGCCTGCTCTCTCCAGCCTGGCAACACAGTGTCGGGCTGGAGACAGCCTTGTGCACAAGGGTGTTTGGCATCCCGAGGCAGCCGGCCAAACATACATGTGGACTGAGAGGGATTGCTGTGCACTGTGGTGTGGGGGTGGCGATGCTCATCCACCATAACGGAGGAGGTGCCACTGATGACATAAACATCTCTTTATTGATGGATGACTACACCTCAACCTTATGGACATTTTGAGAACTTGGCTATGTAGCATGTGATTGGCTAATATAAAGATTGGATTTGATCTTTGAGTGCTTCCCCTTTTGGAGCATTGCTGCACAGCCACAATGCTGTACAATATGGCTTAAAGTCTTTGGCAAACTAATAGCTCTCACATAGGCGAAGCTTATTCACTTTGCAAATACTTGTTAAATACTGTAATTAATTACTTGACAAATCACTAGTGTCTTCGAGTTCACCTAGGTGCAGTGATGTAGAAGAACTGTTGCATAAGTCAAAGGTCTTAGAAAATTCAGTGCCCTGTTCGTAAACTCTATGCAAAATTTGGTGTTGTATTATGGCCCCACATGCCCTGTTAATATGGCAGGTAATGACATGAACAAGCGGAAGAGAAGTTTTCAGAGTGAATATAAAGTCAAAGGCATTTGTCAATCAATAATTCTATGATTTTCACAAGCCCATAGTATAATTGATACCAAGCACAACTCACTGGTGTCAGGCATCACTTTTCAAACTAAAAAAGTGCCAGCAATACCAAAGTGCATGACTGTCTCTCAGCTAGGGGCCTGTCGGACATTGCAGAGCCAGCCCGATGAGGAGCAGGCCCTATAATGAAGCATGACATCCGTTGGGTGTTTGAGGACCCTGCCTTCTACTCTTAGAGTGTCCTTTTCAACCTATGGTCTTTCCTTATGGAACAGTGTACCTTATTCATTTGGACTTAACTTTGGGAGGAAGTGAACTGGACCATTTTGAAATCCCCCTGTCACTCGACTATTATGTGGGTACTGTAGTCAACAACATAGCAATCTGTAAGAGAACTAAAGGATTATCATCAGGACAGAGGAATTAGCCTGAGAGAAAAGCCAACTGCAGAGTCTGTCTAATAAGCTCCTAATAGCTGAGTGCCTTATTGCTAACAAGATATCTGTATGGGCTTAGGAGTCCCTTCTTAATTAGAGGACACTTTCTTACATTTTGCTGATGTACTTAATGTGCTCAGAATTCTAGTTTATTGACCAACTTCACATTTGGCTTTGAATCCATTCCTCAATTGCTCTTGTTGGCTTTTACATGTTGTAATTTTTTCTCAGAAAGATAAAAAACAATGTTGTTGCAGATAGAAATCAACAACATATAGAGTCTGAGTCTTTAGGATTCCAAGCCAGCAGCGAATGTGAAGTCAGTCTAGCCTGCCTAGAGTAGTATTAAAATGATGGTACAGTAGGTGTGGAGTACGTCTTTATTCAACCATTACCTCTTCGTCTAAGGGCAGCAACTGTTGTCCCTGGCAACCTTGAGTCCAAACTTCCAAAGTCAACTGCATCACAATGTAGTAGTCCCTACACACCTCTCCCTTAGACAGCAAACAAGAAATATGCTAATTGAAAACAACATTCATTTGAACAGAGTAAACAATCCCCAGAAAATAAGTTATTCAAGGATTAAAATACGTCTCAGCTCCAACAGATCCAAAAAGGCGCGCTCCTCTCATGTCGGTGCCCGCATGGTAAGGACCTATTCCCATCAATAATCTTCACACCAGTTTGACAATTAAGTCAAAAATATGGCACTCACAGGATTACAGCAGATTGTTTTTATTCCATAACAGGACCCCAAACAAACTAACACCAACGCGTTTCGACCTTCCCGGTCTTGGTCACGGTAATTACCCCTAAAATACATAGGTAAAATGGAAACAATCTACCCAATGTTAACAACAAATAAAACATCACAACTAATAGACATGTATAAGAAAATAGTACCAATTATCGTAACATTCCTAAAAACTGTAGGATTCTTAATCCATAAGGTAATCTGTATAGTGCACAGGCAGTTTCTTTACTCTAGTCAATGTGTGATAGTACAAGTAATCAGGCCACAACTCCGGTGGCTTTTGTTCTTGAATTTACTCTCACTTGTAGCTCCACTTATGGCACCCCTTACCACATCACCATCCTGAAGTTCTGACCTTTGCCCACAACTCAACTTGAACCCACCATAGAAATGTTTCCAGGAGGGACTACACAAATTTTACTCTTGTGCCACGCTTTATCTCCTTCAACCATTACAACCTGGTAACATACCTTGATTATTTTTATGAGGATAGAAAACTTAGAGGAACCTTTTCCCACATTAACCGGCTTCTGACTCTGATCCAATTTTTAACTTACACACACTCTTCCCTGGTTTTAGCGCTATTTACTTCTGTAGTGTCTATCAAACTAACCAGGGCCTCAACGTTCACCATCTTATGATCTAGATATTCTTACTTAAGATTAATCCTACCTCTCACAAGAGTTAAGGGGGACACCCCAGTGGTACTATGAGCTGTAATCCTATACGCTCACAGCATGCCTTTCACTTTTAGTATCCAGCTCAAGTTGTTTACTAATTCCAATTGTATTTGATCTTTTCACAACCTTTCAACTAGTTCATTGCTTCTAGTGTGATAGAAGTTCTAGTATGACAAATCCCTGCCTTCTGAAAAATAATTTGTATCCCACAGACATCAACTGGGTACTATTGTCAGTTACCAAGTCCTCAGGATAGCCCTCCAGAGATAACGCTTCACACAGAAACTCGTCAGTGGGAGTAGGCACATTCTCAGATATTTGACCTCCCAGACACTTGGACGAGTAGTCCATAATTACCAGAACAAACTTAGGGCTACAACCTAGCACCTCAAAGGGAACAGAAATGTCTAAAGCAAGCTTGCTCTAAGGCGTAGATGACAGTTTAATGAGTATTATTGGGAAAGACATTGTTACCTGCATCTTATCACTAATGAGACAAACATTACAATCATTCAAAAAGTGTTCTGCTGCTTTATCCAAACCTGGCCACCAAACATCTCATATTCTGAGTTTCAGTGCTCTAATCCCTCCATGACCACTATGCGCAAATGTTAGTATCCTACTCTGTAAACACTTGGGAACAATCAGTAGTGCCTTCCGCCATAAAATTCCATCAACCAGTGACAATTCATCAGCAACCTTCGCAAATGAAACAAGATTTTTATCCACACACTTAGGGCCCGATTCACAAAGGTACATTTATACTGAAAGTGTAACTTAGACCAAAACTCTAGCTTTACTACTTTTTGGTATTCACAAAGGTAAGTTATTACTTGTAGTTTTACAACTAGTGAAGTTTGACTTTTGGTCTAACTTTACCTTTGTGAATATCGAAAATTAGTAAAGTTTGACTTTTGATCTAACTTTACCTTTGTGAGTATCAAAAAGTAGTAAAGTTAGACTTTTGGTCTAAATTAGACTTTTGGTTTCACTTTACCTTAGTGAATATCGAAAAGTAGTAAGTGGTCTCACTTTACGTTTGAGAATCGGCCATGAATCTCTGGGTAGCCTTGAACAACACACTCCATTACCTAGCACATAATCCCACCTTCTCCAATTCCCCGTAATCATTCATCCTTACTCAACGGGCCATCAAATTCTTCATTAAGAGCATCACTCATAGAAACAATTTCCATTTCCTCCATATTGTCCATACATATGTTCTCATCACTGTTTAATGGCAATCTCAACAAGCAATCAGCAGCAAAATTCTTTGCACCTGAAACATGTTCCAATTTGTATTGGAATTCTTACATATGAAATTGCAACTTTGTGATGCAGGGTGTAGCCCTTCTCCAACCATGAGTGCTGAACACATCCACAGGAGGCTTGTGATCTTTGTGTGAGATATTCAGTGCCCCCACAAAAAAATTCTAAAATACTCTACACCCCAGCACATCACCAGAGCTTCTTTTTCAAATGTTGAATAGGCAGTTTCTGCCTCACGCAAAGCTCTTAATGTAAAATCAATACTTTTTCACAGCCATTTGTATGTTTCTGCATTATACAATTACGAGTATCAAAAGGCTTCAATGGCTGAGTAGACACAATACAATTTTTATGTAGGCAAAAAGTTTACTACATTCACCATACCACATATATGCAAAATTGTTGTCTATAACTCTCTTAAAAGGGCTGTTTTACTGGTGAATTGTGGAACAAATTTGGCATAGTACTCCACCAAGCCCAAAAAGGATCTCATTTGATCCTTATCAACAGGTGTGGTGCTTCCTCAATGACGCTCAAGATTTTCAATTTGGTTGAAAACCTTCAGCCAATATGTAATGATCAAGATAATCACCCCCTGATTATGCAAACTTACATTTATTTGTTTTCAGTGTCATTCCACTCTTCATCAATATCCTTAACACAAGCTTCAACCTGGCATCAGGATCACTCTTGTCCCTGTCATTGATTAAGATGTCATCCTGAAAGCATTCAACCCCATCTATATCTTTAAACAAGACAGTCATCATCCCCTGGAACACAGAGGATGGTGATGCCAGACCAAATGGCATACACTCATACAGAAATGCCCCTTCAAGTGTAACAAATGAAGCAAGATATTTTAAGTCTTCATTTACTTGAATTTCTATCAACTAATGATGTCTAATGATGTAAATATCTAATGATGTAAAAACTGTAGCATCCTTCAATGCTGCCAACATTTCATTAATATTAAGAAGTGGCTGCTAATATACCCAAATATTGTAATCTAGATCATGAAGATCTACACATAAATGTAACAATTTATCAGTCTTAAGAGTTTCAATAGGTTCATTAATATACATTGAGCACAATTTATCAAGTTCGTCCCTCAATCATGTCCTTAAACTCAACAGTGCCTTGTGTGATTGTGTACTATAGGAACAGCATTACTTCTTAAAACATAAAGATGTTTGAAGCTTACCAAGGTGATCACAAAACATCTCAGAATATTTGTTGAGCCATTTTCCTTCATCCAAACCATCGAGCACAGTAAAAGCACAGAAGAATAACACTAACAACTTATCCTCAGTTATAACTGAATCAGGATGATTGGGATCAAGAAATATGTTGAGGTCAGCATGATCACCCCACCCCAACAATTTAGAACCATTCCTCACAACATAAAGTTCAGTTCGGGTTTGATTCTCCTAGACCTCAAGTACATCTCCAAACTTTCCCACAATCTCTACTCCCTTGCCTCCATAAGCAAACAATTTGATGTGCAACTGGTCTAAAACTTTCTGGCGAAAATGGTCAAAATCCACTTCAACTATTAACACAAAAGGTGCACAAGAATGAGCCACGATATTGACCCTGTGATCATTAACCAATAGTTCACAATAAAGAGTCTTCCTTTTCCCTATTTGTCTGATAACCACAATGATCGCATCACTGACAACCTGTTCCTCTTCACTGGCCATCAATACATACCCATCACCATCACAGTCATACGAATCTTCCTCCACCATTTTAATCTGTTGAGACATATAATTCCCTCTCTTGTTACACTTGAGACTTATTGAATTAAAGGCAGAACATTGTTTATAAGTTCCTACATGTGTTTTGCTATCACAACAGAAACAGACAACGTCCATGCCTGCATTAGAAGAATCCATCACAGGCAGTCTCTTAAATTGCTTAGCTGATCCTTTCATCATAGAGTTGTCTCTGTTAGATTTATTAACTAATTTCACTTCTTTGGATAAAAAGCCAGAATGAACAAACAGAAACTTCTCTTATACATAGTTCAGATTGTTCAATGCTTTTTGTTAGAGTGATGGCTGACTACAAACTAGGATCTTCAGGAGCCAATATTTTTTCCTGTATTCTTTATTACAAGTCTTTTCAATAAGATAATTTGAATGATCTCATGTTTACAGTTACAGTATGCAAAAATGCAACAAAATCATCCATGAACTCCCAACGAAGCTGTTCATGCCGTACACATCTGTGCATTTCAAGCACAACATTGCATTTGGGACAACATTTCTTATCCAGAGCCACCAGCATATTAATCTTGTGAATCTTCTGTATGGTTTTCTCCACTTGTTGGTAATCTGACCAGCTCAACTGGGAAAGTCTTCAATACTGTTCGCCCTTCTGGTCCTAGGTTATAAATTAGCAAAGTTTTCTTTTTTGTTTTAAAGTAAATGTCTCCCCATCAACGGCATCCAAGCAGGCTTCAAAAGCCTCTTGTCATTGTATCCAGTTTGAAGGTGGAGTACCCGGTGATGCCAAGGATGGAAGTCTCAGAGACACACCCTTCATGAGTCCCTTAGAACGAAATAAATATGTACACAGTGGGTGAGTTGCTGTCCTCCATGGTTCCAGAACTTCACAATAAGTGAAATTTACAGTACAGTTTACCAAACAAGGATTTGTTCTCAAGAAATATTCCTTATAAATCTTCCTACACTAGATTGTCACGTGTCCAGATATTGAACAGTATTCACTGCTAGACCCGTATTTATCCAGCATCCACTCCAATTTGCACCTTCACACACATTGTGGTTGTGCCTGTATCCTTCTTCTCTGGTGTTTAAACTCCAGTGCCCAATCTATGATGGCACCTTCACACACACAGCGAGTGTATGACGCATGTGTCGGAACTGCTCAAACCAGTTAGCAGACGGGCCAGCGCAAGACACTCCAAATGACACACAATGAATACAGGCCCCAAAATGCACAGTATGGCATGAGAAAATCCAGAAAATAGGCCTGCCCTGATTCCAGACAAAGGTCGGCGTGAAAAGCACTCGGGAGAGCAATAATCCCAGGAACAGCTTACCCCAGACAAGGACCACAATCCAAAAATAGCCTCCTCTTCATGAAGAGACTGGACAGTCCTCCCTACAACAGCGGGTCACCTGGAACAGAAGAGCCAATGGCGCTCCTCACCAATATTAAGATGACGGTACAGAAAATGTGGAGTATGTCTTTGTTCAGCCAGTGGATCTCCGTCCAAGGGCAACAACTGCCTTCTCTGGCAACCTCGAGCCCAACCTTACTGAAGTCGAACGCGTCACAATGCAGTAATTCCCGCAAGAAGCTACTTGTGTACTCCAACACTGCCACCACCGAGGTACTTGGTTTTACAAAACCTCCGATTGCCCTTGTATACTTTTGCTTAGTTATTATTTTTCACTGAAATAGAACCAGTCCCAGAAAATATTAAGGCCCATATTTATACTTTTTTTAGCGCCTCATTTGCGTCGTTTTTTTGACGAAAAATCAGCGCAAACTTTCAAAATACAATTGTATTTTGTAAGTTTGCACTGCTTTTGCGTCAAGACAATGACGCACATGCGGCGCTAAAAAAGTATACATATGGGCCTAAGGGCCATATTTATACTTTTTGACGCAAAACTGCGCTAACGCAATTTTGCGTCAAAAAAATTAGCGCCGGCTAACGCCATTCTGAAGCACCATGCGGGCGCCGTATTTAATCAATGACGTTAGCCGGCGTTAGCCGCCGGCGCTGCCTGGTGTGCGTGGAAAAAAACGACGTACACCAGGCAGCGCCGGCGTAGGGGGATATGGGGCTTGGGCGTCAAGAAATGGGGCAAGTCAGGTTGAGGCAATTTTTTCGCTTCAACCCGATTTGCGCCATTTTTTTTCACTCCCAACCCCCATAGAAATGACTCCTGTCTTAGCAAAGACAGGAGTCATGCCCCCTTGCCCAATGGCCATGCCCAGGGTACTTCTGTCCCCTGGGCATGGTCATTGGGCATAGTGGCATGTAGGGGGGCACAAATCAGGCCCCCCTATGCCACAAAAAACAAAAAAAAAACACTTACCTGAACTTACCTTAATGTCCCTGGGATGGGTCCCTCCAGCCTTGGGTGTCCTCCTAGGGTGGGCAAGGGTGACAGGGGGTGTCCCTGGGGGCATGGGAGGGCACCTCTGGGCTCCTTCAGAGCCCACAGGTCCCTTAACGCCTGCCTTTTGCAGGCGCTAAAAAACGGCGCAAAAGCAGCCGTACGTCATTTTTTTTGACCCGCCCACTCCCCGGCGTGAATTTTGCCCGGGAGTATAAATCCGACGCACATGCCTCGGAGTCGATTTTTTAGACGTGAACGCCTACCTTGCATCTCATTAACGCAAAGTAGGTGTTGGCGCTAAAAAATGACGCAAACTCCATGGACTTTGGCGCCAGACGCGTCTAACGCCAAAGTATAAATATGGAGTTAGTTTTGCATCGAAATTGCGTCAAAAAAACGACGCAATTCTGGCGCAAACGGAGTATAAATATGCCCCTAAGTATCGTTGTGGTAAGCCAGTATTTTAGCGCACTATCCACGAGTGCCAGTGCCACCGTCCTACTTCAAGCCTCGCTTCAAGCCTAATGGACACCCACTTATGCGCTCACTATAAAATCTCATCATATTGCTCTATTTGACTCCGTCAAGCAATGTGATGGCCTCTCCACTTTCTACACATTTCAGCATTTATCAGTTATGGGATTTGCCCATCTAGGCTCAGCGGTTTACACTTGCATTTTTCCCCGGAAGCCCCTCGCTGTACTTCTAATCTCCCAAGTGTGATACACAACACACCAGATGCGCCACTGGCGTCTACAGCTGTAATGCAATTTGCTTTTTTCTACCTGACCTGTCCCATTAACCCTACCCACCTGTCGCAACCCGATTTCCAGCTGACTGCGCCTGTTATTATAATATTTCCATTAGCTGATAAGCCCTGAAGGCCAGAGTGCCTCATTACTCCACCACCTTTTCCTGGGTGGTAAAACACCTATGAAATTATTCATGTGCATCCTGCGTTATGTAATATTACTGCTTAGGACAGTGAACTGCACAGCACGTGGAAATGCTTCAGAAAACTGTTGAAAATGCTGCTTGTTTTGCCACCTTTTTATTTCATTCATATTGTCTATTTCCCGTTTGATTTCCAAAAGTGAGTTCATAGTGCTTTCTAATGCAATTATTTTCGAAAGTTTTCGTGATTATTATTGTTCGCATGACACACCTGCCTTGTAAAAGTTGAAATTTAGCCTTCTGTACTTCACAATCATTCACTTAGCTCTCAGCACAAACACACTTACTTAGAAGTGCATGTGCACGTCAGTCAAGCACTACTCTCATAAAGTTAGAAAGTGAATTCAGACCACCAGGCGTCCTGTGGAAACGCTATGCATAAGATGTGTACTAAAATATCCATTTCAAATGCAGCGTGTGTGCAGCTAAATGTGCTGCTGCACCCTCTCATTGACACTGTTTCTATCTACAGAAGCCAGGTGCTCTGATTCCTACAGAGATTGTTAATCACACAGTAAGCTGTTCAAATGAGATGTAACGCTGTCAGGATAATGGGAACAGTTTGACAAGTAATTCAATGATACAACAAATATCCACGTAAGAAAACAGGAACTCCAAAACATTGAGAAACAGAACAGCATTTTTTTTCCTTAGCGTCTTGCACATGTTTTTGCATTTTTGTTCTTGTTCCCTCCTACTTGGCATGTCCCCTTCTACCCACAGTGTAAGTGCTTTATTGCATTTTTGAGAAGACACAGTTGTCATTCAGAAGCTGAGACACAACAAACCCCAGAACCTACATAACAAGCTTTGACAAAGCGCATAGGTATCACCTTTCAATTGGCTTTGCTAATGCTTTTTGATGATGCTGTTCTGCATCAGCAAAAAGAAATACGTGATTGTGCACTGATACGTAACAGCATTGGCAGTAAAAAAAAAACATGCACTAAGGCATAAGGGTGCATGCCTCATGATACTTGTGCAAGCATGCATCAAGGTGCTACATGGTCTGCAGTTGGATGACGCATGTGTGCACATCCCTCACTACAAATTTACGTGCGTGTGTCACAATGTAATGGCCATTTTGTTTTTAATTTGTCATTCCAAGATTGCAGATACCCATCTTGGAACAGCAATCTAAAAACAATAAAAAGTAAAATGAAAGACATTTTTTACAAAAAGAATCAGCGTGGTTAGCAATTTGAGGGTGAACAACACAGAGAACATGGAGCCAGGGATTTAAGGGGGAATCTGCACATTGGGAGCAGAGCTAAAAAATACATACTCCCATGCAGTCAAGAATATAAAAGAATTAAGCATGGTGTGGAGCAATAGAAGTGTGCAAGTCAGACAGTCAAACGGATGGTACAGAAACTGTGCTCCATGGGAAGAACGAACACAAAAAGAGTATGGAAAATCATTGACGAATATGCAAGTAAATGTGATCAGAAGGAAAACAAAAGGCAAGCAAGGTACCACCTGAAGCCCACTGAAAGTTCGGGTGATGTTCACAGTAGGTCTTTGACCACAGGCAGTTCAAACCTGTCTGTATGAAAGACCTAAAAATGTACTTAGTCCATTGAGGTAGTATGATGTTTATGAGACCTATTAATTATTGGAGGGTGGGCGGAATACGCATCAAGGAGAAGCAGACAGCAGACATTAGAAAATAAGCAGCGCAGAAGGAAAATCAGCAAGAGAGATAAAAGCAGATGGGTAGCCTGCATTAGAAGAGTTTCTAGTGGTAGAAGGAACACAAGAGTGTGAGTCAAACCCTGGCCCTTGAATGACAGACTTAGGGGCTTCTTTACAAGCTTAGTGCATACCCATATTTTCAAGGCCTCGCAAATCCACTTTGTGCGGCTTTTCATGGCCTAGTAGATATGGTGTAAGGAAACACAGCACAAGGCGCTGTGTTGCCTTACAGTGCGCTAGGCGTTCCTTAGGTGTTTTGGCAGGCTTTCCCACGCAACACCCATGGGTTTTGATGCATTGCCAGATTTACAAGACTCTCTCAACCTGGAAATGTATCAAAATCTTATGCCTCCCCAGAGGAGGCACAACAAGGAGAAATAGTTTTATTTCTCCTCATTGTTTCCTCTTTCTTTCTGCATTTTGCAGCACACTTAGAAAGAGGAAAAAGTCTCCATGGATTGTTTTTGTGCACAATTGTGCACCAGCGCAAGGGGAGAGGATAAAATTGCACTACATCTTGTACATATGATACATTTCTGCCCTTTCCCTGTGGTCAGGGCACCGCAGCAAGGACACTAGGTGTGCTGCCCTGTGCCAGTGGCTTGGAAATAAGTCCCTCAGTCTATCTATATTGAGGAGTGTTGTCAGAAGTTAATTTTTCTTTCTAGACTTTACCTGGAGACAGGTCTTTAGCTGATGTAAGCTCCAGTGGTGGCTGTCACTGAACCGGGGTGGTGGGGGGAGGGCGAAATAGAAATAAATTAAGGAAAAAACCCCACTTACCCCTTTCTTACGGATGGAGATGGATTTGTCTCCTTTGTCCTCTTCCCGGATGCACAGAGGCTTCCAGACTCCCCTCCAATAATGGCACTGCTGTCATCAGCATGACAGCTGTATCATGATTGGTGTGAGTGCCTGCTTCTGCACTCACACAGGGAGTTGCACCCTGTGCACTTTCTCCTCCCAGCTGTGTAATACAGCTGGGTGGAGAAATGTAAAGTGTGCATGTCTGCTTGGCCAGCTGGAAAAAACTGGGCAAACAGACATGCATACATATGGTGCACCAACCACTCCTCCCTCCAACCCCCTCCAGCCCCAACCTAAACTGGCACACCGAAAAATAAAGCAATATTAACGCTTCTTTATTATCATTTTATTTTTACTTCCTCTCTGCTGAAAGAAGGGGGGCAGCGCTCCTCCGCCTTAATGGAGGAGCCACCCTTGGTTAGCACACAATGATCTACCTGTGATTTGTGTAAATAGGACAAGTTGTGACCGAGAGTCGGGCCATACTACCAGACTGTGATCATCAATCCACCTAAGGCTATGGGTCATAGTTTGAGTTTTCCTTACAAGCACATTTATGTTCTTTTTGCAAGCACTGATCTCCCTGGGAATAGATGAAAGGGACAAGCCTGTACCACTATTAATGACAATCTAAGTTCCTGGGTTAGAGCTTTATCTCGAGGATGCACTTCTAGCTGTATTAATGGATGTGGCTGTTCACTGTAATGTGGGGTTTAGTTTGGATTTACCTCCCAAACATGAGCTGAGCGGGTGAAATACCAGTCGTGCAGTGAGGCGCTGTGGTATCTGGTAGCTAGGAAGTGCTGTCTTAGTAGAATGCAGTGTATATCATCTCCTATGTCATAGTTAGGGATAGAATGATTTGACGGTTGTGGATAGAGATGACAGTTGCTGTGAGAAACATAAGAAGACAGTTGGATGGGATCTTCCTCTATGAATAAACAAGCTTTTCAATTCTACAATCTCCTGAGTATGGTTTATAGTTATGTATGGATTGCTACAGGCATGTCTTGGTAATTATGCTGAGTCTGGGAGGATTTCTAAGACAGAAGTACAAGTGTCTTTGGCAACCTAAAGCGCTTTACTCAAAGAGACCAAAAGGGACAGAATTATTTGAGGTCATTGGGGTGACTATGATGGTGCAGCCTTTGTGTTCACTGCTAATCCTTACATCTCTGGTTGTCAAGGAGGATAGTAACAAAGCACAGTATGGGGTCATTAAGTGATGCCTGAATGATATGTTTCTTGTTGAGCACAGGATGGCACAGTTGTCTGATGATATCCTTCTGCTGCTGAGGGGGTGGTGTCAGAAGTGGTAAGAGAAAACATGGAGACAAAATCAGCTGGGTTCCTACCTATTTCAGGAGATGAAGGATCTCACATTTGTGGTCATGTATTCAGAATCTACACTATTCCATCCTTAATGGCATGTCTGAATATGGCGGGCCAGATAGCGAGTAGCTACAATGAACAGTTTACCATAAAAGAAAGACATACAAGTGTGTGCAGACATATAGAACAACCAGATGTTCCTCTGCTTATAAGCAGGCTAATTCAGGCCTGAGACACTGTGGCTGGAGTACACAATTAATCAATGTGGGCCATCAAGGTCTATTAGGATCTTTCACCACAACTTCAGCATGCAGAGATGGGTCAAAATAGTCTTTGTTTTCAGCAGCTGCAATTGTAGAGCAGGTTTTCTGTTTTCCTGTATGCCTACTGACAGTTTATGTGCTTGCTGAAAGGTTACCCTTATTGTGAGGTGCCCTAACCATAAACAAACTATGTATGAGATATACCAGGAGCAGTTGCTAGCTACCCATAGAAACAAGTGAAGAATAGACATCTTCTCAGATTCAGAGGCTGATGTGAAGTAGATGTTTTTCTGAGTCATGGTCCTTACAGCCTTGTGAAAAAAACAGCTGTTGTGTTTTCATTAAGTCTTTCTGATATGAAAAGTCACTTTATTGCATCTGGGATTTTCTTCTTTAAAAGCCTGGCAGACTCATCACTGTTTCATTGTGCTCTTCTTGTGACCAAAATGTCATTGCTGTAATTTAGTCAATTTAGTATTCCTTGAATGATATGTCAAATGTTCTCTTGAAAAACGTTGACGGCAGAAGAAACACTGAAATGAATGCCTTTTAAGCCTGATGAGGCCACAAGAAGTAGTAAAGGTGATATAGCAAGATGGTTCATTTAATTCAAGCTGGAAAAACACTTGCTGACATCCAAGTTTTGAGCTCTGTTCAGCTGATAAATCATGTCTTGAATTATAAGCACCGTGTGCCTCTCATAATGGATGGACACATTTGCTGTTGCTTATGTACACCTGTGAATCTTTCCTCCATCCTCACTTTGGAGAACTGTAACTATCACAGAGACCTAAAAAGTCAGGCCTACCACTGACTCTAAGGTCCTACTTGAGAAGGGTCTTGATTTCATCTTTGACGAGTTGAGCAATAGGTGAAGGGCATACCACGGTATGCCATGGAACTGTTGGGTCACTAGCTTGATTGTTTCATCTATGTACAGCTGTATTTGTCTGTTCTTGAGCTTTCCAATGCACTGAAACAACTCTGGCCACAAGTCCCCAATGTCAGTGTCTTCTTCAGTAGTTACTCTGGCTATTATCCAGCATAGAGCTTGTAGGATGCCTAATTTCATTGCCAACCTGATTCTCAAAAGGGTTTCAATACAAGCAGCTGCTTTAATTACATATATGTCAAGGTTGATGACATGATATACAAGGGTTAGTAGAAGATGAAAAACAGTCACTTTAAGTCACCATGCCCACCATGAAAATGATCTGTAATGCATTCTGGAAAATGTTGAGTACAAGTTCTGTCAGTTCATCACCTTTCTCCATGAGGACTCTTCCTTTTATACCTGGCTAAAGAGCTCTAGGTTGCTTGTGTTCCTATTCAGGTAAGACCTGGCCTGGCAGTTAGGGCTGATCTGTTCCCATGAGGAGCACATGGTTGGGTCCAAACTGAGATGGCATGGTGGGTGTTAGACCTGGCATCCTTGGTGTGGTCTCCCCTAACTTTTTGCATCTACTTCCCAGGTTTTTGGTTTGTGCTGGACTCTGATTTTGCTGTTTCTATTACTCTGGGCACATTACCACTGCTGACCAGTGTTAAAGTGCAAGTGCTCCTTATGTGTAAACTGTGTATTTGTAATTGGCTTTTCCATGATTGACATATTTGATTTACTAGTAAGTCCCTAGTAAAATGCACTAGAGGTGCCTAAGGCCTGTAAATCAAATGCTACTACTGGGCCTGCAGCACTGATTGTGCCATCCACACGAGTAACCCTGTAAACATGGCTCAGACCTGTCACTGCAGTGTCTGTGTGCAGTTTGTAAACTGCCAATTCAACTTGGCAAGTGCACTCACTTGCCAAGTCTAACCATTCCCTTTTATACATGTGAGGCACCCCTAAGGTAGGCCCTATGTAGCCCCATGGGCAGGGTACAGTGTATGTTAAAGGTAGGACATGTACTAGTGTATTTTTACATGTCCTAACAGTGAAATACTGCCAAATGCAGTTTTCACTTTTGCAAGTCCTATCTCTCTCATAGTTTAACATGGGGGCTGCCTTTAAATATCCTTAAAGTTCAGTTTCCCTTTGATACCAGATAGACATATGGAGTTTGGGGTCTCTGAACTCACAATTTAAAAAAAACATATTTTAGTGAAGGTGGTTTTCAGATTATTAGTTTGAAAATGCCACTTTTATAAAGTGGGCATTTTCTTGCGTAAACCATTCTTTGACTCTGCCTGTTTGTGGAATCCTTGTCTGGGTCAGACTGACAGTTGGGCTGTTTGTGCATCTCCACTAGACAGTGACACAAAGGGGGCTGGGGTGTAGCCTCCATATCCTGAAGGGCCATCTGGACTACAGTGGAGAGAGGACTGTTCATTTACAGCTGAAAGGGCTGTGCCTGCCCTCACACAATGCAGTCTCCAATCCCCTGCTGTGTGTCGGAGCCAGGCCTGGGCAAGGTAGGATTCTGTAAACACAGAGACTTTCCTTTGTCGTTGGGCAACTTCAAGGGCAGAAAGGGATATAAATAGTGGACCCAAAATTCCAGAATTTGGATTACTTAAAGGATTCAAGAGGAACCTCTCTCTGGAGAAGAGCTGAAGAGCTGAGGAGAAGTGTTGCTCCTGCCTGTAACTGTGCTATGTTGGGCTATCCTGCAGTTGCTGCATCTGCCTGTGAAAGTGGACAAAGACAGGACTTTGTTGTGCATTCCTGCTTGAGAGGAATCTTCAAGGGCTTGGAATGAACTTGCCTCTTATTTTGAAGCCTTAAGGACAGCAAAGGCTTCGCCAACCTGTTCTGAGTCTGCATGCTCTGGACTCTAGCTTGCCAGAGGGTGCCATTCCAGTTCCTGGGCCCCTGGAAGTGAATTTCTGGTGAAAACCCGTGAAATAACGTCGGACAACCCCGAGCGACTTCACTGAGGATGCCGCTGCATGAAACCCGCAAAGCCACCTGCACCTGAAACCGCGGACCTCGCAGAAGTGCGACAACCCCACCGACATCACCGACATGACAGGCCCAGCGACACTGCAGCCACTGACATCCACACAAACTTGCGTGTTGGAGTGTCGTACACCTGACATTCATGACACCAGACTCCGTTGCAACGCCTGTGACCCTTTGACGTGATTGCGACCCCGTGAGGTCGGCCCATAGCATTGTGACTTTGTCGGATTTTGACTTTGCTGAAGGTACCAGGGGACTGAATCCTCGCAACCGTCGCCACCTCACCTCCACCGCTCAGCAGCAAGGACCCGATGCCACATCGGATCCAGCAGCGCCTAGCTCCGCAACTTCGTGCACCGGCCTGTTCTTCCATGCTTTTGCTAAGGTACTGTACCTCGGGGTCCGTGTGACTCTGTAAATGGTGCCAGTGACGTCACATTGTGGGAAATGACTCTGTCACGATGCTGCTTTAACATCCGAGTGCAGCATTTGTGCCTCTAGGCACTATTTTTGTGTTTTTGATTGCTAAAGTCGTATTTTTACTGTGTTTTTGTGTTTTTGTATTATTTACTATTTTACTAAACCAGTGTGGTGTCCATTTTGTAGTGTTTTCACTGTATTACTGTGTGTTTTGGTACAAATACATTACACATTGCATCTGGGTTAAGCCTTTCTGCTCCTGTCAAGCTACCAACTGGGTGAGCGGGCGTTAACCGAGTGTGTTTCTCCTTTACCCTGACTAGAGTGATGGTCCCTGCTTGGAAAGGGGGCAACCTGACTGCCAACCAAAGACACATTTTCTAACAGTGGGCAAAAATATAATGAATTGGGATGTCACAAACGATCACCAGTGACTGAGGTTAATTCAAGCATTTTATCCATCACCTTGTTGTTTTTGCCTAAGGAGGGTGTGGTTTAAGAACATAATAAAAAAATCCTTTAAGAGAGGTCAAAAACAAGTAAATTAGAATCCTGGGATTCAGAAATTCAAACATATGAAGACCTACTCAACAAGGAATAAATAACATTTGTAGGCACCAATACATTTAACATATTTATTTAAAGATTATTCTGGGTCAGAACTAATGGAGCAAATATTTCCTGATCAATAACACACTTCACAATTTAAATGCTAGTCAATTTGGTCCCAGCCAATTGCATTGCCAGTAAAAGTATTCAAGAAGACGTCTGGGTCTAGAACAGCCTAATGAGTATTTTTTTTATTTAATATGCTAAATAAATTTGTGATAAAACAAAAGTATTCAATTCCATTGTTAAAGTGAGAATACCGTGAAGTATATCGCACGGTACACATTACTAATAACAGCTTTTGAGATGATTATAGGAATTTAAGTAGGCGATCAGTAAAACCTTATTTAATATGTTGATTTTTTTTTTAAAACAAAATTAATTACAAATAAAAAAATTACAGGGGCTAGACTAGCCTAATAATTAAATCTGTATTTTATGTTTCTCAAGCTAAAAGTATTAACCTCCTTTTGTGAGAAAAGTAGTAGAGACGTTCTGGGCTCATATGAATATTCTAGCGAGGATAAGGTATCCTATTTAAGAGGTTTTACTGACATTCATGTTTTGATGTATTGCTTACACAAATGTTTGCTTCTCATTTTTAAGAAATTCCTCTACAGACATGACTAGCACTTGCCTTGTGCTTCCTGATCTGCTTCTGCCTATTAAACACTCTTGCACTTTCTAAGTGGTCAGGCCTTACGTGTAACCAAATGGATTAGTTTAGCATACATTGAGATTCAATGTTATCCTCTACCCTAAGCCATGTTAACAGGCGGTGTTTAGAAAAAAACTCAGGAGGTAAGTGCTAAAAATGAAAACCCTGAAAATACTACGTTCCAGAAATGCAAATCAATGAAGTGAACAGACATAGCACCATCCATCACCAGAGGTTTTCCAATAAGCAAGTTTGAGTGTCGGAAATATGAAACTTGACATGTAATCACAGATTTACCTAAAAAGACTGGTAATAATATCTGGGCTGTGCCAAAAACAGTGGTATTTCCATGCAGCCTTAGAACCAGCAGTGTTGTGCTTTAAACGTCTTTCTCCTATGCCATCAAATTATTTGATCTAGGTATATCATGGCCTCCATATGCATCTGACCCACCAATTTGCGTTACCTGATAATTTGCAACATGAAATATGCTTTATATTAACTACAAGGACATATTCACAAAGCAGACACTAATATGATTTTCATTCAGAGATTAATGTAGTATATTTTCAGTGTTAAATGGGCATGAGGGACAAGATAAAAAACAGTTTTATCACTATTGCTGATTGGTTTAAACACAACATGATATTCATTCAGTCTTTGTTTTCAAACTCCTAAAGTAAATTTACAAATTGGAAATGCAGAAAACTATGAAACACATTCTTTACATATTTTACACCAGGCAGGCATTTGCAACATAAATACTGGAGCAACAACAGCAATGTGCCTTATTTAATACAAGCTCAATAGCCAAAATACCCACCTAATATGGTACTCTGAGCAGTAACTTCTTTTTAGTGAAAGTTGCATAGGCAGATACTCACCTAACATGTTGCTCTGAGGGGTAATATGTCAGGTGATCGACTTTCCTAGACTGCTCAATCCAGCAACCAGAAACACACTAAGGACCTTGGGCATGGTAACAGTGGCAGAAGGAGGGGGAAATGCCATTTCAAACTTGCATTGGCTTGACACAACTCTAAGCTGTTAAACTAATGAATGATGGGGAAGAATGTGACCAGAAGCCTGAAGGCATGATTGATGACTTACTGTCTTTGTCCGGAACTGTTCTTTCTTGCTCCGGAGGATGCAATCATACAAAAGAGTGTATGCCAAGTAGTCTTGCTAGCTTCTCAAACCTAAGTGGAGCACAAAAAGGACCATAATAAGGTCAACACCGTATTACTCTAAAAGCACATATGTAGCTATGGGGATTTTTTTTTAAGTAGGGTTATACTGTCAGATCCAGAGTGCCTATAATTAGCATTGGATCATATATTAAGTTGTGCAGTTAAAAAATGTGCCAACCCAAGAGACCAGTCCCCTTTCGTCCTCAGTGGTCAAAGATGCATACCACCAATTGACTAATCTACATTCTGTGCCAGTCTATGAGAGTGCTTATACAAGCAATTTCCATAACAGGAACGTACTGTCCACCCATACAAATGATAAAATGGCACTGCAACAGTGTCTCCTGTACATATGTCGAACAATAAGAGGACTTCAGTCCTGGAAGTGCATTGGCTTCTGTACGTGCAGAATATTGTTTCTATTTACACCCCAGTAAATGGAGGCTGGGCTGTGGGGATCAATAGTGTAGCATAGATGGAGATTGTTCTGTGGGGACCAGTAAGGGAGCATAGATGAAGTGGCCTTTGAAACCCAGTAAGGGAGAAAAGATGGAAAATAGCCTGCTGTGCCTTTCCCACTTGGCCAAATTGTAAGACCCTATGAAATTACTATCCTTCACTCTGGTTCATTTTGATTGTCAAATCTGAGGCCACCTTGCAGGAATTCAGTTTATGAAGTGTGCTATGGTAAAAGATCACATATGTATTGTTTAAGATATAGGTGCTCATTATCAACATAGCAGTAAACACCACCGAGGGTGGTGGTAACTACCGCCAACAGGCTGGTGGTCTGGACCGCCAAATAATGAAGCATATGAAAATCAGGCAGTGGGCCATCCACCCACCGCCATTTTGGTAGTCCCGCCGACGACAGGGGAGGCCACCCTTAGCCCGATGGAAAGGCCCTATCTGTCCACCAAATTATGAAACACCACACCGCCATCAGTTCCGGGGTGGGAACCACCACCACGTCAAGTGAGAAAGGGAAACACTCACCGGAGGCACACAGTACACACCGACATGGAGCGAGAGTTGGAAATAATCCCATTGCTTCTGCTTGCCATATTTCTCGAGTACGGTGACCGACGACGAAGACGACAATGGTAAGTACCGCAGCCTAGTACACAGGGAAGGAAAGGGCACAATTACACATCCATCCACTCCACCCACACCGCAATGTACTCCCAACCCCTCCCAACATCCAAAGCCATAAATACTATAACAAGATGTACCAGACACAAGCCAACAAATACCTGCACCAATCACACACCTGTGCACACTACACTCCCACAGTGAAACGTTGCAAAATTGGTTAATATTGTGCCAACAGGACTGCTGGGCACTAAAATTTACTGCAACTTGATTAAAAACAAATTTACAAACAGGGCCGTTGGCCAGTCAATATTAAAGTCCCAGAAGGGCAAATATAGACTACACTTGACTCCTTAGATGGCAAAGGAAACTCCACTGAGAAGGGGCATCTCTGGGGCAGCCAGGCACCTCAGTGATCAGGGGCAGGCGGTGTGGGGGGGAGGGGGGTGGTGAGTCAGGTTTTGAAGGGGAGCTCTTGGGCTTAGGTTTAGGAAGTGGAGGTGGAGGTGGAGAGGGTTTGGGCTTGCCCTTGGAAGGAGGAGGAGTGGGCCTGGACCAGGGGGTGGCAGAGGGACCTGGGGCAACACAAGGCTTCTTCCTCCCTGGGGAAGGGGCACAGGAAGAGCAGACTGTTGAGGACTTTGAAGAGGAAGGAGTGGACTGGGCAAGGGCATGGGAACGTTTAGTGACAAAACGGGGTGGGCCAGTGGGTTCAAACAGGTCAACACAGGAGAGGAAAAGCTTCTTGGGTGCGGTTGGAGGGGATTTGGAGCCAGGTCTGGGAGTGGAGGTTGAGGGAGTGGTGGTACGAGGTGTAGGTGTGCTGGACATGGATGCAGGTGCCTGTTTAGTCTGCTTATGTATGGGGGATGTGTGTGATGTGGATGACTGTGAGCGTTTGAGTGTTTTGGGAGAAGGGAGGTGGGCACAGTGGGAGAAGACATGCTGCCTGTGTATATGGATGTTGTGTGGGTGTCTGCAGGTCTGGTGAGTGTGCTTCAAGTATCTGTGAATGTAGTTGTGGTGAGTGCAGGTGTGGTGTCTGGGCTGCATCACTGGATGTTAGCTGTTGTGGTGACTGCAAAAATTGGGGCAACAACAGTGACTGAGGGTGCAGTGCATGTGGGTGCACATGGTGAGGTGACAGACAAGGAGGCGGAGGAAGTTGACACAGTGGGGGAGGTGGATGTTGTGGTGTGTGCTTTGGTATGTTGGGTGTGTGCCTGCCTGTGGAGGGAAGTGTGTTGCTTGTGTTTCTCTGTGTGCTTCTTGTGTGTGGATCTGTGTGCGTGGCTGTCTGTATGTGTGCTTGGGATGCGTGAAGGGAGTGGGGTGCTGGAAGCGGTAGAGGTGGCTGGAGGGGGGAAGGAAAGACCAGAGATACTGGCTGCTATCAAAGAGGAGGCCAGAACCTGAAAATATCTCTGTAGGCCAGACATGGCACCGCAAATGCCTTCCAGGTATGCATTGCATTGCTGCATCTGGGATGCTAGCCCCTGGATGGCATTCACGATGATTGTCTACCCTACAGAGATGATTCTCAGGAGGTCAATAGCCTCCTCCGTGAGGGCAGCAGGGCTGACTGGGGCAGGGAATGAGGTGCCTGGGGCGAAGGAGACGCCCGCCCTCCTGGGTGAGCGGGCACAGGCAACTCGGTGGGGAGCAAGTGGGAGAGCGGTGATGGTATGGGGGTGGCAGAAGATGGCAAAGAACTGGTGGGCCCAGTAGGGTCTGCCACCACCAGGGAGTTGCCATTGGAGGAGGTATCGGAGTCACTACCTCCAGTGGCAGTTGCCTCCCCCGTGGTACTCCCCTCGCCCTCCAACCCTCTGGTCCCCTTGGCGTTGGTGGACTCTGCCTCCTGGGAACCGTGGGCTGCAGCATCCCCACTCACCTGTGCCTCAGCTCCCTTGCCAGATGATGCTAATGTACACAGGGACACAAGAGCACGGGGGAACAAAACATGAAAGATGTGTGTCAATTCCAGAAAATATGTACATGTTGTGACACATACACTCCCCCCCAGCTCAGGCACAAACCCTCAGCAGACACAACATGTTATGAATGTGCTCCTGATTGGTAGGCATGACCCCACAGTACACTACATTCCCATCCTGCCCCACTACTCTGATACACTTTGTGAAGTGAACCAATGAGAGATGATGCCAAGCCGGCACATTTGCAAGTCCATGAGGCTACATTGAATACAATGGCCCAAACAGGGGACCCCTCACAGGCCTACAGACCCAGCAAAAACTACCTAGCACACTATCTCACGGATGTGGAGGGGGGGCAGGACTGCAGGGACACACCAGTCTATGTGCATGGCACAACTATGCGTGCACCCCTTAGTATCTAACTACACTCATCCTAGTGGCATCACAACAGTGTTGGTACTCACCCCCTTGTGGCTGCTGTGCTGCCTTCAAGAGCCCATCCAAATCCTGATAGGCCACCCCTGGAATGCGGGCCATTAGGGGGGTCAGGGTCCGACGGGCACCCCTCCCTCGTTGGGAGGCCTTCCTCAGCCGAGCCTCTCCGGTCTTCCTGGCCCAGCACCTCAGGTCCTCCCACCACTTCCTGTAGTGAGTTCTCTGCCGGTTGTAGACCCCCAGGGTCCTCACTTCCTTGGCGATGGCTTGCCACAGTCCCTTTTTATGATGGGCGCTGACCTACATGGGACGCACAGAGTAAAGAAACAGAAGTTTAGTGTTTGTGCCCCATACACAAATGCCATGCCCGTTCAAACTGACATGGCCATGGAGACATACATATGGACAAATTTCAAGCCAAAAACTGCCAGACACACTATGGGTGAGCATTCACAAAGCAAACAAAAACACATACAGGCATTTGCCACATTCACACACATCTAAGGAGGACAAATAGAAACTCACCTGCTCCTCTGGCTGCCCATACAGCTTGGCATACAGGGGTAGGACCCCGTTCACCAGCTTCTCCAGCTCCTCTTCGGTGAAGGCCGGGGCCCGTTGCCCTGTCACACATGCCAACTCAGGGACCAGAGTCAGGATTCAGCAGCACATGCAGTGGAGTTCTTCCCTTCTCATAGTGCAGGAGTCAAGTGTCAAGGGCCTGTCAAAATGACAGTAGATACTGCAGCAGTGTGCACCGTCACCACCGACTGTGGCGTCCTTTACCAGTGATATAGCAAAATCATGACTGAAGTGTGACATACTTCAGACACTACAGTCTGTTAAACCCCCTTCTGCAATAAAAGCAGCATTATGATGGTAACTGGCAAATGCATTCACATTCACAACTGATTGCTCATATTGATTAAGGACAGATATTTTGAGGGCACAAGTGTATTTATTACAAGTCAAACATCCATGAGTGTTGGGACAGTGGAAGGGAGTGAGCACATAGTGAACAACAAACTGAGGTACATGTGCTCAGCTGTTGGTAGCACAGGGGTATAGTCCATCGGGCCATTGGAAGATGGTGAGATGGCAGTGGCATGTCAACAAGGTAGCTCAGTGGCACACAAGGGAGACAGTTCAGGGCAGAGTCACTTCCTGGTGCTGGGCTTGGTCTTGGCTGGTGTTTCAGTGTTATGTCTGGGTCTGAGGGCACATTTGCGAGGGTGAAGCTGGGCTGCAGGTGTAGGGATGCTGGTGTTCTGTGAGTCCTCTGGCATTGCCACCAGTCCAGCAGCTGCTGCAGATGTAAATGGCAGGGCAGTGTCCTGGCTAGTGTATAGGGCCTGCAGAAGGTGGAGGACTCAGGCTGGATGTTTGTCTGGCACTGCTAGCACCTCTGAAATGGAGTCCATTGTAGCATTGAGCTGTTTCCATTGCTCCATGGCCTCCTGGTGTTGGCTACCTGCAGCCTCTGATTCTACTCCGACGTGTCCAGGATCTGGCCCATCCTGTCCAGGGAATGGTGCTATGCTCCCAGGACCTCAGCAATGATGTCCTAGGCAGCAGCATCCCTTCTTGAGCCACCACCCTGGGCCAATGATACCCTGCCATTGGCCCTAGCCCCCTGTGCCTGTGTCCCCTGCACATGTCTGGCAGTCCCATTTGCAGTTGGCCCTTAATCATCCTGCCTGGTGGTGGGTGGAGACTCAGGCCTCTGTACATGTGGGCAGCCAGTTTGTGGCCTGGAGACACTGGTGTGGGGTCGTTTGGGCAGAGCTGATGGTGGCAACTGAGTGGTAGGGGTGTCAGTGGTGTCCTGGGTGGGGCTTCAGGAGGGTGACTGTCCAGGGGTGTGGGATTGGCCATGGATTTCCTCTGTGTCCAGACATCCCTCTGCACTCTCCTAAATGGGGCCTTCGTCTTCAGGTGGAGGACCGGCACTTCTTGATGTCTCCGTCCGGGTGGCATGGGTTGTGGTGCCTGTGTGTGAGAGAATAGAGATGTGGGTGTCGTGCACTTTCTTATCAATTGCAGCACTGTTCAGCAGTAATAGGTGGTTGAATTCCCATGTAGTGGCATGCAGGGTCCCTTCGAGTTCATTTTGATGCATTTATTGAGGGGGTGGTGGTGCATTGTGGGTGTTGTAGTGCTCCTGAGCTTACATGCATAGGTTGGTGACTGTGCACAGGGGTCTGGATGGTGATTTGTATGGGGGATTGTGGGCATGCAGGTGACTTGGATATGAGTGTGTGGGTGTTGTCGGCTGGGTAGGGGATGGGGGCATGGTGGTAGTGAGAGGGATGGGGTGATACATGCATTACAGGTGTGGTGACTGTTAAGGTATTGTAGTTGACTTACCCAAGTCGAGTCCTCCAGTGAGTCCAGCAAGGCCCTCCGGGTGCAGGATAGACAAGCCCTTCTCCTCCCAGTTGGTGTATTTACGGGGAGAAGGGGGGACCACCACCAGTCTTCTGTACGGCAACGTTGTGCCTGGATGCCATGGAACGCACCTTCCCACGCAGGTCGTTGCATCTCTTCCTGATGTTGTCCCTTGTGCGTTGATGCTTTCCATGGCATTGACCTTGTTGACTATCCTCTGCCATAGCTCCATCTTCCTGGCCAAGGGTGTCAGCTGAGCCTGCGCGCCAATAGGTGTGGCTCGACCTTGAGTATTTCGTCCACCATGGTCCTAAGCTCCCTGTCTGTGAAGCGGGGTGCTTAGGGGGTGCCATGGTGTGTGTTGTGGGTGGTGTGTTGTAGGTGTATTGGTGAGGGTGCTGTTGTGTGGTTGGGTGTGTGGCTTGTGATGGTGGGTGTGCAAAGTATGAGTTTGGGGGTGTTTCTGTGTGTGACTTGTGTGAAGGTTAGTTCAGTGTTTGCGTGTTGTGCTATCCATATCTGTTGTGCTATTGGCGTTGCAAAGGATTGTGGGGTGTGTATGTGTGTGTTTTAAAGTGTTGTAGATGTGTGTCAGGTGTGTGCTTTTCGAACTTGCCAATGTGTGTGTGTGTTATTGGCAGGTCCCATTGCTGGCCGTGGCGGTCCGTACCACCAATGGTCATTCGAGATTCACTGTCCGCCGAGCTGATTTGTGCATCATTATGTGGTGGGCAGGGGATTTGTCTTCATGGCTGTGGCGGGGTGTGGTGTACTGCCTTTCTGCCATCATTGGCCGCGGCGGTGGGTGGAAGTTGCAAGATTTTTGGAGGTTTGTCTTTTTGGCATCATTATATGGTGATATGCAATTCACCCCCAATGGCGGTCTTTTGTTCACTGTCAGCACAGCAGTCGGCAGTGATTGCTGCCAAGTTAATAATGAGGGCCATGTTAATGCTGCTCCACATATAACAACAAAAATGGTAATGTGCATAGTCCATATGAAAAACAGACATCTTTTTGTTCACTTATCACAGTGTTATCAGGGATGATGAAATGTTAGTTTATGCTTAAGCATTTTATTGAAGACTAACAGCATTGTATGGTAACAAAATTGCAAAAAAATCATAAGACTCTCAAATACATTAATATAAATGCAAAAAGCCACATTGAATTAACAAGATATGGCTTACAAAAAGGCATAATAAGGAAACAATATTTGCAGGTGGATACAGAGAAAGTTAAAAAAAGAATAGATGTCGTAAAGGAACTCAAAAGAAAAAGATAGAAGAGAAATGGAGGAAAATGTGAAAATGTACCAAAAGAGACAAATTATGATATACATGAACAAGACTACAGTATCCATGAAAAATAAAAGTCGAAGAATAACAATGGATGAATAAAAAGCTCATACAACTTACAATACTGTTAAGTCATGTAACTTATTTATGATACCTAGAAGCAGCAGTAATAATAGGATTCTGAGATAAATAAATGATATTAACCACAATGTGTCACTTGTAACAGTTAGTTGAAATGTCATAGGATTATACCTATTCAATCTATATTTATTGTACACTAAATTCCACCAGGATTTGATAGTAATGTTATCTGTGGATTTTCAGTTAGGAGTAGCAACTTGCAAAGCAGCTGCTAATAATACGTCAGCAGGTTTACCATGCAAAATATTATAAGACCATAATGGACATGTAGTACCTAAAACAATCTGTTATATGAAAAAAATGAGGACGTTTTGATAATGAGATCAATTATTTTGCCAAACTTTAACTAAAAATTCACATAGTGCTAGGCATGTAGGGAATGTATGCCAATAAGATCCAACACAGGGTGCACATCAACCAACAGCTGTCTTGCTTGACTAACTTTATTTTAAATAAATAGACAAGAGTATAGAACACATATTTGAGGAAATAATTAGAGTCTATTTTGAAAAGGCAGAGAGAGCAGTAGAATGTATTTTCACCCAAAGTTTGTTCCAAATGAACACTGACGAAGTGAAGTATAAATCAGTTTCCAACAATATTTCATTTTTAATTTTACTTCTATCAAGAACTGGCATTCTAAGTAAGGTATATATGACAGAGGCGTCAGTACATATGGTAGTAAAATGACAACCACAGACTATTTCAGTAGTATATCTATTACATTGCCCAACTATTATAATCGCCAACAATAATGTCTCTAAAATGGCATTATTATTTTTGTGGTGTAATAAATATGTTCTAAGTTCTTTATTTTGTCTAACATTGATAGGAATTCTGTGTTTTCCTTTTTAAAGGATACATAACTAATACAAAAAAACTTGACAGGCTATTTCAAATGCATCCCAAATAAAATTGAAAGCTGAGTCCTCTGTATTAATAATTTCAAAACACAACACATGCAAAAGTGTTGTATTTCCTAATAAAGTACTGATCAGTCAACAAGAAACTATTAAATCTACATATAGATTTTTAGTATTATTTTGAAGAATATATAATCAAACCAAGGCATGATCAGATATTAGAATAAAGCCAATTTCTAAATGAACCATGTGCTGAACCATATTAATACTTAGAAACAAGTAATCAGTCCTGGCTCGTGAGTTATTGTTTGCTGACTAAGCAGAGAATCTTCCAATTTCTGTGTTATACAATCGGCCTGAGTCAAATAGGGCTCTGTAAGAGTTAGTATTTTAAAGTGCTTTACAAACCTTAATAAGGACAAATCTGGCTGAGGAAATTCTATCAAAGAAGGTATTTATTAACTGATTAAAGCTACCTCCCGAGATTATCACTGAAATGCCCTTAAATTTTCTCTGACGCTATCTTCTAAAAATCCAGATCTGGATGTGTAATTGTACAAATAATATTTTCATCTATTCTAAGTTTTTGAATGGCCCACCTGCCCTCTATTATTTTCTTGAAAAGTAAGAGAATGATGTCAATTGTTTTGGCAGAGTATAACAACACAATTGTTATGGCAGAATATACCAACACCATTCTTATTAGAAGAAGTGGGTGATGAATATCTGTAGCCAACCCATTGCTTCTTCAATTTATCTTCAGTCTGCGTGATGTGCATTTCTTCTACTAATACTATTCTTTGAGTATTGCTAAATGTGACAAAATATATTTTCTCTAGACAGGGTTTTTTATGCCCTTCACATTCCATGTAACAGTTCTAAGATTAATCGTAATTCATGTTGATAAGGAACAATTGTCTCAATATAAACGTATAAAAAAGTAAATCCTACAATAGAGAGGAAAGTGAGGAAGAATGAGACAACAGTAATTAAAAAAACACAAAGGAGGAGTAGAAAAAGAGGGAGAACAGCCCTCATACTTATAACAGACAGCTAAAAGTTGTCTAGAAGTAAATGTATTCTAGCACTGCAGAAACCATAAGGAGATAAGTGACACTTGCTGGATGTGAGGGAAGCAGAACACCTAAATGCAGAAGCACCGACCATGACTCTGGTGAAATATATACATTAACATGTAGGAAGTAGCAATAGGAATGCAATAATAAATGACTCTGTAATAGGTTGATAGGTGACAGAAGAAAAGACAAATAAAGTTTCTGTTAATAAGTGTACTTACTGATTAGGACAAGTGGGTGAGTCTGGTATAATCATGAAGAAAACAAACAAAGGAATTTGTATATGATGAAGACACAACAAATGGCCACAAACATCACAATATTAAAAACAAGAATAGACCCAGGTTAAGAACAAAAATATAATCACCTGAATAAATCCGAGTAGTAAGCAAGTTAGATTTCCAGTAAACATTAGAATGACATAGGGAAATCCTATGAATCAGTAAATGACATTCATTCCTAACTCTGTATGCTCAGATCTATGTTGTTGAATGAAGTCTCTAAGACATTCAGGATCCTTGAAGGTGGTTGCTTTGTCTCTGAAGTAACATTGTAAAAGCAAGGATGCACTACAATGTACCTTGTATTCACTGTCTTGAGATGTGGTGCAGCACCAAAAATAATTTTGGTTGAGTAGCTGTTGCATTCAGGACATCCTGTGAAAAGAAAACCCTATTCCATGACCATTGCAGGTTTCCAATTTTTATTGCCACTGAAAGGACATCCATCAAGTGCACAACTGTAAGAAAAGATTAATAATACCGCTAAGTCTTGTTCCAACATAAGAAGGTAGTCTTGGTACCAATCTATGTGCTCTGTAAAGGCTCAGTAAACTATGCTCGCCCCTATGAACAATGGAGTGGACAATTTGTTCTGAAAAGGAAATCACATTAGATCTTTCTGGTCCTTTAAGTATGCCGTACAATCGAACATTACTACTTCTGTTTCTAGTTTCCAAAATCTCTGTAATTTTTGTGTTGATCAATTTCTTTTGCTGTGCGGGACACATCTGATATAGAGTCTTCAACATCACTCACCCTTTGTTTTATTGCAGAGATTCTCTTTTCAGGAGTACATCAATTCTCATCAATTCTTTGCAACGCTGTGGTTTTCTCAACAGCAAAAGGTTTTAAAGCCTTAATCTCTTCCATAAGATCATCCAGTGTCAGCAGAGGTGATAATTTAGGAGGTGAACCAACATCTTTTTGGTACTTGTAACTAATGCTGAAACGATGAGCTTTTTAAACTGTCCCTGAGGCATACGAAGAGACAGAACACACATTAGAAGATTTACTTCCACCCTTCATTTTGTCAAGTATGAAAAATGTACCCAAACATTTCTGATGACCTTTGAAAGGAATTAGATTTGAGGATTTAGATATGAAGGAGGGATTCTTGGCAGACTGTCCCTCCGCGGTCTACCCATACAAGCACAAAGGGAAAGAGGGCTAAGGCCAGTCTAATAAACACCTTGACATCATTGTCATATGAATTATAGGAAGTTTAGAACAATGTATTTAAATCAGTTAAAATCTTTGGTTGAATATCACCATGCCACATGCAGCACACATTAGGAGAATCACATAAATGTAAGAAAAGGCTGCTTTATTAGAAGCACAACGAAGAAAACGTCTCCCAAGGATAAAGAGTTCCTCCAGACAGAGGATTAAATAGCAGAAATATAAGTAAAAATGAAATGGTATCATTTGTAATCAGTCAGTGATGCAATAGGGAAAGACATGTTAAAAATGTTTCATTGTTGAGAGCCCTTGAGCCCGGTGCATTATAAGAAGCAGAAGCCAAAGTAAGGCCCATATTTATACTTTTTGACACAAACCAGTGCCGGCGCTGGTTTGTGTCAAAAAGTTTACTGCCGGCTAACGCCATTCCTACCCGCCATGTGGGCGCCTTATTTAAGGAATGACATTAGCCGGCGCTGTGGACTGGTCTGAGTAAAAAAAAATGACTCAAACCAGGCATCGACGGCGTAGGGGAAAATGGGGGTTGTGTGTCAAAAAATGGTGCAAGTCAGGTTTGAGGCAAAAATCATGCCTCAAACCAGACTTGTGCCATTTTCTGACTCACAACCCCCATTGAAATGACTCCTGTCTTAGCAAAGACAGGAGTCATGCCCCCTTGCCCAATGGCCATGCCCAGGGGACTTCTGTCCCCTGGGCATGGTCATTGGGCACAGTGGCATGTAGGGGGGCCCAAATTAAGCCCCCCATGCCACTTTAAAAAAATAAAAACAAATACTTACCTCAACTTACCTGTACTTACCTGGGATTGGTCCCCCCTTCCATGGGTGTCCTCCAGGGGTGGGCGAGGGTGGCAGGGGATGTCCCTGGGGAGAGGGAAGGGCACCTCTGGACTCCTTCCATAGCAAAATGAAACTTGAAGTAGTATATAATTTACCTGAAGGAAAAATGAGGCTGTGGAAAGATATTCACTCAAATTTTGCTGACCCCTGGAATGACTGCAACCTTGTAATAAAATGTACCTCGGGCTACTCAGGCAATCCAAAGTGGAATCCACTCCAACAAAATGGTGGTCGCCATTATAAACGGCCCATTTTCAATAAATAAAGTCATTTAAAGGAAAGAAAAATGCACCACTGGGTGACGCCTACATTTTAACATCTGTGCTGAAAGAACTCCATCCCATGAGGAAAAGAAACCTTGTCAGAGACAATGGAGGGGCCCGCGGAGAGTAAGAGCACCGCTCTAGTCTCTCCGTGGGCTCTTTCGGAAGGGGGGAAGTGACGGAGCCAGGAAGGGATTGGCTAAAAGGTAAGTGGGGGTGGGCTTAGAGGGTGGGGATAAAAGAGGGATTGGGGGGAGGGACCGGCCTCTTTCCGCGCAGCCCATCACACGGTTAGTTTGGCCGGTCGCCGGGGCGTTCTCTAATTTCGTCTTTAAGGCAAGAGTTCAGCGGGCGGGCCGGGGGGAGCGCTACTCTAAAAATACCTCTCCAGGTGAGAAGATTGTTTCCCCGGTCGGGGGCTCCAGGCATTCAGAGGCGGCGGCGCCCTCTTTATCGATGCGCCATCCGTCGTGCACATGCGCTTGTTTGCCTACCCGCGGTGCGGAGTCCCGGCAAAGTTTTTTATTCAAGTGTTCAGCGGGCGGGGCCGGGGGGAGCGCTAATCTAAATACATCTCCAGGAGAGAGGATCGTTCCCCGGTCGGGGTCATGGGCTATTTTTTCTTGTGGCACAGGCGGCGGCGCCCTCTTTACTGAGGCGCCACCTGCTGCGCACATGCGCTTGTTTGCCGGGCCGCGGTGCGGCATCCCGGCAAACTTTTTTATTGAATAATCGCGAGCGCGTGGTGGCTGGCAGGCCAGTACAGCACCGCGCACACGAGGCAGCGCTTATTTAGGAAATCGCAGCGCGTTTTTGGTGCCCCGCGCTGATCACAGGGCAGATATATTTGCTTAGGGTCGGTGCAGGCCTATATTTATAGTTATTGTCAGGCAGGAGAGGGGAGTCCACGCACACTGCCATGGCAAACACCCATGACGCGGCGGCTGTACAGGCCGCGCTTCGCATTCTAGGCGAGGCCGGCCAGGCTGATCTCCTCAGGCCTGGGGTTTTGGACCAGGCCTGGGTGGGAATGGTGAGGCCGACGCGCAGCCCGTCTGGCCGGGTAGCGGCGGTGGTGGCCGCATGTACATCACCAGATAGGGCTAAAAAGCCCAAGAAAGCGGCGGTGGGGCGGACATGTGGCACTGCATCCCCCTCCACCCAAATAGGTGAGGATGAGGGACCCTCCAGCGATTCAGAGACCACAGTGGAGGGGGCATCATCTGGGCAGCAGGCAGGGGGCACGGCAGGGCAGCTGGAACAGCCAGGGGGCGAGGTGGCCCCATTACAGGACCTATTGGTCCAGGAGCCCGCAGGCACCTGCATAGAGCTGACGCCCATGGACCTGTCCCTCCCTAGAGGCGGGGACAATGCGGCCGGGGCCACCATGCCGACTAAAAAGAAAGGCAAGGGCCCCCAGCAGGGCGGCGGCCCGGTAAAAAGTAAGGGACCAAAGCGCAAACCAAGAAAGCCAGGGGGGGGCCGAGCTCGTCGCAAGCCAGGGGCAGAGTGGCAACAGGCTCAGCAGGCTAGACATGGGCGAAGCATGGGACTTAGAGGCCAGGATCCATGAGCAACGCCGCGTAGTGGCAGAAACAGAAGACAGGAGGGCTCAGTTGTGAATGGAGCGGGAGGTGGCCGCGCCATACGGCCGGCAACTAAAGAGACCAGCAGAGAGCACAGGGGCCCAGGAAATCTACAACAGGAAGCTAGCAAGGGTAGCTGGGTCTGGGTACCGAGTGGTAGGGGACAGGAGGCTGGTGTGGCCTGTGGGCTAAGTAGCGCGATGGGAGCCAGTGGAGCACACGGCATTGAGTGGCGCAGAAAGTCAATGCCAACGCTAGAGGCTGGGAGAAAGAAGGCGATGCCGACGGGGCGCAACACGGCCCCTGCACGTTGGTCTGAAGCACTAGAGGGCTCATTGGCGGCCTTCTCTACTCCACAGGATCGGGGGTTCCACAGAGATGGTGGGCGCCTTGAGGGTTTAGACGATGTGTCAGCTAACTACATGATGATGAGTGTTGATGTTGATAAGAGGTTGGAGGTGGTTGAAGAAGATGTGTTGGAGCTCGACTGTGAGGAGGAACTGGATGAATGGGAAGATGGGGAGACTAGGGAGGCAGAGGTGAGCAGCAGGAAGGGGAGGGGAAGAGGACGCAGGAGCGGCATAACCCCTCTTTCCGCTTCTTTTTTGCAGGACCGAGTTATCAGTGGAGAACAACATGAAGGGAGGCAAGGAAATGCACGTGGCAGAGGGGCACAGAAGGTGTCACGGCCGGTGGGAACGCAAGGAAGAGGTAAAGGACAATGGTGGTCGGTTTGGGGGGATGGCACGGGGGGAGGCTTCTGGACGGAAGTCCATTTTGGGTAGGTGACTGTTCATCCTTGACACACCATCGGTCAAAGACACCCTGGGAGGTGAGGTGAGAAGGGCAAGGAGATGCAGGGCAGTGCTTCCACCGAAGGTGGGAGCAGGGCCAAGGTAACAGGGGAAAATGCAGGGGTAGAGGAGAAAGAAAGTGGAGAGCACAAGAAGAGGCTTCCCTACATGGGATTAGTGATGCCCTTGGGTTTGCATGTGGCAGAGAAGACAAAGTCAAGAATATGGAGACACGAGTATGTAGATGTTTGAAACTCCTGCATAGGGACATACAAGCCAAGGAGGGCTCCAAGGAGGAAGAGTGGGAGTTAGCCCGTAGGCCAAGGGTACCAATCACCATGGATAATTGGACATCTGCATTCTTGATTTTCGCAAGCATATATTGCGAAAAATATCCTGACAGGGCCATAGCACTCTTTAAGCATATGGACATCATCAGGAAGGCACAAATGCACTTTGGGGTTTTTGCCTGGTTGAGTTATGATGAGGAATTCAGGGCCTGAGTGAGTGTTAATCCTGACAAGCCATAGGGTGATGTTGACCCAGAATTATGGATGCAATGGATAGCATCATCTCAATCCACAGCATCGACCCACACGGCTAGGGGGCTGCCGGTGGTTTACAAGCCTTTTCAGGCACATCCCGCTCCGGGGGGGGCAGGCATGTGGCAGAGAACCGCAACAAACACGACGGGAGCTTGCTGGAACTTCAACAAGGGCTTCTGTTCCAGACAGCCTTGTAAATCTAATCACGATTGCTCCAAATGCGGGGGCCGTCACCCAGTCACACAATTTTTTTCGCTCTCCAGCCCAGCCGAACAATGGAGAGCATCCAGGGGCAGAGGCACACAGGGCGCTCCTGCTCCAAAAGGGGCCTACGCCAGTTAAATTAGATTTCCTCATACCATAGCTGCAAAAATATCCGGATAGAGCTACGGCAATTAAGTTAGCAGAAGGTTTTCAGGAGGAGTTTAAGGTCAACTACCAAGGTCCAGGTAGGAAGCGATGGGAACACAATTTGCAGTCTGCAAAAGAATTGCCACAAGTGGTTAGGAGTAAGTTGCAGAAGGAAGTGTCATTGGGCAGAATTGCAGGGCCTTTTTACGAGTGGCCGAGCCAAACTCGGATGATATCCCCGTTGGGAGTGGTGCCGAAGAAGGCCCCGGGTGAGTTCAGGTTGATACATCACCTGTCATGGCCGGAGGGCACATCTGTCAACGATTTTATTGCGTCCGAGGATACCAGAGTAGTATATGCATCTGTGGATGATGCTATAAGACTGGTCAGGGGATGTGGCTCAGGGGCGGAATTGGCAAAATGTGACATACAATCAGCCTTCAGGCTACTGCCGATACACCCGGGAGACTTTGAATTGTTGGGAATGCAGTTTGAAGGGGCCATTTATGTGGACAGGGTTCTTCCCATGGGTTGCACGATTTCTTGCGCCCTGTTTGAGGCTTTTAGCACATTCATGCAATGGGTTTTCATCAAGATCAGTGGGCATTATGCAGTGATTCATTACTTGGATGATTTTCTGTTTGTAGGGATGCGCGACTCCGGGGATTGCAGGAAGGCTTTGACGGCTTTTCAAAACATGGCGCGCAATATGGGGGTGCCTCTGGCTCCAGAGAAGACAGAGGGACCTTTGGCAGTACTTACTTTTTTGGGCATTGAGCTAGACTCCATTACCTTGACAGCCAGACTACCAACACAAAAAGTAAAAGGCATGCTGGAATTCTTGGGTACAATGAAGGAGGCTCAGAAAATTGATTTGCGAACAGCACAGAAGCTGTTGAGCTATCTCAACTTTGCCTGTAGGGTAGTCGGGGGGGAGGACTTTTTGCAGGTGGTTAGGGCTGGCCATGTCGGGAGCAGTGTTGCCACACCACAGAATACGAGTTTCAATGGGTCTGAGAGAAGATGTGAGGGTATGGGAGACATTTCTGAAGTATTTCAACGGGGGTATCCATGTTTTTCTGCGAGGAAGAGACAATATGGCAGGTGCAGATATTTTCAGATGCGGCAGGAGCACATGGCTTTGGAGTTTTTTGGTACGGCAGGTGGTGCGTGGCCAGCGCAATGGTTGCAGCAAGGGAGGAGTATCGCCTTCTTGGAATTTTTTCCTCTTTTGGTAGCAATGGCAGTATGGGGGCAGGAGTTAGCAAATAGGACAGTTTTATTCAGAGTTGACAACATGACAGTCGTGGAACTGGTTAATAGACAGAAAGCAAGGGATCTTAGGGTTTTGCGCCTGCTGCGCTATTTTATGTTGCAGTGTTTATCTTTGAACGTGATTTTTAAAGCTGCTCACATACCGGGAGTATTCAATTAGATTGCGGATTCCCTGTCTCGTTCACAGTGGCAGCATTTTCGCAACCTGGCACCAGGAGCAGAACAGAACAAGACAGCGGTCCCGGCAGACATTTGGGAGTGGGGGGCATGATGATCACGGGGCTGGTGGAGATGTCTTTAGCGGAATCCACTCGGCGAAGTTACCAGCTGGCCTGGTTGGATTTTCAATCATTTGAACAGTTTGCAGGAAAGTTTTGGCTACAGAAGGGTAAACAGTTAGAACGTCGTGCCTTGCGTTTCGTGCTGTTCATGATACGGAAAGGTTTGTCAGCAGCAACCATTGGTGGTAAACTGGCGGGTGTTTCATTCTATGGGAAACTATTTTTCGATCATGATCCGGCCAGAAATGACTTGTTGGGGAAGATGCTAAAGGGTTGGGGTAGGATTAGATCAGCGGAGGTTAGAACGGCCAGAGAACTCATCAGTTTTGAACTGTTACTGGAGCTGTTGCATGTGCTGCCTGTGTGTTGCACAGACGTATATGAGTTAGCACTGGTCCGTTTATGTATGGTGTGGATGTTTTTTGGCACATTTCGGGTATCGGAACTGTTGGTGGTTGGAACGGTGGCTGGGGTTCGGCACAGGGAAGTTTGCTTACACGGCGAACGATTGGGGATCTGGCTTAGACGTTCTAAGACTGACCAGCTAGGCAGAGGGAAGTGGGTATGGTTGGAAAAAGGGGGCAGCGCTTTGGCCTGTCCTGTGGCAGAATGGAGGAATGTTCATTCCTTGAGTTTTTCAGATAGGGAAGCTGGGGTGTATGTACATAGGTCCGGGTCCAAGCTTACCAGTTTTCAACTCTTACGCGTGTTAAGGATGGCGTTGGGTCGGACGGGCCGCAGGGCCATGGATTCTGGCACGCATTCGTTCAGAATAGGGGCAGCTACGGCCGCAGCGCATTTGGGTTGGGATAGGGCGAAGATCAGGGCAATAGGTAGCTGGAAGTCAAGGTGCTGTGAACGTTATGTGAGGCCCTGAAGGGCGTGGGAATGACAGTGGGTGAGGGGGGGAGGGGGTACGCTATGAAAACAGATGTTACAGTTATTTTTCCGTTACAGGAGATGCCTATGCCCCATCGAATGGCAAGATGGTCACGTGGCTGGTAGGCCATTCATTTATCCACTGGGCAGCGAAGTTCGCGGAGAAAAAAATCTATGGTCGGGCCCTGGGACTTTCCATTAATGGACACGAGGTGTTATGGTGGGGGAAGAGCGGCATGCGGTGGGGTAACCTGCTTCCTTTTATCACATCTAACTTGCTGAACTGGGGTTGTCCAGATTTGCTAATCATCCACTTGGGGGAGAATGATCTTGTCAAATTATCAGGACTCACGCTACTGCAACACATGCTGAGAGACTTGGAAATTATCAAGAAGAAATTGCATGGCACATGCTTGGTGTGGACAGAATTTGTACCTCGGAGGGTGTGGAGAGGGGCAGTCAAATACAGAGCCATTGAGTGGGCTTGCAGAAAACTTAACAGAGCAATGAGAGTCTTTTGCTGGGCGCAGGGGATAAAAGTCCTGAAACATGAGGACATTTCTGAGCAGGACGTGGCACTCTTTAGGGATGATGGCGTACATTTGTCCACGTTAGGTAATGCATACTATCTGATGAATTTGAGACTATTGGTTGAGGAATTGTGGAGAGAAAACATGTGGATCAGGAATAAGGAGTGAAGAAGTCAGGTTGCAGTAGCGTGTCTGCAGGGTGGGGCAGCAAAACGCCAAATGGGTTTGTGCTGGTTGGCAGTAGATGGGGAGGGTGGTGAGTCAGATGCGGGCTTGGCCACCCTTCCAGGGAATAAACAAGCAGGTGAAGGGTGTGAGTGGGGGTACGCACGAACCAAATGGGGGATGAAAGGAAAAGAGCAGTGTGTAGGGGAATGGAAATGAAATGAGGGTTTGGAGTGGAAGGATGAGCGAGGAGATGTTAAAGGGAGGGCGTTATTAAAGTTTCGGTTTTCAGAATAAAAGTTAAGGTTTGTGTTGCTTGTTGCAATCCTGTCCTAATAAATGACCTTTTACACTAAATGGCTGTCACTGAATTATTTTCCGATGGAGGGGCCCGCGGAGAGTAAGAGCACCGCTCTAGTCTCTCCGTGGGCTCTTTGGGAAGGGGGGAAGTGACGGAGCCAGGACGGGATTGGTTAAAAGGTAAGTGGGGGTGGGCTTAGAGGGTGGGGATAAAAGGGGGATTGGGGGGAGGGACCGGCCTCTTTCCACGAAGCCCATCGCGTGGTTAGTTTGGCCTCCCACCCACCTGGCAAAGAAAGGGGACGTGAGAGGAAGGAAGTTTGAGTCAGGTGAAAAAGGGGGTAAAGGGGGCAGATCGTCAGGTAGGGCAGGTTGCAGGAATGAGCAGGCAGTAGATGGGGGAGGGTGGTGAGTCAGATGCGGGCTTGGCCACCCTTCCAGGGAATAAACAAGCAGGTGAAGGCTGTGAGTGGGGGTACGCACGAACCAAATGGGGCATGAAAGGAAAAGAGCAGTGTGTAGGGGAATGGAAACAAAATGAGGGTTTGGAGTGGAAGGATGAGCGAGGAGATGTTAAAGGGAGGGCGTTATTAAAGTTTCGGTTTTCAGAATAAAAGTTAAGGTTTGTGTTGCTTGTTGCAATCCTGTCCTAATAAATGACCTTTTACACTAAATGGCTGTCACTGAATTATTTTCCAATCAGGAGCTTCAATGCCTGTCAGCCATCTTGCATGGCATCCAGCCATGCCCTAAAGATACCATTTAAAAACAAATAACTTTAACACATATCAATGTATTGACTAAATACAATGTACTAACGTAAAATATACGCATCATAGTGTTTTCTGTATCATTTTCATGTTGAATCATTCCTACACTATTTAAGCCAACCCAGTCCTCTGGCTCAGCTCTCCATATACTAGCATGCCTACCTCGGGATAAAAGTGTAACATCGTTCAACTTCTCTCCTCACTACACTTTATGAATGAATATGACCATACTGTTTATCCTATATTTTGGAAAAAGGAGCAAAGGGACGTGAATTAAACTCTGAGGACAAAAGCAATAGTTGCATACAGCTGCCCATCAAATGCTGACAGAATTTTTGCACAGTATATCGCCAAGAGGTGACCATATCAATCTGGGTCACGCACAGTAAAATAATTTCACATGTGGGTTTTTACTTTCAAATGTATGACTTTCTGATGTGCTATTTAGCACAACCAGAAAGTACTCTCACCTGGCTGTTTAAAATAAAGCAGTCTGGGTACATGGATGCAAACAAACTTCTTCCCAAATTGTATACATTTCCACCACACAACAGTACTTGCTGCTTCAAACAAATAGCTTTCTGAAAGAGCTAATGGATGCTCATTTTCTTTTTTTCTGTTCTTTCCACCTGAGAAGAGATATGACAGTACCACTTTATTCGGACCAGCATGGAAAACCTTGTCTAACATATGTTTCCCAAACTGTTTATTTCTCTGTGGTGGAGTTTCAGTTGAGCGTTTTACAAATGGTTTATACTGGAGAAGATAGTTTATGACATGGACCTTTTTTTACTTCTACTGAATGGCTAAGGCGAGAACAACTGTGATTCCTTCAGCATTTTAGAAATGCATTTTCGGTAAGGTTGGTGTTTCCATTTCATCAATCTCTTTTGTAATGCTTGAAAATGGTAGAAGAGTGGTATGAAGTCGTATAAAACAAAAGGTTAGTATATTTTCCATTGCACGTACATGCCCTAAAGAAGCTCACGTTTCTTAAGTCTCCTTTTTTTTACCAAAGGCCCAGTCTAAACAAAAGTGTTTGTGACCCAGAGCACTGTGCAAAATACACAGGCATTAGGGTTTGTAGAAAATGTTAGTTTTCAGGAAATTGTGATTTAGCACAGGGCTGCAATGCTTCTTAAGCCCTTAGTTGCTGGGCCTCCCTCCCCACCCCCCAACCAGTGCTGAGCCCTTTTTTGGTTATTTGGAGTAGTTCGCACTTAGGCCTTCACAACGTTTTAACAACATAAGCTATCCACGCCAAATTTGCGTCCTTTATTTCCAACATCCTAGGGATTCTAAAGGTATCCAGAGTTTGTGGGTTCCCCTGGAGGAAACCAAGAAATTAGCCAAAATACAGCGAAAATTGTGGTTTTTTGCTGCTAAAAATGGCATCAACAAAGGGTTTGCGGTGCTAAAATCACCATCTTCCCAGCTTTCAGGAACAGACAGACTTGAATCAGAAAACCACATTTTCAACACAATTGTGGCATTTTACTGGGACATACCCCATTTTTACTATTTTTTGTGCTTTCAGCCTCCTTCCAGTTAGTGACAGAAAAGGATGTGAAACCAATGATGGATCCTGGAAAGCTAAGCATTTCTGAAAAGTAGACACATTTCTGAATTAAACAAGGGGTCATTTGTGTAGATCCTACAAGGTTTTCCTACAGACAATAACAGCTAAAATAAAAAAATATTTAAATTGAGGTGAAAAAAACAGCCATTTTTCTCCATGTTTTACACACTACCTTTTTCCTACAATGTTAGATTTTTGAAAGCAATATAATGTCTGCTGGACTCTTCTGGTTGTGGGGATATATAGGGCTTGTAGGTTCATCAAGATCCCTAGGTACACAGAGCCAATAAATGAGCTGCACCTTGCAATGGGTTTTCATTCTATACAGGGTATACAGCAATTCATCTGTGGAAATATCAAGAGTGAAAAATAAGTATCAAGAAAACGTTTGTATTTCCAAAATGGGCACAAGATAAGGTGCTGAGAAGAAGTGACCATCTCTGAATTCCGAGGTGCCCATGTGAATTACAGGGCATTTCTCAAATAGAGGTCTTTTTTACACACTGTCTTACATTTGGAAGGAAAAAATGGAGAGAAAGACAAGGGGCAATAACACCTGTTCTGCTATTCTGTGTTCTTCCAAGTCTCCCAATAAAAATGGTACCTCACTTGTGTGGGTAGGCCCAATGTCCGCGACAGGAAGCGCAACATGGACACATCACATTTTTACATTGAAAAGTGATGTGTTTTTTGGAAAGTGCCTAGCTGTGGATTTTGGCCACTAGCTCAGCCGGCACCTAAGGAAACCTACCAAACCTGTGAATTTTAGAAAACTAGACACCTAGGGGAACTCAGGATGGGGTGACTTGTGGGGCTCTCGCCAGGTTCTGTTACCCAGAATCCTTTGCAAACCTCAAAATTTGGCCAAAGAAACACTTTTCCCTCACATTTCGGTGACAGAAAGTTCTGAAGTCTGAGAGGAGCCACAAATTTCCTTCCACCCAGCGTTCCCCCAAGTTTCCCGATAAAAATGATACCTCACTTGTGTGAATAGGCCTAGTGCCGCGACAGGAAATGCCCCAAAACACAACATGGACACATCACTTTTCCCAAAGAAAACAGAGCTGTTTTTTGCAAAGTGCCTAGCTGTGGATTTTGGCCTCTAGCTCATTTGGCACCTAAGAAAACCTACCAAACATGTGCATTTTTTAAAATAAGACACCTAGGGGAACTCAGGATGGGGTAGCTTGTGGCACTCTCACCAGGTTCTGTTACCCAGAATCCTTTGCAAACCTCAATATTTGGCAAAAAAACACCTTTTCCTCACATTTCGGTGATAGAAAGTTCTGGAATCTGAGAGGAGCCACAAATTTCCTTCTACCCAGCACTCCCCCAAGTCTCCCGATAAAAATGGTACCACACTTGTGTGGTTACGCCTAGTGCCCGTGATAGGAATAGATCACACAACAGTCAATGTTGGTCCTTACATGAGGGCAACTGTTGACCCTGGGGTGATCCATTCCGGACGCAGGCACTAGGTACAGGCACTCAAGTTGGGTAGCGTTTTTATTATCAGGACAGGTGGGGAAACACTGGATGGTAGGAATTTTGTGGATCCCAGCAAATTCCTGTATTTTGTGTGACAGAAATGCAAGAAAAAAATCAAGTTTTTATTCAACATTTCAGCTTTGCAGGGTATTCTGGTTAAGAAAACTTTGGGGAATCCACACAAGTCACACCTCTGTGGACTCCCCCAGCTGTCTAGTTTCCAGAAATGTCTGTGTTTGGTATGTGCCTGCCTTACAAAACCAGTTTGTTTTGTGATAGATAATTTTGATGTCTCCACAATACAATTTGAGGGGTGGAATTTGGGGCTGAATTAAATTGGGGAGCTCCCAAGAGAGCACTCCCTTTGTGCTTGCAGCCGCATGCACCTGCTCTCTGGGTTGGGCTAACCCGCTATTGTACCACTGCACAGACTGTGCTTGCGAAGGGACAGCAGGACTGTCCACATCACCTTCCTCATAGTCACTGGAAGAGGAGTTATCGAATGGGACTCCACAGACTGAAAAATCACTCCCAGAGTCTGTGCCATTGTCCTATCCCTCAGATGCTGTCTTAGTATCTGCTGTCTCAGTCTCTGATCCTACGTCAGAGCTGTCCTCTGTAACCCGAGTTAGGGCTTGAGCAGCATTCATCCAACAAGATGCCATCTCTGCTCCTGGCTAAACTGTCGCTCTAAAACACTAGCCTATGTAGACAGTCAGAAAATTGCTGGTGGGTGGGTGTGTGATACCTGCAACAGTAGAGGTCACCTTACCTTTGCTTCTTCCCTCAATCAGCATGTTCTCTCAAGACACTCAAAAAACCCAAAAAAGATACATTAGTACATTATCTTGTCACATACCCATCGTCGCAGTCTTTAGCATCTCTAGCGCCCAGTCCAACAATCATTATTGATTCTCCCACCCCCATTACCTCCTCCTCCGATTCCCTCATTACCACCCAGCAAAAGTGCATTTCATCTCTCCATAGCCCCCGTCGCACATACATTTCATTTGTATTATAGCGCAGGTAATGGCTGGCTTTACCAATCCATTCAGCTATTCACATATAATACAGTTTTGATCCTTTCAGTAGACATATAAACCTTGTGTGCTACTTTATGGCATCAAAACAGCCACTAGACAAAAGTCAGATCCTTTTCTAGCAGAAACATAATCACAAGAGTTACTTGACTTTTTTATTGCTGCCTAAAAGCTACAGTTGAAACGAGTCAGTTGAAGTATGTGCAATTTTCTGAAGATGCAAGCTGCAAATGCAAGAGAACTGGTGGCTAATATACATGTATATGTATGAAAAGAGATCACTTTTATATTTGGGTGTGGTTTTCCTGGGGGGTGGTCACAGCCCCCAGGGAAACCACACACATTGACAAAAGTGATTGCTCTTTATATATATATAGATCTATCTATAGACATATCTATATATATCTATATATATACATATCTATGTATAGATATATCTACATAGATATAAGGCTGCTTCCTGCTCCGGTGGAGTAAACAAAAAGTGACATCAGGGCCCCTCGGGGCATGCTGACGTCACAAAGGGGCATGTTGGGGGGGGTGGACAAAGAAGATCTTCCGTGTCTCCCGGGGTATTTTTAAATTAAATAAAAAAAAGATTTTTTAACTCCCTCCCTGGTGTCGGCCCCTGGTCGTGACCCTCATCAGAGAGGTAGGGTGGGCATCCGCCAGTGGCCGACGCCCGCACTGTGGGGGTTTATCACAAACCACTGATAACATGGAGTCAGACTGTTTTTTAAATGTTTGTTGACCGGATAGACAAAGTGTAGTGTCTTGCAAGTTTTAGGTTTGAACGCTTTTGACTCTGAACGGACTCTGTGGCAGTATGACATAATGGCTAGAATAGAATGTAATGAAAGCTTGGTTTAGAATGTGAGAGTTCACAGGTACATGCAGAGCAATTAAGATGTGTGATTTACAGCTCTGTGAGTGCCATTGTCATCGGCGGGTAAAGATGCTGGGAGGACACTACAACTGGCGACGAGGATGGTATAAGTAACTCCAAGAAAGACAGTGCTGACCCAGAGAGTTTGCCGTGGTCCAAGCAAACTGCTTGTATGTGCCACATGTGCCTTCGTGTAAGTGCTGAGTTGATGGTGGGTGTATATGGAGTCAAAGTGCAACTCCAGCCAGCGTGAAGCATTCGAAGATAAAGAAAGCTTCACTGAAAAGTCTACTTATTGTTGGTTAAGAAACTACGACCAAGGCCATACGGAAAGGTACCAAGCTGCAATATAAAGTTATACATAACGTTAATGCTGAAGGCGGATTTAACCAGGTTTACAAAGCGCAAGGCAAAGATAATTATAACTCACCAAAGAAAGTTGCAGACAAATGTACTGCAAGACAGAGATCACCCATGTGTCTTATGGAAAGAAGGAAATGAATAACTTACTGAACCCACTGAAGAAAGTCATTGTGCCACATCATTCAATGAAGTCGTTCAAGAAGAAGTGCTCAGGTTTGGTGAAACCATTGATGAGTTTGTGGACTCAATGCACTCATCAAACACTGTAAGTTCAATTAATTTAATGACACAGAGCCATGCATCTAAGAGTTTTTGATGGATGCTTGTCTTATTCATTCAGACGACGAATGTTGAGAGAAACTCTTAGTAAGAGTGAGTGTTCAGGGGTGCTAGAGCTGAGGAGCATGCTGAAAGATAAACTGCTGGAGGACGTAGGTGTCCCGAGCGAATGAGTCATGAGTGTGATAAGTAAGCCAAAGCAAAAAGTGAAGGACACAAAGTGATGTCAACATATAAAAAGAAGTTGTGTTTTAGATGTGCATTTTTATTAGCACATGAAGGAACTTGTCCATTCATTGGACAGATAGGTAAAGGCTGTGGGAAAGAGAACCATTTTCTAACGATGTGTAGAGCAAAGGAAAACGTAAGTACATCAATGCACGAAGACATTATAGCCACCAGAGCATTCCATAAACAATGTTTGATGTACACCCACAAGGTGAAGCAACGACATCAGTTGAGGCAAATTAATACTAAACAAGGTTGATCATCAACTAAATCAATAGAAACTGTGAGTGAACAAGGTGACTGTTGCTTGTCAATGTTTACCTCAGAGAAATGAGTGCATGTAGGACTGGTCCCATGTGAAGAAAAATGTCAGTCAAAGCCGAGTCAACATGCCAAAGCAGCAAAATCATACACGCACTGTCCAAAGATTACATTGGAATATGGTGGCGTGTTGAATATATTTCATAAATGTCCCTCACCTCACTGTCCTGTATGCGCCAGAATGGGGGCAGAATGATGACTGAACCGAAGGCCCTGAGGCACATGCTGCAAATTGAGGTGATCCCACTCTCTTTTCTTCATCCATCCAATGTCATAATTATTTATTCGTTTTTATTTTCTGTAGCAGTATAATCATAAATGTGATATCAATGGATACAAAGCAATCACAAGTTATGTCCCAAACTGGTACGAAGTATATTCTTAAACCTACATAGAAACATGTGTATAGGCATAGGAATACCAAGTTAAAATTGAAACTATGTAACAAATTCTCCTGAATTATGGAAAATGCGGATATTTGTTTAAGTATTGAAGACAGAGAATGTTATGTAGGTCTATCCGGTCTTTCAAATCACTGGTCTGCTTTAACCTCTATATTTAGACTCCAGCCCTCTATTTGCATTCAGATCAATACTATTACCTTAGGACTACTCAGCTCTTCTCAAATCATGCTTTTGATTGAGCTAATGCGTATTATTAGAACACTTCCATAGCACACATATTTTATGCAGATACCCACTTGGTATTAAGCAAATTTAATCTCTCTTACATTCAGAGGTGACTCCACTCTCAAGATAAAAAATGTGCTCATACACAACAATCAAGCAAGAGGCAACCTTCAGGTTTTTCACAACAGATGTGTGGTGTGGATTGAACCTGCTGAGGCCAGGCTAAAGCTCTGTGGTGAAGAACGCAGATCAAGGTAACATTTTTTTCTTGATTGTTCTGTTGAGAAAACTGTCTTTTAAAACAATTTTTGGTGTCATTAGCAGTACAGCCTATCTTTAATATGATGGCTGGGCGGGCCATCAACAAATAATACAAGCTGTGGCATGGCTGGAGGAAGGCTGAAAAAGCAAGGTGGGTTTTTTGGAAGATTGGAAAGGTTCGTAGGTCACAGGCAGCTAAGGTGATGTGTTAAACTTACAACTCCAACACATGCAATTTTTTGCGAAGAAACGAAAAAACTGGGAAAGAGAAGCTGCAAAGTAGCAAAGGTGTGAATGCACTGAATTATCTGCTTTCTAGCCCCCTTATTTGCTTCAGCAATGTTGGTCAGTTTTAAACAGATTTCCATCTGGCCTACACATAGCTTAGATGTAGTGGGCAGATTGAGTGGTAGGCAACATGAACGGTAGGCAACAGACCAGAGGAACCGCAGACAGCGCCGATGAAGGTAACACTATGCACATCTAGGGCTATTTTGAAGTAGTCAACCAGAACCTACCGACAAATTGCACTACAGTAATATAAACATATAATGGGATAGTTTACAATCTGTAAACTGATGGCAATCTGGCTGTGGCGCCATGTCAAATAACAGCTGCCAGGCGCACAACAGATTCTTGCAGTACAAATATGTGACTCGCTGGAACGAGGCCATGGAGGAGCTAATGCACGATGATAGTGCACACAACTTTAAATAAAGCAATCTTCAGTACATTTTAGACAATAAGCCTGCTATCAAGGAAATTAGGAAGTGGAGGAAAGAAAGTAAAAGGCCAAATAGGATCTAGTTTCAAAGTCCATATTTCCCCTTTGACAGGGCATGGCCCAAGCAGGCCTAGGGTCAGGGAGCTCTGTTTCCTGGTTCTTGCATGTTCAACTGAAATATCAAATGTGTACAGTATTTAGAAATGCCAAAACAGTTAAAAAGTCAAAAACACATAGTCCAATTTATACAGAGGATATCTTAATGAACGAAATGATACCAAAACAACAAGAATCTAATAAAAGGAACCAGAGATATGAATTTTTAAACTTTTGAAACATTTAAATAAATATAGTTCCAATAACCACAATGAGACAACTAAGACCAATTAGTTGCACTAGACTGGAAAAAAGATAGAGCATGGGTTACCAAGGACCAGACTGGTCCTTGTCAAGTACTTACCTTCTGACTTCAAAAATGTTTTAGATGTTAGAGTGCTAAGCTGAACAAGGCAGTGGGCTGGCTCCAAAGACTGGGTCGTCAAGGATGGGCTGCAGAAGAATGAGGCATCAGTGAAGCCATCAGCAAAGACAGGAAAAACTCAGGGCAGGAAAATTCTGGGGTTCTGACCCACAAGAGCCGTCAACGTTGATCGTATAGTGATCGGCGTCAGGTCTGGTGAATATTTCTACCTGTAGACTTAGACTCTTTTCTGGAAGCCAGATACTTTGGCCGGGGTAAGGCTGCAGGTTGTAGCCAGAGAGGGTTCAATGTTGTTGGATGCCCTTAGACGTTGGAGAATGTAGTGCGAGTTGTTGTGAAGTCAAGACTACCAGAGATGCACCCTTGGTGGTTTGGATGGCATCTCAGTCTTGGTCCCACAACGGTTCTCCAGGCAAAAAGTCTTGACATGGTTCGTTAGCAGCAAAATGTAGGGTTCCACAGGATTATTACATTCCCACACCAGCCAAGAGATCAGGATCTTAGGAACAGTTCTTTCGGGTCAGGACTCTCTGAAACTGAAGCTACCAGCAGGGTCCATGGCAGATCCAGTTGAAACTAGTCTTCTGGGTTCTTTCAGGAAAGTGAGCTTCTTTCACTTTCTGTGTCCCTGTAGTTTAATAGGAGGCCAACCAACTGAACCTTGGAGTCCACTTCTTTGTCCTGGGTACAAGCAGGAGCATGTCCAGCTCCTAGGATTCTACATACAGGTCTCAACAGTAGGTGCAGTTCTTCTTTTGTCCGCCACATGTCCAGTAGTGCTCTAAAGAAGGTGCCCAGGAGTACCATATTTATTCCTGGCACTATCCTGTAGGTAGGTTGACCCCTCGCCTATCCATGACCAATAGGTACAAAGTCCCCAGGGGTAACCTATCATATTTTGCAGCAGTTCCTGTGTGCCCTACTGTAAACAATCCCAGACCTCCCCTCTCTACCTAAATTCAACATGGCAGAACCTTTATCCCCTGTGCAATAATACTGTGCCAACAGAGGTGTGGCCAAGACAATGAGCAAACCTTCCATTATGGCCACTCACATCTGGTTCAGGGTACAGCCCTTCTCTCACTGAGATTGATGTCTGTCTGGCTAGAAGGACAATAGAGAGGCTAGCCCAAGGTGTAAGGTAAATTTGTGACAGGGCTCGATCCTTAGAGGGTAATTAAGTTCAGGGGCACTGCCTAGATGGTAATATTGTTAGAGGAACAGGATGCCTCCCTACACCGAAGCCCCTAGTTTCAGCTCTGGCAACCAATTTGCACCTAATCAAGAAACTATCCACTTCCTGTGTTACAGTTACAAGCTTAGGTTAATGTGCTTTGAGGAGAATCTTTTATAAAATATTTGTGACATAACCAACTTTACCAATGCATTGGATACATAATATTTATTTTGAACAGCCCAAGAATAATTTTATCTGGCTCCTAGGCAGGTATAACTCTATTAACTTTAATACAGTATCCCAGTGCTTTCCTATGGAACAGCTAAACCCGCTACAGTGAAAAAAGCTCTCAAGACCTTGTCACTGTAGGGACATGTTTATCATTTAACTTTTACATATCCTACTTTTAAATTCAATGCACCCTTCCTTATAGGCATTTAAGAACTGTTTAGGGGTGACCTGTTAACATTCCAAAGGTGGGTTTAGGCCTTTCAAATGGGGTTACATTGGCTGGTCAAATATGCAGTTTTAACCTCCAAAAGCAACTTACTGGTGGCAGGCCTTCAGTCATCGTTTTTATGATCACATTAGTGGTGGCACAACATGTGCTGCAGTTCACTAATGACATTCTAATAACAGGCCCTGTGTACATTTTGTGTCATATACTAGGAACATGTGGGTATGTTAAATGTGTCACTCAGGTGTTTAGACAATTCCAACATGTTTTAAGGGACAGAGCCCATGCTCTGGGGTCTGATTAGCAGAGTCAAAAGCATCAGCAGCATCAGTTCAATACAGTAGGGGTCATTAAACAAAAACAGACATTTTCCTATAAGAGTGGTTTGGAGAAACAATAAATTTAAAGTGTTACATATTTAGGCTTTCATGTTTTGGAATCTAAAACTAATAAAGTCATCAGAGACACAATGCCTGAGGCTGATGCAGGCCCCAGAAGCAATACTACTTCACATATTACAGCCCCAATTCCTCTTGCAATGAAGTCAGAATCTGAAACAATTTTATGACTTACAATGTTTTGCATGTAAGTGCCATATATACAGTTAACCGAAAGTCTTTTCATATAGAGAAGTGCATTGATCCCATTGTCAAAGACCTTTTTCGACTCTTGCTCTGGGGTGAAATTCTAACTTAATCGTTTTGTATATAAAGAAAATGTGGGGATTAAATTAACATTGGTAGATGCATTACCTTAAGAATGATGTGTGATTGACAGGTTTTGCACTGTGCTCCTCCAGAATATTTATCTAAAGGAAAGAACATCAGGACCATTGTCATGAAACACATTTGATAGAAAGATCAGGCTGGGTGAAACGTTTGCTACCAAAATATCATCTTTACAGCATTAGAAGCTAGCAAGAAGAAACTGTTTATCCTCCGAGGCCAACCTTCACACACCAAGCAAAAACACATTTCTAGATTAATAACTACAAATACGACCACAGAGTTTGATGCAGCACTATCACTTGAAGCTAATTTAACTTATATAATGAATCTGGTGTGCCAGCTGTAAACATTAATGCTTTAATACAATTGTGTCCACCCATTCACAACATATTGACCAATGCTGTGGAAGCAACAAGACCTCTACCTACACCAATACAAATCTCTTGTGAAACTAAAACATTGCTAAGGCCAATACAAATGGTCAAGTAAGATGATGGCATTTGAGTATTAAAATATAAGATGGAGTCTGAGACCATACTCTAATTTGAAAAAAAAAAAATTACTTTGAAAAAATGTTTCATGCGTCAGGGAAAGGAAGCCCAGGCTCCATTTCTTATTTTTTTAATAAGACAAATGTATAACGCTTAGAAGGTCTCCAGAACAGGAGTGATATAACAGCAGTAGCTGAATATTTAAGCTTAATAGTACAAATGATGGTTGAAAGAAGGTGGTGGATAAAATACATTGAAACACATTAAGGCCCTCATTACAACCCTGGCGGACGGTGTTAAAGCGGCGGTAAGACCGCCAACAGGCCGGCGGTAAAAAATTTGCAATTACGACCGTGGCGGAAACCACCAACAAAGACAGCCACTTTAACACTCCGACCGCCACGGCAGTACAAACAAACAGCGCGGAGGTCACCGCCAACAGACAGGCGGAAGACAATGTACCGCCCACACTATTATGACATTCCAATCCACCACCTTTTCCGGGGCGGATTCACCGCATATAAAAACACGGCGGAAACAGGACTTGGAAGGGGAAACGCTCACCTCTACACACTCCACGAGGAACGAGGACACCATGGACCCGAAACTCCAAATTCTACCTGCGATAGTCTTCCTGCTCCTGTACCAGGAGCACGAACGCCGGCGGCGAAGACCACGGTGAGTACTGCACCTACGACACAGGGGAGGGAGGAGGCACAAAACAGGGAAACACACACGCAACACCCCCACCCTCACCCACTACAACACACACACTAATGCATATCAATAAATCACAGTTACACCCCCCAAACCCTCCGGAAGAATGCAAAGACAATAGAAAATGAGTGTAACCATTGTAATATATTGAAAGCAAGTAGGCAGAAATATATATATATATATATATACACACCATGTACATAATATATACCAAGCACAGTAGTCCAGGTAGTGCTCTAAGAAAGTCCGTGGAACACTGGGACCACACGGTATGGGCGAGGCCCACACAAGATCCCCGACCATGATGGAGAGAACACTGCAGGGGCATCAGATAGAAATACAACAGGCACCTCAGGGGGAAGGGAAAGGGGGGCACCTCAGCCGGATGAGTGCACGTTGCCAGATCCACGAGGGGGCTCAATGCCCACTTTTCAATCCTGGGGAGTGCAAAGCCACAGTCTCTCAAGTCTCTACAGTGGGTGGGTTGCCCACTGTTCAATCCTGGGGACTGCAAAGCCACAGTCTCTCAAGTCTCTACAGTGGGTGGGTTGCCCACTGTTCAATCCTGGGGAGTGCAAAGCCACAGTCTCTCAAGTGGATAACAGTCTCCACTGGTTCTGGAGGGGGACTGGTGCCCAGAGTGCTTCATCCTGTGAAGGACAGAGGTAGTGGATGGATGTCTCCACTGGTTCTGGAGGGGGACTGGTGCCCAGAGTGCTTCATCCTCTGAAGGACAGAGATAGTGGATGGATCTGCCCAGAGTGCTTCATCCTGTGAAGGACAGAGATAGTGGATGGATCTCTCCACTGGTTCTGGGGGGGACTGGTGCCCAGAGTGCTTCATCCTGTGAAGGACAGAGGTAGTGGATGGATCTCTCCACTGGTTCTGGAGGGGACTGGTGCCCAGAGTGCATCACTCACCCGTGATGGTCCCAGTAGCGTCAGTGCCCCTGCCACTCATGGGCTTGCGGTGCTTGATTTGGCAGTGCCCTGTTCAGCGGTGCTTGAGTTGGTGGTGCCCTGTTCAGCGGTGCTTGAGTTGGCTGTGCCCTGTTCAGCGGTGCTTGAGTTGGCGGTGCCCTTATGTGATGGGTCAACTCCAGAGGCACCATGTGTGGCTATTAGGTGAGCCCCTGGAAGCAAGACAGTGGGAATGGTTGTCTGGGGTTATCCCTACAGGTTAGTGTGTGTCTAACAGTTGTCCCTCGCCATTTGCAGGTGACTCTGGGTACCCCAACCTGTCATGGCTACTGACCCCAGTGAGGAATCACAGGACCAGGGCAGAGGAACGCTACAATGAGGCCCATGGGCAAACTAGGAGGGTGATCGAGCGGACCTTCGGCCTCCTGAAGGCCAGGTTCAGGTGCCTCCACATGACAGGTGGATCCCTCTTCTACTCACCAAAGAATGTGTGCCAGAACATCGTGGCCTGCTGTATGCTTCACAACTTGGCTTTGCGACAACAGGTACCTTTTCTGCAGGAGGATGGTCCAGATGGCAGTGTTGTGGCAGCTGTGGAGCCTGTAGACAGTGATGAGGATGAAGCAGAGGATGAAGCAGAGGAAGAAGACATGCAGAACAGGGACTCAGTGATCCAGCAATACTTCCAGTGAAACACAGGTGAGAATACATTCCTGCCTACTACATGTACTTTTACACTACGACCTCTCTACTGTCTGTCGTTTTCACCCAGTGTATGGTCACTGTGTTGTCACTTTCCCTTACGGTTTCACAGATGTGGGTCCCAACGTGTGTCATCTGCTTAGAATCCTCATGGACTAGAGCTGTGTGACATAGGTATGTTGACATTACTATTTCAAGAACATTTGGTCACTGTAATTGCAAATACACTATTTCGATATCACAGACAGCCTCCAGATCATTTTGTGCTTTAGGTGTGTTTATTTAAATGCAAAATATTGGAGGGGGAAGTTAAATGGTGAGGGGTGACGGCGGAGGAGTGTCCATGGCAGAGTCCAGCCTATTAGTCTCACAGGTGCATTGCCCATATGGGCATAGGAAGTGGAGCTGGGGCAGTTTAATTATGGACAGGGTGACAAAGTGGGACAGTGGGATGACAATCAGGGTGGTCTAATTTCTTGGCGGGGGTCTTGGGATCATGCTCTGTCTTGTTCCTGGATCTCAGGGACCGGTTGTGGGGTGGTTCTCCCACTGCAGGGGGTGGGGTGCTGGTGTGGTGGTCCTGTGGTGGGGCGTCCTGTCCACTAGCACTGGCGGAGGTGGTGGGCAGTTCATCGTCCATGCTAGTGTCAGGGGCCCCTTGGAGTGCCACAGTGTCCCTCCTGGTGTTAAGTAGTTCCTTCAGCACCCCTACGATGGTGCCCAGGGTGGAGCTGATAGTTCTGAGTTCCTCCCTGAAGCCCATATACTGTTCCTCCTGCATGCGCTGGGTCTCCTGAAACTTGGCCAGTACCGTTGCCATCGTCTCCTGGGAGTGGTGGTATGCTCCCATGATGGAGGAGAGGGCCTCGTGGAGAGTGGGTTCCCTTGGCCTGTCTGCCCCCTGTCGCACGGCAGCCCTCCCAGTTCCCCTGTGTTCCTGGGCCTCCGTCCCCTGGACCGTGTGCCCACTGCCACCTCCCCCAGGTCCCTGTTGTTGTTGGGGTGGTGGGTTATCCTGGGTTCCCTGTAGTGGTGGAGACACAGCTGATTGACGTATGCTGGGGACGGAGGTATGGGCCTGCTGGGTGGGTGCTGTGCTGGTGTTTCCAGAGGGGGGAAGGTTTGTGGTAGCCTGTGCCTGTGTGAGGGGAACCGACTGTCCCGAGGCCCCCGATGGTCCGGGCTGGTCATCTAGATCCAGTTGGACAGAGGTGCTGTCATCACTGTGGGCCTCCTCTGTGGGTGGAGTGGACATGTCTGGACCCTCCTGTCTGGTGACGTTGGGTAGGGGTCCTGCAGGGGTGGAAAGCCATGATTATTGCATCTGTGTGTGGCATGGTGTGCAATGGGTGGGTGACCGTGTACCCCAGTGCTGGCATTCCTGTGTGGGAGCTTGTGTGATGATGGTTTAGGGGGGTGTATGGCTATGTGTATGGCTATGTGCTGTGTGCATGCTTTGGTGATGGGTGTCCATGCTTTGTTGTTGCGGTGCTTGATTTGGCGGTGCCACCTTTTTCTGATGTCGTCCCGATTTCTTGGGTGTTGTCCCACTGCGTTGACCCTGTCCACTATTCTTCGCCATAGCTCCATCTTCCTTGCAATTGAGGTGTGCTGCACCTGTGCTCCAAATAGCTGTGGCTCGACCCGGACGATTTCCTCCACCATGACCCTGAGCTCCTCCTCCGAGAACCTGGGATGTCTTTGCCATGCCATGGGTGGTGTAGGTGATGTGTGGGGTGGTGTATGTGGTGATAAGTGTGGTGATGTAGTGGTGTGTTGTGTGAGGTGCGTGGAAGTTGTGTGGGTGATGGTGTTATCTGCCTGTGGATGCTGTTGTACTTGCTGGTGGTGTCTCTCTCTGTGCTTCGTTCTCAATTTTTGTCGTAGGGGTTTGTGGGTGATGTGGGTGTGTGTTTTATATTGTATTGGGTGTGTGGGAGTGGTGTGTGTATGTGTATCAGGTGTGTGTATTTTGAATTGTCCAATGTGGCTGTGTTTTGTAAGAGTGTGTGTATTTTGAGCGCAGCGGTGTGTACCGCCAATCGAATACCGCGGTTGAAAGACTGCCGCGTGGATTCGTGTGTTGTGATAGTGTGGGCGTAATTCTGTTGGCTTGACGGTGGAGGTTTTGTTTTCGCCAGTTTATCACTGACCTTTGGTGTGGCGGACTTGTGTGGGTGTCTGAATTTTGGCGGGTTCCGAGATGTGGGTCAAAATAGCTGTGGCGGAATTCCGCAGCCGCGGCGGTGTGTTGGCGGTCTTCTGCACGGCGGTAAGCGGCTTTTACCACCAATGTTGTAATGACCGCCTAAATCATTTTAGAGATTCGGTATTACTTTCTGTGCTTAACCCTTTGGTGATGAGGATGGAACGGTTATGACCTCAGCCACAGTGTGCCTGTGATGAGGGTAGAATAATTTCGTCCTCACACCTGTCCACAGGGGAAGCACTGTTGCTGCCCCCATGGGGTGTCCAATTAGGGATTTGTTTTGTGTTTGTAGGGGAGTGCCCCCTTAGTCAAGGGATACTTCCTGGGGGATAATCTTCCTTTGGTGTTTTGGCAGTCCCGGGGGTAGATCAGCCATTTTTTGGCTAATATGCCCACAGATGGATTGAAACCCAGTGGGCCACCAGAGTTTTTTTTTTTAGCAAAATTAAGGAGCGACCCCTTAGGCAAGGGTTGCTCCTTGGGGGGCAAATTTACCTCTGGTGTTTCAACCCCCTCTGGGGGTGGTGGCCATTTTATTGGCTGATCTGCCACACAAAGTGGTCAAAACACACTAGGCCACCAGGGATTATTCATTTGTGCAAAATAAGGCAGTGACCCCTTTGGCAAGGGTTGCTCCCTGTGGTGCTTTGTTTCTTACGTGTTTTGGCTGACCCCTGGGGGTAGATCAGCCATGTTTTGTGGCTGATATGCCCTCTGGGAGTGGGGGGGATAGAACCCCACTAGCTACCAGGGATTTTATTTAACATATTTGTGAGGCTCAAGCTTGTGGGGAAGCCCACTAAACACCAAAGATTTTCTTTTTGATATGTTGGGTGTGGCTCCAGGGAGCCCTTCAGTGAGGAAATTAAGTGGTATACATTTGGCCATTTTCTGCTCCTCCTGAGAGCTGACTGGCCATATATTTAGGCCAATCTGTCCCCAAAGGGGGTAGAAAGACACTAGGACACCAAGGAAGGTTTTTGTGTGTGTGGATTGCCATTTGGTTGGCTGTGTGTGTACTAGCATTTGGCTGGCAGTGTGTATGGACTTGCGCTTGGTTGGTGGTGTGTGTGTGTGGATTAGCACTTGGCTGGTGCTGTGTTTAGACTAGCGCTTGGCTGGTGATGTGTGTAGACTTGTGCTTTCATAGTGGCTAATGTGGACTGCCACTTACCTGGCAGTGTGTGTGGACTGGTTCTTGCCTAGTGGTGTGTGTGGACTGGCGCTTGCCTGGCGGTGGGTGTGGACTGGCGCTTGCCTGGCAGTTTGTTTGAACTGGGGATTTTGCTGGTGCTATGTGTCGACTCGCTTCTGTTTGAAGGTATGTGTTGACTTTCTTCTTTTTGGCTATCTTTGTGGTTGGCATTTGGGTGCTGATGGGTAGCATTTTATCATGTTAACTATTTTATTTCTTGTCAGCATTTGCATTTCTAAATTTAATTTTTATTTCTCCTTTATATTCGGGTGCAAATATTTTGATTTCCTTTGCTGTGACTACTGTTTGAGGTTTCGGCACTGGTGGATCTGCAGTTTGTGTAGTTGCATGCATTTGGTAAGAAAAATAATTTTTTACTATTTCCTCTAAATGGCTATCACTTCACTGCATGGATGTGTTTTTGTGTATGGTGTAATACCAGCATATTTAGGTTCTGTTTTATTGTGTGTAAAATCCTCCTTGGATTTGTGCATGATGTGTATTGTGTTGTCTTGTGTGTAATTTTCTTTTGTTTTCCTTTCTAATGGGATATTGTTGGTGTTTGCTGGGTCTGTGCAGAGTAGGTGCTGGTGAGTCTAGCTGTCTCAGGCAAGTGACAGGTATTGTTTTTGAGATTGTAGGTTTTTCTGATAAAGCCACAATTTGTTTATTACTTAATTTACTCTGTGGCGGTTATTGTAGAGGTATTTGTCAAGTTTAATTTATTAGTAAGGATTATGGCTTATTGCTGGATTACCTCTCAAAAGGTTGCTAGTATGCTTTTCGAATCTTCCTCGGGCCATGATTACGAGATTGAGTCTGCATCTGAGGCAGAGGAGGAAGTTAAAGATTCTGGCAGTGAATCTTATGTCTGTGAGGAATCATCTGTTGATAAAGCCATTTTCAGTGAGGAAGAAGTGCCTGTTTTAGAGGAAGACTCTGATACACTGATGGTGCAGCAAGAGGCATCCAGATTGCAGTCTGGTGCTGAAAGACTTCCCATCAGAAGTGTTGAACTCTGGGTTGCCCCAAACATGGTGCAGCTGGCATTGCCTGACCTTACTGGTGTTGCAGGGTAAACAGTGAATACTGAAAATATTTTGCCTATACAATTCTTTCAGTTGTTTATGGATGATGTATTTTTGGATGAGATTGGTGAACAGGCTAATTTGTATGCTGAACAGTGTTTGATGGACAACAGCACCAACTTAAGCTCCACTCTAGAGCAGGCCGGTGGAGTCCCATAAATCTCGATGAGTTGAAAAAGTTCATGGGTTTAACTTTTTTGATGGGCTTGATAAGGAAGCTGCCGTTGCCTTCTTATTGGTCTCCTAGTCCCTTGATGGCAACAGTTATACTTCCTTCAACCATGAGTCGTGTTTGGTATTTGTTTGTGCTTCGGATGCTGCATTTTGTTGGTAATGCTTCAGCATTGCCTCAAGATCACCCTGATTGTGACCATCTTTTAAAGATTTAGCCTGTCGTTCATCACTTTGTAAATTGTTTTTTGGAGATCTATGTTCCAGAGAAAGAAGTAGTTGTGGATGAGTATTTGGTTCTGATCAAGGGCCGTTTGGTTTTTAGACAGTACATTCCTATCAGGAGGGCATGCTATGGACAGGATATGTCTAAAATTTCAGGGTGTACACTGGTATGGATTCCAGTATTGACCCTCCCAGTTGTCCATCCACTTTTGTAGTTAGTGAGAAAATTGTGTGGGAACTTGGTAGGGGACTTTACAACAAAGGTCCCCATTTATACGTAGATAACTTCTACACTGGTGTGCAGTTGTTCAGGGAATTGGTCAAAGTGGACACTTGCTGGTGGCACAATCTGCTCTAACCGTAAAGGCTACCCAAAGGAGCTTGTTTGTTAAAAAAAACCTGAGAAGGGGACAGTGCAGTGCCTTGTGTAGTGAATAACTTCTAGTGTGAATACATGTTGATCACCATCCATGATGAAAGTACTTCATCTGTGACTGTTTGAGGTCAAGTTGGTGAAGTGTGCAAACCTGTGTGCATTTTAGACTATAATAAGCACATGAGAGGTGTAGATAGAGTAGATGAGAGGGTGGAACCTTACACCACTGTTTGCAAGGCTTATGTTTGGTATAAGAAGTTGGCTATTGATTTATTCCTCTTGGCAACCTTTAATGCTTTGGTTGTATTCACGAGTTGTTCTCCAGAGTCAAAGGTGACATTTGTTCAGTTTCAGAAGTCTGTGATATGCAGCCTTGTTGTAGTGAAACAGGCAAATGTTCCTGGAGCAGGAGTGGTGGAGGTTGTGGCAAGGTTGAAAGATAGCCACATTCCTGATAACATTCCTCCCACGCCCAAAAAAGACTTTCACAGTTGGTATGCAAAGATGTACGCAGAAGAATAATCACATATACTGCATTGACTGTTCTACTAAACCTGGAATGTGTGTGCCTACATGTTTTAGATTGCACCACATGCAAAAGAGTTTTTGAGAGAAACTGGGAGTGTAAAAGTAAATGTTAGGGTTTGTACACAGCAAAGAGCATGTCCCCTCTCACTGCACTAGTGGGTTCTGTAATAGCTCCCTTTTAAACTTACTATTGAAAGCCTTTCTTGTTATCTCACCTCCCAACCCCCCCCAGGCTTCTGTGTATGTTGTTTAATGTGCTGTTTTGTTTACACATTGGGCCTTGCTTTTACCAAGGCTTCTTTAAAATACTCCTCCCTAGGCCATGTGTTAATCCAACTCATTTGTATAATAACTGAAACTCTGCACACCTTTCAAGAACATGTGCAGCATGTGAGGACCACACCCAGCTCTTCAAACCACACCCAGCTCTGCACACCTTCCAAGAACATGTGCAGCATGTGAGGACCACACCCAGCCCTTCAAACCACACCCAGCCCTGTCTATAAAAGGCATCCCCCGAGCCTCACCCTGTGCTTGTGCTCGTCTACCTCCTGCTTACCTGAGAACAGATCCCTCAGCGCTGGCACTCCTGCTCTTTACAGACTTTCATTGACTTCAATGGGCGCAGCTTCTGGCTCTTCCTTCTTCCGGTTTCCGGTTCCTCCTTGCTTCAGCCTCTCTCCTATGAGTAACCTGCAAAAGAGAAAGAAAACAAGGTTAGACTGATCAGTATCTCTTGCCAGCAACAAGTAAGTGCAAAACCTTTTATTACCTGAAAGAACTTTGACAACAATTTCTGGATTCGTGTATAGACAATTTGAAACGAAATACCTTCCACGAACATTGTGATTCAAACTCTTTGTTACAAGAATATTTTGCAGAACTTTGTGAAGCAAACATTGTTTTTTCTCATGGAACTTTTAAGAATCGAACAGTGGAAACCATTAACAGCAAGGCAAACAGTAAATCAAGGACTTGCACAAATTACATGCTGTATTTTGATGTAAAAGTACAGTATTTGTTTTATAAAAGATTCTGGAAATATGGGAAAAGTGAGTCTGCTATTGGGAATTTAGGCTTTAGTTATATTATGATGAATGTTTGATATTGGTAATTCTGATAACGGTATTTGTTTAATGTTTTAGAAGCTTTACAGTAATAGAAAACACATCCCAGAGCAGTAACACATTCCAAACCTGGAAACTAGAGACCAGGATCCAAGAGGTACTTTTAGAAGAGAATTTCTAATAAATAAAGAATTAGTCAGGAACCCATTTAGGAATAGGTTGCACTTATCTGTTCTTTGTTTATGTTTCATTAGGCACCAGTTTCTACAGAAGTCAGAAAGGGCCGCAGATTTGTGCAGCACTTCAACAGTGGAAACGCAAGAACGGTGTTGTCTCTCTTTTTTATTTTATCCACTTCCCCCCTTCCCTTGAGCTTCTGTTCTTAGTGCACTGTTTTAAAAAACTAGTGTGCTGGAACAAGCAGTTTCAGGGTGGGGTCGGATTGTCTTCAACCTCCATCAGAACTGAACAAGAACTCAGGTGAGCTGGGCTTTGACAGAAGCACAAGCCTTAAAAAATTTCAGTTCTGGTGGACGATGAATACCGGGGAAGAAATAGAGGGCATTGACGTCACGGATATGGCGCAGGCCCTAAATGAGGACTTGGCTCATAATGAATCAGTGTCTGGCATCTTGCAACATATGCAAGAGGAAATAGAGAGATTAAAGATGGAGAATACCTCTTTAAAACAGGATTTAAGCAGGTATAAATTTAGGGGATCTCAGTGGAACACAGCTTCTACGCCTTTGTTTAAAACCTCCTCAGAGACAGGGGCGCCATCAAAACATACAACTTTGCCTTCCCCAGTTGAGGTTACTGTTAATGTTCCTAATGTTGTGCCCTTAGCAGCACCTGAACGTTTTCATGGAGATAGTAACAAATTCCATGTTTTTATCAATCAATGTCAATTACACTTCATTTGTAAGCCACAACAGTTCCCTACTGATGATACGAAAGTGGCATTCGTCTTGTCTTATTTGGGTGGCACAGCAGCCAATTGGTCAATTCCTTTCGTGGATAGAGATGATCCCATCCTCCATAATTGGAATCAATTTAAACGTACCTAGACCAGCCTTTTTGCAAAACACACTTTCATGCAGGCAAGTGATAATGAGCTTTTAAATCTTAAACAAGGTAACAAGGATTTATTGACCTATCTCACTAGTTTTAATCGTTTACTCACCGAGACACAGTGGCCAGAAGAAAAGCCTGTCTCCCTTTTTTATAAAGGTTTGAGAGACGAGTTAAAAGACGCGCTGGCTCATATCGTTGATTTGCGAAAAGACTATTCGGACTTTGTAGATTTAGTTGTGAAATTAGAACATAGACTAGGAGAAAGAAAGGGAGATAAATACAAACTGGAATCACGGTTAACTTTTATTAGACACGAGAAGAAAGACACAGATAATAAACTCCCTGAACCAGAGCCTATGCAAATAGGGACACTCAGAGGTCCACTCACATCAGAGGAAAAAGAAAGAAGGAGAAAATGTCAATTATGTTTATATTGTGGCAGGGCAGGTCACTTTGCCAGAGAATGTCCAGTAAAGCCTAAAACTCCACGAAAGGGTGCTGTTTCCTCCACCTCCTCAACTGAATCGGGAAACGATTAAGCTCGACAAGGGGAGAGGTTACTTGTTCGAGAAAACATCTTAATCAAACCTCTAATTCTGCAGCCTTCAGGGTACCGCACATACCTAGACATTTCATAATTCAGGTCGTTTTAATTGTTACTACCCAAGTGAGGCATTCTCTCCCTGTCCTACTGGACTCAGGCGCGACAGGAAATTTTGTGGATAATAAGTTAGCTGAAATCTTAGGACTTCCTATGTGCCTAAAGCCTTGTCCAGAAGCAGTATATGCAGTGGATGGGTCAGAATTGACCTCTGGATTAATCACAAAACAAACAAGTCCACTTGTAATGGTCTGTCAGAACGGGCACACAGAGGTGATTAGCTTTGATCTGATAGATACTCCTAATTTTGGTTTGATTCTCGGGGTACCCTGGTTAACAACTCATAACCCAAAAATTGATTGGGTGAATAGAACTGTTACTTTGGATTCCTCTTTCTGTAGAACCAATTGCTATCAAGAAGCAGGTACAGAACAGAGCACAGTATTACACTGTGCTAGTGTTACACAAGATGAACCAAGTCTCCCTCCTGAATATTCTGACTTTAAAGACGTCTTTGATCCAGTAAAGGCTAGTGTGCTGCCCCCACATCGGTCTTATGACTGCCGTATAGATCTTATCCCAGGGGCCCCTTTACCTAATAACAGAGTATACGCTTTGACTGACGAAGAAACCAAATACTTAAGAACCTACCTAGATGACCTACTACAGTCTGGGTTCATCCGTCATTCCACATCTCCGGTGTCATCTCCACTCTTTTTTATCCTGAAGCCGGATAAATCCCTGCGCGCGTGTATCGATTATAGAGGACTAAATAAGGCTACAATAAAGAATAAATATCCTCTTCCTCTAATACCTGTGTTGTTGGATCAATTAAGACATTCTACTGTATACACTAAACTAGATCTGCGGGGAGCTTACCACCTGGTCCGAGTAAAAGAGGGGGATGAGTGGAAGACAGCTTTCAAGACAAAGTTTGGTTTATTTGAGTACACAGTAATGCCCTTTGGGTTATGTAATGCCCCTGCGGCCTTTCAGTTCTTTATAAATGAGGTCCTACACGAATTCCTGGACGTTTGTGTCATAGTATACATAGACGACATCCTCATTTACTCTAAGAACTCAGAAGAACATACCCAACATGTTCGTGCAGTATTATCAAAGTTAAAAGAAAATCATCTTTTTGCTAAGTTAGAAAAGTGTACTTTTAATGTCAACAAGGTGGACTTTTTAGGATACTGCCTGTCACCTCAAGGAATAACTATGGATGTAAAGAAAATCAGTGCTATTGCTGATTGGCCAGAACCATCCTCTGTAAAAGATATTCAGAAATTTCTGGGTTTCGCCAATTTTTATAGGAGGTTTATTGCACATTTTGCAGACATTGCGGCCCCAATAACTACCTTGTTGCGGAAAGGGCAACGATTTCTTTGGACTGATGAGGCGGCACACGCCTTTCAACTCCTAAAACAAAAGTTCACTTCAGCCCCAATTCTGAAACATCCTGATCCTGACTTGCCCTTTTTTGTTGAAGCGGATGCTTCACAAGTAGCTTTAGGAGGAGTTCTCTCTCAACGAGATGCAGTAGATGGCCAGTTACATCCTATAGCCTTCTATTCTAAAAAGTTATTGCCAGCTGAACAAAATTACACTGTGGCTGAAAGGGAACTACTAGCTATCAAAGTAGCCTTTTCAGAATGGAGGCACCATTTAATGGGAGCCAAGTACCCAGTTACAATCTTTTCTGACCATAAGAACCTACAGTTTTTTGGATCACTTAAAGCACTAACACCACGTCAGATGCGCTGGTTAAATTTTTTTAGCACATTTGACTTTGTTATAACCTATAGACCAGGTGCACAACAAATTCAATCTGATGTGTTATCTAGATACGGACATACCTCAGACATGAAACAAGATAAAATAGGAGAACCCATTATTCCTCCCCAAAAAGTTGTTGGCACCAGTACAACAGAAGGATTTCATCACAGATCTATATAATGCACACATGCAAATAGCACCTCAGGATTGGTTAAAGGATTCCCATAACACAATACAACGAGGTTTATTATATCACGACAACATGCTGTTAGTGCCCACCTCTGAATTACAAACACTGGTGATAATTTGGCATCACGCCTCACCGTTGGCAGGTCATCCTGGTTGGGTAAAAACCCTGGAAAATGTGCAAAAACACTTTTGGTGGGACACTATAAGAAAGGACATTAAGCAATTCGTCACTACCTGTCCAATTTGTGCAAGACATAAATCTTCTCATAATGCTCCTGACGGCTTGTTAATACCAATGCCAACACCCAAACAACCTTGGCACACTGTGAGCGTAGACTTTATTGTAGGTTTACCACCTGTAAAATCCTTCACAACAGTGTTGGTTATAGTGGATTTTTTATCTAAAATGGCACATTTTGTACCATTACGGAAATTACCCACGGCAGCAGAATTTGCCGATATTTTTATAAGGGAAATTGTGCGTTTACATGGTTTGCCAAGCAAAGTGGTGTCAGACCGAGGGAGCCAGTTCAACTCCAGATTTTGGAAAAAATCATGTGAAAAACTGAAAATAGATGTGGCCTTATCCACTGCTTTCCACCCAGAGACAGATGGACAGACTGAACGACTGAACCAAACCTTACTTCAAACGCTACGTTGTTTATTGGCTGATTATTCTAGTGAATGGTTGGAAGCTCTCCCTGTAGCAGAGTTTGTTTATAATAATACTGAGCATTCAGCTCTACTTTGCTCACCATTCTATTTCTTGCAGGGGTATCATCCAAGAGCTATACCCATTTTGTTAGAAGATTCCCTGTTGCCTACAGTAACGGATAGACTAACGAGGTTAGGTGACATACAAGACAAAGCCAGGAAACATTTATTAAAGTACAAGGAAAGCATGAAAAGACAAGCAGACAAACACAGGTCTGAGGCCCCAATGTATAAAATTGGTGACAAGGTATGGCTCTCCACAAAGAACCTAAACATAGAGGGATCCCGAAAGCTGCAACCACGTTTCATTGGACCCTTTAGTATAACTGCCATAGTAAACCCAGTAACAGTAAAATTAGATTTACCAAAAGAATATCCAGTACATACTACATTCCATGTGTCCTTGATTAAGCCGTACAACTCAAAAACCCGACCTGAACCACCACCTCCACCCATACCAATTAAGGGAAATCTGGAATATGAAGTGAAAAGCATAAAAGACTCAAAAAGAATTAGTGGACGTCTGTTTTATTTAGTAGAATGGAAAGGATATGATGAATCTGAGAATTCATGGGAACCAGCATCATATGTACATGCCCCACAGCTGATTAGACGGTTTTATTGAAAAAATCCAGGAAAACCCCGTCCTGTAGGAGGGCCTTTGAGGGGGGCAACTGTTAGGGTTTGTACACAGCAAAGAGCATGTCCCCTCTCACTGCAATAGTGGGTTCTGTAATAGCTCCCTTTTAAACTTACTATTGAAAGCCTTTCTTGTTATCTCACCTTCCCCCCCCCAGGCTTCTGTGTATGTTGTTTAATGTGCTGTTTTGTTTACACATTGGGCCTTGCTTTTACCAAGGCTCCTTTAAAATACTCCTCCCTAGGCCATGTGTTAATCCAACTCATTTGTATAATAACTGAAACTCTGCACACCTTTCAAGAACATGTGCAGCATGTGAGGACCACACCCAGCTCTTCAAACCACACCCAGCTCTGCACACCTTTCAAGAACATGTGCAGCATGTGAGGACCCCACCCAGCCCTTCAAACCACACCCAGCCCTGTCTATAAAAGGCATCCCCCGAGCCTCACCCAGTGCTTGTGCTCGTCTACCTCCCGCTTACCTGAGAACAGATCCCTTGGCGCTGGCACTCCTGCTTTTTACAGACTTTCATTGACTTCAATGGGCGCAGCTTCTGGCTCTTCCTTCTTCCGGTTTCCGGTTCCTCCTTGCTTCAGCCTCTCTCCTATGAGTAACCTGCAAAAGAGAAAGAAGACAAGGTTAGACTGATCAGTATCTCTTGCCAGCAACAAGTAAGTGCAAAACCTTTTATTACCTGAAAGAACTTTGACAACAATTTCTGGATTCGTGTATAGACAATTTGAAACGAAATACCTTCCACGAACATTGTGATTCAAACTCTTTGTTACAAGAATATTTTGCAGAACTTTGTGAAGAAAACATTGTTTTTTCTCATGGAACTTTTAAGAATCGAACAGTGGAAACCATTAACAGCAAGGCAAACAGTAAATCAAGGACTTGCACAAATTACATGCTGTATTTTGATGTAAAAGTACAGTATTTGTTTTATAAAAGATTCTGGAAATATGGGAAAAGTGAGTCTGCTATTGGGAATTTAGGCTTTAGTTATATTATGATGAATGTTTGATATTGGTAATTCTGATAACGGTATTTGTTTAATGTTTTAGAAGCTTTACAGTAATAGAAAACACATCCCAGAGCAGTAACACATTCCAAACCTGGAAACTAGAGACCAGGATCCAAGAGGTACTTTTAGAAGAGAATTTCTAATAAATAAAGGGATAGTCAGGAACCCATTTAGGAATAGGTTGCACTTATCTGTTCTTTGTTTATGTTTCATTAGGCACCAGTTTCTACAGAAGTCAGAAAGGGCCGCAGATTTGTGCAGCACTTCAACAGTGGAAATGCAAGAACGGTGTTGTCTCTCTTTTTTATTTTATCCACTTCCCCCCTTGAGCTTCTGTTCTTAGTGCACTGTTTTAAAAAACTAGTGTGCTGGAACAAGCAGTTTCAGGGTGGGGTCGGATTGTCTTCAACCTCCATCAGAACTGAACAAGAACTCAGGTGAGCTGGGCTTTGACAGTAAAGTGGTCTGGTTTTATATTTTTTGTTCAGTTTGACGGTTGGCATCAGTGTGATATATTTAGTTAGAGCTGTTGTGTTTGTAGTTTTGTATTTACTTACATTTCATTTGTATTTTCTTTTTTGTTAAAAAAAAAATCTGATTGTGGTGTGTGTGGACTGGCACTTGGCTGACTGTTTGCATGGACTGGCACATGTCTGGTGGTGTGCATATGCTGGTGCTTTGCTGTCATTATGCGTGGACTGGTGCTTGGCTGGTGGTGTGTGTGGACTGGCACTTGGCTCACAGTGTGCATGGACTGGCGCTTGACTGGCAGTGTCTGTGAGCTGGCATTTGGCTGGTAGTATGTGAGTAGTGATTTGCTGCTGGTCACTACATAAAATGCTAGCCAATCGCCAGTCCACACACTCTGTCAGTTGGTGTGATTGCTGTGACAGGCATGCAGGTGTATGAAAGTGGTGGGCCCTTGAATGGCAATGTCTGTTGATGTCAGAGTTGTAATGTGCTGGGCCCGCGGCTGGTAGGGTGAATGTTCTTGTGTGTGTCATGTATGAAAAATGTGTGAATGGACTGTAAAGCAGTTGACTCTGCTTTCAGCTCACAAGCTGTGAGTCATTGGTTCAGTTTTTTAACCTTTCAATTAGTTTAGTTAATTTTTGTGAAATCACCTGTTAATAGATTTTTCTATATTGAACCATCACTCACCCTTGTGCTAAATACAACCAGTATATGTGAGTACTTGATGAATAGATGGTTGTGTAGTGATAATAGTCTTTTCTGCCTTTCTCTGCAAGGGTCTACATTGTCTCTACATTGTCTCTTAATGACATTTTTGCAATGTGCTTGGCCTGAGGCTGGCTGTGTGAATAGGCCTGTGTGTGTCACATATGAAAGGTGTGTGAATGTTCTGTAAAGAGGTTAATGCCTTGTCACAGCTTTACAGCTCGCTATCTGTGAGTCATCAGTTCAGTTTTTTGACCATTCAATTATTAACAGTGCATTTCATTTTTGTGCAATCTCTTGTTACTAAAATGTTATATTCTGAATCTTCACTCACCCTTGTTCCAAATCCAACCATGATGTGTGTGTACTAATAAAGAGGGTGAGAATAGAGAGCTTGTTCATCTTTCCAATTTACTATCAACAACCACAAGAAGCAAGCACGCTACCAAGTCTCTCACTTCTGTGATGTCCTAAACACTCAAATTATGAAAATTACTGTTGTTGACCTTTGTCAAAGGTTACCACGGTTCCAAACACATTGGTGGATAACCACAAGAAAATGTTATTTCACTTCTCCTCTCAGGTGGGAATACAACTCAGAAAAAATAAGCTCTGCTGTAATTAGGAGTTGAAGCACACCACTGACACACTAGGGGGGTCATTCTGACCCTGGCGGTAATTACCGCCATGGCGGAGGTCGGCGGTAGCACCGCCAACAGGCTGGCGGTGCACCGCTGGGCATTCTGACCGCGGCGGTTCAGCCGCGGCCAGAAACGGAAAGTCGGCGGTGTACCGCCGACTTCCCGCTGCCCTTGAGAATCCTCCATGGCGGCGGAGCGCGCTCTACCGCCATGGGGATTCTGACACCCCCTACCGCCATCCGGTTCCTGGCGGTTCTCCCGCCAGGAACAGGATGGCGGTAGGGGGTGCCGCGGGGCCCCCGTAAGAGGGCCCCACGAAGAATTTCAGTGTCTGCTTTGCAGGCACTGAAATTCGCGACGGGTGCAACTGCACCCGTCGCACCTTCCCACTCCGCCGGCTCCATTCTGAGCCGGCGTCCTCGTGGGAAGGGTGTTTCCCGCTGGGCTGGCGGGCGGACTTTCGGCGGTCGCCCGCCGGCCCAGTTGGAAAGCCAGAATGACCACCGCGGTCTTTTGACCGCGGAGCGGTCTTTCGGCGGGAACCGCTTGGCGGGCGGCGACCGCCGTCCGCCGCGGTCAGAATCACCCCCTAGGTGTCTTGGGTGGACCCCAATCATGAAGCATGCCACCAACTAGGTTGCTGGGTGAGGGGTCTTTTTAACAAAACCTAAGGGCCTTTTTTCACAAGTTGAGTGTCAGGAATATCACAGAAATAAGAGACTTGGTAGCATGCTCGCTTCTTGTCTAGGGACAATCTACCAACTAGATATGTTTGAAAACTAGACACCCACAGGAGTACAGGGTGGTGTGTCTCGCATGGATCCAACAAGTTTCCTAACCCACAATGCCCTGCAAATCTCAAAATGAAACTAAAATTATATATTTAGCTTGTCATATATTTGTCCCAAAACAGAAATAAACCACACATGTCCTACCAGCCAGCACTCCCCTCCATGTCCTGATAAAAATGATATCTCACTTGTGTGGGTGCCCAAAGCAGAGCCCAAAAACGTATTTAAAAAACCTGTCCTTTTGGATCCGCTTTCGTTACCTCTCAAATTCTACATGCTTTTGGCCCTTTCCCCGTCGCAGGCATTTGTCCCACCCACACAAGTGTGGTATCATTTTTATCGGGAGACCTAGGGAAATGCTAAGTGGTAGGAAATTTGGGGCTCGCCTCATATTCCAGAAAGTTTCACCACAGAAATCTGAGGAAAGTGTGTCTTTTAGACACATTTTGACTTTTGCAAAGGATTCTGCGTGACAGAACCTGGTGAGAGTCACACAAGTGACCCCATCCTGAATTCCTCTAGGTGTCTAGTTTTTAAACATGTACAGAAGCTCGATTTCCTTAGATGCCGGCTAAGCTAAGTCCTAAAATCATCAGCTAGGCACATTGCAAAAAAAAAGATCAGTGTTCAATGAAGAAATGTGATGTGTCCACCTTGCATTTTGGGCAGTTTCTTTTTGTGGCCATGAAGCCTACACACATGAGTGAGGTATAATTTTTTTGGGGAGACTTAGAGAAATGTTGGATGGGAGGAAGTTTGTGGCTTCCCTCATATTTCAGAGCTTTGCACCACAGAAATTTGTGGAAAATGTGTTTTCAGACACATTTTTAGGTTTGCAAATGATTTTCAGTAACAGAACCTGGTAGGAGCCACACAAATCACTCCATCCTGAATTCCCCCAGGTATCCATTTTAAAAAAATGTACAGGTTTGCTAGGTTTACCTAGGTGTTGGCTGAACAAGGGCCCAAAATCTACAGCTAAGCACATTGCAAAAAAAGGTTTGTTTTCAGTGGAGAAATGTGATGTGTCTTTATTGGTTTTTGGTCCATTTCCTGGCATGGGCACTAGGTCTACCCACACAAATGAGGTACCATTTTTTGGGGGACTTGGGAGAATGCGGTGTAGAAGAAAGTTTGTGGCTTCCCTCAGATTCCAGAAATGTTCCACCACAGAAATGTGAAGAAAATGTGTTGTTAGACAAATTCTGAGGTTTGCAAAGGACTCTGGGTAACAGAACCAAGTGAGAGCCAAACAAGTCACCCCATCCTGGATTTCCCTAGGTGTCTTCTTTCACAAAATGTACAGGTTTGCTATATTCCCCTAGGTGCGGGCTGAGCTAGGTCCTAAAATCCACAACTGGGCACATTGTAAAAGAAGGGTCAGTTTCAAGTGGAGAAATGTCTTGTGTCCATGTTGTGTTTTGGGCTGTTTCCTGTTGTGGGCACTGGGCCTACCCAAACAAGTGAGGGACCAATTTTGTCAGGTGACTTGGGGGAATACAGAATAGTATAACAAGTGTTATAACCAATTGTCTTTCTCTGCATTTGTGCCTTCCAAATCTAAGACTGTGTGTATGAAAGAAGTCATTTTGAGAAATGCCCCTTAATTCACATGCTAGTATGGGTACCACAAAGTCAAAGATGTGCAAATAACCACTGCTTCTAGACCCCATATCTTATGCTCATTTTGGAAATATATAGGTTTCCTTGATACCTATTTTTCGCTCTATTTTATCAAATGAATTGTTGTATACCTGGTACCCAATCAAAACCCATTGTAAGGTGCAACTCAGTTTTTGGATCTGGATACTTCGGGTTCTTGGTGAACCTATAAGCCCTATATATTCCCACAACCACAAGGGTCCAACAGACATTACAGTAAATTGCTTTTGAAAATCTGACATCATTACAAAACATTTACAGGTGAAAACATAAACACAAATGGCTGTTTTTTTAAAACTCAGTTTCAATATTTTTTATCTTAACTGTTACTTTTTATAGGAAAACCTTGACGGATGTACACAAATGACTCCTTGCTGAATTCAGAATTGTGTCTACTTTTCAGAAATGTATAGCTTTCTGAGATCCACCATTGGCTTCTTACCCATTTTCACAACTAACTGGAAGGACGTTAAAAGCAGAAACAATGGGAAAAAATTGGGTTTTTCTGATTCAAGTATGTCTGTCCCTGAAAGCTGAGAAGATGGTAATTTTAGCTCTGCAAAGACATCGTTGATGCCATTTGCATGGAAAAAATCAGACACTTTCTTCTGAAGCACTTTTTCCCCATTTTTCCTAAAGAACCCAATATTTAGCTGTATTTTGGCTATTTTCTCTGTCCTCTCCAGGTGAATTCACGAACCCTGGATACCTTTCGTATCCCCAGAATGTTGTGAAAAAAGGACGCAAATTTGGCCTGGATAGCTTATGTGGACAAAAAGTTATGGGGGGTAAGCACGAACTACCCCAAATAGCACGGGGGGAGAGCGAGCAGCAAAGGAGTTAATTTGTGTAAGAGCTAGTGGCTAGCACTATCAAATGTCAGGGTGCTGAATACCATAACTGAATAGTCTTGATTCCACCTCCTGTCTCTTTTTACACACCAAACAGTACTTGCCTCTTTATATCAACGACTCAAATTAAGCTGGATAATTGAGAATTTCATGCAAAGTGCTTCCAGTATGGAGAGAGTATTTTCCCCTCTTATGGATTTGAACTGTGGTTCATACCTCTGAGCTGACACTACCTTTATACTTTATTTGGAGGCTTTTGGTAAAATTATCTAGTACCATCATGAGACTAAAGCATGCTATTTAATCAAATGTTAATAGAACAAGAAAATAATTGAATAAATAGGATAAAAACATGTAGAGTGGATTAAGTTACTATTGGAATAACTTTGGACCAGTCTTTACAAATATAGATGTTTTTTAACAAGTCTTTCTTGACATTGCTGTCAGGTTATGTCAGAATACTTAGCTTACTGTCTAGAGGTGAAATACTTCAAACCTGCTTGTGCTGAGATAATTCCGAGGATACAAAGTTTGGCTGTGGTCATTGTCAGTGCCGCTTGGCAAAAGGCTTCATATCTTTGGAGAATTCACTGCACAACAACACCCTAGAAGAACACTACAATTCCCAGTAATCATTGAACTCTCACATTGATTGGAGATGGGATGTCAGATATTGGGTATAGCTTTCCACATGTTCCATTGTGCCCTTGTTAGACAATCCTGCTATAATGTTGTTACTAACGGGACCTAGAAACTGGATTCATTTTTCCCATTCGAAGAACTATTGTCACAAGAGACTATTGGAGGATAGTTTGGCCCATATTTATACTTTTTTAGCGCCACATTTGCGTCATTTTTTGATGCAAAAGTGGCGCAAACTTAAAAAATACAATTATATTTTGTAAGTTTGCGCTGCTTTTGCGTAAAAAAATGACACAAATGCGGCACTAAAAAAATATAAATCAGGCCCTTTGTTTTAGAGAAATACTCAAAATCCAAATGTTGGGAAAAAATGCACCCAGAACTCCTTTGAACATTAGAATATTCAGATTTGTTAAGAACTTATTTCATATGAGCTATTGTTTTTTTCTTCTTTACAGAGAGCTTTGATATTAATGATATGTGTATGTGTACAACGTACAATGGATGATCATCAAACAGTACAGCTATACATGTTGCTGATATTAGCAACCACAGATTTTTTTATGACTGTTAATTGCCTTAAAATGCACACATAGAACTGATAGGAACAAATTCTATTATCTCTACAGAGGGCATATTCTATGAGCTGAAAGTAGTTATCTTTTGTGCTAGAAAAGCAAGCTATTTTACATTGAAACATATTGAAACTTGTTATCCTTCAGTTTCAGGATTATCATCTTTATTTCAAGAACACAGAGTGTGTGTTAAAGAGAGGTACTCAAGATACATATTATTTGCTAACAGATGCCATGCTTAACATGACAACATACTAAAGATATATTTTTCCCTTTAGATATCTCTTTTGACCTGCAGTCGTCAGTGCCCACCAGAGTGACAAGTCAGACATTGATGCTCTGTGTTTTATGCTCTGTAACAGGTTTGTTTGTAGTTAGAATGGTTGGGAAGAATGTTCCACTTCTGATTTGGATTGAAGACATGTTCCACTGGTGTCAGTTGGAGCATGCCTGGAGGAGAGCTGAGCAGAGGCTCCTTAGACATCCCAATCTTTGTTACATCAAAGACTTATTGAGTCCAAATTACCTGTGTTGCTCATCCTTCGATACAACATAAAACCGCGACAACTTGGAGCCACCCTTCAGAGTCCACAGTGCTTTTCGCCTCAGCAGAGCATTTAAGGTAGTGCTCGCACTGGGTCTCGAGCATGGTGCACGGTGTCTCAAGCATTTCTGTGACATCATCTCCACTTGTACAAGTACCTCCCATGAGCAGTGCAGCGCATGATTGCCTCCTCCATGTCACTAAGAAACAGCTGATAAGTGAACTGTTCTCAGGCAACCAGGTACGCCCACTGAGCGATGTGATGCTCTAGTGGTCATTCTCATGATGTAGGAAGTTCACACTCTAGTTATCTTGGCTGCCATCTTAAAATTATCAAAAAAGCTCTATTTACATTTTCTGCATCTTTTGTTTCTACAGTGACACTCAAAACCATATATCTGAACATCTGAACAGTGTGTCGAGGCTTTCAGTGACATGCACACTGTGTTCCATGTGCATTCATTTGACGAGTTGTGGATTTTGGTGACACACACATTGTATGTCATTGATCTTATTCTGTGTGCCATTTTACTTTAGTATTTTACACTTGACACACAACAACCGACTGAGATTGAAGCACTAACCATTGGCGTGTTTTGGACCTCGGTGACACGCCCACCGTGTATCAGTTGCCTTATTCAGTGTGTCACGTTCACTCAGTACTCTGAGCTGACACACACAGCAAACAAACTTTTAAAGATTGAAGGCGTGTTCAATATTTGACACAAGTGTCCAGTTTTTGTCATCTTTCAGCACTGGTATTCATTGAGTGTTTACAATCCATTCTATAGTTTTTAAGTATATATGTATATGAGAATTGTAACCACAGCTCTTTTGATTAACTGTGCAAGTTAATATCATTACTGGCATATTTGAGATGATTATAGTTGAGCATAGTCATGCATTCTGTCAATCCTTCTCCTCCATTTTTATAGTCACCTGGAAATCCTCCCATTCCCTGGAACAATGGTCTTACGCCTTTAAAACGTAGTTAGGTAGAATAAGTGCATCTCATTTCAGACCAGAAAGAAATACATTCTTAATTCTGCATTCCTTAGGGTTTGAAAGAAGAGAAGTGTTTAAGCATCTACCTGATTTGGTATTGGCTGAGAAAAGAAGAGTTAGATGATTACCAAGAGGCTGTAAACTACAAGATTTAATATACAACCTAGTTTAGTAGTACTGTGGCATACATTTTTCAAACAATCACAAATGCAGAATCAAAATGTTGATGCTTACGTTAGCACTCCAAGAAAGTTGTGTTCACAATGGCAATTTGATACATTTCATGATCAACTGGCTAGGGACCAGTTCACTGGCCATTACTCAGCCAAACACATTCAACACAAATCATTAACCACAGGAAGATGTTATTAGGGTTGCCAAAAGTGTGGAACTAGCAAAGGTTTCCCTTAAGGAGCTTCGTGTCATCCAAAAGAAAATGTCAATGTGATAAGCAACAGCCAACCAGTGCGTAGAGACTCTAGAAATATGGCAAAGATTTTTTTTTAAGCGCACTAACATATCATTTAGATGTGACAATTACATACATGGCAGGGATGGCAAAGGGTGTCCTGCCAAACATGCAACATGTCTCAAGTGTAGCAAGATAGGCCACTTTGCAAAAGTGTGTCATAGTGGTGCAAAACTCAACAACATGGTGGATGATGATGAGGCAATTGGCCAACACATAGTAAAGGATTTCAGGACATGATCTTAGTTATAACAGATGAGGGTGTAGTCAATGGTGACCCAAGTGAATGTATAGACCCTTATATAGACATTGTGGAGGGAGCTAAATATTTGCATTTGTTGATTGATTCATGAGGGTTCATAACCATGGTGAATTCTGAATAATTCTGTAAGACATGAGGTTACCAGGTGTTGTTGCCAACTGATAGGGCACCTGTGTCACATGAGGGCAGAAAAATTAAATTAGAAGAATTTATGGAGGACATTTTGTAATTCAAAGTGCACAGAATTAAAAGTAAAATCTATGTAGTAGTAAGAGGCCTCAATATATTAGGATGGTTCCACCAAGGTCTATTGGGATGGTGCTCAAGCCAGGGGCCAGTGAACTAATCATGGTTATCAAAGATATGCCTAGGTCTGATTTTTTTATACTGAATTTCCCAAAGTCGTTTTAAGCAACTTACTGTGGGCTTTATTCACAAAGAAGTAAAACAAGGGGCAATTCTGGTTAAGCAAAATATTAGTTAGGTGCCATTTAGGCCCTCATTACAACCGTGGTGGTAAATGCCGCCTACCGCCGTGCTGACGGCCGCCAACATACCGTGACCACGGCAGTATTCCGCTACGGGTATTATGACCCACATAGAGAAATCTGTCACTATACAGACACCCGCACAAGTCCGTCAGCCCAAAGGCCAGTGAAAAACTGGCAACAGCAAAACCCACACCGTTACGCCAACAGGAATACTCCCACAGCATAACGACCCACGAATCACAACAGCGGTCTTTCAACCGCTGTAAACCATTGGCAGTACATCCCAACGCGCTCAGAATACACATACATTTACAAAACAGCACCAGATTGGACAATTCAAACTACACACACCTGACACACATACACACACCACACCCACACACCCAATCCAATATAAAACACCCACCCACATTACCTACATCCCTTTACAAGAAAAAAAAGATTGCCAACAGAGAGAGACAAAAGCCAGGAGCACCCACTTAATCTGAGCCACAGAACACCATCACCCATACACCATCCACGCACCTCACACCACACACCCCAACACATCACCCCACACATCACCCCACACATATCACTCACACCACATCCATGGCACCCCAAAGACACCCCAGGTTTTCAAAGGAGGATCTAAGGGTCATGGTGGAGGAAATCATTTGGGTAGAACCACAGCTATTCGGATCACAGGTGCAGCAGACATCCAGTGCAAGGAGGATGGAGCTATGGCGGAGGATCATGGACAGGGTCAACACCGTGGGACAGCATCCAAGAACAAGGGAAGAGGTTTAATTACCTACGGGGGAAGGTGCGATCCGTGGTTGCAAGACACCAGGTAGCCGTACAGAGGACTGGCGGTGGACCCCCACCTCCTCCCCAGAACTAACAACATGGGAGGGGCAAGTCTTGCCAATAATGCATCCTGAGGGCCTCTCAGGAGTAGCAGGAGGACTGGACTCTGGTAAGTCAGACCTCTAATACTTTATCCCCTACACCCTACCTGCATGCCATCACAAACTCCTACCCCTACCCTCACCCCATCACTCCACCACCTCACACATACCCCACCATCATAAACCACTCATCCCAATACCAAGACCAGCATGCAACACCAATGCATGGTCCCCCATCACAGACCTGCATGGACACCCATCACCACAGCATGCCCAGTAGAGAGAGACTCACCCAGCCCACAAAATCTCCACTCACACAAGGCCAGGCTGACAGGGAAATGACAATCATACAGGGAAACTCACCCATGCACAAGTTGGCACACACTGATACAATAACACTGCATTTGCATCCCCACAGGACCCATACTGAATGTCACCAGAGAGGAGGTGCCAGCTACATCCAGTCCCCCCCTGAAGAGGCCCACAGTAACGACAGCAGCTCAGCACGCCTGGATCAGAATGAGCAATCTGGCCCATCCAGGACCTCTGGACAGTCGGTTCCCTGCCACAGTCCCAACCCACCACAGAGCCTCCCTCCTTAAAAACACCAGCACAGCACCCACCCAGCGGGCCCATGCCACTGTCCCCAGGACACCTCAGTCAGCAGTGTGTCCCCCACTACAGGGACCCCAGGCAACCCCACAAACCCAGGACGATCAGGGACCTGGGGTCAATGGCAGTGGGCACACGGTTCAGGGGACAGAGGCACAGGACAACAGGGAAACTGGGAGGACTGCTGTGTGACAGGGGGGGGGGCAGGCCCAGGGAACCAACTCTCCAGGAGGCACTCACCAACATCTTGGGAGCATACCACCATTCCCAGGAGACCATGGGCCAGATACTGTACAAGTTGCAGGAGACCCAGCGGCTGCAGGAGGTACAGTACCTGGGGATCAGGGAGGACCTCAAAAACATCTACACCATCCTGGTCACCATTGCAGGGGTGCTGGGCGACATGGCCAACACCATGAGGGAGGCAGTGGCACACCAACAGGCCTCTGACACTAGCCAATACCGATGAACAGCCCTCCACCTCTGCCGGTGCTAGTGTACAGGAGGCCGCACCACAGGAACAACAGGCCACCAGTGTCCCACCCCCTGCAGAAGGAGAACCACCCCGCAAACGGTCCCTGCGATCCAAGCCAAAGCCAGAGAACATTGCCAAGACACCAGCTAGGAAATAAGACTCTCCTGATTGTCAACCTTCTGTCTCACTCTGTCACCATGTCCACACTGGACTGCCATTGCTCCCCTTCCTATGTCCCCTTGGACAATGCACCTGTGATACCAAGAGACTGGACACTACCCTGGACTTTCCTCCACCATCACCCCAGCCCATTGCACATCCCCCTCTGCTTATGAGCACGTAAATAAACACCCTTGGAACAAATACTAATCTGGAGTCTGTCAAATGATTCAAATATATATTAGTTCAACATAATCAAAGCATTGCAAGTCAAATGTACAGTCAAATATACTTTGAAATGACCTTTGGTGGGCAGCAGTACACATAGCAGGAGCCAGAGAGATCTGAAAATAGAGATGCCAAAGGGTACAGTAAGTGGCCATAGTCATAGGGAAATCAGGCTGCCATGTACAATGTCCAACAGATAATTGATAGGTTAAGTTAAGTCAAGTTACAGTGTCTTATCTGTGTGTCACTGGAAGTACTGCTGTATTATGTTGCTTCTGTTGTTAACATCTTCTTCCTCTGCCTCCTCTATGTCACTGTCCACAGGCTCCACGGCTGCCACACGCCCATCTCCAGCCTCATCCTACTGCAGAAAAAGCACCTGGCGTCTCAATGCAACATGCAACATGCAACATGCAACGATTATCTGGCAGACCTTCTTGGGTGAGTAGTACAGGGATCCACCTGTCAGATGGAGGCACCGGAACCTGGGCTTCAGGAGGCCTAAGGTCCTTTCAATAATCCTCCTTGTATTCCCATGTGCCTCATTGTAAAGTTCCTCTGCCCTTGTCCTGGCATTCCTCACTGGGGTCGGTAGCCATGAGAGGTTGGGGTAACCAAAGTCACCAGCAAATATTGAGGGACAACAGTTAGACACATACTAACCCTTAGAGACAACCCCATACCCAGACACCAACTTATATTGTGTGGGGTCCTTGGGCTCATCTATTAGCTACACCCGGTGCCTCTGAAGTTGTGCCATCATATATGGAATGCTGCTATTCCTCAAGATAAAGGCGTCATGCACAGAGCCAGGGGATATGGCATTCACGTGGGAGATGTACTGGTCCGCCAAACACACCAGCTGCACATTCATAGAGTGACACCTTTTTCTGTTCCTGAACACTTGTTCATTTCTCCAGGGGGGGACAAATGCCACATGTGTACCATCAATGGCACCAATGATGTTGGGGATATGTCCCAGGGCATAAAAGTCAGTTTTCACTGTGGCCAAATCCTCCACCTGGGGGAATACGATGTAGCTGCACATGTGTTTCAGCAGGGCAGACAACACTCTGGTCAACACGTTGGAGAACATTGGCTGTGACATCCCTGATGCCATGGCCACTGTTGTTTGAAAGGAACCACATGCCATGAAATGGAGCACTGACAGGATCTGCACTAGAGGGGGGATACCTGTGGGCTGGCGGGTAGCTGACATCAGGTCTGGCTCCAATTGGGTACACAGTTCTTGGATTGTGGCACAATCAAGTCTGTAGGTTATGATAATGTGTCTGTCCTCCATTGTCGCAAGGTCCACCAGGGGTTTGTACACCGGAGGATGCCGCCATCTCATATTCAGCCTCATCGGTTGAAGCCTATGGAAGAAAACGGTGAGTAGAGGGTCATATTCACACATCTATTGCACTAATGATTAATTTCTTCCTTTACAGAACCAGTATGTGAATCCGACAATCAGTTTCTGTGACAATGTCTGCTGTGATGCAATTAGGTGCCATGGCCAGTGCCCCCCTGAAATGGCGGCTGCCTGACCTGTGAGGAGGGACAAGTGGAAATGAGGTAATTCCGCTGGTGTTGTGCGCCGTCGCGGTAGGCATCAATGACCGCTGCACAACTTCGCATTGGTTATCATTGGGCCCTATGGGTTCCAGGAGCCAGTGGCGATGTACGCCGGTGGTGACGGTACGCACCACCGCGGATGTCACCGCCATTTTCTCTCTGTTCACTCACTTGCTACCTGACCTTCAACAGGAGAGGACCTACACTGCAAGTGCTGCTGTGACCTGTGTCTGGAAGCGACAATGGCTTGAGTGTCTGGGGAAAAGGCCCCTGCCTTTACTGCAGAGGAGTTGGAGAAACTGGTGGATGGGGTCCTCCCCAGTACACGTTACTCTACGGTCCTCCAGACAAACAGGTGAGTATACTGTGAGCATGATGCATGGGCCATGAATGTATGGAGTGCTGTTTGTGTAAGCCACACATTGGGGGGGCAGAGGCGTCCTGGCCAGAGTGCAGCATGTAAGGTGGTTAATGTATGTGCCTCAGGGGATGGGACGGATCTGGTGGGCCATGTGTCTAACGGTCCAGACGGTTGACAAATTTGCTTTTCTGCTGTCTTTTCCATGCAGGTCAGCGCCCATCAGAATAAGGGTATTTGGGGTGCCATCACCAAGGAGGTGCGGACCCTGGGGGTCTTTGACAGACGGAGCACCCACTGCCGCAAAAGGTGGGAGGACCTGTGTCGCTGGGCAAAGAAGACGGCGGAGGCCCAGCTGGGGCTGGCATCTCAACGAGGAAGGGGTGCCTGTCGCACCATGACCCCCCTGATGTTCCGCATCCTGGCGGTGGCCTATCCGGAGTTGGATGGGCGCTTGAGGGCATCACAGCAGCCACAAGGGGGTGAGTACAGATTCTGAATCCAGACTTTGCGCTCGTTAAGAGTTACCTGGGTGGTGGATGTGGGCTATGGGTGCCCCTAGGCCAGTGCGAAGATGGCAGGGTAGGTCCCTTGTTGGGCAGGCTCTGAAGGTCTCCTACCCCAATAGTGTTAGTGGGCTTCTACTACTGGGCAGGGTCATCTGGGTTTCAGGTGTGCAGCTAATGACATTAGGCATTGTACCCCATGGGCTGGTGACTAGCTTAGTAACTGGTAGTGCATGGCCTAGTGCATAGGGCTGCTTCCTATGTGTTGTGTGCACCAATGGTGGTGTTGTTCCCGGCATTGACCATGTGTATTCTCTGTCCCTCCCACCCTTTTTGTTTTGTCACCCTGTCCTTGTGTGCGTTAGCATCATCTGGTGGAGGAGCAGAGGCACCGGCGAAGGAGGGAGCTGCATCCCACATGGGCCTGGACGCCGAATCCACCGAGGGTGAGGCCACCAGTGGGACGGAGGGCAAGGGGAGTACCATGACGGGGACAGGAGGGGAGATCACAGACAGCGACTCCTCCTCTGATGAAAGCTACCTGGCGGTGGTGGACACCTCTGTGCCCATCCCAACAACAGGTACAGCTGCCACCCCCGTACCAGCACCACCCTCCCAGCAGCCCCTCAGCGTGTTTCCCATGCCCGCTCACCCAGGAGGGTGGGCATCTTCTTCGCCCCAGGCACCACAGGCCCTGCCCCAGTCAGCCCTGCTGCCATCAGTGAGGAGGCTATTGACCTCCTGAGATCCCCCATTGTTGGTCAGTCAACCGTACTGAATGCCATCCAGGGTGTCGAGAGGGCATTCACTCTGGCTTGGCGGCCCAACAGAGACAATTTCAGGCTCTGGCCTCCGCACTGATGGCAGCCATTGTCCCTGTGTATAGCCTCCCCCCTCCAACTTCCTTTACCCAGTCCCAATCCCCTCAACCCCAGTCTATCACAAGCACACCTTCAGACCAGCATTCACCCAAATCAACACACAAAAGTGGCTCAGGCAAACATAAGCGCTACACTTCATCTCACAGGCACTCACACAATCACCATACCCATGCAGGCACACCAACATCCACTGCCTCCACTGTGTCCCCTCCTCCTCTTCGTCCACCTCCCTTCCAGTAGCATCTCCACTCACACCTGCAGGCACTACATCCTCATCCACTGTCTCCATCACCAGCACGCCCATTACAACACAAACCTCACGAGCAGTCACCACCCCCACAACCATGCACAAGTCCCCTGTGTCCTCTCCCAGTGTGTCTGTGACCCCTCCTCCCAGAGTACACAAAGGCAAGCAAAAAACATCCATCTACCTCCCAACAGCATCCAGCCCATGCACCTGCACCCACACTCAGCAGACAGACACCTCCTACAAACACTCCCTCTTCCTTCACTCACAAACCCTCTCCCTCTTTCCACCCCAGTGTGGTTAAGAAGCTTTTCCTGGCAAACATTGACCTCTTCCCTACCCCTCCCCCGTCCTTCCCCTTGGGCCATGGTGTCCAGAACCCAGGCCAGCACCTCAGCCACCAAGTCACCGTCCGCTGTGGTACCTGCAACTCACAGAGGCTCAAAGGGGGCACCCGTCAGCCCAGCCAGCGTGCCGCCAACCCCTGCAAAGATGAAGAAGGGGCCAGCATGCAGAAAGGGCAAGGAGCACGAACCACCCAGCAAGGTCTCCTCAAAAGCTCCAGCTGCCAGAGCCACGGTCACACCACCATCTGCCAAGGTGAGGAAGGGGCAGAAAACACCAGGCAAGGCACTTCAGCCGTCGGAGGCCGTAGGTGAAGGCCTGGTGGCTACCAGCAAACCGCCATCCCTGTCACCTGCACCGTGGCCAGCACCGCCAGCAGTCCCGCCGCAAGCTCCACCACCTGCACTGCCACCTGCACCGCCGCTAGCACCACGACTGTCAGCAGCAGCAGCCCCACTGGGCAGCCGTCCAAGGCTGCAGGAGAAGGGCTGGAGCCTCCCTCCACCACTGGCGGCACCAGCACCTGCACCATGGCCAGCACCGCCATATGCACCACAGCCAGCACCACCACAGGCCCTGCAGCAGGCATCGCCACCTGCCCCGCTGACAGTAGGGCCACTACCAGCAGCAGCAGCCCCAGTGGACAGCCATCCGAGGCTGCAGGAGAAGGGCTTGAGCCTCCCACCACTACTGGCAGCACCCCCACCAGCACCGGCACTACCACAAGTTTGCAGCCTTTGCTGCCGCAGGATGGAGTCTAGCCCTGCCTCCAAGGACTCTCATGCCACCTGTTCCGTGCAAATCTCGTGCCTCAAACACCCAGGTGAGGGAATGTGAACAGCCACACCCCAAGTGTTTCTTCACTGGGCACAATGCCCCCTCCAGAACCAGTGGATATATGCATCCACTCACCCAATCCTTGGCAGGATGAAGCAGACTGGGCACAAAGCTCCCTCCAGAACCAGTGGAGAAAGGCATCCACTAACCCAATCCTTGGCAGGATGAAGCAGACTGGGCACAAAGCCCCCTTACCCAATCCTTGGGAGGATGAAGCACACTGAGCACAAAGCCCCCTCCAGAACCAGTGGAGAAAGGCATCCACTCACCCACTCCTTGGCAGGATGAAGCTGACTGGGCACAAAGCCTCCTCCAGAACCAGTGGAGAAAGGCATCCACTCACCCAATCCTTGGCAGGATGAAGCAGACTGGGCACAAAGCCCCCTCCAGAACCAGTGGAGAAAGGCATCCACTCACCCAATCCTTGGAAGGATGAAGCAGACTGGGCACAAAGCCCCCTCCCGAACCAGTGGAGAAAGGCATCCACTCACCCCCTCCTTGCCAGGATGAAGCACACTGGGCACAAGGCCCCCTCCAGAACGAGTGGAGAAGACATCCACTAGTGAGACTGTGGCTTTGCACACCCCAGGACCAAGCAGTGTGCAAACCACCCACTGGAGTGACTTGAGAGACTGTGGCTTTCACGCCCCAGGACCAAGCAGTAGGCAAACCACCCACTAGACAGAGTGTGGATTTGCACTCCCCAGGACCAAGCAGTGGGCAAACCACCCACTAGAGTGACTTGAGAGACTGTGGCATTGCACTCTCCAGGACCAAGCAGTGGACAGACCACCCACTAATGAGACTGTGGCTTTGCACTCCCCAGGACATCGCTGTGGGCATGGAGCCCCCCTGAGGAGCAGTGGCATTATTACATCTTCTGGCTGAGGTGCCTCCCTCTTCCCCGTCCCCCTGAGGTGCCTGTGTGTTTACGACCTGATGCCCCTGCAGTGTTCTCTCCGTATTTAGGCAGGAGTCAACTGTGGGCGTGGCCCATGATTTTTGACCCAGTGGCCCACGGACATTTTGCATGGACAATGTACGGCCTTATTGTATATTTTTGAAAATTCTGTTTCTCAACTTGTTACATATATCTGCCTATTTCTAATATATCACTGGTTTAACTCAATTCCTTTTGTCCTTGCGTACTTCCAGGGAGTTACGGGGTGTAAGTGTAATGTTGGTGCATGTGTTTGCGTGTATGGTGTTGTCGGTGAGGGTGGGGGTGGGGGTGTTGCGTGTGTGTGTCACTTTCTTTTTCCTCCCCCTCCCCTATCCCCTAGGTGCAGCACTCACCGTGGGCGTCGCCTCCACATTTCTTATTCCTGATAGATGAGGAAGTGGACCAGCATGGGCAGGACCTGTAGCTCGGGCTCCATGGCGTCCTGGTTCTTTGTTGAGTGTCAAGAGGTGAGTGTTTTCCCTTCCAATTCCTGTTTCCGCCGTGCTTTTGATGGCGTTGGTACCGCCCTAGAACAGCTGGTGGATAGGCGGGTTGTGATGTGGTGGGCTTTACATTGTCTTCTGCCTGGCTGTTGGCAGTGACCGCCGCGGTGTTTGTGGCTACCGCCGTGGTGGTCGGAGTGTTAAAGTGGCTGTCTGTGTTGGCGGTTTCCGCCATGGTCGTGATCCCATTTTTTTTACCGCCAGCCTGTTGGCGCTATTACCGCCGCTTTAACACCGACCACCAGGGTTGTAATGAGGGCCTTAGTCTTTTGCCGTTTAGTCTTACGGAAGACCTCAAATGAGAGCCATAAAATCTATTTTTTTTTAAAGGAGTGATGGAGCTGATTGAGTCTTCTACGATTTTCACCCCTTATGGTGGCTTGCAAGTGTGTTTGTGCCTTGACTTGAGGAGTCTTAAAAAGTAAATGTGGGTGGATTTCCATCCCCTGCCCAGGATTAATGACCTGTTAGAAGAGCTAAGAGGTGCTGAATGGTTCTCTAAATTCAATCTAGCATCTGCATGCCTTCAGGTGGTGTTGGAAAATACATCTTGGCATTATACCGCTTTCAACTCACCTTTCGGAAGTGTTCAACTCTGCAGAATGCCTTTTGGTTTTGCATCAGCAGTCTCAGTGTTACAGTGAATTATGCAGCAGCTGTTAGAGACCGTTCAGGGGGTCCTAGTGTTTCAGAATGATATGTTGATTTTCGCAAAACATTTGGAAGATCGTTACAAAGTGCTTAGATCAGTTTGTTATATCTTTGAGAAAAAGGGCGTGGTGGTGAAAAAAGAAAATTGTGAGTTCTGGAAGAGTTCTGGAAGAGTTTCTGGGACATAGAATTTCAAGCAAGGGCATTTGGCCAAGGCCTGGTCTGGACAAGGCAATGGTGTCCCAATCCATTAAACAAGGGCAAATTATGTTCATTCATTGGGCTGTGTACATTTTATGCCAGGTTCATTCCTGGATATGATACAAAAAATTTGAACTTTGACTAACATGTAGAAGAACAAAGTTCTGTTTGTTTGGGAGTGATTTTGAATTAATTATAACTCATACCTTCACAGTAAAGGCTAGTAATCATGGTTTGGGAGAAGTGTTGATTCAGAATACTTATGAAGAAGAGGTTACCAACAGCTATGCATTGAGGGTGCTCTGTGAACCAGAGGTAGATCACTCTGTTTTTGAAACGTTATTGTTGGCATGTTACTGGGCGTGTGGAAAATTCAAAGGTTATGTGTGTGGGAGAAGGTTTGCTATACAAACTGCTCACAAGCCACTTATATACATGTTGAGGGGGGACAAAGTTAAATATACCACACCTCGCATGGCCTGGCTAACCGCAACATTGCTTCTGAATGATGTTGCAGTCAAGTATATTCCAGGTAAAGACAATGTAAGGGCACACTTATTGTTGAGACTATTACCAGTTAGTGATTCTGATGTAGTAGACTGACCAGAAGATGACAAACAGGATTGTTTTATAGCACTCTTAGATGTGATTGAAAACAAAGCATGTGCTGAGGTTTATTGGAAGAAAGCGGATTATGAAGATGTAGTGTTGGGAAAACTGAAAGATTTCATTGTTAGTGGATGGCCAAAAGAAAGAAATGTATGCTCTGAGATTCAGCCCTATTGTAAGATTGCTGATGAACTTTCTATAGAAAATGGTGTGGTAAAGAGGTGTGATAAATGTGTGCCACCTTATACCATTCATGCTCTGTTGGTTAACAATGCCCATGAAGGACATCTGGGTTTGGCCAGGACAAGGAGGAGGATAATGGACCATTATTGGTGGTCCTCCATGGACAAAGATGTAGATGTGGTTGTAAAAGAGTGGGTGGTGTGCAGTAAATCCAAAAAAGATCTTAAAGTTGTGACATTTCCCCTACAACCTGTAAATGTACCTGACAGACCGCGGTTGAAAGTTGGAATTGAAATGGTGGGCCCATTAAATTTTCTTCCTGGCCATTTATGCTACGCCTCTGTATTAATCTATTAATGGAAATAGCACAGCAAAAGGCCTGACGTTCGTTTTTTACCTCACCTACTGCAGGTAATGCAATAAGATCTCTGAAGGATATATTCATGAGGAAAGGTTTCAGGTAGCTCACTATTTCTGACAGTAATGTACAATTTGTAATCATGAAATGGAAGTGTTTTTGAATCAGTCAGGTTTCAAACATCTAAAGAGCTCACACTATCATCCTCAAACTAATGGTTTGGTGGAGAGGATGCATAGGGTGTGAGGTGATTGTATAAAATAGGCCTGGAACAATAATTATGACACTGAGGAAGCCGTGAAATCCATGTTATGGTTTTATCGCACAACACCACATTCTTTCACAAAAGTGTCCCTGTTTGAGTTACTTAGAGGACATAAATCCACATCTATTCTTTATCCTGCTTGGTATCTAAATCTGTAAAGAATAAATGCATACCCAATGTGGATACAACAGCTATTCTAAATAGAGTGTTATATGGACATAATAAAATGGAAGATAGATACCACATCTTAAAGTCCACCTAACAGCTGGATGTTTGCACTGGTGATGTAGTATGTGTAAAGAAAAGTAGTTTTGTGAAAAAAGAGGATGCCAGCTTTGGTGATCCAGTGACAGTAAAGAAAATATGTGGTAATGCAGAAATAGTGAAGGGTGAACATCGGTGGTATGTAGGTAAAATGGTAAAGGTACAGAAAAGTCGACCTGAGAGGGTAGGTGAGAAAGTAGTCTAATCAAACTGTTCAGTTGATAAGTCTATAGGGGTTCCAATTGAAATGGGACTATGTAGACCTACTCATGAAAAATATGTACCATCGAAGTTGAGACAAGACATAAAAGTTATTTCACAATACAGTCAGCTTACTAGAGCTTGTTGTGATTTTGTACATTTGTAGTTTTGCCAGTTGTGGTCTTTCCACTTTATTTAATTTTCCTTTTGTTATTTTACTTATGTAGTTTACTTTTTACAAATGTTGGTGTATTGTATTTGTTTCTTTTGTAAAAAAAAAGGATATAATAGATTAAGGTCTGTGATAGGGTTGTTTGTATTTAGAATGGTGGGGTAGAATGTTAGTACCAGGTCCCAACTCTGATTCGGGTTAACAACACATTCAGCTAGTGCCAGTTAGAGCCAGGGGTGTAGCTTAAGCGGGGGGCAGGTGTTTGGGGTGTTACACCCACCTAATAAATGTATCTTGTAATGAATTGTTGCATACAGGTGCTTAGGTGCTTTCAGTCGGGTATGGTGAGGTGTCTGTCAAATTTCATCAGGAACTTTACACACACAAACAAAAATTCACACACACTCTCTCCCTCACTCTGCTGGGGAATACTTAAAAAATGTTCGTTATTTCACAAAATAATGTGCTTTCTCTCACATAGTACCCCTACCAACTTGCATTCCTCTCCCTTAACTCTAATCTTTAAGTCCCTTGTGTGTGCCCATTTGTCATATAATGGATTTCAAGATTATATGCAGCATGCTGGGAAATCTGAAGCTCACATTGCCCCAGTCTCACTGACCAAGCTACGCCCCTGGAGTGGTGGCTCCTTGGACATACCAGTCTTTGTTACATTAAAGACTTATTGATCTCAATCCTACCTGTGTCACTCATCCTTCGATACAACACAGCGTCTCCATTTCCTCTCCTATCCCATTTCTCTTCTAACTTCATCACTACTGGCTCACATATTCCTACAGTTAAGGGTTGGTGGTGGATGCGGTGAGGGGCGGGGCAGTGTCTTGCTTCTGTTAGATTCAGAGAATATGTCTAGTGCTTCATATTTTTTGAGAATAGGGTTGCAAGGATTTATGAGAACATGACATGGATTTCATTCGGTTCTTTTCAGTAGAATTTATCAGTGCCCCTGTTAAATTATGCAAATATAAGCATTTTTAAGTGCAACCCAAATTAAACCAGAAATCATATAAAACTACTTAATGAGAACCTTTCTAACTGCCTACATAAAATAATTTCAGTCTAGTGAAGTGACCTTTTCTCAGTTGAATTGATCATGTCTCTTTGTGTTGACCGATATACACAGAGATTTATTGTTACATAGTAACTTGAGTGTGAAGAAAGGTCTGAGGGGATGGATGATGGAACAACAAAATGGGTTTCACAGATGTGGTCACTGTAAAGCTTGTAGAAATAGTATGAAAGTTAAGACCTACAAGCTACCTACTGGCAAGAGCAGGTATATAAATAAATTCATAACATGTAGTAGTGATTTTTGCATTTATGTTTTGGACTTCCCCTGCGGGCTGCAGTACATTGGCTGTACGATCTTTGCAGCCAGGAATAAAGTGTTAGAACACATGAGGCCCAATTGAAATGTTGATAAGAACTATCCTGTGCCAAGGCATTGGTCCCAAGTACATCACTAGGAAACCGATTGATTTGTCTTTTTATGGCATTGACAGGGTCATCCTAAACAAAAGAGGAGGGGACAGGGAAAAGAGACTCAGGATTTTGGAATCTGAGGGCCATATTTATACTTTTTGATGCACAACTGCGCAGATGCAGTTGTGCATCAAAATTTTTACCGCCGGCTAACGCCATTCCTACGCGCCATGCAGGTGCCTTATTTAAGGAATAACGTTAGCCGGAGCTGCGGTCTGAATAAAAAAAAAGACGCACACCAGGCAGCGCCGGCGTAGGGGAAAATGAGGGTTGTGTGTCAAAAAATGGTGCAAGTCAGGTCTGAGGCAAAAATCAGGCCTCAATCCGGACTTGCGCTATTTTATGACGCACAAACCCCATTAAAATGACTCCTGTCTTGGCAAAGACAGGAGTCATGCCCCCTTGCCCAATGGCCTTGCCCAGGGGACTTACCTCAACTTACCTATACTTACCTGGGATGGGTCCCCCCATCCATTGGTGTCCTCCAGGGGTGGGCGAGGGTGGCAGGGGGTGTCCCTGGGGGCAGGGAAGGGCACCTGTGGACTCCTTCCGAGCCCACAGGTCCCTTAACACCTGCCCTGACCCAGGCATTAAAAAACGGCGCACATCAGGCTGTACGCCGTTTTTTAAGGCCCACCCCCTCCTGTGTGTCAAAATGACGCTGGGGTATAAATAAGGCGCACAGGCCTTAAAGTCATTTTTTGGACGGGAACGCCTACCTTGCACAGCATTAACGCAAGGCAGTTTCCCGCCTCCAAAAAATGACGCACACTGTGGAATTTCGATGTCCGCGGGGTCGGGCATCAGATTTTAAATATGGGGCAAGGTTTGCGCCGAATGTGCATCAACATTTTTGATGCACATTTGGCTCAAACAAAGTATAAATATGCCCCTAAATACTTTATACGTCTGAACAGCTGCATGTCAGGAGGACTAAATGCAGACGAGGAACTTTTTGTGCATATTGGTTAAAGAATTTGTCATTGTTTTCACTCAAAAATAACAAGAGGAATCTATGATGGGGTTTTTGTTATTGTTTGACAAATTGGTGCTTTGTCCCTTGGAATGTTACGTTTACATTTGGGATTTTGGTTTTTGGAGTTTTTGGTTTTGATTGGAATTTGTGGGGTAATTTGATAATGGCCACTAGGCCATGGTTCAAGACTATACAATAAGCCAACATTTATATTTTTTATTTTTTGTTTAAATATTAATTTTGACCAATCAACAATAAAGAGTTCATTCGGCCACCTGGCCACAATGTAGCTATTAATTAAAATTGAAATAGGAAGATGATGTGTAGATGTCTATGAATGTGTTGTGAAATATGTGTTAAGTTTATTTTGGATTAACGTGGTGAGAACTGTAACATGTGTCTTTCTTCCAAAAAAAGAAAAAAAATATATAGTTTGTCTATTGTGTTTTTTGTTTATACACCTTTATATGGGGAGTGGTATGCATTTTTAAATATAGGTATGAAGAAGATCATTATGATCGAAACACGTTGCCAATAAATTTCTTGATTTTCTCAAAATACCTTGTTGTGGAGTGCACTTTTTGACACCACAGACTAGCGGAGTCGCTGTTTTACAGTACAAACACACACACACACACCCACACACACACACATATTTATGCTCTGAAATAAACCAAGGTTACAGGGACGTTGTAATTAGGTTCTGAATTTACTCGTACAAAACCATAGAAATTCAACAGTTATAGTTAGAGTTCTTTTAATTAACTATAACTTGCATCCCAAGATAATTATTCCTTACGCCCTTGCCATCCACAGTATTCTTATCAATAACTTTATTGGAAATGTTGCAGTGATAATATCAGATCACCTTACAAGATTTCATCAATTATATAATATGTGGAGTAATTAGCTGTGCATGGAGAAAGCATGAGTTATAGTTACCTTAGGGTGCGAGTTATAGTAACTTAAAAAAACTCTACCGGGAACTGGATGTCGGTACAAAGGCCATGGGTGTTTATGGGAGGATAATCCCTTAAACAAAGACAGACTACTCTTGCTGAAACCATAGGTAACGAGAAACTGTCCCTCCTCACATGGAATGTCAATGGATTAGGGAGTAAATGCATGCAGGGCTTAATCCACAAAGCCTTCTTCAGATAAAAATCAGACATAATATTCTTGCAAGAAACCCACCTCATAGATGCACAACATAAAGCTATGGAAAGGGGGTAATACAAAATAGTGGGACACATGCAATTTACATCCGGTTCCAGAGGGGCCATGGTACTTATTAAAAAAGCCCTCCCATTTCACACTACCCGCACATGGATAGACCCACACGACTGTTACATAGAAATACTAGCGGCGTATGAAAACACACCTATGCTATAAGTTAATGTATACCTACCCCGGGGTCCACAGGGAGAGGCACTCTCAAAAAAAAGAGGTACTATACTTATGAATTTCCCACCCACATCAGTACTAATGGGAGGTGATTTATATATGGTGATGGATGCGGAAATGGATAGGGCCAGCAAATCGAAGAAAGGATGCCGAACCAGGGAAAAACTGGAGGGCTTCACACATGCAATGGGCCTGAGTGATGCCTGGAGATCTCTCCACCAACAGGAGAAGGGGTACTCATGTTATTCAGCTGTCCACGACACTCACTCCAGATTGGACTACTTCTTACTCACTGCAGACTTGCTGCCAAGAATTAAAGAGACAGAATATTTGGCTAGGGGTATTAGTGATCATGCCCCATTGCAGATTGTGCTGGCTCTGGGACCCCGACCACCAGGGAGTGGATGGCGGATGCAAACATGGTGACTACAAAATACAAAAGTAGTTGAGGACCTAGAACAAGCCACAGAGCACTATTTTACTGAAAATGAGGGGTCGGTACAAAGCCTGGTAGCCCTGTGGGAGGCCTATAAAGCTACTATCAGAGGGGAAATCATAGTGGGAAAAGTAGGGGAAAGACAGCAAAGAGAGAAAAGAATGGTAACACTAGAAAATGAACTTATAACTTTGTAACAGAGATATGCAACACAGCCGACACAAGACATTAAAAAAAGATGATACAAGAAATACAATATAGTGACCCGAGACGAAGTACGACAACAATACCTACTACAAATTAAATGGCTTTATGAGGCTGGGAATAAAGCAGGCAAACTGCTAGCATGGTTAGGCAAGAAGGAACAAAGTGATTCCCTTATTAGAGAAATTTGGACAGCACACGGGGAGCTAATATGGGATCCCAAAGAGGTAATGAAGAAAATGGCAGCCCAAATGGAGGATTTTTATACATTCCGCATAACCATCCCAGAAGCAGAAATAGATAGCTTTATTGCTGACTGCCCCATGACACACTTATCCCCGCAGCAAATTGCGGAATTAGAGGAGGATGTCAACAAGGAAGAAATGATGGCAGCGATAGGGCAACTACAGAGAGGGAAATTCCCGGGGCCTAATAGATTCCCCGCCGAGTTTTTTCAGAAGCTCAAAAAGGGGCTGATACCACATTTGCATGCAGCATTAAAACAAGCTTTTGAAACCGGAGAACGCCCACCTGATATTAGAACAGTGACGATTATCCTTCTACCCAAACCAAACAAGCCCAGAGACTGGGGTGATTCCTATCGCCTGATCTCATTGTTAAATGTCAATGCTAAAATACTGGCAAAGACATTGACAATCAGGCTGAGAAAAGTGATCCTGATCCATTCGGATCAAACAGGGTTTATACCTGGCCACAATACTGCCCTGAACCTCCGAAGGCTTCATAACAATCTGGCCTTGATAACAAATTCGGCCAAAGGCAGAGCAATTCTCTCCTTAGATGCCAATAAGGCATTTGATTCAGTAGAATGGAGATATATGTTTGGCATGTTAGCTAAAATGAGGTTTGGCCCAAAATTCCGGAGTTTGATTGAGTTACTATATAAAAGGCCCACTGTAAAAATGAGAGTAAATGGATACCCATCAGAAGAGTTCAGCCTCCATAGGGGGACGAGACAGGGATGTCCTCTGTCGCCGATGCTTTTTGCGTTGGCGATCGAAGGCTTGGCCAACTGGATAAGAATAGACCCACTGATCAGTGGATAGCCCACCAATAGTGGAGAGGAAGAGAGGATCTCGTTGTTTGCAGATGACATCTTATTGTATATGACTCAGACATCCTCTTCACTAGGCTGCATAGGAGACATTTGTGGGGCTTTTGGGGAGGTATCAGGATTCGGAATAAACAGGGATAAATCTCTACTATTGCCAGTAGATACATGGGAGATAGACCAAACAATAACACTGGCATTTAGAGTGGAACTAGAGAAGTTCAAATATCTAGGCATCTGAATATCCGGTAAACCCGACCTCCAATGCAACATCAATCTACACCCCCTATTGCAGAGATTCGAAATGGAGGTAAGACATTGGCAAACTCTCCCGATTTCATTGATGGGTAGGGCAACACTTTTCAAGATGGTGGCTCTACCTCGCTTCGTCTATATTTTACTCAACTCCCCATACCCAATCCCAGACACATTCTTTCACAAAACGGATTCTCTAGTATGCACATTACTATGGTCAGGAGTCAGGGAAGCAACCCAGAATCAAACTGCACACCCTACAAAGATCAAAATATGAGGGGAGCATAGCCCTACCAAATATCTGGAAGTACCACGAGGCAGCACAGGTAAGCATAATAAATCACTGGGCCTTTGTCCCATGGGATGACCCAGCGTTTTGAGGTGACAGGGAGCTGATGCACAACAGTTACCTGCACATAGCATCCCCATAGAGGATGAAACACAGGAAACTGCCCCGAGACTGCTAGAGGGGGAAGTACAAAGGAAACTAATATCACAGACCTATGGTACAATTATGACAAATACACAACCCTCACAATCTAATTTATTGGAGGGATGGAAGAGAGACTTTAAGGACCCAGAGGAGGAAGACTGGGCGGAGGAACTTATGTTTCCCAGCCAAAGTGGCCATTCCAGCATCCCTCCAATTAAATACAAACTAAAATACTACATAGAGTATATTATACGAGATCCCTGCTTTACAAGATAGGGAGGGCAAAAAATACTAAGTGTCTGCAGGGATGTAGGGACGAGGGCACTTACTACCATACATTGTGGACTTGCCACCTGGTCGCCAGATTCTGGAAAGACGTAGGGAAGACCCTGGAACACGCAACGGGGCCTAATATAGAAATGACACCGGAGACAATGATCCTGGGGGTATGGGGCCAAACCAACCACTCAAGATATCAAAAACCACTGATTAATCTAGGTGGACATAGCCAGAAGATGGGGATCGGGGATAGCAACAGGCCATCGCGAGTGGTGGGAGGGTATGGATAGATGCTGAATACTTAAAAGGGAAATATACAGAGATAGAGGCAATGAAAAAAATACGAGAAGATATGGGGGAACTGGGAGACGGGATAGGCCAAAATGGATCTTGAGGGACAACCATGGTCTCAAAATATTTGTGAAGGAAGGTGAGATGGAAGCCAGCACAACACAGCAAAGATAAACGGAGGCTCACGGAAAGCAGAGAGGGAAGGATGGCAATGCCATGTATTATCAAACTAGTACAGGACAGTGAAGGGGAAATCTTATGATGAGAAATGTACGGGGGGTGGTAAGTTTTCTAGTGAATATTATTATTACACAATTTATATAGCTAATATGTTGTTTGAGATGTAAGCAAAGTATTATCACAGCCTACAGTATCACAAAAGAAAACAACAATAAAATGTGATAACAAATAAAACAAAAAAACTCTAACTATAACTGCTGAATTTATATAGTTTTGTACAAGTTAATTCAGAAACTAACTATAACGTTGCTGTAACCCCAGTAAATTTATGTTTTTTAAAGTAGACCAATTTTAATTACGATACATTATTTCAAACCCTGCCGCGCGGCCGTGTGTCACAGGTGTTGGTCACAAGGCCTGACCTGCAGCCAGGTCTAGCAGCCATGCCCGTATAACCACCTAACCCCACGCCACACACGTCCTTTGGCTGTGGGCAGGGCAGGTTGGCCACAGAGCCTGTCTCTGTCAGTGGATCTGTGAGTGGGTGCGTGAGTGTTTGAGTGGGTCTGAAAGTGGGTGTGTGAGTTTGAGTGGGTGTGGAGGGGGTGAATCAGTGTCTGAGTGGGTTTGTGAGTGGACGCATGATTCTCTGAATGCATGTATGAATGAATGGATTAGTGTATGAATGAGTCTGATGTTTTTCTTTTAATTCTTTCCATATTCACGTATAATTCATGAAAATTTGTGAATTTTCACAAATATTGCACATGGTAATGCAAAATTATTTTAAACCCATAATTTGCACCTAAAACACAACTATATCACACCCCTGCAATCAGGTTACCTTCACCCTGATCCCTTATGCCTCTTTCAACTTGGATTACACCCCCGGGGACCATGTCCCGTGAAATAAAATGGTGGCCTGAACTTTGCAGTCAGGTTGTGGTCGGCCAATTGCAAACATATTTGTGACAAATTCACAAATTTCACAAGTTTATTTTCCCTTCAATATCTCAAAAACTACTAAACAGATTCACACCAAATAAGTGAAAGCGTAATCTGCGTACCGACAGCTAGCTTTCTGCCAAATTGTGTGTAATTCCGTTCAGTGGTTTGGCCTGTAGTCATGTCTAAAGACTCTATGGAAATTAACATGGGAAACGGAACCTTTTTTTGAGCCCCCTTTTTCCCAACCCCCGTTTAACGTATCACCCCGAAACTTTCAAAGCACAACAAGAAACACCACAACACTTTTTTCGGGAAAATTCCGTGAGGATTTGTCAAATGGTGCCAAAGATATAGGCAAGTGAAAAAACACTTTTCCTAAGGAAACTTGGTCCTAACGAAAACTGCCTAGTGGAGACTGCCAGTAGGTAATATATATATATATATCTATATATATATATATATATATATATATATATATATATAGATATATATATATATATATAGATATAGATATATTACCTATATATATAGGGTGGAACATTTTTTATATTTTCTCTGCTGATGATGGGATCTACCCGGAAACACGTGTCCAGAGATGACTTTACTACTAAAGGCCAGATAAAATGAAAATGCTTCAAGGACTCACTGTGAGTTGCTGGCTTTGTTTTCAAAACCCTTATTATAAACAGTTGGGAGCGCGCTTTCATTGAGGACATCTCGTTTTTGCTGTTTATAACCGGCTTGTCCAGCCGGGAAAGCGCCCACTGCACCTCGGAGCAGGTCGTTGTGACTAGATTCATGGTCATATTTGAACAACATGGTTGGGATATTTTTAGCAAAACCGACAATTTTACTGTGAACTTGCCTACTTAGGTTATGCACTTTGTTTTTAATTTTTTCGTGTTTGGCTCTAGCAACCCACTTGGGGAATACGACTTTGCAGGACTACTATAACCAGTGTGCACTTGCCATTACAGAGGCCCACAGGGGCAGGACTGGTATTTTAATGGATTCATCAGGTGCCTGCAATTAATCAAACTAGCTGAAGAGCCTCGCACTCAGTGCTTTTAAAGAGATTGTCTGAATTACATCCAGCACTGGCTGCACCCACGAGGGTGGAATACTTTTTATATTTTCTCTGCTGATGATGGGATCTACCCGGAAACACGTGTCCAGAGATGACTTTACTACTAAAGGCCAGAAAAAATGAAAATGCTTCAAGGACTCACCGTGAGTAGCTGGCTTTGTTTTCAAAACCCTTATTATAACCAGTTGGGAGCGCGCTTTCATTGAGGACATCTCGTTTTTGCTATATATATATATATATATATATATATATATATATATATTTTTTTTTTTTTTTTTCAATTTAAAAAACAAGGTCTACAGGGACGTTATAGTTAGGTTCTGAATTTACTCACACAGAACTATAGAAATTCAACAGTTATAGTTAGAGATATTAACTATAACTCATACACTAAAGCAACTATAACACACACCCCACCATGCACAGTTTTTGCATCGAAAATGTTACTGCTAATTTTACAGTAACATTATTAGTGGTGTCCTGAAAGATGTCATGAGTGGTGTAATATCTGGGGTAATTAGCAGTGCATGGCGAGGGCGCAAATTACAGTCATCTTAGGGTTATACTTGAAATAACAATAACTATAATAGTCACATTTCTGTGGTTCATGTTTTAATGAGAATATCAGACTTCTTTCTCATACGGCTAATAGAGATAGTGTGAATTTGCAGAAAACAGTCTCTCATTTTAGCTTCTGGAACACCTTCCAGGACCCCTATGGAAAAATCATGAGAAAACAGACTTCTCTCAGACATGATTAATAATATCCCAGAAGGGTAAAATCACCTTAGAACACACCACAATTCCTAAAATTGATGGTACCAACAACTGATTTATATTGTAACTAAAATGTATCACCCTTTATACATTCCCCTTTCAGTGGCCCTCAAAACCTGTCATCCACTGAAATGTATTTCAATGGATGGCTATCATGTATATTGGTCCCAAAATGCCTGCCAGCACTTCCTGGTTGAAGTGCTGTCAACCAATCAGATCTCACCGTGTGATCTGTGCTTAGGCTTTATCTGGATAAACAAATTTGAATTTCAGACTTGGATAGTCGCGTAGGCTCTCATTATCTTAATGAGACTACTGGATTTTGAGCAGCAAGATTGTCCACAATGTGGGGGACAGAGTCTTACCCACGGTGGATGACGCTTGTCACTCCAAATCCGGGTTTTGCTCCGGCGAACTAGCAGTGCCTCATCTCCCCCAAATGGCAGAGACAATTGGGCAGCCGAGCGCATGACATATCAGTACTTCTCAGGGAAGTCGTGGTCACTCAGGTCACAACCGGTTCTCTCATTCACAGTACAGTCTCATATATGAATGATACTAAAGGCAGCGTAAGTTTCAAATATTGGTTTAATAAAACAACTGCATTCTAGATAGCAAAGTATGAGCTGCAATAACCAAAACTACACAACACAATAATATTAAAATAGTAACGATGAGAGTGAAGCACACGAATAAGGCTATCATAGTGCCGCTAGATTATTCTCTCTCTAAGTTATATTTTGAGCACAGCATGTTAAGCTCTAAGCCTGCCTTTCAGGTTCCCCCGGGAGGACATCAACCCTCATACCTGAGCAAAGGCCTGTAATCTGCATCAGCATCTGCAGCGGGGCATTCAGCATACAGTTGTGGTTCCCTGGCTGGAATCTCCCTCTTGACGTGTACTAGGACTAGAAAGGGTTTTTATAACTAACACGCAGATGTTCTAAGAAAACGTCCCTACGTAAGGCTGTGTATTTTCTACGAATGGTGGAGACTAAACTTCTACCACGTTTACCGGCAATGTACCAGACTGTAGCCTTGAATGAAGCACAGGGCGATCAAGAATGCATTATTTGAGAACACGGCGCTGAACTAAGCTAAACAGTGTGATAGAAGAAATTAAAACAAGACCGTAAAAACTGGTTATTGTAAAATAACAATGCAAAGCTGAATAAAATATATCTAGGGCAAAGTGCACAGTGGCCTAGTATGTTAAACTAACGTGAATGGAGCTATAGATAAAATGGCTACACAACAGGATATTGGCTTCCCCTCTCATGGTCACCCGGTGACGAGCAAATATCACACATGGCAGGGAGAACGAGCTGAAAACCACTGTAAACATTGGTTTTCACCACGTTTTTGGAGGCTTTTAACTGTCGATGTCAATTAATGGGTGTGTAAACACCTCAGGACATCAGCAGCAGCCTCAGCAAACTTGGATCTTTGTCGGAGGAGGGGGTCTTGGGGTGGGGGTAAAAGTGCCTTTTAGGTGCTTCTCGGCATGAGGCCATGTCACCTCCAAAGCACCGCCTCTCTCCTCACACTGTGAGTTTTTTGGTAGACTAGGCAGATGTGGGATTTTCATTAGTTTCTCCTAAACTACTGACTGGATTTACATAAAATGATAAAAGCACAATCTGTGGAATAAAATCTAGCTTTCTGTTAAAATTTGGATTAATTCCGTCCAGCGGTTCAGGCTGTAGCCGTGTTCAAAACCCCTATGGGAATTAACATGGGAAACATACTTTTTTTTAACCCCCTATTACTTGGCCCCCGCTTGATACATCACCCCATGCGCAACAAGGATTACAGGAACACTTTTTTAACAAACATTTTGTGAAGATTCGGCAAACGACGCCAAAGATATAGGCAAGACAAAAAATAATGCTCTTTCTATGGAAACATGTTCCTACCTATAATTGCCTATTGGCAACCCCCGTAGGTAATCGCTATATATATATATATATATATATATATAACCTAGTGGCGGTCACCACTAGGTAGTTAAAGTTAGGACCAAGTCTCTATAGAAAGAGCATTTTTTGTTTTGCTAATAACTTTGGCATCTCTTGAAGATTATTCACAACATTTTTCAAGAAAATAAAGCGCTCACTTGAACTGCTGTCTGGAAAGTTTCAGGTGATCCATTCATGGAGGGCCAAGAAAAAGGCTTTTCCCCCATTCATTTTTCAATAGGAAAAATGGAAAAGTGATAGCGCCGCAACTACTGGTCGGAATTACACTAAATTTGGCAGAAAGTAGGTCCTGGTCGAGAAAGCAAGCTTTTTTGTTTTGGTGTGAATCCGTTCAGCAGTTTTTGAGAAATGTAAGGAAATCCAAATTTGGATATCTAGGGACATGAAGGATTCGCAACCCATCCTGATCACGTGCTGAGAACTGATTGGCTGACAACACTTCAACAACTAAGTCCTTAGAGTGTTGTCAGCCATCTTTGGACAAATAATAAAAAATACAAAAAGGGTCAGGTTACGAACACCCTGACCCCTTAGCACTGGTGCTGGGGTCCCAAAGGGACCCCCCCTGGCTAAAAAGCATTTTTAAAAAGAAAATTTACCACAAACTCATGACGGGGTCACAAATGCCTGGTAAAAATTAAGAAAAAAAACAAGTGTGGGCTTCCGCTCTTGTCTTTAAATAAGCCCCCGGGTGGGACAGGTCCAGAGGGTTTTTTTGTTTTTTTTTAATAGGGGGGGCTTTGGTCCCCCTCCACGGACTACCACTTCCTAGGGCAAAAATGCTTTATTAATGTGGGAGAGGCCCACTGGCCTCAACCACATCCCCGGGGCAATGAATGTAAAAGGAGTGGGGGGGACGGCGCCCTCCCATGCAGCCATGAGGATCACCACCTCCCCAGGGTTAAACTATAACTCATTACAGGGGGCCCTTTTCGACACCGTTAGCCTCAGGAATCACCACTTGGACTTCTTCTACATTGGAGTGGGGGCCACACAACCCCCCTTGTGGAGCCACTGGTGCCACCCCCCTGGGCCAGCCTCTGCTATGTCCGGGGGTGGCCACCCTTGGGACATAGCTGTTTGCTTTGGCTGGGCTGAAGCTTTGAAGCTGCAGCCAAGCCACAGCAAACACTTTGGTTTTTGACAGCTGGACCTGTCCAGCAGATCCTGCTGCCAAAAAACAAAGTTTTCATCTCTGTCCCCTGCATGTAAGTATGTGTGCTGGGGACAGAGATGATAGGTTTACTTCAGCAACCACTAGCTGCTGCTTAAAGCCAAGCCCTGGCATGCACAGCCGGTTGGTTAGAGCCGCTTGGCTGCAGGGCCTGCAGCCAACCCCTGCTGCACACGGCCGAAGGCCGTATGTGGCACAGGGTTGGTTAGCCACAATGGTTGGCCAAAGGGCTGGCAACAGGCTAGGCCCCATAGCTAACCCCTGCCCTGCACAGCCACACAGGGTTGGGTGGTCATAAGAGCTTGGCCACAGGACAGCGGTGATTGGATTAACGAATAGTAATGAAAATTACTTTCTGTTAAAAAAACAAAGAAATTCACAGAGAAAACCAAAGGTTAAAGGGACGTTATGGTTAGGAAATAGAATTTTAAAAACAGAGAAATTCACTTTAAAAAAACAAGGTTTACAGTGATGTTATAGTTAGGCTCACATTTTAAATGTATAAAACCATAAAAAATTCATCTGTTATAGGTAATTAGTGTGTCAATTACCCACAAATTACGGCACTCATGACATCTTTTATGACATCATTGATAATATAAAAGTAATTTTTGCAGTAACATTTGTGGCAAAAAAACTGTGCATGGTGAGAGCACGAGTTAGATTTACCTTAGGGCACAAGTTATAGTTATTTGAGATAACTCTATAACGGGTGAATTTCTATGGTTTTGTATGTTTAAAATGTGAGAATAGTTTTTCCTAGTAACCTTCGTTTTTTTTAAGTGACTATATATATAGTTGGATAGCTAACAGTCCATTGGGTATGAGGACACAGATGAGATCCTTATTTATGTTTGATTAGTGTTAGGCTTTGCAGAACTTTACATGATTCCATCCAGACAGTTGGTCTTATTGTACTGGTAGTTCATCAAAACGTATAGCAACTTTTGAGGAAAATATATTAGTTTCAAGTTTACAGAAGGAACATAGGGGTATGCTAAATTGGGGCAATTTGCTTTCACATGATTATACAAATTTACGGCAAAATTACTCAAAATTAAATTAAATGCAAATCCACCATGTTGCACTATATTTTAGTGAGGAATACATTCTCTTGACAATTTTTGGTGCGAGAATGCACGTAAACAAGAGCACAGCAAACAGCAACTATTTTAATAGCGCCATTCACAATACATTTCTACATCCGAAAAGCGTAAAATTACACGAAATGGATTAATTAGAAGAATTTCTCGTAACAGTCATAACATGAAATTTTCGAAATAATATCAATTATGCCAAGGAATAATTGAAATTTCACCCAGGTCTAAAGGAATGTTACACTTTTCCATCTAGTTTCTTTTGGTTTGATTGCGATCTAAAAATAACACTTATTTCGCACTAAGGGGCCTATTTATACTCTGTTTGCGCCGAATGAGCGTCAAACATTTTGACGCACATTCAGCGCAAACCGTGCACCATATTTAAACTTTGACGCCCGAGCCCGCGGACGTCAAAATTCCTCTGTGTGAGTCATTTTTTGGATGCGGGAAACTGCCTTGCGTTAATGACATGCAAGGTAGGCGTTCCCGCCCAAAAAATGACTTTAAGGCCTGTGCACCTTATTTATACTCCTGCGTCATTTTGATGCACAGGAGAGGGCGGGCCTTAAAAAAACGTCGCACAGACTGATGTGCGCCGTTTGTTAACACCTGGGTCAGGGCAGGCGTTAAGGGACCTGGGGGCTCACTTCCATGGTCTCTGCCCATGGAAGGAGTCCATAGGTGCCCTTCTCTGCCCCCAGGGACACCCCCTGCCACCCTCACCCACCCCTGGAGGTTGGCCTAATTTGGGCCCCTCTACATGCCACTATGCCCAATGACCATGCCCAGGGGACATAAGTCCCCTGGGCATGGCCATTGGGCAAGGGGGCATGACTCCTGTCTTTGCTAAGACAGGAGTCATTTCAGAGGGGGCTGCGCGTCAAAAAATGGCGCAAGTCCGGTTTGAGGCATGATTTGTGCCTCAAACCTGACTTGCACCATTTTTTGACGCACAACCCCCATTTTCCCCTAAGCCGGCGCTGCCTTGTTTGAGTCTTTTTTTTTTACTCAGACCAGCCGGCAGCGGCGGATAACGTCATTCCTTAAATAAGGCACCCGCAAGGCGCATAGGAATGGCGTTAGCCGGCTGTAAACTTTTTGACGCAAACCAGCGCCGGCGCTGGTTTGCGTCAAAAAGTATAAATATGGGCCTAAGTAACAAGTGAATGCATAATCAATGCCAGTGAATTTCTATTATCAATTGTTTTTTTTCCCCAAACCTGCTTTTTTCCCCTCGAGAGCATGTGGTGAGAATTACCTTTCAATTGTTGTACTGAATGGGACTGAATTTAGGGGCAACCACACCTTTGATCCAACTTCTATGACTGCTACTTTCGAACAGGACAATGTAATGGAATGCACCTTACCAAAAAAATAATATTCCGATTTGTTTTTGCAACTTGTTAAGTTTGGGACGGCATGACAAGCTTAATATCCATACAGTATTTTCACTGCATTTTTCATTTCTTTAATTGTTGCCTGACGACATATGTATTCTCACCGCTTTGATAAGATATGGCTGGTTGAATTCACTGCTTTTGTAGCTTCCAAACAAACGGTGCAGAACAGAAATATAAATAGTGATGAATTGCAATGCAGATGAGTTGTTGTCTGTTTTTCATAGAAGGGTATTTTCCTTTCCATCTGGTTTTTGGTTTATGTAACATTCGGGTTGCTTGCTTACTATCAAGGATAAAATAGGTAGTACACATGTTTTCAATAAAGGAACGTTTTATAAAATACCTTTTTTTTAACTTAAGACATTTTAGAAAATAAAATTAGGTAGGATGCAATTGTGTGTAAAAACATATTGAAGATGAAGCCTTAATTGAACAATCCTGGGATTATTTTACAGTAGTACAACCATAATGTGTTTTAGGGTGTATCAACTTGTCATATGATGTAAATGTATTTAGATGGCATTTGATTTCACCCTAATTATTGCAATGTTATGTGTATTTCTAAGGCGCACTATCACCTGTGAGGGTATTCTGGCATTGAGCATGTGTGTGTGTCTAGCCCTGCGTACCATAGGGTTGTTAATTGAAAAGGAAGGTCTTTAGATTCTTGCCAAATTCAAGAAGAAAGAAGGAGGTTCTGATGTTGAGTTGGAGGCTATTCCACTCTTTGGGAGCAATGTAAGAGAATGCCTGTCCTGATCTGGTTCTGTGTATGCATCGATGTTTGGGAGAAGGAGACTCGTAGGGATGAGATGTCTAAGTGGTTGGTGGAGAAGATGCTACTCTTCAGGTAGGTGAGGCCTAAGTTGTGTAGTTCCTTCAATGTGTGTGTGAGGAGTTTGAAATTAGCACCATTGTGTATTGTGAGCCAGTGGAACTCCCTGAGGAGTGGTTTGATGTGAGTTCTGTGTTGAAAGTTAAGGGTGAGTCTAGCTTCCAGATTCTGGATGGTTTGTAGTCTTCTTTTGAATTGCTTTGTGATCCCGGTTCCCGTAGTCCAACTTGCCAGTGACTAATGTGTTAGTGTCAATTTTTCTAGTGGTGCTTGGGAGATATTTCAAAATCTTCTGCAGCATTATTTTGGTGTAGAAAAAGGATGCAGGGAACACATTGACTTGTGAGGTCATGTCCAATTTGCTGTTGATTATTCTGAGGATTCTGGTATGGGTGCTGAGTGTGGGTCACAGGCCTCAGTTGGAGTCCCATGGTGAGGTGTTCCTGCTGAAGATCACTACTTCTGTTTTGTCGATGTTAAGCTTCAGACAGTTGACATTCATTGAGCTAGCAACTTTGGTCAGGTGAACTTGTTTCTTGTGTTGGGGTTCTTGTCCAAGAGGGGCAGTACGAGTTGCATATCACTGGTATAGGATAGGATGTTCATGTTGTGTGCACAGATGGCATTGGCCACAGGGGTCATGTATGTGGTAAAGATGGTGGAGGTGAGAGAAGAACCTGGAAGCACTACACAGATGAGTTTGCAGGCTTTTGATGAGTAAGGTGCCAGGTTGACAGCTTGTGTTCTATCCATCAAGAAGGAGCAACTCCAGTGGAGGGCAGGGGCTTGGACAATCTCATGCAGTCACCTTATGAGGTTGGGATGGGAGACAGTGTTGAATGCTGCAGAGAGGTCCAGGAGAACAAGGTCAGTCATGGATCATATTGATGTCATAAGTGGTGGTGATGAGTGCTGTTTCTGTAATATGGGTGGGCCTGAAACAGGACTGTATGGCATCAAGGAGCTTGTGGTTGCTGAGGTTCTCAGAGTGGCATTAGTTAGCTAGTTTCTCTACAACATTTGATATGTATGGTAGGAGGGATATGGGTATGTAGTTAGAAAGGATGACTGGGTGAGTGGATGGTTTCTTAAACAGGGGCATGATGGTGGCATGTTTTCAGATGTCGGGGAATGTTGTTGAGTTTATGTAGGCATTGAGGATGGGTGTTAATGCTTTACTGATTGGTAGGAGCCCATTGGTGAAGGCTTAGTGGGTGCAAGGGTTAGATTGGGCCCAGAGTGGATGGTCTTCATATTAGCAATGATTTCAGCCGTGGAGATGTGGACCACGAGTTCAGGGTTCATTCTTCAGACGTGATGGGAAGCTGAGTTGTGGTGGTGACGGGTCCGAATAAGGGTCAAAGTTGCCTTTTGTAGAGGTGATTTTGTTACAGAAGAATTCCGATAACTTGTTGCAAAGTCATTGTGAGGGAGTAATATTGTTGGAGACGGCAGGAGTCACGGAGAAATCTTTGATGATGATGAAGATTTCCTTGCTACTGTTAGTGCTGGTGTTTAGGCGATCTTGAAGAGCTGTGCGCTTGGTGGTCTGTATCTGCTGGTGATAGCATCTTAGGACTGATTTAAAGATGTCTTCATCTGTGGTGTCTTGACTTGTTCTGGATTTGAGCTCCAGTTGCTCGCAATGATGTTTATCAGCATCAGTGCCCTCGGTATACTAGATGGCCTATTGTCTGGTTTTTGCCATTAGGTTGTGCTTGAGGGACCCAAGGTGTCAGTGCATGTAGTAATCCAGCTGCTGATATTCCTAATGGCTTTTGGCAAGTGACTGGTGTGCTCTGGCCAGTGCGCAGAAAGGGCAGACACCCGCTCCTCTTCTTTAATGCTTTTCTAGCTGTGACAGGCAGCTCCAGTGGTGGTAGGTCTGTGGTGGGTATGCTGAAACTGACTAGAATGTAGTCTGCTGAGGCCATAGTTGCTGGCCTGTTTACTGTCATGTTGGTGATTGTGGGGAAAATCTGTGTGGGTTGGCTCTATACCTTGCTTGCTGAGGCCAAGGTTTCAGAGGTTTTCTAGAAGGACAATAGAGTTTGGGTTGGTGTAGTCTTGTAGGTGAAAGTTAAGATTTTCAAGGATAATGAAGGTGCAAGCATTGATGATGAGGGGTGAGATGAAGTCTGTGATGCTGCTGGCAGAATTGGTGTGGGGTCTCGGTTGTCTCTGTACAAGGGTTCTACGTAAAGAGAAGTTGGCTGTCATGCATATCTTGAATGTGAGGTTGTCCATTCAGTTGGATGCATTATGTGTATACGTGATGCAGCTGATGGCTTCTGTGATTATGATGGTGACTCCACCTCCAGACTTCAGCTTACTGTCTTGCCTATGGATCTTATAAACATCAGGGATGGCTGTAATAATGTCTGGTGCAGAGGTTGGGTTCTGTGAAGAAGAGCAGGCCCGTAGCGTGTTCATATTTCAGTGGTGTGTTTAGTGAGCGAGCTGGTGTTGAAGAGCATTCATGCAAGTGTGGCATGTTATGTGGGTGGTGTTTGGTCTCTGTCATTGTAAGCAAGTGGCTAGTTTGTATGCATGTGAACGAGTGGGGTGCTGCATGTTGTTGGTGCAGGAGTGATGAGTGTAGGGTGTTGGAGAGTGCATGCAAATGTAAAAGAGGCACATGTGAATGCTACTTCCATGTTCTGTGGTGTGGTATCAGTGCAGTGAGTGGCAGCTGGGGTTGAAAGCATGAAGGGGTGCGGTAGGGTAGCGATCGATATGGGGAGAACCAGAGTGCCAGGCACTGGGTTCACTCCTCGCACAGATAGGCTTACCTTTGGTATGCCTTATGCTCACCAGAGATCTGTCCGCTGCGTGCATGCACTGAGCATCTGCTCTGCAATCGCCATTATGAAATAGCTATTAAGAATGGTTGAAAGGTGAGATTAGATGAGAGAGGTATTAAAAATGGTTGCAAGTGAGGATATTCGCACACTGTATGGAGTGGACTAAGTGTTATTATTTTGCATGATTGAAAAGCTGAGGCCTGTATCCTAAGAAAGTTACTAAACAATCGAGTTTTCAATAGTCTCCTGAAGTTGTAGTGATTAGATTGTTTTTTCAGACTTACTGAGAGATGATTCCAGGCCATCGTGTTTCGAATGCAGTAAAAATGTGTGCCAGCCAAGACCAACAGTACCGGGGGATTTTAAGCAGATACCTCATATGGACACTTATCTTCCAAAACTTTCACTTAAGAAAGATGGGCCTCCATATCGCACTATGAACTGTGTGCAAAACCAGAAAATTAAAGGAGACTCTTTTCGTCCCTGTAGCCAATGCAAACCCATCAGATGCTGAGAAACAGGAACTGTCTTCATGAAGAATTAGACTGGCTGCAATGTTCCGTGCGGTCTGAAGTCTCCTTATCCATTTTCTGTTTTTTCACAGGTTATTTTGTCCATATATAACTGAAATTCGCAAAACCCTTTACATTGATTAATACTGATCTGTGGGGCATAAAACCAGGCGTATCACAAATTGAATAGTATACCTCTACTTGTTTGTTGATCAGATTCTTGATCGAGTATTTCCAGTTAAATGTTTGTGTGACTGAGGAGAGATCAAAGGAATATAGATAGTCTAGCCATTCTCCCGAGGAATAGAAGTTTGGGAGGGATGCAACTTCCAAAAATTGAGTTATTACCTGGATTCACAACTACATACAATACATAATGGCCGAAGGTTATAGAAGTCGATCCTGTTTGGTATAGTCAAGTACGGCATGAAAGATGAGAACAAGCCACACAACATTACATTATCTCAAAGGCAATAGAGATAATTTTGAAGTACGAATTAAAAATCCTTATGCTATAGAAGTCCCATTATGGGAGATAATAGAATTTCACAAGGCGTTTATGGAAATGGACTTTTATGCAATGGAGAGTAGTGGGACAAAACTCTTGGGGGTTTATTCCTTAATTGTGAGATGCTCATTTTTAGAGAAGCACAGGATACTTTTAGAGTTCCAAATGTACAATGTTTGCGTCTTGCTAAATTAGAAAAGGCTGATAGAAGCTCATTCAACAGAACCTGCAATCAATGGAAAATGTCAAATTCTCCAGATACGACTATCACCAAGAAATTGATAACACGGGTATATAGAGCTATAAGGGCAGACACATCATATGCAACCACCTTGATTGAAGCGAACTGGGAAAGGAGTCGTGAGGACGACTTTTTGAAAAGAGACCAGAATGATATTCCAAAATGGTGATTCGTATAGGAAACATCTAGCAATGCACGAATCAAACTAACACAGTTCAATATTTTACACAGTACATGCATAAAGGTTATAGTACTTAAACAAATATATATATTACTAAGCAGAACCAATGTCCTAGGTGTAAAGAGCAAAGGACGACTTCTGACACATAGTGGGGGGCTGTGTAAACATTACTTCATAATGTAGATAGGTGTGCAATAAAAAGGGGGGAATTCGTAGGGGAAACGATTCAATACATTTTCGAAGTGTGCTTATTTGGCTGAAACGTGCTTAAAAACAAACAAAAAACGGAAACGAAAGCACTATTATTAGCCGCGTGTTGGCAAGATACAAAAAAGCAATCACATAGATGAGTAGAGAGGCAACCATGGTCACAAAGTGGTAATAGGACTTCAAGGAGTGATGAACAGCAGAAGAAATGACAGGCAGGTACGGAGGGATGATAAACTGTATGTAGGAAGTCATTGAACGATATTCATGAGAAATGTACTGTTGCCACAAAGTGACAATTTTAGACAACAAACTGCAATATGTGAATGGACGGACTTTCATTATATTATCGCACATAAGTGACATAACAGTTAACATAAGCAGAAATTATCCACACCTTTAAGAACTTAAGTGATAAGTGTATTCATTGGGTACACAAAGGAATGGAGGAATAGGTATATCACCGTTAAAGCTACAAGAAAAACTTCCATGGCGCATAATACACTAGCATTCACTATTATGTGTGACATCTTCATCACTTTTGAGGTAAGATATGTGTGTCTATTTTGAAACTTATAAGGTATATATGAAAACAAAATCTGTACTGAGATGTCCTGATTTCACTCAACTCTTGCGTCGGATTGGGCGTAGTGTTGTAGCAGTCCAGACATGATATATACCACACCATTTCGTGTGTGCGTTGTAAACTATAAACAAGGGAATATCATTCCTCCACTATAGAGAACGTGTCATACAATTAAAAGGTAAATTAACTGTTTACATTATTGCCTTTGGTGCTTTTGTGCTATCCTGCTTTCCTATATTCTGAAACATGAACCATTGACCTGGCTCTCCCAGGCTAAACACAGAAGTGTGTGCAATTTATGTTGTTTCCTGGCCTTACAACCTTTCTCTTCACAAAGACTCTTCACAAAGGTGGTTCACTACAGAAAAATGTGGACTTCCTACCATAGTGCCCACCCTCTGTGGTGCCCGATTAGCACATGCTTTCAAGGGAGCTGTTTTGCGGACTGGTGTCCCCAGATCCAGTGGAATATCCTGCTGTTGTTCTGGGTCAGATTAAGAGTGTAGCGGCTGAGTTTCTGAAATGGTGGAATCTCGAGGAATGCCTAGAAACCATGTTACTAGGAAACCTGGATGTGCTGCAAAAATAAGGCGTAAGTAATTCGGCTTGGTCCTACTTAGGAGGTGTTTGTCTTCTATTGAGCGTGATGGAGAAGAACATTTCAAAAGAGTCAGGGTGCAAAAGGCAGGCAATACCAAAGGAAGACAGAGAAGCACAAAAGCGAGAATAGATTACCAGATTATGAGACTTTATTCCCAATTGGCACTATTTTAGTAAAGTGCACTTCCTATGCCCAGGGCCAGTAAATTAAATGCTACGAGTGGGCCTGCAACACTGATTGTGACTTAAGTAGCCCTATAAACATCTCAGGCTTACCGTTGTAGAGAATGTATGTGCAGTTTTAAACTGCCATGTCAACATGGCAAATAAACCCTTTGGCAGGCCACACCTTCTTTTTTAATACATATAAGTTGCCCCTAGGCCCTAGGCAACCCCAAGTGTAGGGTGCAGTGTACTTAAAAAGTTGGACATGTACATTTAGGTTTTATATGTCCTGGTAGTGAAAAACTCTTAAATGTGTTTTTCAATACTGCAAGGCCTATCCCTCCCATAGGTTAACAGCGGAAATACCTTTTCTATCTTATAAGTGTAATTCACAATCTGGAAGAGATACGATTTTCTAGTTTTATGTCTCTGGAATTACAGTTTAAAATCACAAGTTATGGTGAAGTTGGATTTTAAATTGAAATCCTGAAAATGCCTCTTTTAGAAAGTTGTAATTTCCTTGTCTTAGCCATTTGGTGCCCGCTGCCTGTCTCTGACCACATTTTGAGGGGTGGATGACAGCTAGGTTTTGTGTATTCCCGTTAGATAGCCATACAAAAAGGAAGATGGGACCTGAGGGGCTATCTGTGTCCCGATGGGCCATTCTGGGCTGGATGGGAAGGAGGAGCTGGACATAGTCTCACTTACACCTAAATAGGCTGTGCCTTGTTCACACACAAAGGGTTGCATTCTCCCCTGTAGTGAGTCTGGCACCAGGGCAGGAAAGGCAGGGACTCTGTGCACTTCAAAGGCATCTCTTTGAGGTCTCCTAAACTTCAAACGCCAAATTTTGTATTGTACTGGACACCACCAACTCAGTACACTTTTGGACCTGTGGATACTCTGTTGGGAAGAATGACTGCTGTGCTGCTACATGGAGTGCCACTTTGTTAAACAGCTACTCTGCTGGACTCCTGCTTTGCTGTGCTGACCTGCTGCCTGCTGAACTCTGGCCTGGGAGTAAGACGGGCTGGACTTCCATCTCTACAGCCCAGAACCCAGATTGACTCCAAGTGTCAACTGACTGTTCTCCTGATTGAAGTCTCAGGGACATGAAGGACGTCCAAGCAACCTACATGTACACTTGGATTCTGCCATCTGTGAGTCTTTCCTGCCAAGTGGTGCCACCCAGTCCTGCATCCTTGAAAGTGGGCATAAGGAGTTTGCTGCAGCTGAAATAATGCATCACAGCTGCTGCATGAATCAGAACTGGTGCATTGCCAATGCTGTGTGCAACGATGTGCCACTTTTCCATAACTATGCCCCCTAGTGTTCCTAAGTGCTATTTTACACTTTCTTTTTTTTTAAACCATATCTCGAGTTCTACATATTTAATTTTTGTTGTTTTGGTCTTGTTTTATTCATTAAATGAAACTGTATGTTTGTAACTAGGTGTGATATCTTTTTGTGTGGTGTCTTTTACTGTTTTACTGTTTTAAGTACTGGACAAATACTTTGCACATTGCCTCTTAAGTTAAGCCTGAATATTCTGTGCCAAGCTACAGGGGGTAAGCACAGGTTAATTTAAGGTGTGTTTGTGACTTATCTTGACTAGGATTGTGGATCCTGCTTGGACAGGGTGAATACCTCTGCCAACCAGAAACCTAATTTCTAAAAACAAGAAAAACAAGAGAAAATCCTCCAACAGAGACTCCAGGATGGCTATCAGGGAGAAGTAGTAGAGGTAAGCAAGGTAAATCACAATCCACATTCTGTGCATGACCGAGTGATGACCGAGAGAGAGGTGCAGATTCCCTGGACACCATGGCCTTTCTGTGGGATCGTGGCTGATGGTAAGTGTGGGGAGGCTGGTGGGGGAACAAATTGCACCAGAGAATGATACCTTATGAAAGACACTAGGAAAAGGGAACAACTTGTATAGGTAATGAGGAGGAAAAAGGGTTCAATAGAGGAGGGCATTTTCCTATTTTAACTTCCACTAATGCATTTATACCACTATACAACACATGAAGAACATACATTTCTCACCAAAAGCCAAAAATATTTGCTTTAGAAACTTCCTTTAAGTAGAAGGGTGTGGTTTAGTTCTTTAGAAGAAGCCATAGCCAATGAAAACCTGACCCTAACACATCCTTCAAATTGTTTTCCCAATGGAACCTAAGAGGGGAAGATGACCGATCAGTTCTCTTACCATATTTGGATTATTACTTTTCTCAAAATGAGTCCTAAAACATGAATCACCAGGTAGAGAATGAAAAATTTCGGACAAACCATTTTTCTTGTTATTTAGGAGATAAGAATGTGCCATCTATGAGCATAGTTTTGAGCTTACATTTACTCCGTCAACAAGTGATGAATGCTCCAATTGTGGCGTTTTTTTAAGAAATCATTGACTTCAGGTGTTTCAGCTTCACTGCATCACCTGAAATGAACAATAAATACTACTCCCGGAATGCATGTATAGTGATATGGTGTTCGAATATAATGTTTGCATCTGGATAGACAGAAAAAGATCAAACATCTGATGGATTTCTCAGCAAGATTTAAGGCCTAACTCAGTCTGGTTCAGACAAGAGCAGTACTAAATCTTATCCTCTGGTGCTTTTCCTTAAATGATTCTCTGTACTATCTACTGTAGTGTTCATATCTGGCTTCTTTACAACACATTATTTGTCAACCCCTGCATTTCATATAATACATCAAAGAAATCTACACTGAAATTAGGAAGGGTCTTCTTTCAATAAGAAAAATATTAAAGGAAAGGCAGAGACAAGACCCTCTATTACTGTTTAATGGATTTTAGGGTTCCTCTAATCTAAAATAAACCGTTTCACCTCAATGGGACCCACTTAATTTTTTTTGTCAAAAGTTATAGCAGTATATTTTAACTAACACCGGAACTGTATCTGTCACAAGGTGGTCTGAAAATGCTTTTGTAGTACACCCTGCCTTGTATCTTGCTACTTCTTATTTGGAAGACATTACGACAAATATAAACAGATAGAGGATAACGCAATGTATGTAAGCTAACATAGCAAAACGCCATCATAATGCGGTGCTCCCATCTCATTTATTCCCAGTTTAGGGGGACAGATTTCACTATTTTCAAAGATGCACTAAGATCACTAATACATTTGTTAGTATCATCGAAAGCCAGTACAGTAGTGGACACCAGTAATTTGAAAAATTCTTAGTGGTCCCAGGAAGTGAAGTATGTTCTAAAAATTAAACCCTTTAAGTTACAGATTAGTCAATAAGCAGATTGTACTTCGTGTGCCCTCCTTTACTCTTCCAACTTTCGAGGAAGCCACAAACTCCCACCCAGCCATCAAAGATGACAACCCTGTTGGGCTACAAGTGCCCATTACCTAGTCCTCAAGGCATCAAAGTGATTGAGTCTATGGACAAGCAGGGACCGAATTACACAAAGTTCCCTGGGGAAAATATGCCACATTTGTAACAGCCTCAGACCAGTCTATAAACATTCTGCAAAATCAGATGTACCCAGGAGTACCTATTTACCCGTACTGTAAGTACTGAAGATAAAATAGAATCAGGGCATATCTAGAGGTTTTACATAGGTTTTACATAAGTTAATGTGCATCTCTAATGTGTGAAGCAGTATTAAGAGTCTGGTATGATAACTTCTCCATAAGTTTCTGGACATTTTCAAAGATATTCTTTGTGACACTGAAGGTGTCCTGAAACTAACCAAATGAGAAGATCAAGCAATAGAACAATCGTTAAGAGAAAACGTGTGCAGAATAGAGTTTCACCTTTTCTATTTCATCCCCCTCCCCCACCATGCTGCTCTTGCGGACAAGGGAGTAGACAGAAAATTTAAATGACATCCCCTTTGAACCAAAACTCTTATGAAATCAAGCAAGGGAAGCAAGTCATTGCAACCCTCCCCACAAGAGCTTACTTGTCTTTTCTATTCAAGGATCTATCCATTCATCTTTACATACTTCCATTCACCCGCTGATAATCACCATTTCACCTTTACATTCGGTCATCCAACAGTCAGCCTCTCATTATGAGTCTGGCGGTCCTGCAATTGCCAGACTTGCGGTGGAAGTTGGACCACCAAAAGAGCAGAAGTCTGGCCTCTACATGATGACCCTGGTGGAGCTGCCACGGTCCGACCACCGGCACTGACAGGTTGCTGCCAGTCAACAGCCTGGCGGTGCCTGCAGTCTTAATCTGCCAGGGCAGTGATGCAAGCAGCGCTGCCCTGGGGATTACGAGTCCCCTCTCTGCCAGCTTTTGCATGGCAGTCCCACCGCCATGCAAAGGCTGGTGGAGACAGGGTGCTGGGGGCCCAATGGGGGCCCCTGCACTGCTCATGCACCTAGCATAGGCAGTGCCGGGGCCCCCAGGAACAGCCCAGTATCACTTTTCACTGCCTGAATTTGGGAAGTGAAAAGCGCAAAGGGTGCTGTTGCACCCAACGCACCGCAACATTTCTGCGACCGCCTCGATTACAAGTCGGCGTCAATGTAGTGGTGAGTTTTCCACTGGGCCAGCGGGTTGAAGTGCTGTTTCCACCCATTGGCCCAGCAGAAAACTCATAATAGGGCCGGCAGGTGGAAAATCGGAGTGGCAGTTTTTCAACTCAATGAGTTTGGCGGGCGGCTTCTACTCTTAATAAGGGCCTTAGTCTCCAAACATTCGATCCCTCTGTCTGCCCATCCATATCTAAACTTATACATCTATCTTCAAACCTATACATCAAAAATATCCATCCTTTCACTCAGTCATCCATCCTTTCACTTATCCATATCCCTTTATACATCCATTTATACTTTTATTCTTCCAGTCATCCTTTCACTCATCCATCCACCCTTTTGCTCATCTATCCATCATTTTACTCCATACAATCATCCATCCTTTCACTGCATACATCCATTCATCCTTTCTTTCACTCATCCATCCACCCTTTGACCCATCCATCCACTCATCCATCTTTCTTTTCACTTAACCTTTTGCTCATCCATCCATCCATCCTTTCATTCACTTATCCATCCACCCTTTCCCTCATTCATCTAGCTGTCCATCCATCTACAGTTTCACTCATCTATCGGTCCACCTTATCACCCGGCTATTTATCTGCACTCCCTTTCACTCATCCATCTATTATTTCACTCATCCATCCTTACATCCATCCATTCTCTCACCCATCCATCTACTCATCCATCCACCCATCCACCTTTTTACTCAGTCCATCCATCCATTGATCCATCTAGCCACTCATCAATCCTTCCATGTATCCCTTCACTCATTGATCAATCCTTTCACTTACTCATCAGTCCATTCTTTCTCTCATCATCTATCCAGCCATCCACCCTTTCAAACATCTATCCATCCATTCACCCTTTAACTCATCCATCTATCCATGCATCATCCTTTTCATTCATTCATCCTTTCACTCATTCATTCATGCATCTATCCATCCACCTCCTCAGTCACGCATCCATCTGTCCATCCAACCATCAATCCATCCATCCACCCTTTTACTCATCCATCTATCCTTTCACTTACTCATTCAACCATCGATCCATTTACTCCTTCACTTATCCATCTCTTCACCTTTTCAACCAGCCATCCATCTATCCTCCCTTTACCTCATTCATTCATTGTTCAATTCATCCATCCTTATGTTCATTCTTTCACTCACTCATCCATTCATTCTTTCACTCATCCATCTATCCACCCTTTCAACCCAGCCATTCATCGAGCCATTCATTTTATCCATCCACTTTTTCATTCATAATCCATCCTTTTGCTCATTCATCCATCCATTCTTACTCTCATCTTCCATCTACCCTTTCACACATCCTTTACCAAGTCATCCTTCCTTTCTCCCTTTCACACATCCATATTTACATCCACCTTTACATTTATCCATGCATCTATCCATCCAACCCTTCACTCACCCACACATCCTACAGTTCATTCACTCACCCATCCATCCTTTCACTCCATCCTTTCACTCACTCACCTTCCCACCGTTTCGTATTATTATGCGCCTTTGTCTGCAAAGTTGTAGACAGAAGCAAACCAAAAACCCCATCCCCTGTGTATCTGCCAAAGCAGGAGATTGACAACACCCCTGCCATTTCACCATTCCATTCTGTCATTCATTCAGTCTTTTATCCAACATTTAGGGGGTCATTCATGACCGCCGGGGACAGGGTTGGCGGGAGCACCGCCAACAGGCTGGCGGTGCCCCGCAGGGCATTCTGACCGCGGCGGTTTGGCCGCGGTCAGAAGTGGAAAACCGGCGGTCTCCCGCCGGTTTTCGGCTGCCCAAAAGAATCCTGCATGGCGGCGCAGCTCGCTGCGCCGCCATGGGGATTCTGACACCCCATACCGTCATCGTGTTCCTGGCGGCTCTGCCGCCAGGAACAGGATGGCGGTATGGGGTGTCGTGGGGCCCCCGTAAGAGGGCCCCACAAAGAATTTCAGTGTCTGCTCAGCAGACACTGAAATTCGCGACGGGTGCAACTGCACCCGTCGCACCTTCCCACTCCGCCGGCTCCATTCGGAGCCGGCGTCCTCGTGGGAAGATTGTTTTCCACTGGGCTGGCGGGCGGCCTTTTGGCGGTCGCCCGCCAGCCCAGTGGAAAACCCAGAATCACCGCAGCGGTCTGACGACCGCGGTGCGGTGTTCTGGCGGGGGTACTTTGGCGGGCGGCCTCCGCCGCCCGCCAAGGTAAGAATCACCCCCTTAGTCTGTCACCATTCCATCCATTTGTCAGCCCATCCAAATACAAACCAATGCATCTATCTTCAAACCTACCCATCAAACATATCCATCCTTTCACTTTCATCCATCCTTTCCTGTACACATCCTCTTTTTATCCATTCAGCCATCCATCCATCCCCTCGCTCATCCATCCACCCTTCGACTCTTTCATCCATCCTTTTACTCCATAAATCTATCCACCCGTCCTCCTTTTCACTCATCCATAGATTCACTTTATCACTCATCCATTGATGCACTCTCTCACTCAGCCATCCATCCTTCCACTCATCGAACCTCCCATTTATCCTATATCTCGTTGGGCCATCCTTTCACTTACTCATCAATCCATTCTTTCTCACATCATCCATTCATCCACTCTTTCACTCATCCGTTCATCCATTCACCCTTTCACTCATCCATTCATCTACCCTTTCATCATGCCACCTATCCTCCCTTTCACTCATTTATCAATTATTTCACTCATCCACCCTTCTATCCATCCTTTCACTCGCCCATCCCTCAACGCTCCCAACCTGGCCATCCACCCAGGCCTCCATCCACCCATTCATCCATCCACCCTTTCACTCATCAACCACCCTTTCACTCACACATTTATCCATCCTTTTTCTCATCTATTCATCCATCCACCCTTTCGCACATCCTTCCAGCCATTCAACCTCTTTCCTCCCTTACATTCATCCTTACATCCATCCTTTCACTAATTCATCCATGCATCTATCTATCCACCCCTTCACTCACCCATCCAACATTTCCCTCAAACACCCATCCATCCATCTTTTCACTCACTCGCCTTCCCACCCTTTGACGTTAATTATGGACCTTTATCTGCCGAGTTGCATACAGAAAGGCCCATCAAAAGCCCCACCCCCACAGCAGCTGCGAAAGCGGGGGTAAACGACGCCCCTGCTTGCGGATGTGCAATAAAACAATTGCATAGCAGTTGTAGAAACGGAGGCTTTATTCACATCACTTATGCAGCTGGACAGATGATTAAAGGTTAGTGGTCTTGACAGTAGATCATCAGAGAGAGAGTGCACAATTTTCAAAGCTCCAGCCAGAGGAGCGATCAGTCCAAATGGTTTAACTGCTTTGACAGCTAGACAAAGGCACAATGCAGTAGCACATTACCTGGCAACTGGAAATTCGAATCATCGCCTGATTTTTGGGATAATGCAGCGTTTGAAAATAGAGGTAAACCAATAAACTAATCAGTACAGACTCTGTTTTGAGAGATTGTAACTCATTATCTCCATGTCCCCAGCATACGATTAGAATAGAAGAAATTATTTATTTGCATTACTAATTAAAATCCTTGCAAAATAAAACCAACCAATGCAATTACAATGAAAGTATATAGCATTAGTTATGAAAACACATCTTCAGTGAACCCAGTCTCTGTGACTCGCTGTGTGCAGGTAATTAATTGAGGGATAAAGTACAAGTGAAAAATCACCATCACAACTCCGTTCGCTGAACACCACTGGTCTTAGACAAACAGGACTTTTAAAATTCAAATGATAAACATAGCACAAAGCACCCAATTTATCAAAAGTTCATTAAAAACCTTTGACTGATATAAACAGAAGAGCCATCAAGATGATTAAAGCAATTGCCCAAGCATTTTAGTGCACAGTTATGTAGCAACGAGAAAATGGGAAGAGCAAACAAACCACGTCTAAAATGTAAAAAAAATATGCAGAAGCTATGGAGGAACAGCATTCAGCATCATTTTGAACACCTTCATATATTTTAAAAATCTTGCGGACAGTTGACATGAGTCTACCTTAAACAATCCTCCGCCACTGCTTTAAATGCCGGCTTTACCCTAACATGAGTCAGTAGCACTCTTAGTCAAATCCAATGCTCCATCATTATAAAGAGACAGGTCAGCAATTCTGGATCTACGATGATAATAGTATTAATTGCTGCATGGGGTTTATATATTTTAGTGAAATAATCAGTCCATAATTGCAAGTTATTTGCATGGGATTGTTTGAGTTTCTTTATCTTTTAAACCCTAGACCACTGGGTTCTATTTTTATTAGATTCCGTTAAATTTGCATTTAAATTATAGGTGAATGAACCTCTTTAGTTATAACAGACAATCTGTGATTCATTCTGGTTAAAGTCCTCGTGTTGTTAATCTGAAGGTGAACCTGATCATCCTGCTAGAAATCATGTACTTACATATGTTGGTAAAAGATCAGTGTAAATCTCTTCTTAACTTCTTGTATTTCTGACAATTGGGAAACTGTATGTGATAGTTCCAGACATTTGCAATGCTGTTTCTGATATAATCATCCAGGCGCTATTGAATCAGTTATCATTATAGATTTCATCCTTATAATGTATTGAACAAAACATGGAGCGTGCAATCTCTGTACAAAAGTCTGTCCCTAAATCACTTATTACAGTTGAGCCGTAATGAATTGACATAGCTGCTCAACTGCACTGAGTAATTACAACAGAATTGGAAGGTGACAGTGCTTGCTGCCAGTAGCCAAGAAGAAAGGAAGGCCTCAGACCATAATTAAAATAGAAGGCAACGAAAGTGAGAGCTGGCTTTTCCTTCCTATTTGTTTTCCAAAATGAACAGTGATCAACAAAAGGAGATACTTATGGCAACATGTTTATTTTTTGCACGCTATAGGTGATTATAGGAAACACAGCGTCTCATATTAAACTGATTTTGATATATTTTTTAAAAACATTATTAACTGTTTTGTTATATTTAATTTTGTACCACAGAGACTACATTTATGGTTCACATCTGCAAACATTCTATCTCTTTCCTAAGCAAAATCAAGACACCAAAGAGCTAAGCGATTTGTAGGAAGGGTGATGTTGTGATGGTGTATTATTAGGAAATGACTATCCCATGACATGCAATATGAGGCTATTCTAAGACAACTCAGAGAAACATGGCTATATAAAGGAAACCAGCCTTCCGCATCATTTCTCTATATAATCACAGAGCTCCTTGATGGCTTTCAATATCCTTAACATTTAAGGCCAGTGATACTTTATCCCACATAAATGGATTGTAAAAATCATGCTGCCAAACATTTTGTATAAATGGTTTACAGTCATGAAATGATGACTTCAATGACAATTAAATGAACATATCTGGAGATGACCATCTCTTGCATCCCTAATTTATCTATCTAAGTCTATACATATTTGAAGACACGCATGTAGTAATAGACGTGCTGAGCATAAGAGAAGCAGCTACAACAACATACAAATGGGTGCAACAGGGCTATCTAGATGGATGCATCCATTTGAGCGTCTCAAATTCAGTTCATGCAGGAGAATCATAAGCTGCTGCCCCCGTAGTTAGGTTTCTTACAAGTAATTTTGATGGATCATGGCAATATCATTTTCTCATTCTCATGAATACCTAGAAAACTAATTTTAACAGTCGAAAGAGAGAATGTGCTGTAAATGACTATAGCTCTATAGTCCACTCGAAGGTGTATGCGAGGGGTCTCGTGACACAAACTGTATCAGGAAGTACTAATATAGAAACTATGAACTAATACATGTATTAAAATTGGCAGTGGCAGCTTTTCAACAGCCAACCCTTTCTGGAAGTTCTTTTATTGCAAGGTACTAGTGAGTGTAAAAACTCGAGATGAATAGCGAGGCTGGTAATCTTCTACCACAGACAATAGCACAAGGAAAAGTCAGTATGGTTAGGTGGAGAGGCATGTCTGATTTCAGCATGTATTATCACTACTGCACATATTCTTTACATCATCCAGGCCATAATAGTAAAGATATGTTAAGCCCCACTTAAATTAAAAGAAACATGATAGACAATAACAGCAGTTATGGCTACAACATGACAGCCTTGCAAGAATTATCTATCGCCATTGCCTGAAATTTTGGCTGTAAATCTTTCATTTCTAATCTTTTCACAAACATCAGCATCCTACCTCACGTACGACCAGAAAATCATAACCAGGCATGAAAATATTTGTTCAGAAATTCCATTCAAAATCACTAAATTGAAAAGAGATTATTTGTGCCCTTATAATTTCATTGGTAGATCCTAAATATTCCTTCACGTATGTGATTAATTTAATATCAGCCAATGTCCCTTTTCCCTAGGCCCAGCACATGAGCTCCTGTCCTGAGGAGGCCCCCCCAAAATGCTAGGGATTGAAACTCATCAACACTAGGTCTAGAGGGAAACAGGATGCTAATGACCATGAATAACCAAGGCATTTGGTCACACTACTGAATATATACCACTCAAGACTAATTTTAAACGCTTAACTCATTGGGCTTGCCCTTGACCAGAGATATTCTTAGAGGGCCCCTAGAAATTGTTTTCTATACACCTAAGTTGGACCTCCCATGTGCATTATCAATCAATGGAATGGTGTGTGTCCGTCTCGCTGCATCTCATTACATTTCATTACTAAAAAGTCATAGGCTCAACCTGATTTTAAACATTCATGTTTCATTCACTTCTTCTTCACTTACATTGGTGAATGAAGCTATTTCCTTTTGTCTATTCTTCTACTATTGATTGTTTGTATTGTTGATAAACATTTAGGAACTATGGGCCAACTATACAATGTTTTTTGGCGCAGGGCAGTGCCGAAAGCTTTCTTGCTGCTCTGCCCTGCGTCAAAACAAAAGGGCAGAAATGTGCCATACCTACAAGATACAGCACATTCCTATTCTTTTTCCCTGCGCTGGCACACAATTTGCTGCTGTGCGCCAACTCAGGCACACTTGCGCCACGATGCAAGGGTGCCTGTGTTGCAGGGATGATTGTTTTTGTGCAGGAAGGGGCATTTCCCTGCACAAAAAACATCCCAAGCGGATAACAACGGGGAGAAATAAAGATATTTCTTCCTGTTGCGTCACTTCTATGCCACCCCTGTGGTGGCGTAGGGTTTTCACACATTCCCAAGTTCACAAAACCTTGTAAATCTGGGACTGAATCTAAATCCATGGGTTTTACATGGGAACACCCATGCAACACCTCTGGAAATGCCTCCCTGATGCAAAGTAAGGTAACGCAGAGACTTGCAGTAAGTTTCCTTATTCCATATATACAAGGCCATGGGAAGTCACACAAAGTGGCTTTGCGTGGCCTTGTAGATATGGGTCAGCAGCCAGCACTGCCAATATGTCAAAAGAGTGACACATTGGCAGTGCAGGTTGCTTGTAAATCTGGGCCTATGTGCGTAACGATTTTTGTCGCAATGTGTTCATTATATTTTTCTCACATGTGTAAAAACTTGTAGTACACTCATTAATATGTATAGTATAAAAGTACAACTTTGCAAAGTCAGCTATGAATGTATGTGACTCATTCATATACAACAAGGGGATTGAATACATTGTTTTGACATGTTTCAGTCGAGTACGTAAGCTCTTTGACCTGTTGTAAGTATTGTGGACTTTTAACCAAGCCCATGGTACGCCCATCACTTTCACTTGTTCGTGGGCTTACCTTTCAAAAATCCTTTATCATCATTGGTAAACGCTTTACGTTTGTCCCTCCTTGGGGTGATGTTTTGCTGCCTTGCAGACTGCCCCTGTTACATGGATAATTGCATGATTGCCGATACGTTTGACTGAGAGCCAACTTTTTTTTCTTTTGTGTCTCTCCTTTGCGCTCATTCTCTTGGTGGCCATGTCGCTTTCAATCGGCTCGCCTATATCAACTGTTCTACTTTTAATTTCCAATATATGTGGCAAGAAAAGTCCAGTTGAGAATTTACAACATTAAGGCCCAGATTTTAAAAAAAGTTAGCTCCGCCTCTGCACCTTTTTTTTAATGCAAAAATGGTGCTAATCCAGCGTCATATTTAGATTTTGTCACTAGAGCAGTCTAGCAACAAAATTCTAGAGTTTGCGTAATTTTTTGGGAGTGCCACCTGATCTTGTGTCCTTTTACGACAATGATATGCAAGGTAGGTGTTCCCTCCCATAAAATTACTCTAGTCCGCTAGCGCCATATTTACAACACAACGGAAAAATTACGCATGCAAAGGACCAGGTACAAAAAATGACGCTAAGTCAGATGAGCGTAACATTTTTAACACATGGTCAGACCATACACTACTACTGAAAAGAAACACACAGAAGGAACATTGTAAAGCATCTGAATAACATGGAACTGTTACTGCTACAGCTCTGCACCCAGAGAAGACCACAGGGACTATGTCAATTGCCACTAGCACCACCGCAGCAACCGCAAACACCAACACAGCAGCCATAAAGGCAGCTCAGAAGGCGGGAGAGGATATTTTGCCAGCAAGCAACCATCCTTGCCCTCAGGGAAGAAGAGATGATCAGACTCTACCATCTGAAGCGGGAGTCCATTGTACACCTGTTCCACCACATTGCACCAGACATTACAGCAAGAGTGGAAAGTCACTCAACAATTCCACCCATGACCAAACTCCTGGCTGTCCTTCACATGCTGACCTCAGGATCATTCCAGACCACAGCTGCAAAAGTGGGTAGGATCTCCCAATCATCCCTCCCTGCCTTCCTTCCGAAGGTCCTGAATGCCATCATCAGCCTCACACCCCTCCACCTCCAGTTCCCCAACACCCAGCAACTGCAGCAGGAGACCAAGCAAGGTTTCTATCAAATAGCTGGCTTCCTGCTTGTGCTGGGTGCAATGGACTGCACCCATGTCCAACATGCCCCTCCTGCTGCAATTGCACATCTCTACAGGAACCACAAACATACACACTTTATAAATGTGCAGGCCATTGTGGACCAGCATGGAATAATGTCAAACATCCTTGCAAAATATCCCGGCAGCATCCATGATGCTTACATCTTCAAGTACTCAGCTATCAACCAACAATTCCAGGATGGACAATATGACAATGGCCTTGTTGTAGGTAAGACAGCATACAGATCATAACAACACACCAAATCTGTAGTACAAACAATACATCATTCTAAACACACATGGACAGGGAAACGCAGATGTATAGACCACAACACATATGCCACATGCCACACTACACCACATTCAATGCACATTACCCTTACATATGCCCATATGTACAAGTCCCTGACACCACCTGACTGACACATTACATGACGGAGAGGTGGAGCAATGTCCCTTTTGAATACAAAAGCTGGACTCAAACCACTACATGTGGCCACAGGTTGACAACTAAACACAGATCCTTCACACTTAACACTTAACAAGGAAAAGCTCAGCTATGTGAATTGCATCGACCATTCAACCATCAAACAACTCACATATTGGCACTGCCCCACATTTTCCATGCTGTAGAATCCTCAGGCAGCACCGATATCAATTGCCACCAGAGTGGTGCCATCACCTTCTACACATCAGCAAAACATTACATATATACTCATTGTGTTCAACGTTCCCTTGTGTGGTGCATAGTACAGCAATCAGTGAAAGATCATGTGCAGGAATGGACACCTCACAACACACCAACAATCATGCCTGTAAATCCCACATCTCCTTACCATGATACAGGGGTACCAACAGTGGACTGTGGCAGTTGAACTACTGTCAATGTACAAAGAGAGGCCAGAAATGCATTTGAATAAGGAGACGTGGGGCTTAGCAGGGTTGGACTCCTGATACAGGGTAGTGCAAAAAAAGAACATCATGCCCTGTCCTGCCCCACAGCTGTCTGACAACGCTTGCATACATCACAATACATCCCATGCAACTGTGCTACACTGGGCGTATGGACATTATGCACATACGTATGCCAGCCAGCAATTGGCAACAACAACACTTTGTGCAAGAAAGGAATTTCAAGGGCAAAAGGGTGGGATTCCCATGCAACACACAGGGCACTACACCTGTTACATGGCACACAACACACAAAATATGTACACATTTCGATAACATCACTCCTCTGCAGGTCTAAAGTGAAGGAACTATGGGCCAAGTTTCAGAAAAGTGGTGCAGCATCAGAAGCAGTGCCACTTTACTTGCGCCCCCATACAACCAATATGTGTGTGTCGTATTCAATATATGACGCACCAGGGTGCAGAGTAGGTGCAATAGTGTCAAAATAATGGATGCTAGATGGACTGTGCAGGATTTTTGCCAAAATTATGGTGCAAATCCGGCACAGTACATAGGGGCACATTTAAAGCAATGTTGTGCCCCCTACTAACGCCTGCTCTGTGCAGGCGTTGAAAGTATCTGCTAAAAATTATGCATTGCAACCTCTTATATTTCTCTGCACCATTTTTGCATTTCCCCTAATGGGAGAACACACCCCTTGCATATATGATGCCTGGCACAGGCATAATGTGGCACACATGATCACTAGGTGTTGCACTGCATGGGTAATGTCACTTTGTAAACAGGGCACTGTGAGTTAGGCCTTGTTGGGCCTCAATAATGTCAATCAACATGATGCTAATGTGGTGCAAAGAGGTGTTGGGTCCTCCTAAATTCGGGCCTCAGGCTAGAATATTAACAACACCACACATTTTCGGCATGGCTGAACTATCAGACCAAAATTTAAATGACAATCACCAGGTACCTGAGGCACAACCCATGATAGGAAAGTGCACCACCACACACCAATTCAACCATCTGTCCAAACAGGAACACACACAATACCAGATGCAAGTCAGAATCAACACTCCTCTCAAAACAAAAATGTGCCATGGCACCTAGCAAATAACACATATGCATGATTCACACATGTTCACACATTCCTTTACAGCGGACCAAGGTTATGGCATTCAGCCATTAGGTCATGACACCTTTTGGAAATCCTACAACTGATGCAGAGCGGGCTCACAATGAAGGCCACAGAAGGGCCAGAAATGTGGTGGAGAGGACATTTAGCCTCCTTAAATCACCCACTCGTCCAATCATAGCAAGACTCTTCAACTTCCGAGACCAGAATGTGATCCTCCAAGCAGCTCGCAGTGCCCCTCCATTGCATATAGCTAATGCTCGGGTTCCCCTTTCCCCCGGTTTCAATCTTTGGGTCCAGAAGCTGCGGCACAGTTTATTCGAGGTGAAGAAGGCTCTGAGGGAACAGGACTTCAAGTATTTCGTGATTTTCCTGGCACAGCTTTGAGTAGTCACAGTGGGCAAATTTCACTTTTTTCCAACTCCTGAAGCTGGACGGAATTGGCTGGATGGCTGGCAGGTGACAGGAGGGCGGCAGCAACTGCCCTAAGAGGTGCCCGGGTGGCAGCACCGTTACAGAGAATTGTGCAACAATTCACTTAGCCCGGGCCATCACCCTGATCCACAGTAAGAAGCTTGCGACCCATGGGGAGACGAGAGGGGTCCGGGGAATTGAGAATGTGGCACTGGAGATGTCCCCGGAGCATCTTGTGGGTCGGCTAGAAGGAGCCCTCAATGGTCCTAAATCGGTGATAGGGGGCAAGAGAGAGACTGAGGATATGAGAAACCAACTTGGTTAAGACATTCCTGTAAGGGTTAGGGTGGGGGCCAGAAGGCGGTAGTTACACTTTTTAGTTAGCAGTACGTTTAGTTTGAGCAACAAGTGCTCTGCGCAGATGGGGAGGCGGGCAGTTTGGATTTCGCAGTGCAGTGTAGCAGAGAGGGGGTATTCATGTGTGAAGAGGGGTTATTGGATTCTTGTTGTCGATTATGTTCAGGCAAGATATATAAGGCCAGTCAACATAGCTGAGGCAGTCAGGATATTCACTCCCACAGTCTGAACCCCACCCAGCATTGGTCCTGCACCCTCTGGGTGTGGTCTGTTAACCAGACACTGAGATGGCCAAAGTTAGTACGTCAACCCTAAGGATATCATCCTGGAACGTTAATGGCCTGGGTGACAAAGTCAAACAGGGAGTGGTGCTCCCACACATCAAACAAGACTCCCCAGACATAGTTCTCTTACAAGAGACTCACCTCCTGGGTAATAGGTGTCATGCCCTGGACCGCTGGGGACATAAAATGGCTGCTCATGCAGGCCATACCAACTTCTCTAGAGGAGTGAGAATCTTGGTGAGGAGAACGCTGGCCCTGGCCATTCGGCAAATATGGCCAGATCAGCAGGGTCGCTATGTAGTGCTCTCCAGGACCTGGGAGGGGGGCATCTTAAACATAATTTCAGTATATAACCCATCATTACTTCACAACTCGTAATACTGGTCTTGACCCCTCTACTACACAGTCTTCCAGATGGGGAACTGATACCAACGCTGAGTGATAGCATGGACCGACATCCCCCCAGGCCCCTGGACTCAGTTAGATGACTATTTGCAGACTTCACTCACTGCCCAGGAGGAAATAGTATGAACAATCAGGGATTTGAAGCCAGGCAAGGCATCAGGCCCCAACGGGGTACCAATAGAACTCTATAAGTTGACAACCACTAAGCTTGCCCCACATCTGATGCAGATGTATTAGGAGAGCCAGTAGGTGGAGTACTCCTGTTAAACTAGTGCCAGGCTTCCATAGTGGTCATCCAGAAGGAAGGGAAGCCCAGGGAGGACAGTGGGTCCTACAGGCCTATCTCATTGCTGAAAGCCAAGGTGACAATATTAGCCAAAGTGCTGGCCTTACAATTAAAACCTGTAGTCCTCAACTTGGTCAGCCTGGACCAGTCAGGCTTCATGCCACAGCGCACTACCACTCTTAAGCTCAGTAGATTACACAGGGTACTAGGCTACACAGACACTATTCAGGAATGCGCAGTGATCTCATCCCTTGATGCACGCATGGCCTTTGACACAGTGGAATGTCCGTACCTGTTTGTAGTGCTGGAGAGGCTGGGCTTTGGCCCCCAATTTATTAGCTGGAAACAACCCCTATATACAGCCCCCCAGGCCCAGGTAGTAGTGACCGGCACTTGGTCTGAACCATTTGCCCGTCACCAGGGCACGGGGCAATCGTGCCCACTCTTCCCCATCCAGTTCGCGTTGGTCCTAAAACCACTTGGGTATGTTATGACCCTTTAATCCATGGCCTCAGCTGGGCAGACCAATGGAAAGACAGATTATCACTGTGTGCTGATGATATTCTGCTGTATGTGGCAGAACTTACCAGGACCGTAGACTGCATAGTGCTCATAGTGACTCAATTAGGCCAGTACTCAGGCTATACGATTAACTCCACCAGATCTTTTATGTATATCATCAAAGAAACTAACCCCAGACTGTTGCGCGACTGTGAAGCCAAGGTGGTGACTGAGACCTTCAAATCCTTGGGCATTTATACAACCAAAGACCCAACTGGCTTCTATTCCCGTAATCACCTCCCACTTCTGACCCACCTTAGACAAGACATTCAACAATGGAGGGCTGTCCTCTTGTCATTGCTGAGGAGGGCTGCTCTTTTCAAGATGATGTCCCTCCCACGCTTTTCATATGTATTGCATAATACCCCCTTCCCAGTACCCTCATCATACCATAGCGTTATAGATAGAAAACTAAGAGATCGATTATGGGATGAGGCACAGCAAGAATAGTTCTGGCCAAGCTGACTAGGAGCTGGTATGATGGCGAGATTTCCCTTCCTGATATCAGAAAATTTCACTGGGCAGCGCATCTCACAACCATAAATTATTGGATGCACGCTTCCCCAGATGACCCAGCCTACCGTATGGATAGGTGACTGATGCAACTGGAGGGAGTAATTGAGAGCCCTATATGGCACCCTCAAGACGACGCACACTAGTGGACCAATGGCAACAACGCTCACACCCTGGAGCACCACACTTCTTGCACTGGGCTGGGCTGGGAAAATTACACAGGTCACCTCCCTATGGGATTCTGGGGCAGTTGGTAACCTGAGAGATTTGGCTGGGTTTGATGAATGGTATCTTATAGGCATATCAAAAGTTGGAGACCTATGGTCAAAGACTCAGGTTGTTCCCTTTCTAGATCTACAGTCCCAATACGCCTTGGCTCCAACCGAATACTACTGCTATCTTCAGGGGCATCACGCTCTTTGGTTGGTGCTTTCGGCGGAGTAGACAGCCTGAGCCCTCCCCCTGGAAAGTAGGTTGCTGGAAGAAAACCCGCACACAAAAGCCATATCCCTAAATTATCAAAATCTAGTAAATAATACACCACACCTACTCAGACACCTCAAGGGAAGGCGGGAGTGGGATGTGGGAAGTCTTGATGAGGATGAATGGTACGTAGCACTGGCTTCTCCATGGAAACGAGAATTAGAGCCCAGCTTCTCCTGGTGCAGTTACGGATCCTGCATAGGTCCTACCTGGCAGGCACGGTTAAGGCAAAAATAGACAAAACAAATGCTGCTTGTTGTCTGAGGGGGTGCGGTCTTGAGGGAACTAATTTGCACATTATATGGGACTGCCTTGCCACACAGAACTATTGGAAGTCAACGATTGCCACCATGAACGAGGTGTGGGGTAGCACAATAGTTGGCTCATCCAAATGGTTTCAATTAAACATCAGGGAGGATACGGGTCTTGGGAGAGTGGCGATGTCATGGATGACGCTTGGATTAAAGATAGTCAAAAGAAACATTGGGAGGCTATGGGGGTGCCCCTTGAGCCAGAAGTCAGCGACTGTAAGAGAGACTTGGACTGGTGCATGATGGTTGGGAAAGTAGTATACAAAGTCTGGGCCTACGCCCGAAAATGGGTAAACCTCAGGGGTAGCTGAAACACTTACAGGGGAAACATATGTATTAGCACCCTCGCTGAAACGATGTCAGTCCCGGATGGGAACTGTTGCGAGCCGTAGGTAGACCAGGAGGGGTCAGAGAGGGAATTGTGGATGTCCATAGGTAAAGATTGGTAATGACAGTGATGTCACAGATTGTGCTAGAAGTTTGCGGCTGTGCTATGTATATGATATGTTCTTGCCAAAGTGTTAATAAAAAGATGAATACAAGAAACAAAAAACTGATGTGATAGGACAACTGAGAGGCTCCCTTCCATCATTTTGAGATCCAACATGTGGAGGTCACTCAGACCGTGCTGTCGCTTGTGTTCTGTGTCATATGATCTAGCAAAGCCTGGAAATGGGAGGGATATTATTAATTGGCCTTTAGAAGACGCTGTGTACATCTACAAAGTACACAAGTCTGACTTAGTATGCTGTGCATGAATGAAGGAACAATGTTGATGACAAAGGTGGGTACTATGGCTAATCAGCAGAAATTAAGCCAGCAATGTAGTTTAGTACCATACATGACATGATATGCCATCAATGTGTGTGAAGGAACATACATAGACTAATGCTCACTGTATTACACAACAATGTTTCCTTGTAACACCAGACCCGTATTTATAGAGAATGTGTAGGTCAGAACATATTCCAGTTGCATTGGCAATGACTACAACTATGTGCTTGGCCAGCACAAACCAGTGTGAAGGAAGTTAGTGACAAATTACAGTATCTGTACCCTGTGTCTACAGACATGACCCAATTCCACAATCTATCAATGACCTAACCAAGCATCATATAAATAATCTCATCTATTTATGCCAGGCCGTGTAAAACCATGGCAAATTATGAGACGTGTCCTACACAAACAAGCTATTACACCCCAGTATATGATAGTGCAAGCCTGACATCAAGAAACCCCAGAGGTAACAAAAAATACTTGGCCATAGTTTCACAAATGTGCAGGTGTATGTTTGCAGCAGAATGTGTATCGCAGTGCTGATGATCCATCATGAGGATGGCAGATTACAACCCAATGCCACCTCAATACCCAGAGAAGGCTACAATGACTCTTGACACAGTTAGGGGCCTACGCACAGTGAACTGAGCTGAGGTGATCACAGTCAAGCAGTGTCAATACAATCAACAATGGGCCTGTGTGGACATACAAAGTGCCACAGGAGCACTGATGGCTAGGGTGCCATCACTGTCTGAGAGCAGCCCTGCCATGCAGATTGTATGCAATTTTGTAAATCTGGCAATAAAAACAAAGTTTGAGTCATTGTACATTCTAAGTATTTGCTGTTAACACATAAGACCTAAATGTTTCAACACATGTACCACCTAGCTGCACCAAGCTTGGTGCCGTCTATTTGCGTATGGACAAACGGGCACAATTTACATGAGAAAATGTATATTTGTCACATGATTACTTACGAACTTAGATGACCAGTACAAATGTTCTCACATTGGGAAACACAGTTAACACAGATATGAGTACACAGCCTTGAGACCGTAGCCTTACAGATATCACTGCTGGAATCGACAATTGGTATGTATCAAATCCCTAAGCACACCACTGTGTCATGCATCACTTATCATACATGAAACATATCTTCTCACACACAAACATGTCACATACATACATTTAATGACACGTCAGCACACTATCCCCAACATATTGCTTGCATGGGGAATTATATGCTACATATGTTGCTTTGCATTGTGAAGTCTGGCCCTTACAACACACCAGAGTGTGGACATACATGCACTCACATTGTCATGGCTTTCTGGGTCTTATCCCAGCCTTAGTCAACAGCACTCTTTGCTAAAGATTTGTCAAGGGTATCATATACATGAACATGTATTGTACATGGCCCATCCAATTTTATGCTGTGATTTGAAACATACAGTCTGAATTCTGACATGACAATGTGGTAGACCCACAATGTGTAGCATCACATATGTACACTCCGTACACAAGAGTAAACATGTATGTGGAAAACATTCTTCATACACATGCACATTTACAAACAGTATCAGTCCTGTCATGCATCACACACACCCACAAACATATGGTAACACATTCCTATGTTACTGGTACACAATGAAATGCACATTCATACATGTGTTGCCATACCATACAAACTACATAGATGCTTACCCCCTGTAACAAGGTATGTGAATCTGGGTGCTCTGTCAGCCTTTTCTCCAAAATCCATGCATGGCCATCATGTGTCAAACAAAATGACGCATACAGTACTTCATCATATGGCGCAAATCACAAAAATGACACCTGGCACCATGCGTGTCTACTCTAAATCGTCTTACCTTCCTAGCCTTCCCTCCAAAGTCCACCCATGCCCAGCATGCGCCAAAAAATGACACATTACGTAGTCCTACAAACATCGCATGTGCCAAAAATGATGCCTGGCACCTGCGCGTAAAATCTAAGTCGACAGGCCTTGTCAGCCTTCATAGAAAAATTCCACCCATGACTGTCATGTGTACAAAAAACAAACGACGCATATCAGAAAACGTGACGCATACGCCCAGGACGTGATATAACCTGACTTCTTTACTGCACACATGGAAAAATAAATGCCGCTACCTCCCCAGCATGGTGGCTATGGGTGGCCGGGTCATCATGGGCTACCCATCGGAGGCCAAGAAGCTGCAGGTGGGGCAAGGTGCTCCACTAGCTACGTAGGAAGTTCTTGGTGGAGCGAACAGACCACCTGCTTAAACACCAGTGGTCAGACCTTATTGCCCATGAAGGACCTGTTGATAGGCACCCCTTTTACATTGCAACATCCTCATTTGCATGTGCATGACAGTAGAACATAAGGATAACTGCAGCATGTCATGACAAGGGTGAGGACAGCATGTTTTGTGTATCAACCAACCTGCATTTATGAGAGGTCAGCAATGGACCGGTTGCAGACAATTTGCGCATTCCACTCTGTGTACCTTGTGTATCGCATCGACATATTGAAGTGCTGAAAATGGTACACAGATTTGCAATGGTGCAAGGGTTCATGGTTCCCAGGCACAAATGTACATGTCCATCATGGGCTTTACAACTGTGGAAATGTGCTAAGTAATGTTTAAGTGATGACAAACATGACGCAGGCATACTGGTGGTCATGGGTGTGTGTGTTCCTTGAGTCATGTATGTGCAGAGTGGCACAAAAACAACACAAATGTTAGGAGGACTAATTGGCTCCTAATGCAACATCAGTGTCTTAGTTTTTGTAGTTCATGTGGCTAAGGGAGGCAAGTATTACCTAACCATATGTCAAAATTTGCGCAGTGCAAGCATTGTGGCAGTTTTAATGCCTGGTGTCACATGATGGCAGCATCAGGCCTGATGAATGCAAGGTGTGTATTTCTGCAGTAGGTGGTACATGAAAAAAGAGACTTTAAATAACTTGGTTCCGCTGTGCCATTTTTGGAGTTAACTTGTATTAGTGCCTAAGGCAAGTTGGTAAAATGACAATTCCATTGTTATCAAAATGCCTAATTTCACTTAGCAGGTTTAGCACCTTCTTGTATGGTGCAAAGCATGCTAAGTGCCACAATAATGTCATAGTTTACAATGTCAGTGTCATGACATGTACCATGGTGTGTCATATGTTACATACGGCACATACATGATGGAGTTATGTGGTGAAAGTATGGGGTTGAAAAGAGTCAAGCATCTGATTTTCACATAGATTGACTACAAAGTTCTAAGCTTCTGCCAATGGACAGTATCCTGTCCCCAGTAAATTTGTTATGTATGTATCTGAGACATGCATGTGTGTGTGTGCATCCCATATCTGTACCTGTTTTTGTGGGCTAACTATGGCCCATATTTATACTCTGCTTGCGCCGGATTTGTGTCATTTTTTTGCGCAAATTTGGTGCAAAACTAAGACCATATTTATACTTTGACATTAGACCTCGCTAATGTCAAAATTTCTCAGTGTGCGTCATTTTCTGGATGCGTGAAACCGCCTTGTGTTAATGACATGGAAGGTAGGCGTTCCCGTCCAAAAAATGACTTACACGCATGGCTGGTAGGCGGGGCCGGAAAATGACGTAAATCCCGATTTGCGTCAAAAATTAACGTCTGGGTCAGGGCAGGCGTTAAGGGACCTGTGGGCTCATTTCCATGGTGGGAGACCATGGAAGCAGTCCACAGGTGCCCTTCCCTGTTGAGTGCAGGTAAGTGCAGGTAAGTATAATTTTGTTTTTAGAGTGGCATGGGGGGCCTAACTTGGGCCCCCCCTACATGCCACTGTGCCCACTGGCCATGCCCAGGGGACAGACCTGGACATGGCCATTGGGCAGGGGGGCATGACTCCTGTCTTTGCTAACGTGTGCTGCAATGGATTTGTGGGTCTTAGGAAAAGGTAATTATGCACACAAGCACAGTGATGTTACTCAAGACATGTGTCAGAGGTGCTGGTTTTTAGAATTGCATGGGTGTAGCCAATGTATTTGTGACAGCACATGTTGCTGCACAGTGTGGCACACGTTGCACTAATTTCTCTGGACATGGTACAATTTATGTAGATGGACTGAGGTCTCCAAGGGGCTTATCAATGAGACGCTTGCACCACTGGTTCTTCACTACTCTTCAGAAATGAAGTGAGGGACCGACAGTGCAAGGACCTTTTTGTGGACGGCAACAGTCAGTTGAGTACACATATAGAATTCAGCTCTTCTCCAGATGGATGTGGGACATGTCTACGGATTGCAGCAAACAAGATGTGTGCAGATTAACCTACATGTTCTACCCATCATGATAATGGTGAATATGCATGGTCACATCACATGAGTATGAGATGTGCATGGTGAGTGTTTACCTAGTACTTAGGAGATGTAAACAAACTTGTGCAAAGATAGGGTAAGATTAAATAAAAGTGGCACAGCCCCCATCCCCGGCAGCTCCACTTTTCCTGTGTCCCTTAGTGCACCCATAACCCCATCATGTGTGCCCCATATTTGAAATTCAGCACACCGTGGTACAGGGTAGGGGTCAATAGAGTAACATTTTTGATGCTATTGATGTACTGTCCATGGTCAGCGCAAAATTATTTTGCACTTACCTTGAACTGTACAGAGGGGTCCACTGTCACCAATGGCATGCCTCCTTGTAATGCCTGCACTCACAACACTGGCATAATCTTAAGCACAGAACTAAAGAGAAACTGTCGATTTGGCACAAACAGTAGCTACCGGGTGGTTTTTCATGTGAATGTTTTTCCTTCCACATCTTCATCCACTGATGTGTGTGGTGCCTCCTGTGCCATGGGTGGTGCTGTTGTTGAGGTTGAGGGGGCACACACACATCAGGTGATCGAGATGTGGAATCAAAGGTCCCGGCAGCTGCCATTTGTGGGAATGCATAAGGCATCACTGCAGCAAGGAGAAACTGCTGGTTTTACAACACAGCTGCTCAATCACAGTGGTAGGCAGCCATGTTTTCACTGAAGGAGGCCAGATCTAGCTGCATGGACTTCAGGACATTTTGTATGGCCCCCAGACAGTCACCAATCATGCTGCTGTCACTTTGGGAGGGCAATTGTTTGAGACTCTGCCTCATGACAACAGCTACTTTGGCCAGGGACTGCTGGACTTCATGTAGCAAGGAGTGGGTGCCTCTGATGGCAGCAGAGTTGTCCTTAATCAGACTGAGGTACCTCTGCACTCCCGCTAGACTGCACACCATCATCTCCATCACCACCTGCACCTGCTGTGCCTACTTCTGTTGGACTCCTACCGCAGTCCTCTGAAAGGTAATATCTAGGCCCTCAGAGTCCAGGGCTGTGGCAGGACTGGTCGGTGCTGTGTGTTAGTAGTTGGGTGGTTCATAAGGAGACCCCCTAATGCTGTGTGTCCTCCCTGTGACTAGAGATGGTGTCTGTAAGGGAACCAGAACATTCAGGAGAGTGTCAACATTGATGGTCGGCAGCTGATTATCCATATCATCTGTAAAATCCAGAGAAGTATGGCTGTGACATGGTTCATCGTTTATTTGCTACTGGTGGCTCAGTGAAATGGTACTGACCAACATATCAAGGCACACATTTAAGGACCCCTAATGGCACATTGTGCCACCTGATCATCATTTCTGTGGAGTCATCATTTGCACAATCTGCCAGCCTACAGTTTCCTCTGTGTCACACCTACCTTGATAGTTTAATCATGGTCTTCGACATATGTTCCCCTTTCATTGATTTGCCTGTGTTAACTTTGCATGCCATGGGCACTTGTCGAAGTAAGCCTCAGCAAGGCCTACTAGTGCAAGGGGTTCGCCCTTCTCTGCACAAAGTCCTCAGACCATATAGGAAGAAGTTGGCAGAGAAACTGAAATAAAAGTCAACGTTTATTAAACCTCATGAGGTGGTACTACAGTTCAAACAGCACCCTTCGGTAATGTTTGAAGTAGCACACTGAACTAAGAGAGCATGGTCCTTTTATACCCACGCAGGGGCTAAAAGAAGGTGGTACAGTTATAGAAGCAAGACTTACATACATATAAGGTCATATGGAAATGCACAGTCGACAGGTAGGAAGGGCTAACAGTTTTCAAGGACTAGTTGACACATTACTGTCTGTTACTGATTACTAACAGCTGCAGATCTTACTGGGCATGTGCGGAAGTGGGAGATGCTAAATATAACTTGTCACTAGACAGATTTTCAAGAGTAGTTAACAGAAAGGTAGGACAGAGCACATGGCAGAGAAAATGGCTGCCATGAATACAAAATGGATTCCGCGAAATGTTCACAATAGTTGCTAAATTCGAGATGTCTTCTGCTAATGCTTAATCTAATCGCTATTAAATTACAACAGACGACCCTTTCAGCATTAGCTGAAGACATTCGTCTTTCTGGGATAATCTAAATATTCATCTTGTATAACTATGCTCATCATTTCAGCTATTTCCTTATCTAACGTGTGTTGTGCTTTCATTTCTGTAATATTTCATATATAATACACATGGAGCAGAACATTGGACCACACTGAATACAGATACAGCATGTGAAAAATATTGCAATCATTACACACAGGATAGTCAGTAGTTTCCAGCCCCAAGCGGAAACAAGAGCCCAAAACCATCCAGAAAAGTTCAAGTACCAGTCTCTGTGTGGATTTCTGCAGCAATTTTATGCAATTTAGATATTGCGTCATATACTGAAGGTGAGTGATCTGGAATAAAAACGCAGCAACTACTACCGATGATGCGACATGCACCACCTCGATCAGCTAATATCACATCTAGTACCATACGATTTTGGAGCGCTACAATCCTCGCAATTTGGAGCTCCTCGGTAATATTCCCAAGTGCCAGAGCTGCCTGATTGGTAACAACTTCCACAACCCTAGTCAATCGTCTCACTTTCCTACTGTTTAACGCAACACCCACAAAGGAAAACAACCCTAAATTAAAGTCAACATATTGTTGCAGGCTAGTGTCCGTTTGTTCTACCTCATTTGTACTTATTGTCCTTTTATATCTATTTTTAATGATGTCATTGAACAGTTTAAAATCTCGGTGATATGATGCAGGGGCCAAAAACACAGGTGGTAATAGAAAAGATACATAACACACACCTGACCACCCAACAGGTAGTTGGTAATATCCATAGTTACCACAAACAAAATATGTATTATGTAAAGCTGTAAAACTACTATTATTTACACCCTCAATAGTTAAAATCAAGGTACAATCGCTTATCCCTACTGGAATTCGCCCAATGCTACGTATACATAAATCTGCTTTAGTTTTTGTAACAGAAATCACAAATTTTTCTTTCTTGTCAGAGTCTCTTATATTTGTGAAGACATATGGTATTAAAACGTTGTCCGGTTGATACTCTTCCCATTCCCATTTAGTTCCTTTGGCTTGGGGATACCCATCTTTGTCTTGGTAGCATACTTTATTAAGGCGAAAAAGAAATCCGCCCTCTGTATGTTTTCCAGATGCAAACGAAAGCGTATACCAAGCTTGACAAGAACCATTGTGTGAAAAAGGAAGAGGAATGAAAGGTGTTCCTTCTTTCTTTTGATGCGCAGGTATCATTCCACATACCCAACAGTTAGTAGTATTTGTAGCATTATGAGTATGATGCAACATCTGAATGAAAGTATTATTGAAGTACGATTCACGGTGCTTCTGCTCCTGATAGGAAAGCGTAAAGTAATAGTGATCCTCTGGTACTGGAGTAGTGGCAACAAAAAACTCACGAGCAGGAGCCTTCTTTTCAACAAACCAGGTGATTATTGCTATAACCACCAAAACAACAACAAACCCCATAGTACTAATGATCAGTTTTTTATTCATTTTAGCAACAGTGATAATCAACCCTTTCAGAAATTAATTAAAGACAATTGTTGGAGCTCTTATCCCTGGGCAGCCGCTGATTTCTTCACCACTGGCCAAGACGGGTGTCACTACTCTAATGCATGGCTGATCCCCCCCTTGCCACCTTGGCTCTCCGTTTCACTAACCCAGGGGGGTAGCTCAACCAGTTTTCTACAGCACTACGGGGTCTTTCCTCGGTCTCAAATTATATTGCAACACTCCAGAAATCATATGGTCCGGGAAGAACTCTGATAGATTCGTCAGGTGATATAGCACAGCCTTTCTCCGTAGTCAAAATCTCTCGATGATCGGTCAGCACAGCAGGTTCCACCAAGGTAGGTAGCACTCTCCTGCAGTGAGTACTATGGACCCAATTCTTTCGGTTCGTCACTCGAACTGCTGTCCTTGTCGCAAGGAGCACCTGCTCTGGGCCTCGCCACCTTGGTTCCAAGCTGCTTGATCTTTCAAAGGACTTAATCATCACCTGGTCACCAGGTCGGAGTTCATGCCCTTCACCTGTAGATCTGTCAGGAAGTGCTTCTCGAACCTGTTGATGAATAGAAACCAAGTTGTCAGTTAACTGTGCCAAATAATCATTCATCAGGACACAAGGTACATCATATACAGAATTTGACTTAGGAACTCCCCAAATGTTCATTGGCCTTCCAAACACTATTTCATAGAGAGTAAGGCCAATTCGAGAGTGTGGCACTGACCTAATAGACAATAATGCCAACGGTAATGCATCTGGCCAAGTTAAGGATGTGGAAGCCTGTATCTTCGCTAACTTCAGCTTCAAAGTAGCATTATACCTTTCCACCAACCCTGCTGATTGTGGGTGGAAAACCACATGGAACTTCTGTTTGATCCCTAATCCTTTCAGGACATACTTAATAACTTCCCTAACAAAATGAGGTCCGTTATCATTCCATAATAGTCTGCAAACACCAAATCTAGGGAAAAATTATTTCAAAAGCACCTTCGTTGTGGTAATGGCAATATTATCCTTTGTGGGGTACGCCTCCATCCATTTACTGAAGGCACATACCACCACCAAGACATACTTTAAATTGTTGCAGCGTTCAAGCTGAATATAATCCATTTGTAGAACTTCGAAAAGTGCAGTTGGTGTAGCAAACCCTCCCTCAGGAATTCGTGTCCCTTTTTCAGGATTGGATTGTAAACAGATCAAACAAGACTGTACTACTCTCTTAGCTGTACTGGAAATTTCTGGATGCTCCCAAACTTGCGTAAGCAACTTCCTTATTGTTGAAGCTCCAACATGTGCCAGCCCATGTGCCATCTGAACCATAGGTTGTACAAAAGCTATAGGCAATTTCCCTTTATCCATCTGCTTATTCCGCCAACAGCCCTCATCATCCAATTCTCCTTCTTCCGACCATTGCTCACGTTCTTTCACAGAAGCAGATTTCTGTATATCTAATACGACTTGTCTAGCATTATGCCAACGTTCAGCTTGTGACTTCACTACATACATAGAAGTAGTACTTCGCTGCATCGTAGTCTCACGTGCTACGCGGTCCGTAAGGGCATTACCTTGCCCTATCTTATCGGTCACTTTCTTGTGTGCACTACATTTCTCAATAGCTAGTTTCTTTGGATATGTCAATGCAGTCAAGAGGTTATGCACTAATTCTCCGTGCATTATCTGCATCCCGTAGGATGTGAGAAAGCCTCTCTCCTCCCAAAGCAAACCAAAATCATGAGCCACTCCAAAAGCATGGCGGCTGTCTGTATAAATGTTCACACATAAGTCAGTACTAAGCTCACATGCTTGTGTCAAAGCTATTAGTTCAGCTGCTTGATCTGACTTCTGTGGTATACGAGCTGTCACCACTACCGTGTGTATTGTGGTGATTGCATATGCAGCTGAGGTCGTACCGTCTGGCAACTTCAAACAAGACCCATCAACCCACAATTCCATGTCTACATCTGGAAGGGGCGTATCTTGTCAATCAATACGACCCTTTGTCTGTTCTTCGGTAAGGAATATACAATCATGTGTTTCTTGTGACTGAGGCTGAGTCACCGGATATGGCAACAAAGTGGCTGGATTTGGTGTTGCACATCTCTTCAGTGTAATGTGAGGAGCCAGCAATGTCAATTCATATCTTGTCAGGCGAGCGCTGGTTAAATGTTGTGTCTTTGTTTGATTTTAAAGAGCATCAACCGCATGGGGTACTAACACCAACAGCTTATGTGACAAAACTATCCCTTCACTCTGACGTATTGACACAGCTGTTGCGGCAACTGAACGAAAACACCCAGGCAATGCTCGAGCGACAGGATCAAGTACTGCTGAAAAATATGCACAGGAACGCTGCTAATCGCCATGTGTCTGTACTAAAACTGACAATGCACATCCATCTTTCTCATGTACGTAAAGTGCAAAAGGCTTCGTGTAATCTGGAGTACCTAACACTGGTGCTGAACAAAGGGCTTGTCGTAGCTGCCGGAAAGCAGTCTCACATTCATCTGTCCATGGGAGGGGCATTGGAGTATCTTTAGTCAAAAGTGCTAGCAAAGGTTTGACAATGTGTGAAAACCCTAATATCCATTGCCTAAAAAAAGAAGTAAGACCAAGGAATGCACAAACATCTTTCTGAGTAGAGGGTACTGGTGTGTCTAAAATTGCTTGAATACGATCTGATGTAAGTGCACAGCCCTCCTTAGACAAAAGGTGACCTAAATAGGTTACCTTTGGTCTACACTATTGCAATTTTTTTCGTGACACTTTATGATGGTGTGAAGCAAGAAAAGAAAGTAAGGACAAAGTACACTTTTCACATTGCTCAGGGGTATCAGCTGCCAACAAAATATCATCAACATATTGTATGAGAGCCACACCTTCAGGCACAACAAAAGAATCAAGTTGTCGTTTTAACGCTTGACTATAAATACTAGGACTCTCAGTATAGCCTTGAGGAACTCGGCAAAATCTAAATGATTGTTTATTCAAAGTAAAACCAAACAAATATCGTCTGTCAGGATGAATAGGGATCTTCATGTCTATCACAGAGAACGTAGTTGCTGTCGGGGGAACCAAAGTAAAAAGTGTTGTGATGTCAGATACCACAGGATATTGTGGTACCACAATCTTATTGACTTCTCGTAAATCAATAATGAATCAGTAAATCCTAGTATCAGCATCCTTTTTCAGAATAGGAAGAATCAGACTGTTACAAACATTATACGGAACTTCCTCAACAACTCCAACTGCAATAAGATCATGCACAATTCGTGTGAGTGCTTCTTCGCCCTCCTGTGAAATTATGTATAGAGGCAAACGTGGCAATACAGCTCCCTCCTTGACACTAATATGTACCAGTGGAATAATGATTTGTCCCACATCAGTATCTGAAGTAGCCCACAAAGTACTAGGGAGTGAAGCTAATGCAATATCCTCTTTAACAAGACAAACTCTTTCCATCACAAGATGATTATCATTCAAAATAACACGCACCCCTTCAGGAGAGCATCGTATTGTAGCCCTGAAATACTTGAGCATATCAAGACCCACAATATTGTCTGGTGTATTTGGAGAAAGCAAAAATGGACATGGAGCAGTAAATTTATCAACATGGAATGCAAGTGGTAGTGACAATGGGCTAGGGGAAGGTGTTCCATTGAAACCTATCGATGTAATGGTTAAGCCAGACAGAGTAGCCCTTGGAATCAATTGTTTAGACAAGGTGCTGCGAGTAGCTCCTATATCAACCAGAAACTGATCAGTAGAACCCAAAATATGTGCTGTAACATAGGGACCCCTCTGATCTACTGGAACTTCAACTGATTCCTTACCCCATCCTAGGCAATCCTATGCATCAGCAGAATCTTGGAAATCATGCTGCACATAGTTAGACATCTGGTATTGGTTCAGTCTATCAAAAGTGTTAAACCCATCCTGCCCTCGTACATTAGCATCAACCCTAGCATGATCATTCGTGCTTCTTCTAGGCCCTGAATATCCTGAGCGATTTCTCATTTGTCCCCGACCAGGTGAACACTGCTGAACACGTAGTGCTGGAAAATCGGCAGCCCAATGCCCAAATTTCTTACAATGCGCACACTGATCAACAGACAAATTCAAACAAGTGTAAGAAAAACCATAAGATCCACGTCCACCTCTATCACTACCTCTAAAAGGCGGACCATAAGCTTGAGCCAACATAACCTTCGTCTTTAATTCTTTAATCTTTTTATCCTCGCTACCTTTTGCTTCTAATTCCTGACGTTCATAATACTGAGCCATAGTCAAAAGAGAAACCGGAGTAGAGGTAGTCCATGAACTTTCACTAGCTTTTAGACGACTAGCTATTCCTGGTAACAGATTTGCGACATATTTATCGACAAACAAATGTATGCCCATATCATCTGACAATAACTGGCCGCTAAAATCATGAAATGCTTCTTCAAAGCGTGTAAAGAAATCAGAGACCGATTCATCTGCCTTTTGCTTACAAGACGATAAAACTGTCCAATCTGTCTTCTTAGGGGGAATAATCGTTTTTAACTTAACTAATATGGCTGCGGGAAGATCTAGAATCAACTGATATGGCTTTTTCGCAGGTTCCCTATCCCCGTCCATCTGTTCTAATTCTTTCCATGACGCCCCAAAAACTACACGATCATCAACTTTACGAACAGTTCTCCACATATCTGGCGGTAATATCAATCCGAAAAATAAATCAATGTCAGCCAAAGTCATAGTACAAGAACTAATTGCTCCCTCAACTTCCTCATAAAAGGCGGCTGGATTTTTCCGCGGGTCAGGTAATGCTGTTTTAAGTGCCATTACATCTGCCCTATTCCAAGGAGTATACACCCAATTATAAATAAAATGACCCTTAGCATCAACAGAAGTTTTATCATCACTTGTACCCAATCCTTTAGGAGGAACATACAAAGGTGCGGCCTCCCGCATTGGTTTCGCGTGAACTATCATAGTCTTATCTGTATCGAAGATGGAAGCTTGCACCCTGCCGGTCTGAGATGTCCGTGCAACTACGTCCACGGCCCTTTTCTCCTCTTGCAAACGGACTGCCACAACACATAATTTCACCAAACGCCTGATTGCATCAGCCACCTGGGAGAAAACAAAAAGACCATCACGCATTTGCTTATGATCAGCTGCTACATCATCGGGCTCAAACTCATCAGAATATTTCCAAAATAGTTCAATAACTTCTGTGCAAAATGCCTCAGTAAAATATAGCTTCTCTTTTTCCGTCCACCCTTTCATATTGTCTAAAAGTTCAGAAGCAGAGACAACGCTACAAATTGTTTTACGAGCAATAGATCTAAGCTCAGACGCACGGTCAGCAGGCAACATAGAGCGACTGTCTCGTATCTTCTGTTGCTCTGAACCGGAGACCTCAGCGTTTACGTTCTTTCTCTTCTAGCTCCTTTAAGTCATTTATTTATTTCTTTCTCATTTCCAATGCTTTCACATATACATTCTTCCGCTGCTCTTTCTCAAGCAAGTCTTGCTCACGCTTCACTCGTCCACGCACTTCTTTCTCCCACATTCGTACACAGTTAAACATATCTTGCCTAGACCTTCGCTTACACATACATTGTTCCACATACTCAATCTTTTGCAAATCAAATGACCCATGCATAGGCCAACGTAACTCAGGATCCACACGAGTGTATTTGTTCCATAATGTGCTGTACATTATAGAAGAAAGACCATGTTTAACATACATATTTCTATTGGGCGTCCCCTCTGGGGGTGCCAGTTGCGATTCTTCCTGTCTCAAATTGGTACCATTAGAAAAGCAGTACATCCTACGAAGTGCGCTAAAAACAGGCATGCCAAAAATAGTGCAGAATATGCAATATTATAATCAAAGTAGCACTTAAGGTGCCGTTCAAATCAAAATTAAATTGGAGAAAATTCTCCTCATTACCTGCCTATATAAATTGCAATTTATATATCAATTCAAAGGACACAAATTGACTAGTCACCCAAAACACGGGAGCCACAGTAAGTGGTGCTAAACTTCATTACCAAACAAAGGCATCAAAACCCACAGCAAGTGCCGTAAAACGTCTCTTACCAATCACAGGGTGTCCAGGTTCCAACTGCCAAGTTCTAAAATCGACCAAATGGTCACTGCATGATGAATGAACAAAAAAGGATCTCAGTCGAGGACCGGCGCCACCTGGATGGTCAAATCAGAAAGAAGGGAAAAATGCAGTGGTTGCCAAGACTCGGGTCTCCTCAGGCATTGATCGTCCGCAGCGAGATCCCAATCCTTCGTCGCGACCAATCCGTCGGGCGTCCGAGTCGCCGATGAGTCCCTGTTCGGGTGCCAATTTGTCGAAGTAAGCCTCAGCAAGGCCTACTAGTACAAGGGGTTCGCCCTTCTCTGCACAAAGTCCTCAGACCATATAGGAAGAAGTTGGCACAGAAACTGAAATAAAAGACAAAGTTTATTAAACCTCATGAGGTGGTACTACAGTTCAAACAGCACCCTTCGGTAATGTTTGAAGTAGCACACTGAACTAAGAGAGCATGGTCCTTTTATACCCACGCAGGGGCTAAAAGAAAGTGGTACAATTATAGAAGCAAGACTTACATACATATAAGGTCACATGGAAATGCACAGTCAACAGGTAGGAGGGGCTAACAGTTTTCAAGGACTAGTTGACACATTTCTGTCTGTTACTGATTACTAACAGCTGCAGATCTTACTGGGCATGTGCGAAAGTGGGAGATGCTAAATATAACTTGCCACGAGACAGATTTTCAAGAGTAGTTAACAGAAAGGTAGGACAGAGCATATGGCGAGCACACGGCAGAGAAAATGGCTGTCATGAATACAAAATGGATTCCGCAAAATGTTCACAATAGTTGCTATAAGACAAAAGGGTACACTGTTCCAACCAAAAGAGATAACCAGAGCAAACCAAATTCTGCAGGAGCGAGAACCCTCATGCATCACACTGGATGACTGGCTTCATCATTGGGAAAGCTCCTCGTCAGGCCGGTGCTGCAATGCCTGACGGGCTCCCCAAAGGGGGTGCTCTTAACCGAGTTGCTCAGATAGTAGCAGATGAGAAACAAATCGTTTCAATCGGGTGCCCAATTGTAAGTACCCAAGCAAAGGTGGAGAGAATAGAACGATAAAATTGGTTCACCATCAGCGTATATCAATCATAATTTAATCAGTCTTAATGTGATGGGGACCAAGGTTAAAAACAAAAACGGAGTAACGGGTGATTAATAATGTTCACCTACTCTCACTGAAAAAAGAGGATAAAACCAACTATGGTACCTCACTATAACAGGTCATTATAGTTGCTAGACAAGACAAGATGTCTTCTGCTAATGCTTAATCTAATCGCTATTAAATTACAACACACTGTTCTGGATTTGTGCTCTCATTACAAGTGGCGATGTACAGAAATACTAGGAATTTTGTTTTACAGATATGTGAGTAGGTAACTGACTCATCTGCCACCCAACGTGTTGTTGGAGTGATGGTAGGGAGTGAGCTGTCCACATGCATCCTCCTAGTCACTTTGAGTGATGTGTTCAGCATCCTGCACCACCAATTGTGAGTTTCAACCACCTTGTGTGTATGTGTGCAAACAGGATTTTCTCCCTTCCTGCAGGGCAACACTCATCTGTGCATCTTAGGTTTCCTTGTTGCATAGCTGCAAGGATGGATGCAATGCTGGACTGAGTGTTGTTTTGGTAGAGGGTAGACCTTCCTGTTTGCACACATGCACACAAGGTGGTCCATTGTTATGTTGTGTGGTGCAGGATGCTAAACACATGACTCAAAGTGGCTAGGGGGATGCATATAAAAAGCCCACCCACTTCCATCACTCTGACAACACACGTGTGGTGGAAGGTGGACCTGAAACATTTTGAGGCTTGTTGATGTGTGGATGTGGATTAATAAGGACTGACATTGTAGTAATCCTATTGTGAACTACTTTCAATGTGTGTTGCAATCATGGTCAAACATTGTAACTGGCAGACAGCATTCCTGTTAGTAGATTTAGCACTATGTATTCCTTTCTGCAGATGTGCATTCAGACCGGCAAGAGGGCACGCCTACTTAATGCAGATTGTGTGTCAAACTTGGTATTGTAGTCATATATTTAGGCCCTATCCAGGTTAGTAGAGGGATGCATTGAATCTCTGTGACAAGTACTCAAACACATTACAAGCACATTAAAACTGATACTGCACATGATGAACCATTTTAAATGGTATACGGCGCAACCCTGTGTTGTCTCCTGCGACGGCACTATTTTTGCTGCCAAGTGCTAACGCAGACACCCCTGCGCCAGGGTGTAAGGATGGCTGCACTGTGGGGAAGATTGTTTTTGGGCAGGAAGGGACATCTTCCTGCACAAAAACAATCTTCTATGGTCATTTGCACTTTCTATGTGTGCTGCAAGGTGCCGCATACACAGGAAGAGCAAAAACCAAGGAGGAATAAAACCATTTCTCCTTGTTGTGCATGCTAATGCCACCTCTGGGATGGTGTTAGATTTCGACTCAGCCTCGGGATTACAAAAACTCATATATTTAGGGCAGCAAAGTGCAAAGTGCAATGGGTGTTGCTGTGGCACACCCACTGCAAAACACCCATTGCATGCCCCTTCCACGCAAAGTGCTGTGCATGAAGGGTCCATATTTACAAGGTGGTGTTAAGCCACAAAAAGTGGCTTAACATCACCTTGTAAATATGACGCAGTATATAGTGCCACCAGAGCAACACTAAAAGTGACGCTCTGGTGGCAATAGGGCCTTTTGAATGTGGCCCTATGTGTCCCGATGTGACCCTTTTTCATGCATTGAGTGTATCCTAAGTGCTTCACCCTTTTTCCATTTGGTAATTTCCAGAATTTTCCCCACTGCAACTTATTGTGCATTTGTGGTAGGTCTTGGAAGTCTGCGCTGTCCTATCCTGCGATTCCGGTGATCAGCTCCTACGGGATGACTGCTGCCACCATTTCCTCCAGCTCATCCAGGTCCTTCTGGGGTGCGGGACTTCCACCTCCAGTCTGCCGTGCTGCCTTTTGGTTCCTGGACAGTTTCTCTTTAATTCTGTGCTTACAATCATGCCAGAACATCTTGCAATCGGTGACAGTCCTCTTTACCTCTGCCACACAGTTGACTTTATCTTCTATTGCCCGCCATATACCCTCCTTCCTACCTATTGGCAATTTGGAGATGACAAAGAGCTGGTATTAGTGCTCCGTCACCTCTCTGACCAAGATGTCATTCTCCTCCTCACTGAAGCGACACTTCTGCTACAGTCAGTCAGTCAAAAAACGTTATTCGGCAGTTGCCATATAAGTGCACACAAAGACACATATTACAAATCTATAAATAGTATAAACCGTAAAAACAATTTCTAAAAACACCATGTAAACATCCGATCCAAAAATACCTTGACATATGACAAATAAGTATACTGAACATAATTAAAAATCACAGAAACACAACATTTGCAAATGTTATCTCAGAACAGAAACTACCTTATAATATTATACAGAAATCTCTCACAAACATATAGAGATTATAATGGAATAGACCTTTTCCCGATACTTAAAGAAGCTGTAACAAAATTTAGTACGTGGTGACAAGTTTGAATATCTGGCAGTCTCTGAAAATATAATCGAGCTTCCTTATAATGATAGGTCTAAGATGACATAAAATGGGTAAAATGAAGACCTTTCTAGGAGCAGCGTATAAAGAACAAAAAAGAAAAAAATTTGAGGTACTCTGCTTTGATTTGAAATCACAGGGGCAGGGTGGTAAATCCTTTTGCCAAAACATGGTTTAGGAAAGGCTACCTTAAAATGAATCAAATTAAATCTAAAAAATTTTAAAAGAGAGGTTATTTTAGAACTTGAAAACCAGATCCAGTAAAGTTCAAGACATGGGACAGTTACAATCCGGATATAGGGGTCGAAGGATTTCAGTTTCAGGGAGCTATAAAATCTCAACTCTGATATGTACTCAAAATAAGTTGACTTCAAGACAGACCTAGAGTTTGTAGTTAACAGTTGGGGTTCTTCAAACATGAACCTGAGCCCTAACTTCTCAAAGGAGTTTTGCAGAAACACAAGCCAGGGGATCCTATTTGAGTTGTCCAACTGTAAGCAATCAGAAATGCAGTCTTGAACAAGTTTTGCCGCAGGGTTCAGCCAACATCTAATCCAGAGCAGTAAAGGAGCAATAGAAACCCTGTCCTCCAAAAAACGTTGACCAATTTCCTCATGACTGATGATGTTTGCTATACACTTTGGAACCGTCAGTAATCTACGCAGGAATTTATTTTCAGCACTTTGGAGGGATGGTATTTTGTTATAGCCCCAAACACCTGCCCCATATAAGACTGCTGCAGCACACTTGGAGTTATAAAGTGTTTTCATCTGTGCAAGGGGTCTGTGACCTAATTTACGAGTAAAGCGAAAAATCGCTTCGTTATTCCTTGTCAGCTGTTGGAACTTGAAATGAATGTGAATCTTCCAGGACAAAGAGGAACTCATATACATACCTAAATAACAATTTTTTTTACCTTATTTAAAATATGTCCTCCCATAATAAATTGTTTGGACTTTGTATTACGTGGGCCGCATGTCATAACAAAAGTCTTAGGGTAATTTACTTTCAGATCAAGATCCAACATAAATTTGGAAAATAGGTCCAAGAGTCCCTGTTAACCGTTTGCGGTACGAGCAATTAAAACTGCATCATCAGCATATAATAAAACTGGGAGCGGTCTCTGGCCCATCTTTGGTACATCCTTTCCATGTTTTACCAGCGAGTCATAAAGCCCATTTATATATATAAAAAAAAGAAAAGGCGCTAGGATACATCCCTGTCTTACGCCCCTTGTTGACGGAATAGGAGAAGTTCTCTGACCAGATAAACCAGTCTGGACTGAAACTGTTAAATCTGTATGTAGGCATTTAATAAGCTCCAAAAGGGACGTATCACAACCTAAAGCTCCCAAAATTTGCCATAACTTCGACCTATTGACCAAATCAAAAGCACTAGTTAAATCAATAAATGCCATATGAATAGACTCCTTTTTGGCTGTCACATATTTACTAAATATCAAATGCAGATTTAAAACTTGCTCAACTGTGCCTAGACCAGGTCTGAAGCCAAATTGAATTGGGGATAAAATCTGGGCCTCAGTCACCCAATCTTCTAAACGAGATAAGATCACACTTCCTAAAATCTTTGCAGTTGAATCAATAAGAGAAATTGGTTTATAACAGGAAGGATCTTGTCTGTTTCCTTTTTTGAAGATGGGAACGATAGTAGCCGATTTCCATGAGGTAGGTACATTACTATTTACCACACTATTCAACACATTTGTAACTAAAGGGCCCCAGAGATAAATTTCAGATTTAAAAAGATCAGCGGGGACCCCATCAGGGCCAGGAACCTTTCCCTGCCTTAGCCGATTGATGGCACTTAGGACCTCATAGACATCAAAGGTAATATCTAGGGCCTTAATATTGGAGTCTGAGATAGAGTGTGCAGTAAGGTTATCCTCTATATACAGGTTCTCATTATCATCGTTTCCTGGGCAAAATACTTTCCTAAAATGAGTCACCCATACATCCTCTGCAATAAGACAATCGTCGGCCTTAGTGTTATTATCTGAAAAGTAAGGGTGATTTATCATCTTCCAGAATTTAGAAGTGTCCTTCAGCTCAGAGGCAGCCAGACGTTCGTCCCAAGCCTTGGACCTAAGTTCTGATTTCCTTTTTTAAAGAGCAGCCTTATTATCGGCTCTAGCTAGTTTAACTAGTTGGCGGGAGGAGGGAACTGCTTTAAGAGCATCTTTACGTTTTTTATGAGCAGAAGAACACACAGAATCAAACCATCTATGAACCACTGGCCCCTTCAAGGGCCTATCCGCCACCAAGGCTCGCGAGATATCAGTACTTAAAAGTTCAAATTCATGGACTATACGTTCATGATCTAACTGCTGGGACAGACACATATTAATAGAGTCAAACCTAGTTCTTACAATTTCCTGATTAAATAATTTAGGATTTATTTTGTCCCATTTTAAGTGTAAACCGCAATTCTCCTGGGATTTAGCTGGTCCATCCTGGCTTGTACTGGGCTGCGTGGGATCTCTCTGGGGTCTCGCCTGGCCTGCATCCTCCATCTTGGGTCCTTGTTTTTTATCTTGCTTGCAGGCTTTTGTTTTACACTAATGCTGCAAAAATGGCACTAACACGATTAGCATAAAAAACTGTGCAGCTAAGCATTCTAACGCCAATTTGCAGCATTAGCATCATTTTTCTTTACTGCGTGTCTCACTGGTTAGCATCATTTTTTTACGGTAACCTTTCCTTCGCGCCATGGTGCATTGTTTTATAAATACGACGCACGGATGGCGCTAAGGAATGTCATTAGTCGGCTTTAATTGTTTTGACGCACAACTGTACCCACAAACAATAGTTGCTAGTGCTCATTTGTAACCTGCAACAATTGTATTCTACTGTGGAAACTGGTGTCTGCAGCGAGAGAAGATGATCCAATCGTGAATGGAGAAAATGAAGAAAAGATACTTCTGGAACGTAGAATAATCGTAATTGGCTCTGACCTAAACCACCCCATAGTCTGAACAATAGAAAGTTAGCTAGTTGCTTTCTAGGACTTTAAAATAACAAAATGTTGCTGTTGTAAGTTCAGTTACTCTTTTCTATGCTAGTGTAATGAAGTGCTGGGTCCTTAGCTTTCTGTCATTGACAGTTCAGATGCAACGGTTGACAACTCAAAAGTTAATAGACTGGTTGGAAAAAATAAGTGGAGCAAAAACAATTGCTGAAGGGGGGAATTCTTTGAACCTGGCAAAACTTAGAATTAAATGAAATGATTGAGGGAACACTTGAGTTAAATAGAATTAACACATATAAATATACAAGTTATGCTTCATGTGTAAATATGTTACAAACAGAGCAGGATTGGTACACCAGAAATTGTCAGAATGCGTAAATAAATATGAAATAGAAATTGAAAAATCAAAGCCACTGAAAATAAGCTATAGATTGAAATTCCGTTCAAAATATATTGAACATGAGAACACCGGGAATGAATATTCATATTTAGGAATTAATTCAGAATATTCAAGCATTGGGAGCATTAGATAAATTGGGAGGCAGTTGGGAAAGAAAAGAGACCCGAAGAAAAAGTAGTTTGCAAATTCAAATGCTGATGTGCAGCGGACTGATAATCAGGTAAAGATATTACCAATGAGAGAAATTCCTGGAGGGAATTATGTGCATGTCCCTTGGAGCAGGAATGATACTTTGTCATTTACAAATGAGAACTCTAGATTGATAGAGAAGCCAGTGGAATAGTACCAGCAGACAGAAGGATTTGTGAAGCTCGCAAAATTGTCTGTGGGAGGATTTGAATACTTCGTTAGAAATAGTGCTTCCAGCTGATTTATGGGTTGAATACAAAAGGAGGGTTGACTGGCCATCAAAAAAGCCTCCACGAGATCCAGTTACAGGTGCACCATCTCCTGATGTAAAGAAGTACTATTACAAAGTGAGTGATTTTTTTAAAATAAAAAATTCTCCTAAAAGTAGTGATTGTCAGAGAATCAATAGGAGAGCACAGGAAGCAAAGTAATCAATATATGCATATTATGAGAGGTCGTTACAAGCATTTAGACATTATTGTGGCACAGAAACAATTGTACCCAAAGACTTGATTCATTTTCTATTCAGATTTTTGAAGCATTGAGACCTGAAATTAGCCAGATGTTTAGGAGTCATTTGATTTGCTGGCAAGCAAAATCTAATGAAGTATTACCATTTGCTAAAGAATTAGAAGAAATTGAAGGAAAAGGCTATGGTGATGCACATTAAAGCGGCACAATCAGGAATGTAGGGGATTTTTCCTCAACAGGGAAACTTGCAAGTATTTCAAAATCAGGGACAGGCAAGAGGCAGAGGTTGTGGTGGAAATGGAAACGGGAATTGTTGCGTCAATGTGAATACTATTGTTAATCCAGGTGATATGCAGACAATGAAAAGGATGTTAACTTGTCACACTTGCAGGGGCCTCGTGCATTAGAAATGGGAGTGTCCAATGGGAGTATCCAATGATGGTACAAGAAGGTGTTGTTGCGCAGATGAATGAAAAGCAATCTTTTTCCAAATTCAAGAGGACGGAAAATAAGGGGTTCTAATTTAATTGTACAGAGTTTTAATAATCAAATTCAGATTCCTCAGCAAATGCAAAGTCTCCAACCGATGCACCAGATAAGGTGCCACATTTTCAGATGCCACGGTCACGACAAATGCAGCCTCAAAAGCAAATAATACCAAATCAATAAATGCATATATCTCAAGCTGCAGTGGAACAGCAGCAGGTGATGCTTCCTCAGCAGAACACAGGTCAAAAGTTAAACCTAAGTGATCAGAAAGTTCAACAATTTACACTTCACAGTGAGGATGAATCAAAAGATGAATTGATGAGTAAGAGTTCAAATGGAGAAGAATATGTGTTAGCAGCGTCATTGAAAGTGGATCAAAAGGGTCCTTACATAAATGGAAAAGTAAAGGGTCATCAGGTTTTATTTCTAGTTGATACAGGAGCTACACACTCTGCTGTGAGAACTGCAGACGTTCCTGACGTACCACTTTCCTTAATGGAAAGATATCTGTTGTGAAAACAAAATGTTCAAATACCTGTACAAATGATGGTATAGCTGTGCAGATGATTAGTGATGATGATGATTCATCTATGTCAGTTGAATGTGATTCAGTTACTGAAGGATTTCCACTGATTAGTTTCTACCCTGCATTTAAAGTACAATATTTGCTAACTGATTTACAAGGTGCAGTTACCTAATAGTTTTGGTATCTTTCTGGGAAAGACATTGGTCTGATGAAAGAAGTTGAGCCAGTTAAAGTCACAGTTAAACCTAATGCAGTTTTTCTGCAAACCCCACAGTATCAAATGGCACTAGGTCTAGTTGAAGTAGTTACTCATATAATTGCAGATTTTGTGAAGCAGGGAGTTCTGAAAGAAGTGCTGAGCATTTGAGGAAAATTAATGATATAGTAGTCAAATGTTGTCCAGAGGTACCAAATCCAGCAGTGATTTTGTTTCAGATCCCATGTGATGCAGAATGGTTCACTGTAGTGGACTTATCACAAGCATTTTTCTCAGTGCCTCTTCATGAGGATAGTCAATTTCTTTTCTGTTTTAGATTCTGTAATCGTGTATATTCCTGGTGTGGAATGCCACAAGGCTTTCCAGAGTATCTGTCAATATTTAATCAGGTGTTGAAAATGAACTTTGAATCATTGGAACTGCCTTTCCAATCAGCAATAGTTCAGTACTTTGATGATCTTTTGGTTGCTTCAAAGACAAAGGAAGCATGCAGGCAAGATAGTATTTCCTTATTGAATCATTTGGGTGAGAATGGACATAAAGGCTCTTTTTATGACTTTGGTGTTTTTTTGGCAATACCACTGCGGTGGCAACCGCCAAAAGACATCCATGTTGGCAGTAATGAGACCACAGAATTAAGACTCACACTATGAAGACCATCAAAAAACAGCCACAAATCCGACACCATCAGGACATAGGAGGGCCGGAAAGAGGCTGTTCCACCACCAGCACTACCATGCAGACAACCTTCAACCCAACAGATTACGACCTGCAAATCACCACAGCAGTGAAAAACCATTGGCGTTCTGAACTGCCATGCTCCGAACTCACACCTGTCAGAACACCACATTGGACAGTTTGAGTACCCCACACCTGTCACACATACACACACCAGGCACACCTACTCACTGCACAAAATAACACCCCCACACACAACACACAATCCTTTGTGACAACAGTGACTACCACTTACACCGAAAAGCCACAATTTCAATACTAGGCACACATACACCATAGGAACATTTACAATTCACACTCACCACACATCACACAACTGCACAAACAACACTATACATACATCACAACTACACACAAACACCACAACCTACCGGCACTCACAACCAAACACACCACCTCAACCCACCAAGCATCCCACAATGCAGCCATCTCCAAAGTCCTGGGAGCATATCAACAACCCCAGGAAAGGATGGGCCAGATTATAACCATGTTGGGGCAAAACCAGAGGCTGCAAAGGGAATACCACCAGGAGGTCATGCAGCAGTGGCCAGCCCAATATGCCACCATGGCCTGCATTTCAGGGGTACTCAGGGACATCAACACCACCCTGCATGCTTCCTCCATCCACCAGCAGGGCCCTTCCATTAGGCACATCACATCAGAGCCTTTTATATCTGTGGGTGTTAGTGAAATGGAGGCCCTGCCAGGGGAACCATATGCCCCAGGCAACCCTCCCTCTGTAGCTAAAGAATCCCCCCACAAACATGAACATCCATCCAGACATCTGGCTGGAGCAAACTACACCCACTGCCAGGAAGTGACCCTCTCCTGATTACTCTCCCTTGTGTGCCACTGAGACACCCTGTTGACTGTTCAATGACGTTACTCCATTTTCCCATGGCTTACCAGACACCACTCATCATATGTTTACCACTGTATGCCCAATAAAAAATATAGATCACAGCTACTGTGTTTGTGTCTTTGTTTGTACATATACAAATGTTTGGTTTGCAAAATGTTATATGGGTATGGCTCTCTAATCCAACAGGCATCGTAATGGGCTGCAGGGGAGGCATCCTCTGCAGGAGACACAGTACAACAGCTATGTCCTGGGGTAGATGTAAGGGGGTCACTAGTACAGCCACACACCAGGGTATATCCACTCATCCAACCTGCAAAAAGACCATGACAGAGACTACCACGTGGCACCATACTAGGCATGGTGCCACACAAAACACATATGCAGTTCATAGTTGTCTAGCCCAGTGTAGCTAGATATAACTTCTACATCACCAGTCTCAGGTAAAACATCACAGAACACTGTATCTGTCATGCATGTGTGTTGGAAAATGGGTTATTGGTAAGGGCAGGTAGGTACCTACACTTAGCAATGGGCCACTAACCTCCACTTAGGTCCAGTTAGGTCTCAGTAAATTAAACCCAGCTCAACCCTTGGTAGCTTGGCAACGAGCGACAAGGCTTAACTTAGGAGACAGAGTGTAAAGCATTCAAATATCACAAAACTGTAATTAAATAAAACACAGAAAACTGTTTAAGAATCCAAAACCAATTTATAAGAATAGATTATATTTTTATCTTTAAAATGACACAAAAAGCGCCAATCGGGTCATCTGGTTGCACCACGACCGGGGCAAAGTCAAAGTTTAAGGCTGACCGTGATGGAGCCCTGCTCGGCTACAGCCCACGGGAGGCCCCGGTCAAAAGTTTACCTTCGGACTTAGTCGTTTTTCTGAAGATTTTCTTCAGCGGGACAAACCTACAAGTCCAATCTGACCTCTGGGAACTCTTCTCCGGATACGCGTCACGGTGGAGATTTTTACCTTCGGACTTAGTTGTTTTTTTCGAGGTGAAAATCCTTCGACCAGGGCAAACCAGGATCTTGATCTGACGTCCTTGGAGCCCTCCTCGGATGCGCTGGCTGGGAGGTCCCGGTCAACTTCCTACGTTCGGACATAGTCTCTTTTTTGGAGATTTTCTTCACCGGGCCGAACCTGCAAGTCAGGCCGGGTCGCGGTTGAGGCAAGCTGGCTAGAGTTGCCGCGGCTGGTCGGTCCCTCTATGGAGCTTTTTTCAAAAGTTCTCCAAACTTCTCCAAACTTCTGGATCTTCTCCCAGATGTTCCTTTAAGGTTCTTTTGGGGTCCACAGCTCACCCCAAGGTTTCAGAAGCTCTGAGATGTTCCTTGGGGGTGTGGACTTCAACTCCCAGAATGCACCTGGCACAAACTCCTTTTTGGTCACTGGACAGTGGTCAGCTGGTTGATTTCTTCAGGAGTTGGTGCAGGGGACTCTGGTTAGCAATTTTTTCACCTGTAGCAAACAGGGAGTCCCTCTTTGAACCAGTTGAAGCAAGGCAAAGTCCTTCTTGTGGTGAAGCCCAAGTGTGCAGCTGGTGCAGTCCTTCGGAGTGCAGGGTCCAGGTGCAGGCCAGGGGTCCAGCAGGGCAGTCCTTCTTCTCCTTTGGTTCTTCCTTGTTGGAATCTGATGGGGATCTGAGGTGTGGGTGCAGGTCTGCCAGTTTTATCCTTGCTCCTGGGTGAAAAACAGGGGGGTCCAGGTTCTCCAATCAGGTGCAGGGTCCTTCCCCCTGTGATGACCACTTCCTGGGAAGTGTGGCAAAATCAACCCCAGGAGGCAACATTCCTCAAAACTCTATCATGGCTGAAAATTATTTTTGGAGGTTACATCTGGCTGAGCCCACACACTGGTGTGGCTAAAAATCCTAAACACACCCCTCTCCTGCCCTCTCCTAATCTAATCAAGGGGGCTCCTAACTGTCTGGGTTTGCAGGATGTGGGGTGTTGCTGGGTTGCTACAAAGTCTCCAAATTCTCTGCCTTTGAAGACCAGGTTGGCAGCCCTCCCCCTTCCTGCCTCACCATCTGCTGAGGGGAGTTCTCCTCCCACAGGCACATCTCTTTGTGTGAAGCCAGGCCACTTCACACCTCATCAAGGCAGCCTGGCTGCCAGAGGCTGGCCAATCAGAGCACAGCAGCAACAACACTACAGGGCTGAAGTTGGCAACTTTTCAGGTAAAGTTTAAAACTCTTTACCTGAACAAGTTATATTAAGTCCAACTACTGGAAGTTGTTATAACAATTAATTTGGTGCCAAACTCTTGGTATCTGTCCTTTGAGGGGACTTTTAAATTTAAAATACAGTCTCCCCATTCTAGCCTATGGAGGCCATTCACTACAATGAGGGAAAAACTAATTTGGCTGTTTTACCTCACCAGGGCTTATAAAACTATTTTTATAAGGTCCCTGCTTATAATTACATGGCACCCAGCCCTAGGGGCACATAGGGCCCACCTTAGGGGTGACATATATGTAAAAATAAGGTAGTTTAAAACTTTGGAACTACTTTTAATTCCAAAGTCAAATTTGCATGTAACTTTAATTTAAAAGCAGCCAGCAAGGCAGGCCTGCTTTTAAAATGACACTGGGTACCTCAGCAGTGCACCTATGGGGGCACTACCTATGCTGGGGTCCCTAAACCTCCATTCCCTACCATATACTAGGGACTTATAGGTTGGTTAACTTTGCCAATTATAATTAGCCTACTTTGCATATCCACTTTACACGGAGCACTGACCCTGGGACTGGTAAGCAGTATCCAGGGCACAGCCAAGAGTCAGTAACCACCAGTACCTGTCCAAAATGTGTGGGGGTGACCAGGGCAAAGAGAAGGACTTTCCTACAATGCGCTAAACTCTACTCTGTGAACAGTAGCCAAAGGCTAATGAACATGAATGGCTCAAGCAATAGGTACGAGAGCCAAGGATTAACAGAACACAGCCACTCGCTGGAATGACATGAGAACAGGAGAATGCAGGACACATAGCACAATACAGGCCTGTCCATAGAAGATGTGAATCTTGCAACCTGCAGAGAGTACACATAGTGGAGATGACACATTTTCAGTCAGCACCTTGCATGCATACAGTCAACTCCCACAGCACACACATAGGGATGGGGACACTTTACACCACCACTGATAATCCAAATTAGGAGGTCCATTGACAGTAGACTCTGTTGAAATAGTACACATACAAATACACACACAGCAGGCTTGTATGTTTCTGGAAGTACTCATTGGTGAGCTCAGCCCTACAGTCATCTGCACCTTCATCATCTGCCTCCTCATCACGTTCCACTTCTGCATCACCATCCACTGGTCCAGCTGCCTCCTCATTTTAAGCTAGTAAGGGCATCTGACATCTCAGGGCCAGATTGTGGAACATGCAGCAGGCAACTATGATCTGGCATACCTTTTGGGTACTGTAGAGGAGGGCAGCTCCAGAGACGTGTAGGCGCCTGAATCTGGTCTTCAGGAGGCCAAATGTCCTTTCTATTACACGTCTTGTCCTGCGTGGGCCTCATTGAAACAGAGTTCCCCTTCAGTGGCAGGGTACCTCACTGGTGTCAAAAGCCAGGGAATGTTAGGATAGCCAGAGTCGCCTGTGTGCACAGAAGTAGGACCTGTTACAATTCAGGTACAACCACAGGGAGGAATGTGTTGACAGGTGCCATAACAGAGACACACATCCAAATGTGTACATACCAATAAGCCAAGCCCTCTCTCTCTGACGTTCTGTCATCATGTGGGAGACATTGCTGTTCCTCAGACTGTAGGAGTCATGCACAGATCCAGGAAACTTGGCTGCCACTTGGGACATATATCGGACTGCCACACATACCACCTGAACACTGATAGAGTGGTAGTTTTCCTGTTCCTGTGCACCTGTTCAGTAGCACTGGGAGGGACCGAGGCTACATGGGTGCTATCTATGGCCCCTATCACATGAGGGATGTGTCCCACATCATAACAGAAGTCTGCCTTCACATAGGCCAAATCCCCTCATTGGGGGCACCTGGTGTAGCTGTCCAGGCGTTTCAATAAGGCACACAGTACATACTTCAACACAAGACTGAACACGGGCCGTGACATCCCTGCTGCCAAGCCCACTGTAGTCCTAAAGGAGCCTGTGGAAAGGAAGTGTCGAATTTGAACTGTGGGAGAGGTGGCATAGGGATTACGTATGGCAGGCAATAGATCTGACTCCTCTGGGTACATAGATCCATGATGGTCTGGTGATTCAGATGATAGATCTGAATTATATGCTTCTCCTCCAAGATTGCAAAGTCCACTAGCTGACGGTACACTGGTGCATGTCTCAATATCCTCATGGCAGTGTATCTAGGATAGAGATGAGAGATAGTACAATGTGATATGCACCTCACACATGTTAGCTGAACATATCATAATCACACACACCTAATACTGTAGACATGCTGCACACTGCCGACACATACTATATTGGGCATACTGAAGTATCATGGACTCCTACTTTGCTGCACATTGCTGCCCGATCAATAGTTACTGACACACATCGCATGTGTCAGGTTCCATATGTGGGACACTAAGCTGTCCTGCACTTAGCATGTCTGTAGTCATGCTAATTACCTATATTGGTACATCGCCTCTGAGCCTATGTCTAACTGGACAAGCCTGTCATATGACAACCAGCAATATAAGGCTACTGTGTCATGCATGTCACATGTATAAACCAAATCATGATGCCACAACATGGGCCTACTTTGCATTCAGGTGATAAAACTGTATGGTGCACTTATTTTCATGCATCAAGACATTAGATGAGAATAAAATGGCAGCCGCCTGCCCTGCAGCTCTGGACAAATGGAAGCAACCTAAGTCTGCCAGCGTGTGTCGTCATCGCAGGAAGCAGTCGCAACCGCCAAGCAACTTCTCACTGGGTAACACTGCTGCCTATGGGGGACTGGAGCCAATGGTGATGAGCACCGGTGGTGATGGTCCTGTACTTGGCACCCGTGACCGCCATTCTCTGCAGCCTTGCTCACTTGACTCCTGACTCTCTTTCAAGCAAGACCTCCACAAGCTGAGCTGCTCTGTATTGTCTCTGGGAGCCATCATGCCATGTCCTGCAGGTAATAGGGCCCCAGCCTTCACCCAAGAAGAGCTGGTGAAGCTGCTGGAAAGGGTCCTACCCCTCAATGGACAGCAGTATGGGACACCAGAGGGACAGGTGAGCCCAATGCCATAATCATGTGTGATAGGGGTGCATTTGAGGGTAAATGGCGTACGGGTTCCTGTCGCGCTGCGGCAGATCCCGGCACGAGCCGAGCGGTCGGCTCGGTGCGCGACCGCGCTTCCTGGTGGCCGGGCGTGCTCGCCCCTTCAGTTCTTTATTTCCTAATAAAAGTTGGCATGGGGCCTTGGCGAGTTTTGGGTGTGGCACGCCCTCAATATCAATGTGGGCATCTTCCCCCAATCCCTCACTTACCTGGTGCAGCCTTTTCCTTTCTTCTTTTCTTCTTTTTTCTCTTCTTTCTCCTTTTCCTCTTGTTCTTATTTTCACACTTAGCAGCAATGTTCTTCTTTCTCCCAGCAAGCCTTTCTTTTTCCCTGCATGCCTTAGGATCCTTTTTCAAAATGGCGCCTTCTCTCTCTATATTCTCCTATGATTCTTTCCCAATCCAATATGGTGTCTTTTTTTCTTGCTATTGGTCATTTACTGTTTTAGGGTATATAAGGTGTGTGATTCTTGTTCTCCTTGCTCTGCAACACTTCCATTGGTGGTGATCTTCTCTCCTGTTATTTTTTCTCCAGTTTTTCCTTTGCTTTTTCCAGCTTGTTCCAGTGTTGTTTTTCTTGTGTGAAGACTGACCTTTTTGCTTCTTTTTGTTCCAGGGAGTTCCTGCTATAGAGGTTTTTCCCTTGTTTTTTTTTTCCTCTGGGACTCCTTCTGGAGGGCACAGACTGCCTTTTGGTGGTCCTTCGTCTAGCAGCATCATGGCTACCAGAAAGGGCCGCCCTTATCTTGGTCAAGGCAGAATTTACAAGAATCAAGACCACTCTGCAGTTCTAGTGGGCCAAAAACATAAATGACGAGTAGCCCATGACAGTTCCAGTCAGGGAGTACATTCATGCAGGGGGCATTGTGTTTAGGTGTACGAACCGTGAGGATGGGTATGTGTGGGCATTTGGTGGGTCTGATGCTTATGGGCCACTGCTGTAGGTATTGTGCTAGTCTACTGTCTGTGTCACCCATGCAGATCTATGCCTATCAGAAGAAGGGGATCTGGCCTGCCATCACCAAGCAAGTGTGGACCCTGTGGGTCCATAGCCAGCGGAGCACCCATTGGCACAAGCGGTGGGAGGACCTGAGGTGCTGGGCCCGGAGGACCGCGGAGACCCAGCAGGGGATATACTCTCAACAGGGAGGGGTGCCCATCGGACCCTGACCCCCCCATGGCCCGCATTTTGTCAGTGGCCTATCCTGAGTTAGATGAGCGTTTGAGGGCAGCACAGCAGTCACAAGGGGTACTGACTGCATCCAGGGACTTGGCTGGCCTTTGATGGGATTGAGTGCCTCACTGCAGGCAAAGTGGCATTGAAGTTAAGGCTACATGTGAATCAACAATTGGAAATGCGTACTAGGCACCCTGGCAGAGTATATTTAGTAGATGTGCCTCAAAGCTTTACTGCCAGTGGGAGATGTACATCCACTCCAGGAGCTATACTTGTGGCAATGTGGCCTTCCAAACAATGGGTTGATACTGGAGGTGGTAAGTGCCCTGGGAAATCCTTCATTTGTCACCATGATTTGTACATGGCACGTAGGACAAAGTCCTAGCAAGTCCTATGCTGCACTGCTGGCTGACTGCCTACATCAGGTCGTCATGGATAGTTGGGGGCACATTTGATGGCCTGTGACTATTACAGCATGCCTTGGCTATTAGGAAGTGGCAGAATAGAAATAGTTTGGATACTACATGACCCATTGAATGTTGATGTGAAGGAAATCTTGTATTCAGTCTCATCAGGCTGATTATGTGGTAGTGGGATGTGTATTTGGGGCTAGATGTATCAAACATTTTTGCGATCACAAATGCCCCAACAGGCCGTGTACGATCGCAAAAATGCATTTTGGTATGTTTCAAGTCCAATTTGTGATTCAGTTACTTGCTACTGAATCGCAAATTGGATTTGCGACTACATACTACGTATTAGGAAGGGACATGTCAAGGGCGTCCCTTCCTAATATCGAATCACAGTGGTATGTATGATTGTTTTGTGATCGTGAATGCGGTCACAAAACAATCGCAGTTACCACCAATTTGAAATTGGTGGTCACCCATTCGCAAAGAGGAAGGGTTCCCCAAGGGTCCCCCTCCCCTTTGTGAATGCATGCGAAAACGTTTTATAAGAGCAGGCATTGGTCCTACGGACACTGCCTACTCTTAAAAAATGAAAAGAAAACTGTTAATTTTTCATTTTTAAACGCATCCCGTTCTTTAAGGAAAATGGTCTGCATTTAAAAAAGAAAAGATTGCTTTATTGAAAAGCAATCACAGACATGGTGGTCTGCTGAGCCCAGCAGGCCACCTTTCCTGTGATTGTAGCCATTCGCCATGGGTTGCAAATTGTGACCTACCTCATGAATATTAATGAGGTAGGTCCATTTGCGAGCCCTTGCAAATTGCAGTATGAAACTCCTAGAGTTTCATACATTCCAATAGTGATTACTTAAATGTGATTCGCTAAAAATCGCAATTAGATAATCGCTATTGTGAAGAATGATACATCTGGACCTTGGTGTTTTGGCAGTGGTGATTGTCCATGTGTGCCTAATGCATGCAAATATGTACCCCCTGAGATGTATGTTGTCTGTTCTCAGTGACAGAATTTTCCATTTGTAGAATGGTGTGTGTGAGTGTGGAGTTTTCATTATGCATAGTCCAACTGGTGTACCTGCATGTCTGGTAACATTGGAAGTGGTCCATGATGCGGTATGTGTGTTCCAGAGGTACAACTGTTGTGACAGTGCACTCAGTGGATGTGTTTGGAGGTTTTACATGTGGCACATGGCCCATTGTAGATGTACTTAGCAGTATCCTGGGTAGTGATATATATGTTGTGTGTCACCTGTACTGGCTCTGTGATGGGTCTGCCTATTCACATGGCTATACCATGGATACCATGGATTCACGTAGTACACATCATTTGTGAATTGTTTGGGTGTCTGAGTAGTACTGGCGAAATATGAGTTCACCTCCATAATTGCATCAGTATACTGAATGGGCAGCCTTGTAAAATGACACGGAGGTGCCTTGTGGTCTGTGAGCGGAGTTGTCATCATAGTCATGGACATGTTACAGAGGGCATGCACTAATCAGTTGTTGAGACTGTAGAGGCCTGATGTTTTTTGTCTTGCCAGCTGCACATCCAATGGGTGAAAGTGGTATGGACAGGTAAGATGTGTATTCAGGCATACTATTTCTACTGCATCCAGGGCATGCTATGCCAGGGCTTTGGTTGGAATCATGGGGATGAGTCTAATAGTGCAATCCTACTTAGATATTGCTGTAGGTGTGAGGCTTGTCAGACAGGTGTGGGTAGTAATGACATGTCATGCCATGATGTAGGTAATGTGTATTGGCAAATGCGATGGCCTAGCCATGATATGTATTGTGACACATGTACGTGTAGCTGTGTCAATGGAAGGTATATATTAACCATTTTGCCCCTCGCTCTCTCTCTCTCTCTCTCTCTCTCTCTCTCATTATGTGCATCAACATTGAATGGCAAAGGAGAAGGGGCATAGTTGAGATGGGAAGCAGCACCCCACGGGACCCAGGAAGGTGGCACCAGCAATACCGAGGGACCCAGTGGAATGGAGGGCGAGGGGAGTGCCACGGGGGAGACCGGATCGAACACCTCATTCTCGGAATCCTCCTCCAGTGAACACTCCCTGGTGGTGGCAGACCCATCTGGGACCACGCCAGCTCTATCTTTGTCTGCTACCCCGCTAACTAGTACCGCCCTCCCTGTAGCTCCCTACCCAGTTGCCTGCTCACCCAGGAGGATGGGTGTCTCCTTTGCTGCAGGTACCTCTGCCCAGTCGCCTTCAGCCCTGACAACCACTCCCTTTCCCCCCACTCCCAAACCCTTTTGCCATGACCGCCCTGTGTATCTAAGAAGCATTTCCTCTCAGAGTTTTCCCTGTTCCCTATGCCTCTGCCACTCCATGAGATCCCCAAGTGCTCTGTGTCCCTGTCCAAGTCCAGCCCTTCTACCTACAAGTCCTCTCCTGCACCCCTGCTAGCTCCCATGCCCCTCCCCCTGCCAAGAAATCAACCCTCCCAAGCCCAGGGCCAAGTACCCCTACCAAGCCCAAGCACAAGGACCCCTTTCCCATTCCCAAACCCAAGGACCCCCCTCCCAAGCCCAAGCCCAAGCCCAAACCCCCCCTCTGCCCCTCCACCTACTCCCTGTGGAGCCTGCCTGCCCCCTTGATGCCCCTACCCTGTGGAGGTCATTTTGCAGTCAGGAGTCAAGTAGGGGTACAGTCAGGTGCCATTCGTACCTTGGGCACCTGAAACTTTGGCCTGTCCAATGGCCTTCTATTTGTATATAGTTTATTTATCATAGCTAAATATTTTAATACATCTGGGCCAACCTACTGTTGGCTTCGATGGTAACTTACTTGTCCTGCCTTTCGTTCTACATGGCTGTTTAGTGCTTGTGGGATTTGGATTGTGTGTGTGAGTGGTGTGTCTGTGTGTCTGTGTGTCTGTGTTGGTTGTGGTAGCTGTTCTGCCTGGGCTGCACGGGTGGCCCTGCCATTAGCCCTGCTGTCATTGCTGTGTTTTTTGTGTTGGGTATGTTTGTGTTTGGTACATGCATGTGTAGCCAAATTGTGTATAGTTTGTGTTGGCATGTGTAAAGGTGGTTTTGTGTGCCCTTGTGTGGTTGTTGTGTATGCATCCGTGTGTGTGGTGTTGGCTATGTCCTCTGCGTTGTGTGTGGTGTGTGCGTGGTGTGACAAATGGTTCATTGTATGGCAGTGTGATAGTGTTGATTGGTTGTGTAGTATTGTTACGTGGTTGTGTTGTGAATAATAGTAAGAAACAGTGCTGTTTGGAAATGCAAAAGGCCAGGGTGCTGGGGGCCTAAGGCCCCCTCTCTTGCAACCCAATTTTTATTTTTTTTTAACATGTAAGGTACACACATGCCAAAAGGGCATATGTGCTTTACATGTTGAATTTAAAAAAGCAGTTTTACTGCATTTTTAAATTTTGCACCAGGTTACCACCTGGTTGCAGATCATGGTATTTTGCATGTGCAAAATGCCATTCTGCGAAAAATCGCAAATTGCTATTTTTTGCAGCATTGCCTTGCGACCTGGATTTTGCGAATCGCAAATTGCGATTCGCAAAATCCAGGTCGCAATGCTAAAAATCACAATTTTTTGCGATTTCTACTTTGTGGTCTGCGAATGCCTTTCATGCATTGCAGACCACTATTTTGCACTCGCAAACGGACGATTTTACCGTTTGCGAGTGCAAAATATTTTCATACATCTGGCCCTTAATGTTGCTGAACTAAACCCAAGTTATACATTAACAGTGATTGAAACATGGGAGGAAATTAAAAGTTTACAAGAAAATGTTTCTGAAGATGAAAAGGAAGGTTGGATACAATTAAAAAAAATTCAAAAGGACAATGATGAAATATGGGTGTTTTTGCCTGACACAAATTGCAAGATATTATCATGGTTAAGCACACATTGGTAGAGATGCAATGATTTGCACATTTAAACAGTCATGGTTCAATCTAAAATTTAGACTGATTGCCCAAGCAATTTGTCACAGATGTGCTACATTCCAACAAATGAATGTGGGGAAAAGAACAGTTGTCAATCTGAGCCACATTGGAAGAGCAGAAATGCAAAGTGATTTCATTGAGATGCTTGTGTAGGGTGGTCTGAGATACGTGTTGGTGATTGTCTGTATATTTAGTCACCGGATTGAAGCTTACCCCACTCGCAGAAATGATAGTCTCACAGTAGAAAAGCTTTTACCTAGGGCGTTAATTTTTCACTTCAGGTTTCCAGCCTCTTTAGAATCAGACAGAGAAAGTCACTTCAATAACGAGGTAATAAAATTATTATGTTCAGCCTTAAACATCAAGCAGAAGTTGCACTGTAGCTATTGCCCTGAAGCTTCTGGATTAGTAGAGCAAATGAATGGTACTCTGAAGGCAAGACTTGCAGAAATGTGTGCATCTACAAATCTGAAGTGGCCAGATGTGTTGCCTTTGGTTTTGATGAGCATGAGAAAAACACTCAACAGAAAGACTGGACTTTCTCTCCATAAAATCCTCATGGGCAGAGCAATGTGATTACCAGCTGTTCCTGCAAATGCTCTTGTAATTATGAGAGATTACTTGGTGCTGGAGTACTGCAAGAGTCTGGCTGATGTGGTTCGCTCTTTCTCTCACCAGGTGGAAGCTACAGCTGTGCTACCATCCCCAGACCAGTGCCACAGTCTGCGAGCTGGTGATTGGGTGGTCGTCAAGAAGCATGTGAGAAAAACTTGTCTAGAACCTAGGTAGAAGGGGCCCTACCAGGTCGTACTTGTTACGATGACTGCTGTGCAGTGTGCTCGGATCCCGAACTGGATTGATGCCAGCCACATTCGAAAAGTGCCATATCCTTTGGATGATGAAGCAGAGATGTTGAGAGCACCAACAACTACCATACAGTATCAAGGAGTAAGAGGAGAGACTGTGGAGACAGAAACAGAGACAGTGCAAACTGGTGAAGATCCAAGCATTCCTCTTAGAGCTAAGGCAAACACACCTCTGAGAGATTAAATAGAATTTCCTGAAGTTGCTAAAACATCAGCAAATATAGCAGAAGAGTCAAGTAAGAGGAGGACTCTCCCAGAAGCAGACGATGAGGAAGATCAGCTGAAACAAATCACGTTTACTCAAGCAACTGAGGATGGAGTTGAGTTGAATCAAAGTCATGCAGATTTGACTCTTCCTGAATTAGATAATGGTGCAGGTACATCAAGTAAAAGTAAATATCCTGCTGAATCAAGAAGAGTTGTAAGTCCAGTTTTGCAAACAACACTGTCAAAAAAGTTGTGAAAGAAGACAAGTGGCCCAAACTGCAAATCAATGTACTAGGAATTATAAATGAAGTGCCTGACACAACAAGAGCAGATACAGATGAAGATTTGAGTGAAGGTTAAATAAGTGCAAATCAGAGATCAAAAAGAAAAAGAGTCACAAGTCAAAGATACTCAGGTCCTGAATGGGCATATTTTACAACAGATGAGTGGCAACGTGAATTTTTGTCCTTTTGTTTTGATCGTGAATTTCTAGCTGAATATTTTGGACATTGAAATTACTTTTGAACTGAAATGTTTTAAACAACATTGCTAAAGGAACAAGAGAGACATTATATGCTACAAGTGATAATCACTGTCTAATAGAATATGATCTACTGAAAGAGACTTTAAAATCTGATTTTTGACAAGCTGATAAACCAATTGTTGACAAAGATCTGGAGAAAAGTCTGAAAACTGTTGTAAATAACTGCAAAGAAGACTGAAGATTATTTTTGTTTTTGATTTTTGGCTGCATAGTTAAATATTTTTATGTTTCATTCACTTTTTGATTCTTTACAGATCATGGATAACAATCACTATCGCATTAAAAACAATAGGTGTTGCAAATGTATGTGTGTTGGATTAGCAATTGTAGGTGTGCTAGTAAGTTTGTTATTGATTGTGAGTATAAGTGTTTTTTAGCAAAGCTGAAACTAATTATACACCTATTTCAGAGACTACTACACTTTCAAAATTAGAAAAGTTTAACAGAGATGAAAAATATTTACACATAGACATCTCACAAGGAGATCTTTCTTCTAAGGTTTTCTATCACTTGCTGTATGAATATGTTGAGACAATGAATGTGAGAGAATGTTATGTTTGCACGCAGATTCCTTCCTCAGTGCAGGAAGGAATTACTTACCATTGCTTGCCATTAACATATGGAATTCGTTGCATTCTTTTACTAACAATGCTCTATAACCAAGAGTACATACAATATTTATATTCTAATTTCAACCTTATATTTTCTTTTGTTCCGACTAAGCAACATTTGAGTAACATAGCAAAAGAAATATTGATGTTGTGGGAGGTTTCTTTGAGCCTACCCTAACATTTGGTACTGTTTATGCACATAGGAATATTTTGATATGCTTGCTTTTGCCAGTAGAAAAATCTTTTCTAGATCAAACTGATGACAGGAGAAAAACATTAAAGGAGAAAATAGAGACAGGGTTAGTGAAGAGGACATTTAGAAATTATTATGCATATAGTGAGGCTCAAACACAAGGGAAGCTTGCTTTGGATTTGTAATATGTAGGAAAGCTTAGTATTTAAAGATCTCAATCCAGAACTGATACTAAGCTTGTGGGAATGAGGGAGTGAAGACATGTATTTCTTTTTAAGTATACATTGGACTTTATGTTGAATGGACATGATCCTGCAAATCCTGCAATTCCTGGGGTAGACTACATCTGTGGAAAGAATACTTATTATCATCTACCAAGAGGATGGTAAAGGTCTTGTTATTTGGGAGTGGTCTTTCCGAAGATTTATCAGATTGACAGTATAGATGATCAACATAACTCGAATGAATTGCAAAGACCAAGATCAAAAAGAGCAACTTAATCCGAAATAATTGGGGATATATTTGGAACAATTATTCCTTCTGTAGGAGTTGTTCTAAATGTCATAAAAAGTAGAAAGTTGTCTACTATTGTGGATAACATGTTGACTAATTTTTCAGGAGCCATAATATTAGTGGATACTGAAATGGCTGCTGTCCGTTCTATGGTTCTCCAGAACAGACTTGTGTTAGATATACTTTTAGCAAAGGAAGGCGGAGCCAGCCGGATGCTGAAAGCAAAACATTGGTGCACATACATACCTGACAATAGAAAAGGAATTAGACATTTTATTAAGAACAGATTCAAATTCAGACTTAAAAGGTCTGTAAGAGTCAGGGATATCGGAATATATTGGCAAAGGTGTTACTAAAGTGTAAAATTGGCTGGGTGATCTTGGTCAGGGTACTGTAGGAAAAATATTAAAACAATTATTGATTGTGGCTGTATGTATCAACCATATATTGATAAAAATGAAAAGAGGAAGAACAGAGGATGGAAGAATTTAAACTAGAAACGATGCGAAGCAGATATTTTTATGATTTGAGAATAACTGAAAACTGGAGAAAACCGGGAAACCATATATTTTTGACAAACAAAACTTTAAACTGACTCACAAGCATTAATACAAGTATTATTAAATATATTGTGTGACAACACATATAGGGCCTGATTACAACTTTGGAGGATGTGTTAATCCTTCCCAAATGCGACGGATATACCACTAGCCGTATTACGAGTTCCATAGGATATAATGGACTCGTAATACGGCTGGTGGTATATCCGTCACATTTGGGACGGATTAACACCTTCCTCCAAAGCTGTAATCAAGCCCAAAGTCATCAGAGGAGGGATTGTTGGAGTGCAAACTTTATTAATAAAAAATTGTGACATCATAATATCGTGTGAAATAACATAGAATAAAATGTTAGTTGAAATTGTGTATTAATAAATAAAAATGTGTAGCTGATATGGTGCACACCATAAACAACATGCATAAATATAAGAAAACCAATCTAATTAAAATGTATTTTGTTTATTCATGTTTAAATGAAAATTGAATATTAATATGTATTAAATTTATTATTAGTTTAACTATTATTAAATGTTTTATCCTTAAAATGTTTAGCATTGGTTTTTAAAAGGCCTCACATTTTAGTAATTTTCCAGAGGCAATGTTTTAAAAGTGTTAACTCTGCAAATAATGTTTCTCTAAGCATCCTGTGTGACTTGCTCACTGTGGAAAAGTTATGTTTTTATGCTGTAACATTTGTCTGTCTTCCTAGAATGAGATAATGTGTACCCACGAACAATAGTCTTCAGTGCCCATATATAACCTGCAACAATCGTATTCTACTGCAAAAACTGGTGACTGCAGTGAGAGAAGATGAGCCAATCGTGAATGGCGAAAATGAAGAAAACATACTTCTGGAATGTGGAAAAAATTTACTTGACTCTGACCTAAACCACCCCATAGTCTGACCAATAGAAACTCAGCTAGTTGCCTTCTAGGACTTTAATATAACAAACTTTAGGTGATGTAAGTTGAGTTATTCTTTTACTCTGCTAGTGTAATGAAGTGGTGTGTCCTTAGCTTTCTGTCATCGACAGTTCAGATGCATTAAGGGGCAAACTATACTGAACTGTTCCCTATTATGTCATTGCCCAAATGAAGAAGACACAGAAGATGCTCAACTCATGAAGACATAACTGCTTGCTGATCCATTTACGAGAGGTATAACCAAATGTGCATTTCTCTTTCTTGCAGATTTTTATGTTTTCTCTCTTTAGAAAATCAAACGCTATTTTGGGTTAGCACCATAGTCAGATGTTTTCCGAATTCATTTTTGTCTTCTTTTCTCTTTGCATGAAGTCTAAACATGCTCATCTAATCAGAGTTTTAGTTAAGGATGGTAAATTCTAAATTTGACTTTCATATATTTGAATGTAAACAATTCACCTGCAATAACTAAGGGCCAGATGTAGCAAATTGGCAATTTGCGACTTGCAAATTGCGAGTCCCTGCGACTCGCAATTTGCAAGTCGCAAATTGCTATGCAGTACGGTGTCTCAGACACCGACTGCGACTCGCTATGGGGTCGCAATGACCCACCTCATGAATATTCATGAGGTGGGTTGCAAATTGCGGCCCCATAGCGAGTATAGGCACTCGCTAACATGGAGGCCTGCTGACGTCAGCAGACCTCAGCAGACCTCCATGTTCGTGACCTGCTTTTCAATAAAGCAGTTTTTTTTTTTTAAGTGTAGCCCGTTTTCCTAACAGGAAAACGAGCTGCACTTAAAACAAAACCGAAACCTTTTGTTTCGGTATTTTTTCAGGGCAGGGAGTGGTCCCTTGGACCACTCCCTGCCATGAAAAAATATTTTTGGGTCCAGTCACAAACTGGAAGGGGTCCCATAGGGACCCCTTCCAATTTGCGAGTGGGTTACCATCCACTTGAAGTGGATGGTAACTGCGATGCCATTTGCGACCGCGTACGCGGTCGCAAATGGTATTGCATCCCAATGCGACTCGCAAATAGGAAGGGAACACCCCTTCCTATTTGCGAGTCAGAAATGCATATTGCGAGTCGGTAACGACTCGCAATATGCATTTCTGCATTGAGAAACGCGTTTAGCGAGTCGCAAACGGCAAATTTTGCCGTTTGCGACTCGCTAAACGTTTGCTACATCTGGCCCTAAATGTATACTGTGTCTATCATTCATCTGTTATTGTTATTATTCTGCATGGTGGTTTTTGAATGTTTGATGATAAATATACTGTCTAGTTTAAGATTCTTTTGAAGGTTTGGTCAGCTTGTGTTATTCCTATATGTTTATCATTTGGTCTTGCGTTTGATTCACGTGATCTTAGCATTGTTAATCTAAAGGGCAATAAATGTTTGAACTTTATTAAATTGGTGTGGTGATTCATGGCTACATAGGTCATCATGTGTATACATTTCTGACTCCAGAAGAAATTTAAGTTTATTGATTTGATATTGTTAATGTTGATTGTTAGGAAAATATTGCACTCCTATCTGAGTCCAAAGACATGTGTCGACCTCTAAGGGTAATTGGTGGATTACCTGTACCTGTCACCTTATAAGTAAATTATCAAAAGAAATATAAGGCTGGACAAGCCCACAAGAGAAGATGAGCAACACTCAAAAGAAATTGTCTTGCTTTCACTCAGTACATCAGGCATTCTCAGTGTTAGGGTTACCACCTCATGTCTGCTATCCAGAAGGCACAACATCAGCACATTTGGCATCCTAAGTGCATAGTCACACTACTGACATGCCACAGAAACACCACAGTATTTTAATAGATGGCAGGAGCTTTGGGCCTGGCCATGTTGTGGCTGGCCAGTACAGGATCCAGGGGCTGATCAAAAGTGGGCCATTCTCCCCTAGCAACTGCAAGCAGAAGTAAGACATGGAGAGGTACAGAAGGGCAAATACACACAGTACTATCAGCTAAATAAATCAAGCAGTTCTCCAGCAATCCCCAGCAACTGTAGGTAGGTTGATCTAACATTGGGAAATCTATTTTTACAAACAGCTAGGTAGTTATTTTATTCTAACACATCTATTGAGCTGAAAGCTCACACTGTATGGAAAGTGAGAAAACATGGCTGGATATTTTCCTTCAAAAAAGATTTATTTTGAGATTCAACTGAAATGTGTCTACTGAGATAGTAGGGTATATGTTACAAAATTCAGTTTCTAAGCAACACCATTCTAGTTTGTTTTTTAATAAATAAGGGAAAATAAAGAATGACATTTAACTTACAAATCAGGATCTAATGTTAAATGTCTCCTTCAAAAACATCATAAAGGACTGAATGCATATGTGTGTGTGTAAATACAAAACTGACACCTGTGAAAATGCATTCATAGAAAAGGGAACCACAGATTTTCTTTTTATGGGTAGTCATAAGTGATCCTAAACTACAAATAGGAATTACAGTTTATCAAATTAGCTGTAGTAATTAAAGCAAGATAGGTGATTGGAGTAAAAAATGGTTATGAAGTTGGTAGACGGGATGTGCTACCTTTAATTAATTAGCATTACATCAGGAGTGTTTATATTGCATGCAGTAGATGGGGTAGGTTTTGCCACATTTGCATCAGAAGTCATCACTTCTGTGGCAAGTAATAAAAAAATATTTATGTCTCATATATATATATATATATATACATATATATATATGTATATTTATATGTGCGTGTGTGTGTGTGTATATATTTATGTGTGTATATATATACTTCCTTCCAAGTTGCTGGCGGCAGCTGTGCTGTGCTCCTAAACCGGAATGTGCGTCATGAAACACAGAAGTCAGGACACTCTGTATAATTTCAACAGAAACCTTTTTACTTGTTTTTCAACAAAGGAACCAACGTCTGCTACGGTGCACAAAACCTTTATTGAGTTGCTGCGTTACCTTGATCACTGACAGTGATGAACTCGTTTGACAGCAGCAGCTCAAAAAAGGTTTATGCACCGTAGCATACATCATGTATATACATATATAAACATATCTACATATACACATACATATATGTGAACACACGTATAGATCCAAATAAATATATATATATATATATATGTATGCATATATATATATATATATTGATATCAATATACAAATATGTATATTCACTGAAATAAAAAAAAGGTTAAAGAAACGTTACAGTTGGGAGTGATAAAAAGATCTGTTTTTTTTTTTTTTTTTAAACGTGGAAATTCACTGACAGAACCAATGGGTAATATAACTTTATAGTTAGATGAAAATGTCTGTCACAACAGTAACAATTTGAACAAAAAGAATGTATACTATATAATATACTGCGTGTGACCTCACATATTACAACACTCAAGACATGGTCTACGGCATAGTTTATCACCGATGGCATCTCAAATTACATCACTGATTACATCATCCAAGCTTCTTCTGCACATTTTGCACTATAAACTAGTGCGGCATGAAAGTAAGTACAAGTTAGGTACAAAATAGTATGAAGCATCATTAAAGCCATCACAGATACAACTTCCTTTGGTGTAGCAAGAATGGATTATGTGCAAAATTGACCCTCTACCATACAGTTCACGGGTTGCGTAGTTCACATTAACAATCAACCACAGATATATTGGAAACCCTCACAGCATACAGTTTTCAATCTTTATGCAACTGTTCAGAGGAAGCCAAGTTCCTAAAAAAATTTAACGCGTTTTCCAAAATGAATGCCTTATAGAGACAACTTTTATCTGTATCAAACCCCTGACAGTCACATGACCTACATTGAGAAATGAAGTTGATATTAGTAGAGAAGTAGGTACAGTAAACAGTATTCACTCTATGTGGCAAGTTTACCCTCTCCCACACTGCTTGCAGACAGTGACCTTCTCATGAGAAATACACTACAGAGTATTAAAAGGTTTCTACTAAGAACAGTGGACACTCTCTGCAAAACTTGTCAAAAGAGCAACTATCCACTTAAAATAACCAATGTCAGAAAGTGCTAAAGATCATACTACCAGCAGCCTTCATACAGTGGTAAAACACTTTACAGATAGCCAATCTTCTGAAGCAAAACAAGTACATGTAGATAGGGTAGTATGTGGTGCACACAGTCATCTATGTTAAGTAGAAGTGTCATGCTGAGACCATTCTATCTAATACCTCAAAGCTGCTTACAATACTCAGCATGTAGCATGTAGAATCTTTGCCTTTGTCGGAATTTTTTTCTGCAGTACCAAAAAACTTGTATGGCACATATTGAACACAAGTCATCAGCTGTTACCTGCACACAGAGTTACTCTTCAATACAAAGATTTATAACATGTTTAATACCTCTACAGACCTATGGTGCATTAGGAACACATGAGTAATGTGAACACTTAAACTTAGCTGGACATGGGCTATACAAAATCAGGTAGAAACGTAATATGGTCATAACTCGCCACTATATAATCTGTAAAATAAACTAGCACAAACATTGGATGATGTAATCAGTGCCATCATCAATTATGTCATTTGAGATGCCATCAGTGATGTCATAAATGATGTGATAGCACATGTCATTAGTGATGTAATATGTGAGGTCATAAGCTGTGCATGGCAGGGAATCAAGTTGTAGCTAGCTCTGTTAATTATAACTGGGGTTTTCTGTGTTTTTTTATTGTTGTCGCTGACATATTTACCTAACCATGACAGTATTCTACGCATTAGTTTTTTCAATGAAAATACATACATATAGAGTAGAAATTATTTAACCGAAGCATAAAAGCAGCTAAATAATGTATCATGCTACGTGAGAGTGTTAAATGGTGAATTCAATCACATTAAGCAGCAGTACAATGGCAAAATTAGTGAATGGCTTGACCAGGGGCTGTTAGGTTATGAGGAACATCAGTTTTTGAAGATCACATATGCAAGAACCCCAGCCTTTTACTAAATCCCCAAAATACATAAAAATGGGGTAATCCTCCGGGGCACCCCATAATTTCAGCTATTGGTAGTCTGCCTGAAAATACATAAAAATACATAGATTACTTTTTGAGAGACTTTGTAAAAACCTTGTCATCGTATGTGCAAGATACAGGGAATTTCCTAGGAAAGGTGATTGACATCCGTTGGGAGGAGAAATATGTGCTAAGGATGATTGATGTGATGACTCTTTATGCAAGTATTAGTCATGAGGATGCTTTAAGAGCGATGGCACATTTCTTAAGCACTTGATCATTAAGATTATGAAGACACACTAAAATGTTACTTACACTGGCATGTAGATGCTTGGATAATGATATTTTTTTCTTTAATAATGAATTATTCAAACAGAAGAAAGGTACAGCCATGGGCACCTGCTCCATCCCCAGCTGTGCGAATTTGCATATAAGGCTGATGGAAGGAGGAGGTAGTCCAGAGAGAACATTATGCTAAAGGGGCAGGAAGCACAATTGTTTGGTGTTGATACATCAATGATGTTTTTCTAATATTGAGAGATCAACTGAAAAATGCTGAATGTTTTCTGGAGAAAGTGAATGATAATGCACTCAACTTACACTTCACAAGTAAAATCAGAAAAACAGAAGTTAAATTGTGTAGAAAATTAACCTCAAGGAACACAATTCTGCAAGCAACTAGTCATCATCAAAAAAACCTGGTAATGAGTATCCCCTATTGGGTGTGCTTGATGGTTAGACAGAACTTTGTTGAGGCACAGGAAGAGGAGAAGGCCCTAAAAAAAGATTCAGGAAAGAGGATATGCACCTGAGAACATAGAAGAGGCAAGGGAAAACTGAGAGAGAAAACAAGACAACAGCTGATCTTTGAAAGGAAAAATAATACAAATAAAAAGGGGAGACCTTCTTACTTCTGACTAATGACTAAATAACACAAACAGAAGGGGACAAAATGGAGAATAATGCATAAATATTATCATTTAATAAAGAACAACCCCGTGATTGGAAAAGAAGCCCCCTCAGGGAACACAATTCTTCATGCAGCTAGTCATCATCACCAAAATCTTGTAAGGAATATCCCCTACAGGGTGTGCTTGAGAGTTAGACGGAACTGTAGTGAGGCACAGGAAGAACAGAAGGCCCAAGCAAACATTCAGGAAAGAGGGTGTACATCTGAGAACATAAAAGAGGCAAGGGAAAAGCGAGAGAGAAAACAAGAGAACAGCTGATCTTTGAAAGGAGAAATGACAAAAATAAAAAGGGGAGACCTGACTGATGACTAAATAAAACAAACAGAAAGGGGAAAAATGGAGAATAATGCACAAATATTGGCATTTAATTAAGAACAACCCATTGATAGGGAAAGAAGTCCCCAGCAGACCAGGTGTGACGTTCAGGAGAGCAAAAGCAATAAGCGATGAATTAGTTAAAAATTCACCAGAATGTGCTAATAAAAGTACATGGCTTGGAGATATAAAGGACATCAAGATATTTGCAAAGTACAAGGTGTGTCATCATGCAGAAAGTATGAAAGAGTTTCAACTTCCACTCAAAAAAGTAAAGACAGATTAGGGGATTTTTTAATTGCTAAACCAAATTTGCTGTTTATGTCCTACAATGTCCCTGTAAACTTTTGTATGTGGGATATACAATGTTCCCCATACACAAAAGGATTCTACAACATTTAAGAGCCATCAGTTATAGGCACAGATCATACCCAGTGGTTCACCACTTTGATAACAAAATCTTCATATAAGTGAAATGGCAGACCTTGAATAATATGTTGTAGGTTCAGTACCAAGGAGCATTAGAGGGGGAAACAGTGAAAGAACACTTAAGCTACTAGGATCTCATTATATGATTGAGCTCAACACAAAAACACCTTGGGGCTTAAATATAGATTAGGATTTACATACCCACTTATAAATGGAAAGAGAAGGAATTGGAGTTGATGTACAGTAGGTTATCTGTGCAACTTATCCCTTTCCTGAAGTTGAAATTGAGTTCAAGGAGACAATATTTTTAATGATTATGGTTTTAAAATCATGCACTGGAGCACATTAGGTGGGGAAAAAGTAGGTTTCAGAGACAGGAAATAGTGTGTTAATTACAAAGACAGGGTGATAGATATGTAAGGAAGGGTGTCTCATCCGAAAAACATTATATCCATAGTGGCAGAGATCGAATGCTAGCAGTAATATTGAGGGTACAGTGAGGTAGGGTAGCAGAAGTAAACCTTCAAAATGTGAACTTTCCAGAAATTGCAAACTGTCAAGGGTATAGGTTGACAGTGATAGCCCAATTGTGCTTTATGATGGTATGTGGTTGAAAAGTATTGCTGCCACTGTGCAATAAATCTCTTTGTATAAGATGTGGCCCAATTGGATCTTAAGAGTCTTAGCCCACAGGGGCAGAATTACTGTTGTGCATGAGATATCTTAGTGAACTACCATGAAGAAACAAAAGCGGATTTGGCACAAGATATATTGAGTGTGAAGTCAACCTTCAAGATGTATGACTTTTCACGTAACATTGCATAGCACAGCCATAGGTATGCCATCAGTGATGAGTGATATAGTGCAGCATACTATGACTATAATTGAGATCTAGTGATAAGGGAGTGATGCTTTAGTGGTAGATGCCCACAAGGGTTGCATAAAACAGAACCAACAGTTTCGGCATTTTTGATGGACTAATATGAGGAAAAGATAAAGATAATTATGTTTATGCTAATTCATTAGGCCATGACAAAGTGCACAAATTTGAGTTTTCTTGAAAAGTACTGTAATGCCCGTGGTGCTTTAGAAACATGGAGATTAGGAAAAATGTGAGACAAATGGCACAAGCATAAGAAAAAGAATGATTTAAGTTTTAATATTGGTACTGCAAGATACTTTGCCCTTCATATATGCATGTAGTAAGAAGGAATGACTCAAAGTCAATTATAGTGCAATACAAAGGTCTGTCTTCTATGCCTATTGTACATACATGTAACTGAGAAATGAAAATAATGCCTCCCTATTGTGAGCAAGGCTATAATACAGCCGAAATGCATCAAACCAGTAGCACGAAAAACTTAAATAAATTATCACCGCAAGCACCCATTTGTTTCGGTGTACTTGATCGGAGTTTTGCGAGGAGTGAGAGGCCGACTCAGTTCCCAAAATGACTGACAACACTTCCTGGTTGAAGTGTTGACAGCCAATAAAATCTCAGCACTAGATCAAAACTATTGCGAAGTATTTGTGCTTTTAGATTTACAAATTTGATTTCCATTAATATCTTAAAAACTACTGAATGGATTTACACCAAATAACAAAAAGTGTGATCTGCGGACCAAAGCTACCTTTCTGCCAAATTTGGTGAAATTCTGGCCAGTGTTTTGGATTACAGGCGTGTCTAAAGAATCTCAGGGAACTAACATAGAAAAAGCACTTTTTTTTACCACCCCCCCTTTTTTCTCAGCCCCTGCTTGACAGATCACCCCAAAAACTATCCATGCACAATAGGACCCTAGAGGCCCCGTTAATCCCCATGGACCACCACCTCCCCGGGTTGGTTTAATTATATGCAGGGGGACCCCCAGCAGACCCTGGGACCACCAATTACCTGGGGCTAAAGTTGAATTATATGCAGGGGGCTGCGCGCCCCTCCCCATCAGCTCCGGGGACTACCACCTTCCTGGGGCTAAAATGCAAGATGAGTGCGGGGGACAGTGTCCCCCACAGCCCCTGGGACCACCACCTCCCCGTAAAGTTGAATTATATGTGGTGAGACAGCGCAGCCTTCCCACAGCCGGGGTGTCCACCATAGCGGAGGTTTCCTTTGTTTCCCTGATTGCAGATATGCAGGCAGGGAAATGGAGGAAACAATTGCTCTCACAGAGAGGGAACTGCATCTTTAGCAGCTCCCTCTCAATGACAGCAATGCCGGCTCCCACAGGAGGTGAAGAGCGGGCTGGGACCACAGGGCCTTCAGGCTCTCCCTGTGGTGCCCATTAATTTTGATTGGGTGCCCTGGGGGGCATACAGGTGACATGGTCAGTCCATGAGAATTAGGGTCCGGGAAGATCGGCCTCGGGAGGGGGGCTATGTGGTTCCCCATCCCTCCCAATAATAAAATATTTAGGCTGGGTCCTGGGGGAGCGGGGTTCCCTGGGGGCAAAATCAGCCAGGGGGTTGGGGACGTGTGGCTCCTTCCCCAGAAATATAAAGAAATAGGAAGTCCGGTTCCTGGTGCATGGGGTCCCCAGGGCAGGAATTGTCTGGTGGAGGGGGGCATCCTCCATTTATTGAAGGTCAGGCCCAGGGGGAGGGGGTCCCCAGGGCTGAGACTGGACCGGAGATGGGGCCACATGGCCCCCCTCCTGGAATTGTTGTGGGGCGGTTTGGGGGATGGGGTCCCTGGGGCTGATATCGGCCGGGGGAGGGGACTGCATGGCCTCCCTCCCCACAATGAACATTCAGGGGCATATTTATACTCCGTTTGCGCCGAATTTGCGTCGTTTGTTTTCGACGCAAATTCGACGCAAAACTAACTCCATATTTATACTTTGGCGTTAGACGCGTCTAGCGCCAAAGTTCATGGAGTTAGCATAATTTTTTGGCGTGAACACCTTCCTTGCGTTAATGAGATGCAAGGTAGGCGTTCCCGTCTTAAAAAATGACTCCCTGGCATGTGCGTGGTATTTATACTCCCGGGCAAAAATGACGCCCGGGAGTGGGCGGGGCAAAAAACCCCGCATTTGCGCCTCTTTTTAACGCCTGGGTCAGGGCAGGCGTTAAGGGACCTGTGGGCTCAGAATGAGCCCAGAGGTGCCCTCCCCTGCCCCCAGGGACACCCCCTGCCACCCTAGCCCACCCCAGGAGGACACCCAAGGATGGAGGGACCCATCCCAGGGAAGAAAAGGTAAGTTGTGGTAAGTATTTTTTTTTTATTTTTTTGTGGCATAGGGGGGCCTGATTTGTGCCCCCCTACATGCCACTATGCCCAATGACCATGCCCAGGGGACATAAGTCACCTGGGCACGGCCATTGGGCAAGGGGGCATGACTCCTGTCTTTGCTAAGACAGGAGTCATGTTAATGGCGTCTGGGCGCCCCAAAAAAATGGCGCAAATCAGGTTAAGACGATTTTTTTGCCTCAGCCTGACTTGCCCCATTTTGGGACGCCCAAACGCCATTTTTCCCTACGCCGGCGCTGCCTGGTGTATGTCGTTTTTTTTTTACGCACACCTGGCAGCGCCGGTCGGCTAACGCCGGCTAACGCCATTCAATAAATACAGCGCCCGCATGGCACTTCAGAATGGCGTTAGCCGGCGCTAATTTTTTTGGCGCAAAACTGCGTTAGCGCAGTTTTGCGTCAAAAAGTATAAATATGGCCCTTAAAGTGCTCCAGTTGGATAGGAATAAACTGTGGACTCTTGTTGGACCAATAAGCAGGTGAGCGTCAATTCTAGCCATGATGCTAATTTCACAGAAATTAAACCTCAACAGGAAGCACTTACAAATATGTACGTACCAGGTTCCCCAATTGAAGCTCCACTTCTGGAAAGGACAAACTAGCCTAACTCCTGGGCTTGGAGAAGGCAAAGCAAGTGTGCTTACTTGGCGATTCCATATTGAAAAATGCTCTGAAAACCTTTGTGGAGGTGAATACATCTTTCATCTATTGAAGCACAATCAGACAGTCTCACACCCACATCGACACTCTCACAGCCACTCTCACACCCAGACAGACACTCTCACAGCCACTCTGACATCCAGAGACACCCTCTCACACCTATTCTCACACCCGGAGAGACAGGCCCTATTGGCCAATTCCTGCTGTACATGGCCCAAGGCCAAGCCCAGGGTGGGGTTGGGTGGATAGGGAGGTTGGCCACAACACTCATGCGTGGCGGTGGTTGGATTAACATATAGTAATGAAAATTACTTACTTTACAAAAAAACATAGAAATTCACTGAAAAAAACAAAGGTTAAAGTGACGTTACAGGGGTGCGAGATTTAGTTACCTTAAGCCGTAAGTTATAGTTACTTGATATAACTTCAACTATAACTGTTGAATTTCAATGGTTTTGTACAAGTGAAATCTGAGCTTTAATATAACATCCCTGGAACTTTTGTTTTTTAAAGGGAATTTCTAAATTTTTTTAAAATTCTATTTCCTAACTATAACGTCCCTGTAACCTTTTATTTTTTCAGTGAATATATATAGATATATATATATGTATATATATGTAAACATACACTCCTATAAGTTTATGTATGTGTTCATATGTATGTGTTTTAATGAGCTAAAAGTATCTATAGAAATATCTGTTTCAGACATTAAAAATTTCGAAGTATATCAATTCACAAAAAAAAAACAAAGGTTAAAGTTTTGTTATAGTTAGGCCTTGCAATGATATGAAAATTATTGTTTTATCAGTTATAATTTACTGAACTAACTATAACCTGCACCCCACCATGCACTGCTTATGGCCTCACAGATTACATCACTCATGACAACTGAAATGAAATCATTGATGACATTGCTGAAGAAATCATAGCATTATTATGGCACCGTTCAATACCATGGGGCACTATTCAATAGGGTTCTGGCCTTTAAGATTTTAGTGTAAATCTGTTTTGAGAAATAAAGATTTAAAAAATGTATGTATAGTTAATGAGGTGGTACCTCTCTGGTACTCCAGAGGAGTACCTCAAGTTCAAAACAAGCTATCTGATTGTCTGGCATGGTACTCCCTGGGTACTATCACACTACCATAAGGTCAAAACACATGTTATGATTGTCTGGCTGCAACATGAGGAGAAAGCTGTGGGTGACATTTTATGACTTGTGGACTCGGTCTCTGATTCATAGAAACAAATTAAAAAAATAAGGAATGAGGGTAAGGAAGAGGTTCCCTGAAGTAGGGGTACGCATATCCCCTGGCCCTTGTGGGGGAATCCTAGAGAGACACCCCTGGGGTCAAAACTAAAATATTTTTTACTGCACCATGGTACCACACTACTACCACCCCCCCACCTTACATATAATTTCACAGTGCCATAGCTGCACCGCAAAAAAGGGCATGGCCTTGGAAGGCTGCAAGACCATGGGGGTTTGCCAGCAATAACATCTGGGCCACCCATGGGAAGTTGGGTGCAGGGCCAGGCCACAGGCATGACCCTCTGGCCAACATCAAATTATGCAAGGCCAAAGACAGTTGAGGTCATGAGGTTGACTGCCCTAGGGGATGGGCACTGGGTCTGCCTTGGGTTCAGGCCCTGAACCAAACCCATGCTACACGTGGCCAAATCCTTGTGTTGAAGGGGTTTGGCCACCCATTGCAGTTGGGTCAGGGCTGTCTTGCAAGCATGTCCATCAGGGGGTAGATCTAATTAGGTATGGTGATAAAATATTACTTTACATTTTTTTTAAAACAAGAAAATAACTGAAAAGATCTGTTAAAGTGATGTTAGAGGCAAGTGTTCTTAGAATAGCTACCTTTATATTGAGAAAACTCCTGAGAAGGTCACTGAAAAAACAAAAGTTAAAGTGACTTTATATTTAGGCGAATGCCAGGAAAAACGATACATTGTAAACTTTAAAAAACATTGTAATTCTCCTTTTATAGTTGATTGAGGTAACTATAATCTGTGCCCTCATCATTCACCTCAGATATTGCCTCGCTCACATTGCATTGATGACAACACTGTGCATTGCAGAGGAATGAGTTATAATTACTTCTGTCAACTATAACTTCTGAATTTCAATGTTTTTGAGTTAAAAATATAACATTTTAACTCACATTTTCACCTAACTATAATGTCACTTTTTTAACCTTTTTTCAGTGGATGGGTGGATGCATAGATGGATAGATAGACAGAGAGATAGATAGATAGATAGATAGATAGATAGATAGATAGATAGATAGATAGATAGATAGATAGATAGATAGATAGATATGGGTTTGGAGTATTAGAAGTGTATTGGAGGGGGTTTATCCTCTGATAAAAGGGTTTTATATCTCCAATACAAAAGCTTACTGGTTAATGGTACTAAACATTTTGAAACTTGTAGTTTCGTCTTTCCTATTCCAAGTGTCCTTCTCTAAGGTCGTATACTAGCAAGCCCACTTTATAATTGTCCCAATAACCACAGATCATCTATGTAGAATCTCTGATTACTTCAAACAATGTAAGCTGTAGAAGAATTAAAGGGGAACATGCACCTAAGAAAGAAGCTGAATTCATTGTTGACCGTTTGAGTACCAGCAGACTGTTCTTTTCTCAGGACATCTTGTTTTTAGCTCATTCTTTTCTTTTGCAAGTATTTGGTTTTGGGTACATCAGTGCAGTTAATCCAGAAAAAACTGATTTGTTAATTGGATGCACAGACCCCTAAACTATCGCTCTAACAATGAAAATGCATTTAGTCATGCCCATAATACTTAATTGTTCTACAAAAGGAGAAAACAAAGGGGTCAGAAAAATATTTGTGGAGGATCTGCATTTTCAGTGGGTCACTCGAAGTTAGATTTGCATATATTCACACAAAGTAAGGATTTGAGTGATCCATGTCACAGCTATTGTTTATGCTTGGTCTATGCACAGAGCTGTCTACTGTAGTGAATCACTGAACCTTCAGATGGTGTGGGCTATGTACCATCAGCGAGCTACACCAAGTGGCACAATCTAGCAGTTTCCATCAAACTACGAAAACTCAGCACATGACAGCTGGTGCCCCAAATGTAGATCTCAAACATCCACAATAATTTGGATCTACTCACTGACATGTCCATACCTTGTCCTTCTCTTATAATACAAGGTAGTGGGGTGTATAGAATTCATATAAATAGATTTGTCAACACTTTAAGAAATGAAAGGTAATTAGATGGGAATGGGACTATCAAAGTCTCTCATAGACAGAGCAAAGCTATTATATGAAACCTGCACATGACAAGATTCTAATGTTAATATCCATATGGGTTTATTCAAAAACAGTATAATTATAGAAAGAAAAGGCTTATTTAATAAATAAAAACAATGCATTATTATAAGTACCTAAATAACTCTGAAACATTGAATGACAGAGTCCATCTCTGGCACACACATTTCTATAGTATGACATTACATAGAACATTGGATTAAAAATGTTTCATTCATGACAACAAATCAATTTATGTATTAGTACAGCACCCCTAGTAGCTTCTACTTTCTAAATCATCTTATTTCCTCCTGCCAACAACATCACTCCCTCACAACACAATTGCAAAAAGCTCTCAAAACCCTTCTGCAATAAAATCACTTTCTTATATAGCATTGTTGATCCTCAATCGGACCCCATCACTGTTGCAACCCAACTTCCCATCACGGTTTAAGATTGAACCCTGAACTCGAGGCCCACCGTCACCACCATAAAAACTGCAGCTAACATGAAGTGCATACACTTGGGGGCCCCACATGACCCTTGCCCGCACCCAACCCCACCACGTCCTACTGATAAGCAAAGCACTAAAACCCATCCTCACACCTCCTTCGACTCAGCCACATTCCTGGACATATGGAAGCATGCCACTGTCATGTGCCTGCCCCAAAAACTATCTGCTGATCCAGCAATGCTATATATCTGAAGACCCATCTCCCTCCTACTATATCAGGTAAAGGTTTAAAAAAAAAAAACTGGCGCCCGATTGACCACCTCAGCAACCATCACCTCCTTAACACCATGCAGTCCGAATTCAGGCCTAACCACAGTACAGAAACAGCATTCATCACCACCACAGATATCTGTTTTATCTTTGAAAGAGGAGACACAACAGCACTCATTCTTCTTGGCCTCTCTAGAGCATTTGACATGATTTGACACTCTACCCTCATCAGGCACCTAGAAGAGATAGGCATCCAAGGACCCACTTTCTGCTGGATCTGCTCATTCTTAATAGGTAGAAGACAAGCCATTAGCTTGCACCTTGCGTCTCGAAAGCCTGCAACTCATCTGTGGATTGCCTCAAGGTTTATCAGTCAGTCCCACCTTTTTCAAAGCATACCTGATCACTCTTGGCCACGTCATCTAAACACACAAGACCAACATCCTCTCTGATGACTCACAACTCATAAAGTCCCTTTTGAATAAGACCACCAACACACAAAATAAGTACACTACCTGCATGACTGAAGTCACTAACTGAATGGAAGCTACCTGCCTCAAGTTTAACACTGACAAGACAGAAATTGGGATCTTTGGCAAGAACAACTCTCTATGGTACTTCAATTGGTGGCTGGATGAACTCAGACCCACACTCACACCTGGAACCCCAATATAATCATCAACTGCAAACCAGACAGGACTACACAAGTTAACACAGTCAATTCATCCTGATTCTACACCATGATACTGAGGAAGATCTATATTTGGATCCCAAGCAACACCAGAAAAATTGCCACTCATGACCTAGGCACCAGCAATTTGGAGTACAAGAGCACTGGGATTACCAAGCAACTTACTAGACCACTGCAAACCATTCAGAACTCTGTAGCAAGACTCATCCTCAACCTCCCCCACGAAACACACATCACACCACGCCTAAGGGAGCTCCACTGGCTCCAGATACACAAAATCATGCATTTTAAATTCCTCACAAAATCATTCAAGGCACTATACAACTTAGGCAGCACCTAAATGAGCAGCTGCTTCTCTTTCAACCAACCACCCAGACACCTCCACTCCTCAGTACTCCAACTAGCACACATCCCACACATACACAGAACCAGATCAGGAAGAAGGGTGCTCTCTTACATTGCTCCCAAACATGGTGCAGCTTCCCACTACACATCACAGCTTCGATCTCTCTTCTTGAATTCCACAAGAATCTGAAGTCCTGGCTTTTCAATTAACAAACATACCATAGGCAGGACTAGTCACACACACCTGCTCAACATCGGGATACACTTGCAGGTGCGCTTTACAAATACACATAAATAACATTTCTTAAAGATGAATTTATTAATTAAGGAGGTGAAATCATACATTAAGAAACGCTGAAATACAATATCTTGTTCAACTAAAGAAGAGCTCATAGGGCTTTTAGACATGATTCTTACCACATAACAGTTGTACTTGGATAAATATATGATCATCAACCTCTTTCAGGATAGTGCTTACTATCCACTGGGATTGTTGGATCTTACCTTTTTTCATTTCATGAGCTGTTATTTTGTTACTTGTGTGAGGCATTCAATTACTCCTGTAAGATAAAAGGGAAGAGAGCAAGGACTTGAAGGTCTGTTACATTAAAATAAGTTATCATGCACTACCAGACCAAGCACATACACAGTGCCTGCTGTACCTGGGTTAAATAGACCAAGCAGGTTGTAATGATTAGATGACATGTGATCCTACCATAATTCATAGTGATAGAGCACATTCCAACATATACTTGTATTCACTTATATAATTCTGTAACTCACTATTTCACACTTACTCAGGTCTATACATAGCTGTAAGTACACTATGCCCACTGCAATGTGACACAAAGACATACTGCATGCATTCCTTCTTACATCCAGAACCAATGCAAAAGTGTACAAGGTGATATTCCATCATTTTACAGTATTTTACATTGGTCCTAGCACATTAGGTGACTTGCGTCACTTCAAACAGACGCAACACCTCTAAATTTTGACTCATCACTGAAGTTGTATCAGTTCTGAGGCTTACTTCAGTGATGCACCACTTTTGGGGTGAAATCCTTATAGCAAAGTTTGCACAGATGCTTCAGAATTTCTGATGCACCTTGGGTCCTTGCACCATGGTGCCCCCTATTGTAAATACGGCACATCCATGGTGTCGGAACGGATTCCTGTGCATCGTAAATAATTTTTATGCATCTCTGGTGCAACACAGTGATGCATCATTTCTAGTAAATATGGCCCTTAATTTACATTTCTAACTAACTTTTTAACCCAATTATCCCTTTTTTGTTTATTAGTATGACATTTTCTCTCAAATATTCCATAATATGTGAATGTCATGAGAAGCACACAGTCTGCTTTAGCTCTTCTCCTGGTGGACAGTTACTATACACATAAAAACTCTAGGTACTTGATAAATAAAAAGCCAACAGAGAGCAGTCTAGAAGTGTGCATGTGGACATGTTTTTTTTAGGCTGGACAGTCTACAGTGCCCTTCTTTACCAGTCTGGATCTTTCTTGTTCAACTTTTCCTGCCTTATTGAGACTTCAATAGATGAGTATTCAAATCTGAAGCCACAGAACTGGGCACAGCCTCAGGGATTGACACTCTGGCCAGATTTAGCAAATTAATTGTGCTCTGAATGAGGAGGTAAAATCCTTGATGTGCCTTAGCTCAGTCTCTGTTCAAAATTTATGTAATTGCTGATCAGCCTCATTTGGACTCTTGGTCTACCTAGAGTATCATACAGGGATTTGTTACATTTAGAGGATGACTGTATTTGCTCTTCGACTAGCATGAAAACTAAGGGTCTGAATTAGGGACATATTTAAGTGCCCCTAGAGCTACTTTAGCGCCGCCATAGCATTATTTTTTTTACGCTAAGGCGGCACTTTCTTTGTGCCATTTTTTTGGGGCATTTTGAACGCCTGAACAGAGCAGGCTTTAAAATGAGACTCCCATTCTTTTCAATGGGCCTCTAGGTGTTTTGCAGGATTTTGACGCTAATCTTGCAAAGCTCCAAACTAATGTCAAAGATTTTGACACTAGTTCCCTAACTACTGCCATGGTGTGCTGTATTTTAAATATGGCGCACACATGACGGTGTTCTCTTAAATATGCCCCTTAGGTTTTGGCGGAATAGTTGCTCTGTCACAACGGTGATGGATATCCTATCCTCCCAAATATAAATTCCATTATATCCTATTGGATTTACATTTTGGTGGATAGTATATGCGTCACCATTGTGACGGAGTAACACCTCTGCCAAACTCTAAATCATGCCTCATGTCTACTAATCATTCTTATTGAATGATTAGATTACTTTTTAACTAACTTAAGAAACCCTCATCTCTATTTGTTCTTTTTTTTGCACTCTTTATGTAATGTTTATAACTTTTTTGTACAACTTTCTCTGGACCTTTGCATCCTCATTCATTTAACAGCACTGTTTTTGTGTTGTTACACAACATGCACTGCACATATTTTCTAAAATTAACTTTGCTGCAGAGACCCAGCTACCAAAGGAGTGACAAAGTTAGTGTGAGGGAAAATTGGCATACACTTATAGGTCCCCCTTAAGGTGCTATTGGGTCACAAACGTTCCATTTCTACATGATGGCATTGAAAATGAATTTCCTACAAAGAAAATCAAGTAATCCATCAACTTCACATTATGGGCTTTTTGTAGACCTACAAAGCTGGTGAGTGATGTTCGCCTTGATGATCTTTTTCTACCTGGTTTCGAATTATGGGATAGACAGGCTGAGAAAGTAGATGCGCTAAGAATTGATTAAGTTTCCAGCCACGGAATATGGCTACAAGATCTTGACTCGTCTGCTACTATATACTGCCACCTGGAAGTTAGCTATATTCTCAGTGTTAACAATGAATACCCTTTGACGGAAGGCTACTCTACCGGAATATTGACTAAAATATTACAAAGGGACAAAATCACAAGGCTGTGGCTAACCCCAAACCAGTGCCCTGCATGGCTTTCAACTGTGCGCCAGGCCCTGCGGCCACCCCCATAACCACCCAACCCTGCACCATCCACATCTGAACAGTCAGTCTCTCTTCTTGTAAGAATAGGTGTAAGAGGGTGTCTTCGGATGTGAGAGTGTCTGTCTGGGTGTGAAAGTGGGTATATGAGGGTCTGAGTACTTTTGTGAGTTGGTGCATGAGGGTCTGAGTCTGTCTGTGAGTAGGTGTGTCAATGTCTGAGTGGGTCTGTGAGTGGGTGCATGAGTTCTGAGTGGGTCTGTGCGTTGGTGCCTGTGTGTCTGAGTGGGTATGTGAGTGGGTGCATCAGTTTCTGATTGGGTCCATGAGTGGGTGTGTCAGCTCCTGAGTGGGTCTGTGAGTGGATGCAAGAGGGTCTGAGTGGTTTTGTGAGTGGGTGCATGAGTGTCTGAGTGGGTCTGTGACTGGGTGCATGTGGGTCTGAGTGGGTCTGTGAGTGGGGGCATCAGTGTCTGCATTGGTTTGTGAGTAGGTGTGTAAATGTCTGAGTCGCTCTGTGAGTGGGTGCATGAGTGGGTTTGAAAGTGGGGTGTAGGAGTCTATGAGTGGGTCTGAGTGGGTGCAAGAGTGTCTGAATGGGTGTGTGAGTGGGCTCATGAGTCTCTGAGTGAATGTATGAGTGAATGAATTAGTGTATGAATGAGTTTGTGAATTTTTTAAAAAGTGCTTTTTTTGCTTATTCGTGATTAATCTCGATTAACCTTGCTTAATCATGAATATTGCACATGGTGAAGAATAATCACATTAAGCCCACAATTTGAACCTCAAACACCCCTATATCACACTCCTGGGGTCAGAGTACCTCGGCCCTGACCCTTTATGCAACTTTTAATTTTGTTTTGCAGCCCCAGGGACCCTCTCCTGTAACATAAAATGGCAGCTGAAACTTTCTGTTCAGGTTGGTGCCAGCCAAATACAGTGCTTCTATTTACACACGATTTCGCAAACATTTGCCAATATTAGCAAACTATTTGCAACCTCAGATTTACAAATTTGTATTTTCTTTAATTTGTTGTAACTACTGAACGGATTTACACCAAATACGCAAAGGCATAATCTGAAAACCCAAACCTAGTTTTCTGCCAAATTTGGTGTAATTTCTTCCAGTGGTTGGGGCTGTAGCCTTGTTCAAGGGTCCTATGAAAATTAACATTGGAAATGGAACTTTTTTGACCCCCTTTTTCTCAGCCCCACTTGATGGATAACCCACCTTTCTGTGTGCATTAAGAATCACTGGGGCACTTTTTTTGCAACGTTTTGTGAAGTTTCGTCAAACTGTGCCAAAGCTAAAGACAAGTCAAAAAATGCTTTTTCTATGGAAACATGGTCCTAACTATAACTATCTAGTGGTGATTGCCACTAGGAATATATATATATACTAACTAGTGGTGGCTATAGATAGGACCTAGTTTCCATATAAAAAGCTTTTTTTTACTTGTCTATATATTTGGTGCTGCTTGACGAATCTTCATAAAACTTTCCAAAAATGTTTGCCAGTCCTGTCAGCTGCTGTCTGGAAGGTTTCAGGGTAATCGGTCCGGGGGGGTTGAGAGAAAGGGGGGTCCCAAACCACGCTTTCACCCTTAATTTTTCCATAGGGATTTTGAACAGCAATAGTGCAAAAACTACTGTACAGAATTACATTTTGGCAGGAAGGTAGGTCCTGGTCCAGAAAGAGTGCTTTTTTGGTTTTGGTGTAATTCCGTTCAATAGTTTTTGAGAAATTAGGGGGAAAACAGATTTTTTTTTATTTCTAGGGACCCTGACAACACTTCAACAACAGAAGCTGTTGAAGTGTTGTCAGCCAGCTTGGGACTGAAGCCCCCCCAAAAAAAAGTTTAAAAAAAGGAAAGGGGCCTGGGTGCGAACACCCTGACCCCCTTGCTCTGGTGGTGATGTCCCCAAGGGAAACCCCCAAGGCTAAAAAGCTTTTTTAAAGATTTTACATGTGGAGCTGTGGTAGATCTGTGAATCTGCCATAAAATCACAAAAAAACGAAGTGCTGTCTCCCGCACTTCATTACTATCATGCCACGGGTGCGCCCAGTCCCAGGAGCTTGTTTGTAAAGAAGCCGAGGGGCCTCCTGACCCCTCCTGCTGCCCTGGTGATCCCGTCACCTCCTCGGGGCTTATTAGTTTTATGCAGGGCGCTGTGTGCCTCCCACTGCCCTGGTGACCGCCACCTCCCTTGGACATTCAAGTAATAATAAGCAGGGGCCGTGTGCCCTACCCCACTGCCCTGGGGACCACCAACTCCCCAGGGCTGTGTTTTAAAATGCAGGCGTGCTACCTGGCCACCGCCCTGGCATGAGTGATTCACATGTGGGAGGCCACGTGTCCCCGCTGCTTATTCCTTTTATGCAGAGGGGTAATGTGGGGAGGGCACTGGGCCCCCTCCCGCTGCCCTGCGGACCACCACCTCCTCAGGACCACCACCTCATCACCTAAGGTAACTATATTTGCGCCTTTGCAATGCACTGCTAATTACCCCACAAATTACGGCACTCATGACATCTTTGAAAACATCATTGATAATATCAATGTAATATTTGCAGTCAAATTTGTGACACACAAACTGTGCATGGTGGGGGCACGAGTTATAGTTACCTTAGGGCACAAGTTATAGTTACTTGAGTTATCTCTAACTATAAATGGTGAATTTCAATGGTTTCATAATTTTAAAATGTGAGCCGAACTATAACATCCCTGTAACCTTTGGTTTTTATAGTGAATTTCTATGTTTTTTTGTTTCAATATCCTAACTATAAGAACCCTGTAACCTTTGGTTTTTAAGTGAATATATATATATTTTTTTTTTTACTGAAAAACAAAGATTACAGGGATGTACAGGTAGGTTCAGATTTTACACGCACAAAACCATGGAAATTCAGCTGTTACCGTAAGAGTTATTTCAAGTAACTATAACTCATGCCCTAAGGTAACTATAGCCCACACCCTTGCCATGCACAGTTTTCTCATCAACAATTTTACCTCAGAGGTTACAGTGATAGTATCGATGATGTAAAAAAAAAATTCATGAGTGATGTAATGTCTCGGGCAATTAGCAGTGTATGGCGAGTTACCTTAGGGCACAAATTTATTCCACATCTGAATGCCATCTTGATGGAATCAAAGTGGGAAACTCAAAGGATTTTCTACTGAGGATACTGCGGTAAATACACTGCAGTAAATAAGGAAATTAGAGAGCCAGCCCCTGCGTCCAAACACCCCTCCACCATGCACTGCAGTGAGCATCTTACTTAATGTTAAAAAAAAAACTAGAAATTTACTGAAAAAAACAAAGGTTACAGGGATGCTGTAGTTAGGAAATAAAATTAAAAAATCTTAGGAATTTACAAAAAAAAAAAAAAGTTACAGGGATGTTATTGTTAGGAAATAAAATTAATAAAACTAAGGAATTTACTAAAAAAAAAACAACGGTTACAGGGATGTTATAGTTAGGTTCAGATTTTACACGCAGAGAACCATAGAAATTCAGCTGTTATATTTAGAGTAATTTAAAGTAATTATAATTCAGAATGTTAGTACTCTAGTTGCTCACTAAAATTCAGTGAGCTGCTGATCACTAGGGAGTTAACTGGAAGTCTGCTGCTGATTTTGAAAGTGCATGTTTCAGTCCGCGTATCAGAATGTTTTTCAATGAAATAGAAGAGAAAGATATTTGTCAACTCACTTAAAACATGTGCTAGTTTTTCCTTCTACAGGACAAATTTTAATTTCTATGACAAAAAGAACCCCCTCCTTTTTTCCTTTGTAAATTAAGGTGCTGATTAAGAAAAGTGGTGAAGCACCCGATGCATCGCTACTTTCCTTTCATCCCTTAGAAACCCACTACCACCCCCTGTGTGCACAGTATCCAAGATACAGCGCACCACAGCGATGGGTAGGGGGCAATAGCGGCAACGTTTTTGACGTAATTGATGTACTGTTAAGGGCTAGCACTAAAATGTTGGCTCTAACTCTGTTGTGTAGCTATCTTAGTTATAGCTTCATACACATTATTTTAACACACTAGGCCTGCCGCTGTGCCCTTAAACCTAGATATATTTTATTCTGCTTCATTTTATTATTATTATAGTAGCCACTTTTATGGTCTTGCTTTATTTGATTTCTATCTACCTGTTTTGCCTCGGCCAGCACTCTGTTCTTAAACAAGACATTCTTGCTCACTCTGTGCTTCTTCCAAGCCTGCGGTAAGATAGGTTGCCGATGAACGTGGTATAAAGTTTTGTCTCTGACATTCATAGAAAACATACATCCTTACGTAGGGACATTTTCTCAGAACATCAGCTGTTTTACTATAAAAACACTTCCCTGTCCCTTACACGTTAGAGGGAGATTCCAGCCAGAGAACAACAACTGAATGCTGATTGCTTTGCTACAGCTGCTTATGCATACTTCAGGCCTTTGCTCAGGTATGGGGGATGATGTCTTCCCAGGGGAACCTGAAGGGCTGAATTTGAGCTTAACACGCTGTGCTCTAGTATAGTCTAGGTAGGAATTAGTGTATTGACTGTAGTGACAATATGGTAGTGTTATTTCCATGCTTTACTCTCCTTGTCACAGTTTTAATCTTGTCATGTTGTATCGTCCTTGTTATTGCAGCCCACGTTTTGCTATCTAAGATGCAGTCGCATTATTAAAACCATTACTGAAACATATACTACCTCTGCTTGTCATTTTATGTATGAGACTAATGTAACTGAGAGAAATGGATGAGACCTGAGTGACCACGGCTTCCCTGAGAAACCAGTTATGTCATGCGCTCGGCTGCCCAATCATCCCTGCCCTTGGGTAGAGATGAGGCAATGCTAGTTAGCCGGAGCAGAACCCGGATTGGAGCGACAGGTGTCAACTTTAGTGGGTCAGACTCAGTCTCATACACTGCAGGTGATTCTGCCGCTCGAAATCCAGTAGTCTCATTAGAATAATGAGAGCCTACGTGACAACCCTGAACAGTACAGTGGGGCCCACTGTAAACAATGGTGTGCCCCCTTTTTAACGCCTGCTCTAAGCAGGTGTCAAAAGTGCAGAAAAAAATGACACAAAGAAATCTCTTAGGTTTCTTTGCGCCATTTGTTTGGGCCCCCCTAGTGAGGGAACGTCCCCTTAGCATACATTATGCCTGGCACAGGCATAATGTAGCACAAATGGTTTCAAAGATGTGCAATCCATGCATTGCTTAACTTTGTAAATCTGGTGTGAGGAAAAGGCCACATTAGGGCTGCTTTAGCATAAAAAAATTACACTAAGGCAGTGTTAAAGTGGCACTAAGCACTCCTAAATCACAGCCTAAATTTTTTACGTTTTACCAGATTCATTCAATCGAGATGGCTTTGGGTGTGCCACACTTTCGTCATAAGTGAGACTGTTAGCACTCAAATTGTTCTTTAAAACACTGTGGGAGGCTGCAGTTCAAAACAAGGGAATCAACTGATAGGCTGCTCCTGTTGGAAATACACCAGGAAGATATTTTAGAACTCACTTAAAACATGTCCTAGTTTTTCTGTCTACAGCACTATTCATTTCTATGACAAAATAAACCACCTCATTTTGTTCCTTTCTAAAGTAAGGCCCTCATTATGACATTAGCGGTTAATCCCACTTACCACCATGCTGAATACCACCAACATTCCGTCGCCGCGGCGGATATCCGTTCACCATATTATGGCACACACATCCCAAACCATCACTACACAGCCACAGACACAAGTCCGCCACACCAAGGTAAGTGATAAACTGGCGGTATCAAAACCCACACGTTACGCAAACAGAACAACACCTATCACATTAGGACCCATGAATCACCACGGCAGACATTCAATGGCGGTAAGCCATTTGCGGAACACACCGCCGCACTCAAAATACACACACATACAAAACAACACCACATTGGTCAATGTAAATAACACACACCTGACACCTATACACACACCACACCCACACACCCACACCACTATAAAACACACGCCCACATTACCCACAACCCTTTACCATTACAAACAATTGGCACGAGACAGACACCACGACTACAGACAAAAACCAGAGCCACACACCACCTACACCTCTATACCACCACGCACCCCACATCACACCCCCCAACACATCACCCTACACACCTTCACCTACACACCTCTCACAACAACCATGGCACCACAAAGACACCCCAGATTCCCAGAGGAGGAGCTAAGGGTTATGGTGGACAAAATCACAGGAAGAGCCTCAGCTATTTGGAGCACAGGTGCAGCAGATGTCCATTGCTAGGAACATGGAGCTATGGCGGAGGATCGTGGACAGGGTCAACGCCGTGGAACAGCACCCCAAAACAAGGGATGACATCGGGAAGAGGTGGAACGACCTATGGGGGAAGGTACGTTCCATTGCAGCAAGGCACCAACTCGCTGTACAAAGGACTGGTGGTGGACCCCCACCGCCTCCCCCACAACTAACAACATGGGAGGAGCAAGTTTTGGCAATCATGCATCCTGAGGGCCTGGCCGGAGTAGCAGGAGGACTGGACTCTGGTAAGTCAACTCTATACTACTACTACCACCCTCCTACCTGCATGCAATCACATACCCTCACCCCCACTCCCATCACTCCACCAACTCCCACACACCCCTCATCACATCCCACTCATCCCAATGCCAAGCCTTCATGCCATACCAATGCATGGACACCACTCACAGACCTGCATGGACACCTATCACTAAATAATGCACACTAGAGAGAATAAGCTAGCCCACCACATACCAACTTGCACAAGTGAAGGCTGCCAGAGCAAATACAAACAAAGAGGGCAACCCACTGATGCACAATATGTCACACACAGAAAAAATAACACTGCATTTACATCCCCACAGGTACCCCAGCCAATGTCAGCGACAAAGAGGTACCAGCACTATCCAGTCCCCCAACAGAAGAGGCCCACAGTGATGACAGCAACTCTGGTTGCCTGGATCTGGATGACCAACCTGGCCCATCAGGAACCTCTGGACAATCTGTTACCCAGGCACAGTCACACACCACCACAGAGCCTCCCCCATCAGGAAACACCACCACAGCACCCACCCAGCGTACCCATACCTCTTTCCCCAGGACACGTCAATCAGCAGTGTGTCCACCACTACAGGGACCCCAGGGCACACCTCATACCCAAGACAATCAGGGACCTGAGGCCAGTGGCAGTGGGCACATAGTTTAGGGGACAGAGGCACAGGACAGCGGGGAAACTGGGAGGAGTGCTGTTCGCCAGGGGGAGGTCAGGCCCAGGGAACCGACTCTCCAGGAGGCACTCGCCGAGATCCTGGGAGCATACCAACATTCCCAGCATACGCTGGGCCAGATCCTGGACAACGTGCAGGAGAACAGGCGGCTGCAGGAGGGACAGTACCAGGGGATCAGGGAGGACTTGCAGGCCATCAACACCACCCTGGTCTCCATAGCAGGGGTGTTGGCAGACATGGCCAACATCATGAGGAAGGCGGTCTTTCAACAGCAGGCCCCTGCCACTAGCCAGAAATCTGAACTGCCTCTGCTACCGCTAGTGGACAGAAGGCCCTGCCACAGGACCAACAGGTCACTAGCACCCCTCCCTCTGCAGAAGGTGAACCACCCCACAAACGTTCCCTGCGATCCAGGCAGAAGCGAGAGACTATTGCCAAGACCCCTGCCAGGAAATGAGACTCTTATGATTGTCACCCTTGTGTCCCACTCTGTCACCCTGTCCACCTTGAACTGCCAATGCTCCCCTTCCTATGTCCCCTTGGATAATGCACCTGTGGTACAAATAGACTGGAACAATACCCTAGACTTTTCTCCGTCATAACCCCATCCTAATGCACTTGACCCTCTCCTTCTTAGCACTTCAATAAACACCCTTTGAATAAATACAAGTATGGAGTATGTCAAATGTTTTAAGTATGTATTTGTTTAACCATGTTCAAATATTGCAATTCAACTGTACAGTAATGTTCACTTAAAAAAGACCTGTAGTTGGCTGCAGTGATCACACCAGGAGCGATAGTAGGGCATCAACATCTGCAAAATTAGTTGTCAAAGGGTACAGTGAGTGGGCATAGAAGTGGGAAATAACAGCATGCCAGTGACAAAGATAATCCCAAAAATTGTAATGAAATGTGAAGTACCACTGTCTTACCTGTGTGTCATTGGAAGTATTGTCAAATCACTGAAGTTCTGTTGTCCTCATCCTCATCCTCTGCCTCCTCATCCTCACTGTCCACAGGGTCCAATGCTGCCACATGGCCATCTCCAGACTTCTCCTCCTGCAGAAAAGGCACATTGCGTCTCAAGGCAAGGTTGTGCAACATGCAGCATGCCATGATAATCTGGCAGACCTTCTTGGGTGAGTAGCACAGGGATCCCAGAGTTAGATGGAGACACTGGACCCTGGCCTTCGGGAGGCCAAAGGTGCATTCGATAATCCTTCTTGTACGCCCATGTGTTTCATTGTAACCTTCTTCTGCCCTTGTCCTTCACAGGGGTCAGTAGCCATGATAGGTTTGGATGACCAGAGTCACCTGCAAATATCGGAGGACAACATTTAGGCACACACTATCCTATATGGCCCACACCATACACATACACCAACATCTACTGGGTGGGAACCCGGGCTCACCTATAAGCCACACCCTGTGCCTCTGTAGTTGATCCATCACATTTGGGATGCTGCTATTCCTCAGGATAAAGGCATCATGCACCGGCCCAGGACACTTTGCATTGACATGGGAGATGTACTGGTCCGCCAAGCACACCATATGGACATTCATGGAGTGAAAACTCTTTTGATTTCTGAACACCTGTTCATTTTGCCGGGGGGGGGGGACAAATGCAATATGTGTTCCATCAATTGCCCCAATTATGTTGGGGATATGTCCCATTGCATAGAAGTCAGCCTTCACTGTGGCCAAAGCCTCCACCTGGAGGAAAACAATGTAGCTGCACATGTGTTTAATCAGGGCAGACAACACTCTTGTCACCACTATTGAGAACATTGGCTGTGAAATTCCTGATGCCAAGCCCATTGTCACTTGGAATGAACCTGTTGCCAAGAAATGGAGCACAGATAGGACTTGCACAAGAGGGAGGATCCCAGTGGGGTGACAGATAGCAGATATTAGGTCAGGCTCCAGTTGGGCACACAGCTCTGTGATTCTGGCTGTGTCAAGTCTATAGGTGAGGATAATGTGACTGTCCTCCATTGTTGCCAAGTCCACCAGGGGTCTGTACACGGGGGCATGTCTTCATCTCCTATTCATCCGCAGTGGTTGCAGTCTAAGAGACAAAAGAGTGAGGACCCAATCACAAACTGAACATCATAGCCACAACAGTACAATGCATGATGTTAATTTTTAATGTATAAGTGGTATTTGTCCTGTGTGTCTAATTTTGAACTGTGATGTAGTTATTATCCAGGGCCTGCCCCTTCACCTCTGACATAGCGTCTGCCTGTCCTGTGTGGAGGGACAGGTGGAAGTGAGGTAATTCCACTGAAGTTGTGTGCAGTTGCGTGAGGCGGTTGGGAACCGCCGTGCAACTCCTCATTGGTTATTATTGGGCCCTATAGGGTACAGTGGCCAATGGTGATGTACACCGGCGGTGACGGTATGCACTGCCGTGGATGTGACCACCATTTTCTATCTGATCACTCACTTGCTACCTAACCTTCAACAGGAGAGGACCTACACTGCATGTGCTGCTGTGACCTGTGTCTGAAACCCACCATGGCTGGTGTGACTTGGGAAAGGGCCCCTACCTTAACCTAGACAGAGTTGGAGAGAATGGTGGATGGGGTCCTACCCCAGTACGGACTGATGTATGGGCCTCCAGACCAACAGGTGAGTACACTGTGAGCACGATGCATGGGGCATGAATGCAAGGAGTGGTTTGTGTGAAGGCTTCGTGTAGGGGGGTTAATAGATGCCCCCTGGGCGGCGTGCAGCTTTTGTGCTAGGCCCTGTGTGTGCAAATGGCAATGTGAAGGGGTATGGTGGGCCATAAGTGTAACAGGCAGGACAGTCTGACTGATACCATTTCCTGTGTGTATTTCTCTGTAGGTCAGTGCCCATCAAAAGAAGGGTATATGGCGTGCCTTTGCCAAGAACGTGAGGACCCTGGGGGTCTATGGCAAGCGGAGCACCCACTGTCGGAAACGGTGGGAGGACCTGAGACACTGGGCAAGGAAGACGGCAGAGGCCCAGCTGGGGATGGCCTCCAAAAGTGGAAAGGGGGCCCGTCGAACCCTGACCCCGCTGATGGGCCTCATACTGGCGGTGGCCTATCCGAAGCTGGATGGGCGCTTGAGGGCATCACAGCAGCCATAAGGGGGTAAGTACAGTTCCCATCATTACAACTTACGCATGATAGGGGGGGACCCGGGTGGAGAATGTGTGTCAGTGCATGCCCCTAGGCCAGGCCTGACATTACAGAGTAGGTCCCCTGTTGGGCAGGTTTCTTAAGTGATAATCCTGCTACCTAGCTTGTGGGCATCCACAACTGGTCAGGGTTGTGTGGGTCCCAGGTGTGCTGCAGTTGGCGGTATGTGACCCTCCCCATGCCCTGGTGGCTAGCATTATTACTGGGAGTGCATTGCATAGTGCATAGGACTGTTCCCTGTGTGTGACGGTGGTGTGTAAGCCAATGGTGGTGTTGGTGCAGCCACTGACCAAGTGTATCCTTTGTCTCTTCCCCCCCTTTTTGTTTTGTCACCTTGTCCTTATGTGCATTAGCAGCATCTTGCAGAGGAGCCGAGGCACTGGCAAAAGAGGGAGCTGCATCCCACAGGAACCAGGAGGCAGAGTCCACCGACGGTGAGGACACCAGTGGGATGGAGGGCGAGGGGAGCACCACAGTGGAGACTGGAGGGGACAGTTTGGACACATATGCCTCCTCCGATGGAAGCTCCCTGGTGCTTCTGTGACCACCCCAGCTACAGGTACAGCCGCCACCCCACATACCAGCACCGCCCTCCCAATAGCCCCTCATCGAGTTGCCTGTGCCTGCTCACCCACGAGGGTGGGCATCTCCTTCGCCCCAGGCACCTCAGGCCCTGCCCCACTGATCCCTGCTGCCCTGAGTGAGGAGGCTGGTGACATCCTGATATTCATCTCTGTAGGGCAGTCAACTATTGTGAATGCCATCCAGGGGCTGGCAGACCAAATGCATTCCTAGAGGGCATTCACACTGGTTTGGTGGCCCAACAGAGATCAATCCAGGCTCTGGCCTCCTCTCTGATGGCAGCCATTGTCCCTGTTTCTACCCTCCCCCCTCCAACTTGCTCTTCCCAATCCCATTCCCCTCAACCCAACCTATCCCAAGCACACAGGCTGACGAGCATGCACACAGGACAACACACAAGAGTGGCAAAGGCAAACACAAGCACCACACATCATCCCACAGACACTCATAAAAACACCATCCAGATGCAGACATACCAACATCCACTGCCTCCACTGTCTCCCCCCCTCCTCCACCTCCCAGTTGTGTCTACACTCACACCTGCATGCACTACATCCTCATCCACTACCGGCATCACCACCACACCTAGTTGAACACATACCTCACTGGCAGACACCTCCACAACAGCCATGCACATGTCCCCTGTATCCCCTCCCACTGTGCCTGTCCACCCCCCTTCCAAGGTACACAAAAGCAAGCACTCAGACACCCAACAGCCATCCACCTCACAACAGCATCCAGCCCATGCACCTGCACCCAAACACAGCAGACAGACACCTCCTTCAACCACTCCCTCTTCCTCCCCTCCCAAACCTTCTCCCTCTTCCCACCCCAATGTCGCTAAAAAGATTTTCCTCTCCACCATTGATCTCTTCCCTACCCCTCCCCCACCCTGTCCTTCATGTCTGACCAGGGTGGCAAAAACCCAGGCAAGCACCTCAGCCACCCAGTCCACGGGTCCAGTAGTCTCCACATCCACTTGTGATGGGAAAGGATCCAGGGCACCAGGCAGCCTCAAGGAAAGGGTGCCTGCCCCTAGTGCTGCCAGGAAAGGCAAGGAGCCTGCCCCAAGTGCTGGCAGGAAGAGCAAGGAGCCATCACCAGCTGCTGCCAGGAAAGGCAAGGAACCTGCCCCTAGTGCTGCCAGGAAGGGCAAGGGGCCTGAACCAGCAGGCAGGAAGGACAAGGGGCCTGGTACAGGGACTCAGCCGGAGCCCCCACCACCAACCATGGTTGTGCAGCCATCCTATGCTGAAGGGGATGGGATGGAGCCTCCCCCTACCAGCAGCAGCACCACCACGACCACCACCAGTGGGCAGCTGTCAGAGGCTGAAGGGGATGGGCTGGAGCTCCCCCCACCACCAGCAGCACCACCACCACCAGCAGCAGCAGCACCACCACCAGCAGCAGTGGGCAGCCGTCCGAGGCTCCCGGGGATGGGCTGGAGCCTCCCCCCACCACCACCACCAGCAGTGGGCAGCCGTCCGAGGCTGCAGGGGATGGGCTGGAGCCTCCTCCACTACCCCCAGCAGCTGCAGCAGCACCACTACCAGCAGCAGCAGCACCATCACCACCAACAGTGGGCAGCAATCCGAGGCTGCAGGGGATGGGCTGGGATGGGGCCAGTAGGAACACCTAGGGAAGATGGCTGCACTGGGACACATATCACCTTGCAACTGCCCATAAAACAACATTTCCACAGGAACTGGTCTATTAGATATCTCAGGGAGAAACAATACTAGACCCAAACAACATGTCTATATAAACATGCCTATGTGCACAATGTGCAATTCAACAAAGCATATACAACTCCAACTGCATGACATGTACCTCTACAGAAACTAGTTGTGTAGCATAGTTAAATGGGCACATGCATAGTCAAATGCAAACAAAGGTAGCACAATTGAACAGACTCAATGTGTGCAAAAACAAAACTGTAGGCAGACAACACAAGTCACACAGGAACAACATAAAGGTAGAAAAGGAAATGCAGGACAAATGTATACCTCCCCAAAAAAACAACTGTTTGGGTTTATTAACTTCAAATAGGTAAAGTGTGTGTATTGGCACAAGTACCTCATGGTTCCGTCACTTGATGCCTAACTGCCAGGGAACCTCCACAGGAAGCGGCATTAAGTGGCAAGCAAACAGCTCACGGGGGCAGGGAAGGGCTTGAAGGTGGAAGGGAGAGATTGGGAGATGGTATGTGGTCTCTTGGGTGTGGGACGGGGTCGAGGGAACAAGAGAAAGGGCAAGCTCAATCAAAAAAGAATACTTAGGAACCCGGGGTGGTCATCAGAAGTAGGTGGGTTTTTTTGGAGGTTGAGGGAGTGGCTGTCTGCTGTGTTGGTGTGGATGTCATGGGTGCACGCTTCTGGGAGAAATGTTTCTGTTTGGTTGGTGTCTTTTGCGTGAGTGAGTGCGTTAGTGTCTTGGGGGTTTGGGAGGTGCTGGTGGCTGGAGTGGTAGATGTGTGTGTCTGTTGGGGTGGTGTTTGCAGGTATGATGGTGGTAGTGGATGTCTGTGTGTCTGTTGGGGTGGTATCTGCTGGTACAGAGCTTGTGGTGGATGTCTCTGTATCTGTTGGTGTGGTCTCTGCAGGTATGTTGGGTGTTGTGGGTGTGTCACTGACTGTTGGTGTGGTACTTGTGGGTATGCTTGATATTGTGTGTGTTAAGCTGGAGGTGGTGGGGATGTCTGGGGAAGTGGTGACTGATGTTGTGTGTATGGGTGTCTATTGTTTGCTTGCATGCTGGTGTGTTTTGCAGTGTTTGTGTGTTGAGATGGATGTGTGCGGATCAGTCTGTGTGCCTTGGATAGGTGGTGGAAGGGGGGAATTGGATTGGGAAGAGGGAGGTGGAAAAGGGATGGAAGGTGGGGGATGCCTGGCTGCCATCAGTCTGGAGACCAGAGCCTGAAAACATCTTTGTAGGCCAGCATTGCACCATGAATGCCTTCCAGGAATTCATTAGTTTGTTGGAGTTGGGTTGCCATTCCTGGATGGCATCCACAATGGCTGACTGACCCACAGACATCCTTCTCAGGAGGCCAATAGCCTCCTCACTGATGGCAGTAGGGGTAACAGGGACTGGGGCGGAGGTGCATGCGGCAAAGGAGACGCCCACCATCTTGGATGTGCGGGCACAGCTAACTGGCTAGGGAGCAACAGGGAGTGGGGTGAGAGAACGTGGGGTGGCAGACAAAGATGGTACAGGGTGATTCCTAGACAGGTCCACCAACAATAGGGAGTGTTCTCTGGAGGAAGAGTCCAATTATGAAGAGGATGTTCCAGTCGTTGCACTCTCTCATCCTCCACGTCACTCGATCCCTCTGTATCTGTGGTGTCTTGACCTGAGGTCCCGTGGCCAGATGCTTCCCCACTCGGCTATGCCCGTCTCCTTTGCTTGCCGGTGCTGATGCTGCAAATACAAAGAGAAAGAGGGTCATTACATGTCCATAATCACACTTGAACAACAGTTCTGATTAGCAAACATTACCAAGTATCAAATAGACCCCAGCAACAAACTCCACCAAAGAGGACCAAGCATGTATCATACCATATGCATGCATATCATCTGAACTCTCCACAGTTGCCCACAGAAAAATCAGGATCTCACACAACTACAATTGCATGTTTGAAGTTGTACAATCACAGTAACCATTCAACAAGTAGGAGACCTCATCACCCTCAAAGCTTTGCCCCATGGAGCAGAACTGTTATCTGTTGTCATAAAATAGTAGGCCAATGCCAAATGCATTTACACAAACCCCGCACAAAATCATGCACACACCTACTTGTCATATACATAATGACCAACAATAAGAATTGATGCTCCCAAATCCTGCCATGTTAATGGTAAAAGTACAATAGCCTACAGAAGGTGACATGGAAATACTGATATCACACTGGAAACATATCAACACTGCACACTTCACCAAATGGCATTTGTCCCAAAGGAGTCATTGATGTAGCACTAATGTTGCTCAGATAGACCACACATGTTTTCGCGGAAACGCACACTGTAGACATCATGTGCAATATGTCGGCGAAAAATGTCTCCAAAATCCACAATGCAATGAATCAGCAAGCCCCAGGGTAATCAACACTATTGTCTGGCACACCTTACAATGACATTTCATGAGTGCATCAGTAGACGCCTTTAGGACCATATTTATACATTTGACGCAAAACTGCGCCGTACCGGACACTGATACGATTATCAGGGCAATCCAATGTAACACACATTCCCCAACATCAGCAGTACACATTACCAATGTCAACATCCATATCAGATCACAACATTGCCATGCACAGGATATGCCACATGTCAAATACATTTAAGTGGATGTGAAAGATCAGAGATTGGGGCAGGTCCAGATTGTTAAGTGTTCTGCCAGGGCCTTCAGAACACTCACAGCCAGTGAAAGGTCTCACCATGAGAATGGATGTAGACGGAGGCATGAGTAGGACAAGAAGGTGGCAGTTCTCTATTTGGCCTAAACCAACACCTAGAGGCGATGATGCTGACAAGTCTAATAACTCAATAACATACATGTGACATGCAGGTGGGCCATAGGCTTGGAAGAATGTCCATCTGAAGGACTGGAGCAATTAACAGAAAACAAGATCACAAAGTGAATTCATCAAAAGGCAGGCACGTCACATCAAAATTGCCACAACACAGACACACTAATTGTACCCTGTTTCATTGCAGAGGAAGATGGATCTCCTGCGGATATGCCTGTCCCAGATTTCCCTGATGACATGGATGACGAGCCGATAAACATTCCCCAGGAGACTATCCAAAAGGTCCTTGAAACCCACCAGACCCCACCTTCAGTCACAAGGAGGAGCACAGAACAAGCAGCCATCGCAGAGGATCCACCCACCACCCCAATTGTAAGACCTGCCAGCTCCAATACAGCTGAGGACTCAGACGACACTGGCACCAGCTTTGAGAGAACTTTAGTTGGAGTACAGCGGGACCTAGCCAAGGAGGTGCGGGTGGGGATGCAAACTATGGCAGCCAGCCTTGAGGGGATGAGTTCGTGCATGATGTCATCTGCAGATCAGGCAGCAGCTATGTAAGCCCTAACATCTAACTTGCAGGAACTGCAGAAAACCCAGAAGGAAATCAGCACAGCTGTAATACAGTTGACCCAACACCTACAATAGCAATCCTGTCAACGCGTCCATGAATGCAACATTGAACCCCTCAGGGCCGACCTGGCTGCCTACCATCGTGATGTGGCTGCTATTCTCAAGAACCAGCAGATACTCCCTGCTGCAGTACTGCCCTTAAGACCTTCACAGGGAGCAGCGACCGGGATGTTTGACTCCACGTCTTCTAACACTGAGGTTGTGTTGCCCCTTCACAACCAACAACAACAAGGACAGAGGAGGCAACACACACATCAGAAGAAGAAGACATGGAACAGATCACATTCACAAGGAAAATGACCCGGAAGCACTAGTCCCTGCCACATGGCCAACATTTACCAAGGTCCTGCGCTTTGTAACTTGCCAGTCTTGCAACAACTGTACTCAAGCACTGTTCTGCAAACCACTGTATATCTTGTCACCCAGCCCAGTGATTGTCTCTCTCCTATTCATTGGCAAAATCTGTCCCTTTGCACTGTCTGAAACAGCAACCCCAGCATGTCAAAAGCATTTTGGTAACCCCTTGTGTTGGATCACAAAGTAAGATGTCACTATAATGGACTCACAATCATGGACAATGTACAGATAGCACTACAGCACTTTTCAATAAATAACACTTACACAACAAATCTGTCTCTGGGTAATGTGACATATCAACTGTGCAGTAGACAACAGAAATGTGTCTACTGTCAAATTACGTAGCTTGTCAATACAACTGTCCTGATAATATGTAGTCAGAGAAATCTGCACAGTGCCCATGATTGCATCATACTCTGCCCATCCTGAGGGACAAATCGGATGAAGTGAGAAATCATACACCATCATGCTGTGTTGGACAGAAGAATGCTTCCTCAGGGGATAACTAAGTCATCAAATAGTGGCCGCAAAATGTTGTCAACATGCAAATATAACACAAATAACATGGCACACTAATTTAAGCAAGCACTACAACAACTGCATAAATTAAGGTGTCTGAGTTTACATACAAATAGGTAATCATGCTGAACTGTGTCACAATTGATGTATGAGAGTCATGAAGACAAGAATACAAGAGTGCCAATGAGAAGGGTGTCCATGATCATCACACTGCAGTCAGACCTAAAACTGTTTCCCCAATACCAAGTCTGGAAGCACTGTTTGTGACTTTCAAAACACACTTATCAACAGAAACACATTGTCATCCATATTAACTGTGATTGGTGGTTGCAACGAAGGGTCGACACTTTGCAAGGTAGCTCTGGGCTAGCTGCCAATCGTACAGCTCAGTTGGGATTTGTTTGTAGCATAGGACACAAATGTAATAGGACAAAATTTATGTACACTGAATCCAAACCCACGATCAAGTACCATTCAACACAAACTATTAACGGTTAACCAAATATTTATTAGATGCTAATCACAATAGAGGAAACTGAGGGAAAAATCTTACCTACCCTTATCTACCCTGACTACTCATTACCCACAACTGTCCCTAACTAACCTAAGCTACACTTACTTATCACATGCAACGAAACGTTCTAAACATCTACCCCCCACCCCCCTTATGAGACGGGATACATGGAGGACAACACATATTAACCTAAACACATGGTATACTATCCTAAACAAATATATATATATATATATATATATATTTTTTTTTTTTTATTTTTTTTTTATTTAAACACACAAGAACCCCAACATAGCCCCCCACCCACCCACCCACACACTTAATAAGTAAAAATAGAAAGAATCTGGACCCCCCACCCACTAACACTAACTAAACTAACAGCCTATACTAACCTAACACTAAGCCCCCTAAGCCCACTAACTATAAGAACAAGGAAAGAGGAGGGAGGGGAGGGAATCATGTCCATCAAAAAATGTCTAGAGGTTGGCCCTCTGGAGGGTCCTCTTAATAGACTTAACACGCCGGTTAATGTGGCGCACATCCCGGCTCAGGTGGCTCAACTTGCGCAGCACACGGTCCATCTTACGTTCCATGTTGTGGAAGGCTGCAGGGTCAACAGAAGGAGCTGTGGCAGTCTGGGTACCAGTGGAAGAGGTTTGTGTGTGTGTGGTGCCAGGCCTAGTAGGCTGTCCTGCACCGGTGGCAATGCTGGGGCCTGGAAGTCCAGCAGATGTAGGACCAACAGTCCCAGCTGTGGGTGAGGCCACCTGGCTTGAATTGGTGGTTGTGCTGGTGGTGGCTGTGGTGGGCAAAGTAGGGCCACCCTGTGGGAAGGCTCTCCATGCCCCGGAGGCCCGTTCATGGCGATATCGCCGGGCCATCCTCCTGAACCCCGACTCCACCAGCAGGATGTGCTGGTATCTCATGGCCCGGCGCTGGAATTCACAGACCTGGTCTGGAGTCATGTTTGCAGCTGTGAAGACAAATGCAGATATTCTACATAAGTAACTGCATTGTGTGAAATGGCACAAGAAGTTAATCAGACAATACATCCATTGTACTTGTCACAGCTCATATCACAATACAGATCATTGAATGTCCCTGAGGAAGTACATGGCAGGCCAGCCTACAAAGGTCACATCACACATAGCACATCCATAACCTACAAGATGGGGAACAACTGGCTTTGACTTGCAATCTGAGTTCTGGCAGTTATCAGCTAAGAATCATGCTGCATATCCTCCGCCAAGACCTGGGCTACAAATGTCAGTGTACGGAAAGCAAAACTAAAGCCACATGGTCTGCAAGTTGTAACTGGACTTGCCAGAATAGTACCAAGGGCCAAACCTGAGTGTGTATACTAGGTTGCAACCAAACCGTCATTTATTCACATGTATGTGTAACATACTGGTAGCATCAGTACTAGGTACCCCATTCACAAACCCATGCCCGTGTTTGAGGGTGGGGGGGTGGATAAACAACTATCAATTTCCAACAACATGTACACCGAGGAGTGTATAGAAAACTCCACACGTGTTTGGCTCTACACACACAGCACAGGTAAGGTCTATCAACAAATAGGAGTCAGCAAACCCTAGAGCAATCGTAGGGCCACACATGTCAGGAAATGCAGAACTTGGTACACAACATATACTTCCAGTAAGGCCTGACTTACATCAGACACAGAGTTGCAAGAACACCCATGATCATGAATTGCATGCACACCTAGGCCATTGCACTCAAGTTCCACATACTTGTAGCACTACATGTGGAAGTACATGCTGCTAGGAGGTTCTACCTACTGTTTCATAATTATGTAGGTAAATAGGGAAGCAGATGTCTATTGGAAAGCAATTTGCTGTACCAATCTTGGAGAATGTGGGTCTGACAGGCTGACTAAATCGGAGCTGACTTCCAGTGCGACTCTTGTTGATACAAGTGTCATCCACGTGACTAACCCCTGTATTCACAGTGGGGCCTACAGGAATGGCCTACAATCCCTACATAATACCACTGGATACGCATTGGCCAACTCAAAACATGTGAAAAACTGAATTCCCACTCATGGAACAAGAGAAAAGCTTGCCCAACGCATCACACCTTGCTATGCGTTCAACACACACGAGTCCATAACCAGCAAACACAACACATAAGAGACATAGCAACACTTACTGGAGTGGTCGGGGTACTCAAATGTCGCCACCTCTCCCACAGTGTAGGGTGCCAGTCCACCTGTAAGGTATGGAAGGAAGAAATGTGCTCAAAATCTGTGCACAGCGCAACCATTTCATAAACATATACAATGTGTAGGCTGAATAAGGAAATGGCAGCCATTCAGACATGATGGTACTGCATCTGATATATCACGACCAACTTGTACATAGCATGGGTCTCCTGTGACAATTACACACATATCTGCACACATACATAGGCCCTAACTATCATGTGGTTGCAAACATGCCCCGTAATTGGTGAGCAGAAAAAAATATGGAGTGTAATCGTCTCATCATGTGCATCCAAGAGAGACATCCAAATCCTGGTTACTTGAGGACTGCATTACCAGTCAAACATGCCTTGTGGCCATGACACATTAATGACACATAGGTACAATGTACAGAGGGAGGGGCAGGGACTTTTGTAAGCCCCCCTGTTGTTACATTTGATTCAATTGATGTGGCCCAGCTATGGTGATTTGCACCAACCATGGAGATGTGAAGCCATGTGCATACACTTGGACTGCCATCCATATTTGGAATGTGGCCAACTAACTCCAACAAACATTCTAAGATGTTAGCTGAGGGCACCTTACACCTTTTCATGATATTTTCAAATCCAGATCTGACATGTATCCAAAAAGATCAAGGAACACAATAATCCCAAACATTCATAGTACTTCCGTGAACGCTTTCCTTCCACACTCACCAGACTCACATGAGACATATGTCTGAGCCACTTTGCTATTATCAATTGACGTGAAGGCAGCACTCATTTTCAGCATCATGTAGTGATTTTAAAGTCAGTCTAGCTATTGCCTCAACACAGTTAGCCAATATGTTGGTACATCTTTACTTCTCTGTCAATAGTACCCTACATAGACATGATTGGCTCCTATTTTGTTTGGTTTTCTGACAAAAAGGCCGCACCAATTTACTTCCTGGAAAAGTATCCTGTAAGTTTGCTGAGCACATGCTATCTGACAGCTAGCAATTGTGATCCTTGCCATAGTGCATCAATTATCCCTTTAAGTTTCCCCAGCATTACACACAGTCAGCAAGTTAGCTGGCAGACATTGTACAAATCCTCTTATGTCACTACAGAGCATTTAATCGTGCACATTTACATGATTAGTACTCACCAACAGTGCCACCAATCATGATTCCCAGGTGGTCCAAGAGATCCTGCTCCCTGGTGATGAGGTCAGCCCACCGGTGCTTCAGCTGGTGGTCACTCCTCTGGCTGGCATACACCGCTGCAGGTGATGCAGCACCTTTCCCCACCGGATTCTGCGCGCCTCTGTTGGATACCCCTGTATCACGCTGCCCCCTGCCTGGATCATGAGTGGCAAGAAATGGAACACAAGCCAGATGAACCCCCCCAACTCCTCTTCACCCATCCTGCCAAGACGTGGCCTACCAGACACACTTGAAAAGTAAAAGGGAATAGGGGTAAAAGAAATAGAAAGGGGAAAAAGGGGAAAGTAGGGGTACAAATACAGATGAAAAGTTAACTTAACCACTAAAAGAGCCCAACTATCCCCAAACTAACACCACCCACAACAGACTCCCACAAACAACAAAAACACAAGATAAATGGACAAATGTAGACAAAACACAGTAGTACAGTATAAAGCAACAATATTTATTTCACAAATGGACTTTACAGATAGCACACAGGACAAAAAAGCACAAAATCTCAGGACACCACTCTTTACACAGCCACACAATCTAGAAGGATCATAGACTGCAAAGTGTAAGTGAAAGTACACCCACTGTACATGATCTGTAAACAGGATATCCTATTACATCACTTCCTGTATGAAAAGTCCCGCCTTTTTCGCATTATGCGTCATTTTTTGTCTACCAAGACTGTAGTTGCGTCATTTGTTTTTACGCACAGGAGTGAAAATTAGCCCGCATCCACATAATAGTACATGGCCTGTACAAATATCTGAATGCGGGCTAATTTTCACTCCTGTGCGTCAAAAAAAATTACGCAAATACAGTTTTGGTAGACAAAAAATGACGCATAACGCTAGGAACGTCAAAATTTCAGTGCATTAACTGGTTTGGGGCAATTTTTCTTGTTTTTTTGTTATGTTACATTTGGGACACATCAGAGATAGGCTGATTGAAGACACTATGGTGTTGATGGTGTATGTTCACATGTGTGACATCATACTGCAGCAGACCATGATCCGCTACTCCCTTCACAGTATTTTTACGGTTGGCTGACACAATAGTTGGTCATAAGTGTGGCCTACATATATGTGTTGCACAAATTGTGCATGTTTGGCATAAGAAGAGGATAGCAATGTGACGCACATATGTACAATACCTAAATGCCTTTGGCTTAAAGTGTGTTCTTTGGCAACTAATGTATTTGTTGACCAAGTGTGTGTGTATCACATAAAGCATATTTGTACATATGCTTGTATGAACGTAACGTCCATGTGTCCAATCCTTAGATGCAAGTCATTGTGGAAATGAGAGAGGGCATGTGTTAGTCATACATGTAGCAACATCCGTAAAGTGGACTTCCAAGATTTAGGGTCACGTAGACACCACGTGACATAGCATGCACCAGATAGAAGGCAGACGCTTGTTCATGTCAATGGTCCACATTTTCTACATCCTATATCCTAGAGTATTGGTAACAGCTTCCTAGGCACTAGTTGGTGAATCCCACAGTGAGTCATACACATGCATTGAGGAAGTGGGTACCATGTTGTTTGCACAGACAAACAAGGGTGAATCTCAAATGTATGATGACACCACAGTTGAGGCCATAGAAGTGAGCCCCAACTATCAAGTGGCTGTGGTGGACCAGCATACAAGACAGCACGTGTCCACATATTTCCAGTGATCAATTGCACATAGGTGTCTTGTTCATGTGTGTGGTCCAATGATGATCCTGTATATTTTTTTGGGGTGTAATTTGTCACAGTTCGGTCCAGGACTCATCATGAGTCAGTGGCAGCTATTCCTGTATCTACTGAGTATCCTTGGTTGATCAATGTGAGTAAAGTGGATGTGGACATGTGAACCTACATGGGGATGGTCCCACCCTGCCACTAAAGACGTGTAATGAGACAGTCAACAGGGCAACCTTGGGGTGCTGAGTGAGATAATGTCTCAGGTGTCATGTTCCACCAGGTGTCATTGCAACATTTGTACACAGGTTAGCCTCTGCAATTCCCACTGCATCTGGGAACATCATAGCCCCTGCGCTGATTATTCTTGCAGCTATTCAACACACACGGCCCATCACTATGTTGTGAGCACTGTGATTCTGTGTGTGAACTGTCATGGTTCTGACATGTGTGGATTTTTCATGGACAGTATCAGAGGTTGCTGGATGTGCTGAAAGCCCCGTACCCAATCCCTGCCTACGGCCCTGGGACACTCTCACACTTTGTCATTCATGCATAAATGCGACCCAGACAAGGGATGGGCCATGAATTTTGCTTTTCCCAGAGGATTTAACTCAAATGGTACAGTTAAAAGGCAGATGATGCTATCCAATGTATTTGTGGATGCATTGAAGAAGCCCATGCCCAATACCCCCTGATGAATGAGAGGTTTGCTAACGCAAGTGTGGTACATATGTAGACACAAGGATACTTTAGTGTGACGCACAGACAGATGCCAGTCAGGCTGACAGAATGCAGGGTGATTCATGATCCAGCAATTTGACAAGTTACATAATCAGTGGTCTGACTCAGACTGTTTGGAGGACAAACTAGAGAGTTGACATGTCAAACTGTGTATGTCCTGTGTTTTTGAAGGTGACAAATGAACCCAAGGGCTGTGTTACACAGCTTAATTAGTATCAATGCTTAACGGTGTAATTGACTAAATGGCAACTCCTATGCTGTTCCAGGCTTCAGCAGGGGCAGTACTTTTTGAAATGGGTGGTGTGCATGGAGGTGATCACAGGTGTGGGCTGCATCTGTTTCTCACCAGTCCTGTAGGTGAGACTTGCATTCTAAGGGCCAACAGACATTTTCAGACGGGAAGCAATCTACAGGTGCTAACAGGGCTTTGAAACTAGAAGACAGTGTATAAATTAACCTGACGTCCATGCAGTCAGATGTTCTATGACAATGGCATACCACAGGAAAAGGTGTAGCACACTGGATTGCTAATGTTGGTCTGTGTGTGTAGAGGAGGGAATATCAGGGTACACATCTTAGTATTCCAGGGACCTCTTCTGACAGGTGGGTTGTGACCAGGTGCATGGGTGTGTCAGGAGTTAGGAAATGGGCTGACATGTACATGGAATGTCATGTGTGCAATGCTGCTCATATGTGTGGCACTTGCACTGTCTATGTTCTGCTTCTATGGAACTCTGTTCACAGATAGTCCTTGCAAATATTGGATGCAGTTGGACTTACTGCTGTCAAGGGTCTGGTCAGACATTCCTGTTACTGATGCAAAAGCACATTGACTGCCTCATGCATGAGGCTTGTTTTCCCCTTATTGAGTGATGGTGTCTTAGTTGTGTGCCATATGCTGCGTTGGACCTTGATTTCAACATGTATGTGTGAAATAGTTGTGGTCCTCTGCTATTGGCCTTCAAAAGAGAAATGTACATGATACATGTCATTAACAGTGTGTGTGTATGTGACCATTGTATGTTAGGCATCAAATTAGCTCTGGGATGTTCAGTGTCCTAATCAGTATCTCAGCAATGCTCCATGAGGCAACACTCTTATTCTGATAAGTAGAGATGAAGGTGTGTAAAAATGAATAGCCAAACCATGATATGGTGATTATTATAGGTGTTTATTTATATTAGTTAACTAAAGTGGTGAAGGTGATTATATTCAAAAGAAACTGTTGATGACCTGTTGCCGCCTGCGTATACCAGCGGCTGTGTTCTGTAGTTCCCCCTCATGTTGCAGGCCAGAATCCTCCTCTTCCTCCTCTTCAGGCATGGTTGGCTCTGGTTCCAGGAGGGGAATGTTCCTTTTGATGCAAATGTTGTGCAATATTGCACATGTTAATATAATTCTACAGACCATCTCCGGCGAATATAGGAGGCTACCACCAGTGATGTCGAGGCACCGGAACCTTGACTTGAGGATGCCAAAGGTACTCTCGACAATGCTGCGTGTCCTCCTATGTGCGTCGTTGTAGGCACGCTCTGCAGCAGTACTCGGGTTGCCAAATGGTGTCATAATCCATGGCAAGATGCCATACCCCTGATCAGCTGCAAGAGAAAATGATTGGGATCATATTGATGTAGCTGGCCCTATTGAAATGACCTTCCATGGCAGTAGTTGTCTTGTGTTGTCTGTGACTCTTTTGTGTTATAATGTAGCATCTTAGGCTTGTAGGATGTACCATCTGCATTGTGTTGTTTCCTTGGCTGAACGAGTGTTTGGCTGCTAACCGGTTGTCAGCAGTATGTTTTGGGATTTGCAGTACAGTGTGCCCTACCTAGCATTGTGACTTGTGATACAGGTGTCCATGTGTCTTCACTGGGGGTGAGATGATAGTTCCATACACAGGTTAAAATTGACAGTGTTGTTAACACGTTCATATCACTGTACCCTGGACATCCCATACCTTTAGACTTATGCAATGGATTAATGTAAAAGTCATTGGGACACCTACATTTTGCAAGGTGACATTTGTGCAACCCACTCCACACGTTGTGATCTTTGATGTCTTAACATTAGGCTGTACAGTAATTTCCGATGTGTGACAGGTTCAATGGTGACCTAAGAAACATGGCTAACGATGTCACGATCTCAGTGTGTTCCTGTTCACATGTTGCTGTTGTGGTGTATGTGTTGTATGTCCTAGAGGGTTGCTGTGCAGTTTGTATATAAGTAGGTTTTTGTACTTACCAACAAGTAGACCATTGCCATACCGTCCATCCTGGAAGTGTTCATTGATGGTGCAGTGACGGAAGATGAATGAGTCATGTACACTCCCAGGATATTTAGCCACAATGTTGGTGATCAATCCCTGGTGATCGACTATGGCCTGCACGTTGATGGAATGTGTGTGATTCCTGTTGCAGTAGAGGTGTTCAGTTGCAGCAGGTGACACAAGGCGTACATGTGTGCAGTCGATTGCACCAAGGACGTGTGGGAAGCCACTGATGAGGTAGAACCCCTGTTTTGTTTCCTGCTGCTTCTGCAGTGTGTTAGGGAAGCAGATGTGGTGGGGTGTCAGTCCAATGATGGCATCCAGTACTTTGGGCAAAAAGGCGGAGAATGATGGTTGTGATATTCCGGCAACCAGGGCACCAGTTGTTTGAAAAGAGCCACTTGCCAGCATATGAAGTACGGCAAGCAGCTTAGTTTCTGTTGGGATGGTGCGGGGTGTCAGCAAAGTGGGGGCCAACTGCGCTTCAATGTTGCGCAGCAGCTGCTGAATGGCCTGCCAGTTCAACCAGTACCTCTGGATGATGTCGTGTTCCCTGAGGCCCTGAAGGGTGGTTCTGGGGTGGAATATCCTCTCCTGCCTTCTTCGCTGCCTTTGGGGTCCCTGCTGGTGTTGTTGTAGCTGCTGTTGTAGCTGCTGGGCTCTGCGTCTGTGTGCACGCTGGATTAGAATCACCTCCATGGCTCCCTGTTGCTGCTCTGCTGTTTGTTCTGTGTGTTCTGATCGGGCTGTGTGTCATTTTCCAGCTCCGCCTCCCGGCCGTGCGTCATTTTTGCCCGAAAGCATAAAAACGACGCACGGCCGTTTAAGTCATTTTTTGGACGGGAACGCCTACCTTGAATATCATTAACGCAAGGTGGGTTGCCGCATCCACAAAATGACACACACGGCGGAATTTTGTCGTCCGCGGGCTCGGTCGTCAAAGTTTAAATACGGGCCAACGTTTGCGCTGAATGTGCGTCAAAAGTTTTGATGCACATGCGGCGCAGACGGAGTATAAATATGCCCCTTAGTGCCTTGGATGTTGGAGAGGCCCTGAGATTTGCAAGTACTTGTTGTAGGCCAACAACATGTTGCCCAAGTAGAAGCTACATCATTGTCTCCATTATGGCCATGCAGACCAAAATGTCTGTCTGTGGAGGAATACCTGTACTCAAACACATGTGATTTCAGCATGACGATGCATGCCAACAGTCAGGTCACAAACCTTACCCATTAAACATGTTGAGTGCACTTTGCCACAAACTGCCATATCAAGGGCATAGAAATGCACACTGTGGCTCAAAACTCTAGGCCTACCTGTCATGTTCCTCATTGCTACTGTAGTTGTACATGCCAAATGACATACTATGACACGTGGGGGTATGTGTCTGCCAATAAACAATGATGACACACTCCTGTATTTGGCACAACATGAAAGGTGCACCCATTGTAAATGTCTTATTCCACACACAGGTTGGCATGCACATATAAGTGAGGGAATACAGACATCATCTCATCAACACAGGTAAACCATGCATGAAACAGCAGCTTACAACTGTTTAGCTAATGAGAGAGGAACACTTGCTGACATGTAGGCACAAGGAATGTTGGCAACAGTGATGACACATAAATCATGTCAATGGACATTCCCCACTTCCCAAGGGAAAGTATTGATCTATAGCTGACCCGAAGAATAATGTAGTCTCTGTCACATGTATGTTGGCCATCTTCACATTCCAGACTGCAGTGAGACACCAGCAGCCGTCATACGCTAAAGACAAGGGGCCTCTGGGTGGCAGATGCCTATATACTCATTTGTTCAGACATATGGCTGAGGACAGTGATCCATCACTTACTTACCTTTGGCCTATAACACTGAGGAGTAGTGGTCTGTTGCATAGAAATTACATATACTATAACAACAAAGATTAGTTGATTGATCAAACTGTCCAGCCATGTCGTCTGTGGAGTTTGTGGATTCTACCCAGCTGTGTCCTAGGTCCTTGGGTCAATAGGCAAGGTATATCAGTAATCACCACATGACATGTCTACACAAACAATCACTCATCCACTGTTTGACACATGGCTCATCCCTAATTGCCAGGGGGACTGTCAGAACCTTATTCTTTCAGTTGGCAATATGACAGGCAGGCCTATTCCCTGTAACCACCCCCTTGTGGCTGCTGTGCTCCCTCAAACGCCCATCAGGCTCTGGATAGGCCATCACCAGAATGTGGGCCATTAGGGGGATCCTGGTCTGGCGGGCACCCCACCCACATTGTGGGGACATCCCCATCTGGACCTGTGTGATCTTCCGTGCCCAGCATCTCATGTCCTCCCACCTTTTCCTGCAGTGAGTGCTCCGCCGGTTGTGGACCCCCATGGTCCTTACCGTCCAGGCGATGGCTCTCCATAATCCGTTATTTTGATTGGTGTTTGAACTGCATGGATTCAAAAGACAAAACAAGAGAACATGCTCACAAATTTCTTCACAAATGGTTGAGCCACATACATGTCAGTAACATCAAGTTAGGACTTTCCTATTTGTCAATACTCCCCAAGTGTGACACATACAAGTCAATAAGTACAGGGACGTGACTACAGACATATATTTGTCCATCTGCAGACTAATTCACTACCCTGCTCAGGCCATACAATGACTAAGCAAGCTTGCTGACATCATGAAGCCCATGCTCTATCAACCTGTACTGTGATGTGAGCCACTATGAAACACTACACACATGTGTGGCTTCTAAGGGTAAACTCCTTAGGCATGATTGGACCAACACATTCACACTCTGTAAGAATGACTCACTGCATACATGCAGTCCCTACAGGCAACTGTCACAGTACAAACTCAAACATTACACATGAGTAACAATGAAGGGACTGGCATTGTGGGTACAAAAAGTGTCTTCCCTGTCCATGTGTGGACATGTTCAACAACAAATACAGACTCATACCACTTCAGGGGATGGGGTTCTCTGCTACGTACCTGTACCACGGAACACTCCTTCGGACATATGTGTCCATCCTACAGAGATGGCATATAACAAACAAAGGCATGTGTTGTACAGTTTCTACTATGTGACCAAGCTACTGAGTCACATATCATGGCCTCCCAAGAATCAAAACACACATTGACAATGATGCTAAGTGCACATATGGCTTAGATCAATGACTTACCTCTGTACCCATTACTAATTTAATCAAAGGAATGAGGCATTCTGGGCAGGATTTGCCACCAGAGTCGCATATTGGCCACATGACCGGATCTGCTGGAGTACAGGGAGTGGGCACAATGTCACAGTTGCATAGCCACAGTGACTGTACCACAGCCTAGACTAGGTCCCATTCTGGGAGATACATGTGACAGGCCCTGGTCTCTGCAAGTGGAGCTGAAAGAACCTACATGACACTCCATTTCCATCACTTCCATGCATGACAGTACATCATGTAGCCAACAGCAATTTGGCATCTGGCATGTGTGGCAACCTGAAGGGCAGAGAGAGTCATGAAATGCCTTCCAAACAGCTTAGCAAGTAGAAATCTCAGTGGCACCACACACATTGCTCACATTACTCTCAACTGTTGAGGGGCAATTGTGTTGCACATCTTTGAGTTTGGTCCATATCTGCATGTTGTGGACACGTGTGGAAAACCATGGGAGTCACAATTGACCCTTGTGTTATTTGCAGCTGTGATGCATGCTGGTTGCCATGTCAATCCATTCAGAAATGCCTTGTCACATGATATCATTGACATGAATCATGTATGTTACTGTGGACACAATGACTAATGTTATAAAAAAATGTCTTGTCATACATAGATACCCAGCAAGAGAGAGGAGACAACAACTTCCTACCATCCACTACCAGACCTTCAGACCATGGAAGAATGCCACATTATCATTCTGTACCATCTGAATAGGTAAACAATAGTGGATCCGTGGCCATCGGTTGGAGCTAGATCTGATGCCAGCTATGAGTTATCCAATCAGCATACCATCCCTTGCACAAGTGTCAGTACTGCACTTCCTAGCCACAGGGCCCTTCCAACATACAGTTGCCCTATCAGCTGGCATGTTCCAACCAATTGCAGTCTGGTGTTGAAGGATGTCTTCTCAGAAATGTTGAAACACCTGGACAGATACATTCAGTTTCCTCAATGTCAGGATTTAGCCCATGTGAAGGCTGACTTTTATGGTTTTGCATGCATCCCACATGTGGTAGAGGCCATTGATGGCACACATGTTCGCTTGGTCCCACCACAGGCCAATTAATAAGTATACCGCAACAGAACAAACTTCCATTTCATCAAAGTGCAAGTTGTCTGTTTGGCGAATATCTAAATTGTGCAGGTCTTTGACAGTTATCCGGGTTCAGCCCATGATTACTTCATAATGTGGAACAACACCATACCCCAGCTGATATCACAACTGTACCCAGAGAGTGCCTGGCTGGTTGGTAGGTCACATCCGTCCTGTTTGTGTGTACCCAATGTCTGGTTCTACAATCATGAACTAAGTGACTCATTGATTCACATATGTCCCATTACTTAACAGGAGACTCTGCATATCCAAATTGTCCTTGGTTTTTTACACCAGTACAGAATCCAAACATACCAGGGGAAGACCGCTTCAATTATACCTAGGGAAGAACAAAGCAGGTAGTGGAGTGGGCCTTTGGGCTCCTGAAGGCCAGATTTAGGTGTCAGGACTGGACTGGTGGAGCCCTCCTCTACTCACCCGTAAAAGTGTGTCAGATCACTGTGGCATGCTGCATGCTCCACAACATTGCCCAGCGGAGGAATATCCCATATATTCCAGAGGAGGGGGAGCATGTAGTGCGACCAGGTGAGACTTATGAAATGCCAAGTGAGGATGACTGTGGTGAAGAGGAAGGCAATGACTTGCGGGAAGATCTCACCAACAGCTACTTTTCCTGAGTATATATCATGTGATGTAATGACTGTGACTGTACGAAGAACTGTAGTTGTGAGAATGTATGGAATTGTGTTTTGGCAACAGCTCAGAAGCTGATACTCTGCAATATTCCGCCAAAGGGTGCTTGAAGAGTTAGGCTTTGACACATCACCACCTTGATGAAGCTGCTTTGTTTGTATCTGTCGCATTTCAATGTAATTTCTTTTCCAGATGCTTGCTATTTGATCTGAGTAACAGGAATATTTTCAAGCCTTTAGTCCTTGTTTTTCTTTGTACAGGTACCTTCAACGTGACATCCTCATGTGGGCATTTCAGAGTTGTGACATTGGCAGGTTTCTGGTACTGTTCTGACATATGAAGTGTACGTGGATTGTTCCAGGTAATGTAGGTCACAGATATGGGGTGTATGAGACCTGTGCCAAGGCAGTTTGAGAAGTATTTGGATGGAATGTCAGAAGTGCACATAGGATTTGTTAAGTGTGCTGCGCTGGGCAGATTACATCATGTGTGTGATCATGTGATTATGAAATATGTTGTCATCAATTTCAAGCAAGGCTAAACACTATTCTTGTATGACATGTATGAAGCTGTAAATGTGTTTCATCATTGCAGGTCACAGTGCCTGTGCCACAACACTGACATATGTTTGAATCATACCACCAGATGCAAGGCCATTCGATTATGAAGGGCCTGTGATCAGGGACTGTTGTACTGCCCTCTGTCTGTACCTTGCTTTATGTGGTGGTGGATTACTCTGGTGTGGCATGTGATCAGGCTCAAGCTGGTGACACCATCCATGTTTCTGTTTGTCAGTTCTACAGTACAATGTTTGAAAAGACCCTTCCTTCCCTGGCCTGGGGGACTGTACCTTTGTATGTGTACCTTGACTCAATACGATTTATTCTTGGCTTTGACAGTTCAGGCATTTCAACAGCTTATGTGTTGTACAGTGCAATAAAATGTTTGGTGTGACCAGACACTTCTAGCAATGGGTTTGTGTGTGTTGGTAGTAATCCTTAGCAGGACACTGTACCTGTAATATATCCCTCCTTGCATTAGTACCCCGTGTCTTCCTCCTTTGCTTTACACTGTCTTATATCTCTACATAGCAAAATGTGGAACATAAGCAAGCAGACAATGATTTTGTGATAGATGGATTTATTGACAATTTATGCAGTAAATAAAATTGGGACATGATGGAACAGAAAAGTGAAGTGTTCAGTAATGGTGTATGAAATCATTGGAGTAGATGCCACACCACTAGAAGTCCAAATTCCAGTGTATTCCTCCCATTGAAAATGGAAGTCAGTTGAACAGCAGTCAAGACTCTGAATATGTGGCACACAAAGGAGGCCATTTTGGAAGAGATCACCTGCTGGCAAGTGGTGGGTGTCTTGCCATCTGTACCTCCTGGATTCTTCGCTGGATGTTTTGGATTGCTGCTACAGAGACAAGGGTGTCTGGGGCGGTTTCTACCCCTGACAGGGCCACCCTTCCTGTGGCTGGCACCATTGAACCGCCTGGTGTAGATGAATCAAAGGAAGGGGTAGAGTGTAGTTGACGATCCCTGAACAGAGTGGTGTTAATGTCCCTCAGCAACCCTGTTAGGGTGGCCATGTTGGTATTGTGACCCTCCCACTGTTCACGCATTACCTGACAAAAGTCACTCTGAAACGTCTTCATTTCCCAGAGTTCAGCAAGTACTGGGCCCATCACACCTTGGGACTCCTGATAGACCACCAAGATGTGGCTGGTGGTATCCTGGCCAGGAGCAGCTCCAGTGGCATCACCCTGCTGGCCCACAGCATCCCTCCTACTCACCCTATCCCCATGGCCCTGTGCCCTTGCCACAGGGTGCCCCCCTCCCACTGGTTCCTGGACCATTATTGTCAAAGGTGTTGTGCTGTGACTCAGGATCCTGGACTGGGGGCACAAGATGGATGACACTGTCCTAGGGACACAGGTTGTGGGGGTGCATGGTTGCCTGTGATATTGAGGCAACCAGGCTTGGAGATAATGTAGTGGCCACAGTGAGACTCACTGTTGGTGTCTAACCAGTTTGTCCAGATGGCCCCATACCTTCCCCCACATCCAGATGTCCAGGAGTATCTTCATCACTGAAGGCTTCATCCAGGGGGGGGTAGTGGCAGTCTCTTCTGTGGGCTCTGTATGGCCAGTGGGAGCTCAACCCATTGATGTAAAACATATGCTACTGGTTGTATTGATACCTCTACCTACAAAAGTTTACAGTGACATTTCACAAAGACCTTGCTCATAGCTGATTTGCTGGTAATCTTTTTGTTACAGATACACATGGTATTAGTTGCATTGACATGACATTTGTGGTGCATACCAGATCCCCTTGCCTGAAACAGCTGCTGAGATGTGCAAGACATTGTCCCTTGGGGGGATGGCCTGAGAATGTAATCTTTCCCCCAGTGCAGGCTAAACAGAGTCTAGGCAAGCTCGGTTCCGGGCCCATTTTGAGACCTAGTTGAATGTGATGCAGGCAGACCCAGGAGTTTGTAGTATATGTGACAGGAGTCATCATGTGGTTACTTCAGTGCTAATGTGTCTGCTGCCACTACCAATATAGTGATGCAACTTGAGGCCTTGAGAATACTTTTGGTACACATTGGGTAAGCTGTTCTTCCTGTCCTCAATAGTTTAATCTTGGGTTAGCATTTCAAGATGGAACTAGGTATCAGAGTTCAGCATCATCTGTATCCTGGTTACTCCCAGATGAGTAAGCCTCAAATGTGACTTAGGATGCAAGGGTATTTGATAAAGTGATCAGTAGTGTGGTATTTTGAGTTGGGGAAACAGTGACTCCTGGGAGTTAATCATGTCACTGTCTCTACTGCAACCACTTGACAATCTTCATCCTCTCGTGAGTGCAGAGTTCATTTGGGACTTCTCTACTAGATGGATTTGGGCAAGTGAAACTGGTTTTGTTGTTGGAGTTAAGGAAACAGGGCCAATTGGGATTTACACTCTAGTCACACCCTCTACTTCCCACTATTTTTCATACGATATCCTTCCAGGTGAGTGTACTTCAATTGAGATTTCAAAGACATGGTATATCGGCATATTTGGGCTTTTGTCTGTAGTGAGAGATACGGACCCTCCTGGGATTTGCATTCGTGTTGGTCCCTCCACTACATACACTTTACAAATGGTGTCCTCACATCTGAGCAAAATTACATTTGTGAGTTGACAAACAAGGGAATGTGGGCAAGTGAATACTGTGCTGGTGTTTGGAGTTATGGAAACCATGTGTATTGGGCTTTGCAGTCATGTAACTCGCACTACTACACACACTGGACAAATGGTGTACTTCCAGTTGGGTGAACCTCATTTCAGAGTTCACTAACAGGTATATTTGGGCAAGTCAACACTGGGCTGGGGTTTGGCTCAGAGAAACAGGGACTATTGGGCTTTACAGTCATGTCACTCCCTCTACTTTCCAACAGTTAGCCCATGGTATTCTCCCAGATGAATACACTTCAATTTTAAGTTCACAAACAGGAGCATTTGGAGAAAAGGATACTGTGCTTGTGGTTGAAGTAGTTATAACAGTGCCTCCAGGGTGTTGTAGCCATTTCAGTCCCTGTACTACACACACTTGACAAATGTTATCTTCCCAGGTGAGTACAATTCAATTGATAGTTAACAAACAACAGTATTTGGAGAAGGAAACACTTGGTTGGTGGTTTGAGTTATAGTAACAGTGCCTGCTGGGAGTTGTAGTCATGTAAATCCCCGTACTATACACACTATACAAATGATATCCCCCAGGTGTGTAAACTTCAATTGTGAGTTGCCAAACAGGGGACTTTGGACAAGTGGGGTCTCTGGACAAGTGAACACTGGACTGGTGAGTCAGTGACAGTTAAGGTAGTAGAAGGTGAGCATCCATGACTGCATTTTTCATAAATTTTTTATTGTTGTGACTAATCAGACTCCACTCCCTCAGGTATTTCTGCCAAGCCCTTAGGATGCAGGATGGCCAAGACCTTCTCCTCCCAGTGATAGAGATGTAATGGGGCACTGGGAGGGCCACCACCATTCTTTTTGGCCAGCAGCTGGTGCTTGGAGACCAGGGAACAGACCTTGCCCAAGAGGTCATTCCACCTCTTCCTGATGTCCTCCTTAGTGAGAAGGGTGGTGCCTACAGCACTGACTCATTCGACTACCCTGTCCTCCAATTCCATTTTCCTACTGAGAGGAGTGTGCTGGGCATGTGCTCCAAACAATTGTGGCTTTACTCTAATGATTTCATCCACCATGTCTCTCAACTCATCCTCAGAAAACTTGCATTTTTAGAATGTGACATAGTAGAAAATAAATAAAAATGTGATAGTGACTTACTAAAGATGGTAGGTACAAAAGGGTGTGACTGGACAAAAGTGTGTGCTGGGTGTGAAAAGAGATGGTGAGAAAAAAGCATTACTTATGATTTGTGCTGTGAGGCAATTAAGTTGCTCTGGCTTTGTGTGTTGCACTGTAAATGCAAAGGATTGTGGTGTGGAGGTGTGTTTTGTAGTTTCCTTTGCAGGTGTGTCCAGTGTGGTAGTGTGTCAGCTGTGTTGTTCTCAAATCCATCCTATGTGCCATTGAGTATTACTTTGGTGACCGAGAACCACTGTGGTTCAGACCACCACAGACTGACTTCCATGTGTGTCTGTCACTGCAACTTTAGGCTTGTAATACGGTCAGTGGTTGGTCGCAGTGCTTTCGGCACTGGAAGTGGGACCACCTATTTCAGGGCCTCCACACCACTGCTGGTCTGCATTTTTTGTTTGGTGGTCGGCGGTCCTGACTTGTCATAGGGCAGTCTGTAAGACCGCCAACATGGCTGTCTTTTTAGGATTGCCAAATTGGTGGTCTGGCGGTCTGACCACCAAACTCATAATGAGGCCCTACGTCTTCTCAAATTAGTAGAGTAGATCTTCCTCAATGCTTTCGGGCATGTATGTGGGCCCTAGTCATAAACCTTGTAGCAATGACATGCACAAAATTAATTTCTCGTTGTTTCCTACAAGGAAAGAACGTGTCAAAGCTGTAAACACTGATCTACTACCAAACCCATCAGAAATATCTTCTTTTCAGAGTGGGAAAAAAAAATCATATATCTTGTACACATCTAAATTAAATACCAACTGTGTGCAATTATGTACATATATGGGTGAGATAATCCTCCATGTCCTAAATAGAACTGAAAAATATTGAGCTAAATGATAGAAAATGTTTTAAACCATGTCAGAACTGCAGGCTCCAATTTTGTCTAACAGTAGGCTCCATCGTCATGGAAGTAAAACCGGGTAAGCACACACTAGTTCCAGCAGTCCTGGAAACCAAGCTTGCGCTCTCCACATAGGAGTCACTAAAACATCTCTGCCTTCTTGCGTCTCAGCTGTGTTAACACTCTGGGAATGATCATGAATGGGGGAAAGGCGTAATTCAGAAAGGGATTACAGACCTGGAGAAATGCATCGGTTGTGCCAGCCTCCGGATCGGAACACCTCGCATGAACCCCAACTTCAATAAAGCACATTGGAAGACTTAAGGGTGAAGTCACCAATCGCTGAAGTCTTGCAGGTGTTCAGAGTGCCAATCGGCAATCATATTGCTTTGGCCTGGAAGATAATCCGCTGTCACTGATATATGATTCTGAAGGCAGAAGTGCCAAAAATCTTTGTCTATCTCTGTCAGTAGCTGCGATTTGATCTCACTAAACTTGTTGACATAGTGGACTGTGGATATGTTGTCCATGTAGAGAAGTATGAAACACCTTGCTTTCGCCAGAGAAAAACTTTGAGTGGCAAAGGACCCCACTAGGAGTTCCAGGCAGCTGATGTGAAGACTCAGTTCCACCTTGGACCAATGACCCCGTCCACATGGAGGTCTGACCGCAGCGGGCTCACAGCCCCATCGGCTGTCATCAGATTCTATTATCATCCCCGGGGTCGAGACAAATATAGCTCTGCCATTCCAGACTTCTATGTGGTCTATCCACCAGGATATTTCCCTCTTGGCTTTCTCCAACAGAATTATCTGTTTTGAGTATTCAAGACCCCTGCAAAGATTCTGGATTTTTAGGCATTGAAGGGAGCACTCGTGAAGGGGACCTGGAAAGAATACCTGTATCGACGAGGTCAACTGACCCACCAGTTGCGCAATGGACCTTAAGAACATAGGGGCATATTTATACTCTGTTTGGGCCGAATGTGCGTCAAACATTTTGACTCACATTCGGCGCAAACCTTGCCCCATATTTAAACTTTGACGCCCGCGGACGTCAAAATTCCTCTGTGTGAGTCATTTTTTGGATGCGGGAAACTGCCTTGCGTTAATGACATGCAAGGTAGGCGTTCCCGCACAAAAAATTACTTTAAGGCCTGTGCGCCTTATGTATACTCCTGCGTCATTTTGACGCACAGGAGGGGGTGGGCCTTAAAAAATGGCACACAGCCTGACGTGCGCCTTTTTTTAACACCTGGGTCAGGGCAGGCGTTAAGGGACCTGTGGGCTCACTTCCATGGTCTCTGACCTTGGAAGGAGCCCAGAGGTGCCCTTCCCTGCCCCCAGGGACACCCCCTGCCACCCTCGCCCACCCCTGGAGGACACCCATGGATGGGGGGACCCATCCCAGGTAAGTACAGATAAATTGAGGTAAGTGTTTTTTTTTTTTTTAAGTGGTATAGGGGGGCCTTATTTGGCCCCCATACATGCCACTGTGCCCAATGACCATGCCCAGAGGACAGAAGTCCCCTGGGCATGGCCATTGGGCAAGGGGCATTACTCCTGTCTTCGCTAAGACAGGAGTCATTTAAATGAGGGTTGTGGGTCAAAAAATGGCGCAAGTCCGGTTTGAGGCATGCTTTTTGTCTCAAACCTGACTTGCACCATTTTTTGACGCACAACCCTCATTTTCCCCTACGCCGGCGCTGCCTGGTTTGAGTCAATTTTTTTTACTTAGACCAGTCCGCAGCGCCGGCTAATGTCATTCCTTAAATAAGGTGCCCGCATGGCACGTAGGAATGGCGTTAGCCGGCAGTAAAATTTTTGGCGCCGGCGCTAGTTTGTGTAAAAAAGTATAAATATGGGCCATAGTTTGTCTGCACACGACTGATCCCAATTCCTTCTTGATATTCTTCACTTTGTGTGGCTGAAGGAACAATTGGGCCAACTGAGAGTCCACCTAAACCCCTGGAATTCCAAGCATTAAGATGAGCTCAGGATCGATTTCTGAATGTTGAATATGAATCTGAGGTCCTGAAGAAGAAGAATCATCCAAGTGTGATTAGTTGGGGACATTGGGTCAGAATGGTGAGGCTGCGGAGGTAAATGATTAGGCAAACTCCCTTAGAGATTTCACCCCCCCGGCTCTATGATTTTCATGAAGCACCACTGGGTAGATGAAAGGATGAAAGGAAGGACTCTGAATTCGTAATAAACATTTTGCCACTGGAACTGGAGGAAACGTTGGTAAGAAGGAAAAATAGGAATGGTCAGGTAGGCATCCTTCAGATCCAATCGAACCATACAGTCTCCTCCTTGTAGGATGACTCTCAAGGTGTGGATTTTCTCCATCTCGAAATGATGATAAAGTATCCCACCATTAAAATTCCTGTGGTTTAGTACCAATCTTGATCCTCAACCCTTCGTTTCTATCAGAAAAATGCAGTTGATGAAGCTGTTTGGGTGAGGGGATGTCTCTTCTATCGCTCCTTTCTGCAACAACGCTTGTATTCCTGAGGAGATGAATGTCTATTTTAGTCGGGAAAAATGCATTGTGTGTGGGAGAGGAGTTTTGAATGGAGAGTTCATAAAACTCCAGTCTGTAACCCTATATCGGTTCTAGGACCCATGAATCTTGAGTCAACATATGCCAGTTAACCTCAGATAAGGGAATAATTCTCACCTGTGGAGCCAGACTCTTGGACAAAACCTCGCAATCCTCTGAAGTGTCCCTTCCTGAAACGCCCTCTGTAGTTCTGGGAACGTGAGAGGTAGAAAGTGGGATTGTACAAATCCCGGTTTCCTCCTCTACCTTTTTGGTAGTATTCCCTTTGTTGGCCATGATGGTATTTGCATTTGAACGCTCGTCCCCTGAAGGGTCCGCCCGGCAAAAAGTGGTCAGAAAACTTTTTTAAAGGATCCTTGGGCCTTGTCTAAATTGGTGTACGTTGCTACAAGTTTTAATAGCTCAGTTAGAAATTGAGCCCCAAACAGGAGACTGTGGGCAATCATTCCTGATTCAGAAGAAGCACATTCAGTGGGCTTTGGATCTAACTTGAGAAGTATAGATCTGTGGCATTTGTTCAAGATAGCACAGTTAGTATTGCCCAGTTGACATACCGCTCTTTGAGCTCCACCAACCAATACATATGCATCAATGGGTGATTTTGATTCTTTGGCCTAATAGCCCATCTCCAATATATTAGTTAATGGACCAGTTACATCCAACAGCTTATCTTGGCAAGATCACCAAGCACGATCCAGACCCTTCTTTGGGTCTTCGGCTTACTTTTTTAGAGAGGTCACCATGGTGGGGCCCACCTCTGGTGTGTATGTGACCTTGTCAGGTAGATCTGGGCTAGGACATTCTGATTGCAGTCACACTCTTACTTTTTTATCAAAACTCTTGTGTATGTGTGCCTTTACATAGTCTGCCACTTCTTGTGAGGGGACCCATATTGAGCACTTTGGGTGTATGATATCACCAGGTTCAAATGTAATAACCATTAGCTGTTTACGCTATAGTAAGTTTTGTGATTCCATTTGCTCTGGCCAGGGTTGGCTCCTTGGACAGAACTCTAGGCGGAGTAAGAACCTGTGTCCTCTGACCTGTGGGTCAGAGAGGGGTTGGATGGGATGCTGTAAGCGTGTTCCTTGGTCAGGGATGGAGCCAATTTACCAAAAGCCTCTGTGTGGGGGCCCTTAATAATCTTAGTGCTGGGCTTGTCCAGTGTGATCCTGCCGCCTTCAAGTATCTCCGGAGCTGAGGATATCCTCATGTGTAAAGCAACATAAGTGTGTTTCAGGGGCCCAATGGCCCTCACTAGTGCTTCATTAACTGTATGCAGCACTTCTGCAGCCAGTGCATGCACCAGTATTTAGATCCTGTGGGATCATCATAGAAGTAGGCTGCTATGCCTTCCTCAAATTCCTTATACATCTTGTCTGCTATGCAGTATTACCTGCCTCAGGAGAGTTAGCTTAATAATGTGCTCAAGCACTGGACAATAATAATGGCAACCCCAGGAGGGGCAATCAGGGGGATTAAGAGTTCACAATACCCTTAAACAGGTCAAAATACTGTCAGGATGGAGTAATCTTTGTTTACATGTGGAGGGAGAACCTTTTCATCACTCTCGGCAGAGCCTCTGAACAATTTCCCAACCCTATGGAAGCTCTGTTCTCACAGGGCGTCAGTGGGAGCTTGTTTTTTGAAGGGTTGTTGCAGGAGACAGATAATGTGTCTCTCCGTGCGTTCAAATTACCCACACTTGTGAAATAGCAAAATGGCAGAGCGCACATCTACTCTGACTCTCCTTCTGAAAAAATAGAAAGGGACAGCATGACCAAAAGCTATGTTATCCCCGCTCACTTTCTTCCACTCGACAAAGATAAAGATGAATGCTCCTGGGTAAACCACTGTAACAAACCCCTTTCCAACGCACTGGGGAAGCAGCATCAGCGGTATTGCCGAATCTGACAGAGCATGTGTTTTAAAATCTTAGTGAAAACACAATCGATCGCGCAGCATGTCAGCGACCCATAAAAGCACCTGTACATGTCAGGAATTAATTGTCATTCAATTCTACTATAGCTATAATAATCCTATACAAAACTTAGACTTATTAATATTAAAAATGCAATACAATTCTCTTACAGAAATACTACCTCATTTGCAGTATGTTGGATATATAGGGCTAGGGCCTTATGGTTGGAGATGAGGAAATGGGGTGTTCATGGGATATGTAGTTTCTGGAAAAATGTTTGTTTGATTTGCTGCTAAAAAATAAAGAGTGAAGAAAGAGAAGCATAACCAGAGCCTCTGGTCCTGATATAGAATCAACTGACAGGCTACTCCTGTTGGAAGTACGTTTTACTGAGAATCTGATTTCATTCTCATATGGCAGAGAAAGATAGTATGAATTTACAGAAAATATGCTCTCACTTTAGCTTCTGGAGCACCTTCCATAACCTCTATGGGAAAATCATGAGAAAATTTTTTTCTCTCAAATATGATTGATGAAATCGCAGCAGGGTAAAACACACCACAATTCCTGAAATTAGTATGGTACCATCGATAAATGAATTATAGTGTAACTAAATTTGTTATCACCCTTGATATGTTCTCCTTTTTGTGACCCTCAAAACCTGCCGTTCACTACAATGCATTTCAAAAGGTGCTATCATGCACATTGGTCCCAAGATGGCTGCCATCACTATCTGGCTGAAGTGCTGACAGCCAATCAAATGTCACTATGAGATTTGTGCTTCCGCTCCAACCAGATATACAAATTTATTTTTCCTTTAATTTCTCAAAAACTGAACTGATTTACATCAAATAACAAAAAAACACTGTTTTTGGACCAAGAGCTACCTTCCTGCCTAAGTTGGTGTAATTCTGGCCAGCAGTTCAGGCTGTAGTCATGTTTAAAATCTCTATAAGTATTAAAATGGGAAAGACACTTTTTTTTATCTCCCCTTTTCCTCAGCTCCTGCCTGACGGATCATACCAAACAGTTCTATGCACAAGAAGATTCTTGGGCATGCTTCTTTTGGAAACTTTTGTGAAGATTTGTCAAACGGCACCAAAGATATAGCCCCATTAAAAAACGCTTTTTCAATGGAAATTGGGACCTAATTATAACTGCCTACTGGCAATACATATATATTTATCGTTTTATACACACACAGACACAAACACATGCATACACACACATACCTATGTATGCTTACATTCATGATATTTTATTCCTCTATAGTTAAGCCACAGCATACGTTTGTCCTTGATATTCTGTCATTCAACCTATGGAAGCATTTTGGAGTTTGGCACTCTCCTCCACACTCCCTAACACTGGCACAGAAAGTAGCAGCTGTTTGCCACAAACACACCTTTTCACCACAGTGCAAGGGTGTCTCTGTGAATATATCATAGGTTTTGTACTGGAAGGATATCCTTGCAGTACAAAAAAATATGCTTAGAATAACTTTAAACATTCTTCTACTTTGTATGTGGATTGTACAGTGCAGCACACATGCAAAGTCGGAATATAAAAGAGAAAAAATTCTACTTCATATCGCCTATCTGAAATGGGTGCTGTTTTCTGATGCTAAACCTTGTCTACTTTTTTAAGTAAATAGGACTTAGCGTCAGAAATCTTAGGTGGTTCCATGGTTATGACCATGCACCATCAACGGTACTCCCCCTTGGCGCTAAGTAATGCTAACGCTAGCGCTACTTTCAAGTGAATTTCCAGTAAAAAAAGATTTAAGGGCATATTTAAGAAAAGTGGCACTGCACACAGTGCAGCGCCATTTTTCTTGCACCCCTTAGCGCCCCTCTATAGCCACCATGCGTGTGCCGCATTCAAAATACGGTGCATCGGGTGGTAGTTAGAGGACTAGCATCAGAATCTTTGATGCCAATCCGGCACTTTGCAGGATTAGCATAAAAAATGCTGACGCTAATCCTGCAAAGCACCCAGAGGACCTTTGTAACCAATGGAAGCCTTCTTTTAACGCCTTATTTTTATGTCTGCTTTGAACAGGAATTAAAAGTACAGTAAAAAATGGTGCAAAGAAATCTCTTAGATTTCTTTGCGCCATTATTTTGGTCCACCCTAGCGGTGAAATGCCCCTTTTGCATATATTATGCCTGACGCAGGCATAATGTAGAACAAAGAGTTATAAAGTGGTGCAATGCATAGATTGTGCCACTTTGTAAATATGGTGTGGCGTATTTGGCCTTCTAAATCCACATTAGCGTAAAAAAATGACACTCATGTGGCATTGGAATGGCGCTAGGGGCTCTTAAATATGCCCCCTACCATCATCTTGCGTCTCTTTTGTGATGAAAACACAGTGCTAAACCTTAGCAAATAACGGTTAAATGTGCTGCTTGAAATAAAACGAGAGATCTTCAGTGTTTTGTTTATATGATAAACTGTGACACTATTTTTATGCAAAATATTTTCACATTGCACATAGTAGAGCCTATTTGGTGTGGAAATGTGCTTTACAACAGGAACACAGTGAAGGCAAACGTCATAAGATAAATTGAAAAAAAAAGATAAAACACAACAAAGAGATATCAGTGATACAAGATTCAAGACAAAAAAGAGGAAGAAATATCATTACGCATCAATGAGCAACAAGATGGACGCCCAGCTCGCCTGGCGATCACTTCCTTTTCTGTTACCGTCACAGAAGTGGGCCTGTATTCACCATCCATCCACTACTAGAGAAGGTCAAACATTCCACTGGAATTTTTAAAATAAAAACAACTATTAAGGCCACCCTCTGTCAGAGTGGGTCTTGTCGAATGCTAGCTACATATCAAAAGAGGAATTCTAGGGCACTAACACTTGAGCAAGTACGGCTTATTTTATTCAGACACGATGCAAACATTGATTGCACAGGTTGCCGAGCAGCTGCAGGTACAGAATCTAAAAATAAAATTCTCTTCAACAACATCTTATCAGTGCAGATAGGTAAACGGCTCATCATTCTCATCTTTATTCAAAACCTCAATTTACTACCTTTAAAAAATAAAAAAGGACAATCATTGCCTCATATTTATCTCAAAAGATGCTGTTCGAACATTTGCACATTCCCTTAGCTAGTGTTTAAGTAATGAACTAAAGTGCTGCTCATGCATTAAGAGTTAGTGATGGTATAAATCCCATAATCCCAGCTCTCACTGGGCTCTGGGGAGCGGGCCTCTTTGCAGTGAGATTAACAATTACAAGAGTCCCAGGAATATACAAAACCGCTGCTTTCACATCTGAGGCGTTTTCTGTTTAAATGGCTAGGCTTTTAACGCCATTTTGATGCATAGCAGTTTAAAAAGGGACCTGTGTGTTTTTTTATATGGGTGTGTTATCTGCATTATAATAATGAGCGTGCTCACTGCGCGCCTTGCAAATAGGACACAGACACTGTATTTACTACTCGCGAGAGGGTACTGTTCCCGCTCGGCTGTCGCCACCTTTATTTAATCCTTCCAGGCTGACCGGAACGAGTTTCCGTCTTCGGGGGCATGTTAGGATGGTCTAGTGGCAAACTACTAGACCGTTAAACAACATTACATCCCTCCCCAACTAGATCAAAATACCTACAACGTTGAACTACATGATAATGTCTTTGAGTCTTTGACTAGGCGGGGGATTCGGCCTCAGGCTATACCTTCCTGATTGGGATTTGCTCTCACCATCGCCAGCCCTCGGGGCACTGGTCACAGGCTGCATTGGAGGAATCTGTCCAGCAGCCAGTGGCAACTCATTCTCACCCTCTGGTCCTTGATCCCCAGTTCTGGACCAGTCTTGAAGGTAATCCTCGCCATCTGGCACATCTGAATGGACCTCACAAGAGACCTTCCGAAACCAAGAGATGTTCATGTTTCCTGGTCCCTTCCTTTCTCTGCGGTTACCATGGTCCCAGCCACCCCAGTTACAGTCCATAGCCCGGCTCATAGGGTGTGCGGAATTTCCAACCTGGTTTCCGGTCCTTAATGTTCACCTGATCACCAATCCGAATGTCCCTTGACGCAGCACACCTTCTCTTACTTGTCCTGTACTTCACTCGCTTTCTCCTAGCTTGGGCTTGTTCCGGATGGTAGGGTGCAGGCTACCACCTAGGGGATGTGGGGATGGTGTCCTGCCTATGACCAGCAAGCATTAGGGACCATGGACTCTGGCCGGTGGTGCAGTGAGGGGTCCCTCTGCAGTCCCGAAGGAACTGATGACGACTGAGTTCTGGGTCACTGCTTTCAAATACAGCAATCCTGAGAATCTTATTGAGCGTGTGCATAAACCGCTCAACTTCTCCATTAGCCTGAAGCCATTGCAGCATGATTTTCCAATGTCTAATGCCCAGCCTCTTCATCATTTCTTGGAACTTGGTTTCTTGGAACGGGGGACCATTGTCAATCTTTATCTTATCTGGTAGACCAAACAGGGCCAGGATCTTCTCAAGAGCCGGACCCGCATGGGCAAAGGCTGTGGACGCAGTGACTTCCACAATGGGATACTTGGTGTATCCGTCTATGCGGATTAGGGTTATCTTGCCGTCTGAAATCTCCTGAAGGATAGACTAACTTGGGACCACGGTGTGGGGCAGGACTTTTCAGTGAATATCAGGGCAGGTACATCAGGAAGGGTTGTTATCTGACAGGCAGGGCATTGTTGCACAAATTGTTCAACTTCCCCCTCCAGGCTAGGGAACCATACCTTTTCCCTCATGATGCATGAGTAGACACCCTGCTGTTCATCACCAGCAACCAGTGCCAGACCACAAGTACATGTGGTAGCACCGCACAGCACACATGGGCAGCACATTGTGATGGAGTGGAGCAGTAGGCCTGCAACAACAAACATAAAATACAAGGGGCGCAGTGATCATGGCAGATGAACCAACACCCGCAACGCATCAACCATCGCAACACACCATGGTAGGTGCGCTCCCACCATTTAGTGAGCTAGAAGATCCCGCCACAGCATCCCCCAGATGGAAAGTGTGGGTTGGGCAACTGGAGAACTATTTTGTTGCCACCCGTGAGAGGGACGGTGCGGTGAAGAGGTCCATACTTCTCCATTTTGTCGCAGATGAAATATATAAACTCTGCCAAACACGTACCCCCACGATGACTACGATGCAGCAGTAAGAGCTCTGAACGCACACTTTGACCCCCACTTGAACCCGGATTTTTACCGGTTTAAACTACAGCAGACGCAGCAGCGAGAGGGTGAATCCATCGATCAGTTTTATGCCCAACTCCGTGAGCTGGCTAGCACCTGTACTGAAAATGATCAACAGAATGAGGTACGAGCGCAAATATTACAGGGCTGTAGGAACAAGTCAGTGAGAGGTCTGATATTGAGACAGCCTAATATCACTTTGGATGAAATCCTTGACATGGCATGGTCCCATGACCAATCTGCAGCCAGAGCAGCTGATATGGATGTGGCGATGTCACACCTGACAGAGAAACCCATGGCAGTTTAAACCGAACGTACATATGTGGTGCAGATGCAGTTGACAAGGAGGAAGCCGAGTCAGTACGTCCCTGCTAAGAAAGGGAGTTAGTGTGATTATTGTGGAAGGGACGAGCACAATTCAAGAGACTGTCCGGCTCAAGGGAGGACATGCTCCAATTGCGGGAGACTATCATTTTGCCGCCGTCTGCATAGGGGGTGCGAGAGGAAGAGGAAGGAGCAATATAGCAACTGTTGTTAGATGACACCGTGGCACGTGAAGCTCGGCCCCCAAGATCACTCCACGCCCTGGAAGACTTCTCCCCTGAGGAGGAAGATGAAGAGGAAGAAGAGGTGTTTTTAATATCGTTCACAAACAAATTAAAGAAACACTGATGGCTGCAGCCCACGTGCATGATCAAAGTGGCTGAGTCTACCATCAAAGCTCTCATTGATACTGGAGTGTTGGTGAACGTGACGGGGGTCCAACAATACCGCTGACTTCAGCCCCGTCCACCACTGGTCCCCCTGAGGACAAAGATATTCACGTATGGGAGCTGCACACCTCTGCCTCTAAAAGGGTGCATGACCGTGAAGGTTCAGGCAGAGGGCAAATAAATCAACATGACCTTCCATGTAGTTAACCAGGAAGTGGACACCCTCCTGGGTAGACAAGCGGTGGAAGATTTGGGACTGGTTTCGTTCGCTAAAAGCATTAGGACATGCCAAGTAGATGTGATCTTAAGACAATTCCCAAGTCGTTCACAGGTCTTGGTTGCCACAAAGCACCCCCATTCAAATTGCATATCGACAAGGCTGTGAAGCCAATTGCCCTGAGGCCCCAGAGTATACCATTTCATCTTAAACTGTTAGTGGAACACAAGCTGGCCAACTTAGAAGATCAAGGTGTCATCAAGAAAGTGTCTGGGCCCACTCCATGGGTTTCACCCATGGTGATAGCAAAAAAAACAAAGCCACCCGGAAAGATCCATCTCTGTATTGACATGCGACTTCCCAACCAGGCCATCAGGAGGGAGGGACACATTATCCCCACCATAGATGACATTATTGCAGATCTCAATGGCTCCAAGTGTTTCTCAAAGTTAGACCTAAATGCCGGATACCATCAACTGAGCCTGGCAGAGGAGAGCTGGTATATTACTACGTTCTCAACGCACCTTGGATTACGAAGGTACAAACGCCTGAGCTTCGGTATATCATCAGCAGCTGAAGTATTCCAGAACGCCATCCAGCAACGTTGTCTGGTTTGCCAGGTGTCATGAACGTCAGCGACGATATACTAATTTATTCTGCCACGGCCGAGGACCACCATCAGCATCTGAAGGCAACCCTCCAACGTCTGTCGGAGCATGGGATCACCCTCTATAAGGAAAAGTGCACTTTCTTCCAAATGTCAATCGACTTCTTTGGGTATGTGTTTAACCAAGAAGGGATCCATGTGGAAAATCCAACACCATCAGACGGGCCCCCGCCCCACGCCCCACGCCCCACAAACCATGACAGAAGTGAGGCGTTTTCTTGGGATGGTGACATACTGTGGCAGATTCATCCCCCAGCTGGCTACGCTGTAGGAGCCACTCAGGGCCCTCACCACAGCGGACACCCTTTTGGCCTGGGGAGTCTGAGAGGAGCAAGTGTTCCAGGCACTAAAAGAAGCTCTAATGAGTGAGACCACCATGGCCTACTTCGACCCTAAAAGGAGAACGGAGTTCGTTGTAGACATGAGCCCTGTTGGACTTGGCACCGTCTTGGCCCAAGAAAGTGAACCAGGCTGGTGGGCTACCCTGACGTATGCCAGCAAGGTGCTGACCTCGACCGAACAGTGCTACCCGCAGATCGAGAGTTAGGCCCTAGCTATCAAATGGGTGTATGGTCATTTCCACCTTTACCTACAGGGGAGGCCATTTAAAGTCGTCACTGACCACCAACCAATTGTTCCAGTGTTCAAGGGAACTGAATCACACCCACCTCCCCACATCGAAAGGTGGCCCATCCTGCTCCAACACTAATGCATGGAAGTGGTGTACCAGCCCGGAGCCAAGAATCCTGCAGACCTCCTATCTAGTCACCCACCAGAGCAAACCACTAGGCTAGTGGAGACGAGGACGACACTGAAGTGCATGTGCAAGTGCTTGTTCGGGGCAGCTGTCCCAAAGCCCTCAGCACCCAAGATATCTGAGAAGCCATTCTGTTAGATGAGGTACGACTGCGGGTAAAACAAGCGCTGGAAGGGGGCACATGGCAACAGTTCCTCTGAAACATGTACAACTGGTCCATGCCTGAAAGGGAACGACTGACAAAGCTATGGAGGCTCCGGGATAACCTGAGCTCGACGTCAGATGAGCTTCTCCTACATGGACACAGATTGGTCATTTCTCTCCAGTTGCAGCAGCGGGTCATTCAATTGGCACACGGTGGATATCTAGGGATAACAAACATGAAAGTGTGCATGAGGGAAAAGGTACAACATTGGCGGTAAAAGCCGCTTACCGCCGTGCAGAAGACCAACATCACACCCCCGCGGCAGCGTAAATCCTCCACAGCTATTATGACCCACAGCACGGAATCCACCAAAATTCAGACACCCACACAAGTCCGCCAACAGAAATACGGCCACACTATCACGACCCACGAATCCACGTGGCGGTCTTTCAACCGCGGTATTCCATTGGCGGTACACACCGCTGCGCTCAAAATACACACACATATACAAAACACAGCCACATTGGACAATTCCAAATAGACACACCTGATACACATACACACACCACTCCCACACACCCAATACAATATAAAACACACACCCACATCACGCACAAACCCCTACGACAACAATTAGTGAGAGAAGCCCAGAGAGAGATACCACCATCAACAATACTAGCATCCACAGGCACACAACACCATCACCCACATAACTTCTACGCACCTCACACTACACACCACTACATATCAGCACACATATCACCCCACACACCACCCCACACATCACCTACACGACCCCATGGCACGGCAAAGACACCCCAGGTTCTCAGAGGAGGAGCTCAGGGTCATGGTGGAGGAAATCGTCCAGGTAGAGCCACAGCTATTCGGAGTACAGGTGCAGCACACCTCCATAGCTAGGACGATGGAGCTATGGCGAAGAATAGTGGACAGGGTCAATGCAGTGGGACAGCACCCAAGAAATCGGGAGGACATCAGGAAGAGGTGGAAGGACCTACGGGGGAAGGTGCGTTCTGTAGTCTCAAGACACCACCTGGCGGTTCAGCAGACTGGCGGCGGACCCCCACCTCCTCCCCCACAACTAACAACATGGGAGGAGCAGGTCTTGGCGATTCTGCATCCTGAGGGCCTCGCAGGAGTACGTGGAGGAATGGACTCATCAAATCTTAACTATTACATCCCCCACCCTACCTGCATGCCAGCACATACCCCCACCCTCACCCTCACCCCATATTTCTAACTCCTCACAAATGTCCCAACATCGCAAACCACACATCCTAACACCAAGCCCTGCATGCCACAACAAAGCATGGACACCCATCACTAAAGCATGCCCACTGCACATACCCATACACCCCCCTAAACCACCATCACACAAGGTCCCACACAGGAATGCAAGCACTGGGGTACACGGTCATCCACCCATTGCACACCATGGCACACACAGATGTAATAAAATTCCTTTTATACCCCTGCAGGACCCCTAACCAACATCACCGGACAGGAGGGTCCACACATGTCCACACCACCAACAGAAGAGGCCCACAGTGATGACAGCACCTCTGTCCAACTGGATCTAGATGACCAGCCCAGCCCATCGGGGACCTCTGGACAGTCGGTTCCCCTCACCCAGTCACAGGCCACCACAGACTTTCCCCCCTCTGGAAACACCAGCACAGCACCCACCCAGCGGGCCCATACCTCCGTCCCCTGGACCCGTCAATCAGCAGTGTGTCCACCACTTCAGGGAACCCAGGATAACCCACCACCCCAACAACAGGGATATGGGGGCAGCGGTAGTGGGCACACGGTCCAGGGGACGGAGGCCCAGCTACAGAGGGGAACTGGGAGGGCTGCTGTGCGACAGGGGGCGGACAGGCCCAGGGAACCCACTCTCCACGATGCCCTCTCCAACAGCATGGGAGCCTACCACCACTCCCAGGAGACGAGGGCAACGGTACTGGCCAAGTTTCAGGAGACCCAGCGCCTGCAGGAGGAACAGTATTCGGGCTTCAGGGAGGAACTCAGAGCCATAAATTCCACCCTGGGCACCATCGTAGGGGTGCTGAAGGAAGTACTCAACACCAGGAGGGACACTGTGGCACTACAAGGGGCCCCTGACACTAGGCCATGTGGCACCCCACTGCATTCTCTGTAGAGTGCCAAGTACACCTAGTGATGCCCCTGTGTCATCCATGTGTGCAGATGTCGTCCATAGCCTAGTAGGCCATTTCCCAGGAATTGAACAGTGGAGCCCAAGAGCGCGGCGTAGTGCAGGGGGCTTGTGTATCTGTCGTGTCCACCAACGGTAGCGGTAATGCATGCACTCAACATGTCTTTCTTCTGTCGCCGTCCCCTTTTTTATGGTCTCCCTGTTCTTGTGTGCATTAGCATCATCAGGCAGAGGAGCAGTGGCACTGGAGCACGAGGGGGCTGCATCCCACATGGCCATGGAGGGCCACACTACGGAATCGGACTTTACCAGTGGGACAGAGGACGAGTGGAGCTCCACGGCAGGGACAGGAGCTGAGACCAGTGACTCAGACTCATCGTCTGATGGGAGCTCCCTTGTGGTGGCGGCAACATATGTGCCCCCACCCATCTACAGGTACAGCCGCCACCCCCCCTTCCAGCACCGCCCTCCCAGCAGCCCCTTAGCCTTTGCCCCGTGCCCGCTCACCCGGGAGGGTGGGCATCACCTTTGCCCCAGGCACCTCAGCCCCTGCCCCAGTCACCCCTGCTGCCCTCAATGAGGAGGCCATTGACCTCCTCAGGTCCCTCACTGTTGGGCAGTCTACCATTTTGAATGCCATCCAGGGTGTAGAAAGGCAGTTGCAACAAACAAATGCATTCCTGGAGGGCATTCGTTCTGGTCAGGCGGCCATTCAGCAATGTTTTCAGACTCTGGCCTCAGCACTGATGGCAGCCATTGTCCCTGTGTCTAGCCTCCCCCCTCCAACTTCCTCCACCCAGACCCAATCCCCTGTACCCCAGCCTATCCCAAGCACACCTCTAGACCAGCATGCACACACGTCAACACACAAGGGAAGCTCAGGCAAACATAAGCACCACACATCCCACAGGCACTCACGCAAGCATCAGACACATGCAGACACACCAACATCCACTGCCTCCACTGTGTCCCCCTCCTCCTCGTCTCCCTCCTCCCTCCCAGTCTCTTCTACCCTCACACCTGCATGCACTCCCTCTACAGCCACTACTACCATCACCAGCACACCCAACACCACACCCCGCTCACGTGCAGTCACCACTCCCTCTACCATTCACACGTCCCCTCTGTCCTCTCCCAGTGTGTCTGTGATGCCCCCTCCCAAGATACACAAATGCAGGCACACACCCACCCAACAGACATCCACCTCACGCATGCACCTTCACCCAAAGTCAGCAAACGAACACCTCCTACAACCACAACCTCTTCCTCCACTCCCAAACCCCCTCCAGCTACCCGTCCCAGTGTCTCCCAAAAACTTTTCCTGTCCATCCTTGACCTTTTTCCCACACCTCCCCCACCCCGTCCGTCGCCTAGGTCCCGAACTAGCACCTCAGCCACAACATCTCCGGGACAAGTGGTGCCTGTAGTCACGGAATCTGGAGTGCACCGGCCACCAGGGCAGCCAGTGTGGCACGGAGCCACAGCACAGACAGTCCCCCACCTGTCAAGCATCAGACCCTGCCCGGCGGGAGAGTGGGAAGACTCCAGCCACCAAAGCCGCTCCTAGGGGTCCCGGTGGGAGTGTGGAGTCAGCTGCAACACCTTCCAAGGTAGGGAAGGGCCACAAGAAACCAGGAAAGTCTGGGAAGAGCAGCACGGCGGAGGAGAACGCCATCATCCCCGCTGCCCAGGAGACCACAGCCATCATCCCCGCTGACCAGGAGGCCACAGCCGTCATCCCCGCGTACCAGGAGGCCACAGCCATCATCCCGCTGGGACAGAGAGGACCGCCAGCACAAGCCCCGCTGGGCTAGAGAGGACCGCCAGCACAAGCCCCGCTGGGGCAGACAGGACCGCCAGCACAAACCCCGCTGGGCTAGAGAGGACTGCCAGCACAAGCCCTGCTGGGCTAGAGAGGACCACCAGCGCAAGCCCAGCTGGGCCAGAGAGGACCGCCAGCACAAGCCACGCTGGGCCATGAAGGACCGCCAGCAGCTGAGTCACTGCAAAGGAGCCTGCCGCTCCAAGCACTGCTGAACAGGGCACCGCCTTCTCAAGCACCGCTGAACAGGGCACCGCCGTCTCAAGCACCGCTGAACAGGGCACCGCCGTCTCAAGCAATGCTGGCCCATGAGCGCCAAGGGCACTGACGCTACGGAGTCCGTCACGGGCAGAATGAAGCACTCTGGGCACCATGCCCCCTCCAGAACCAGTGGAGAGATCCATCCACTACCTCTGTCCTTAGCAGGATGAAGCACTCTGGGCACCATGCCCCCTCCAGAACCAATGGAGAGATCCATCCACTACCTCTGTCCTTAGCAGGATGAAGCACTCTGGGCACCATGCCCCCTCCAGAACCAGTGGAAACTGTTATCCACTTGAGAGACTGTGGCTTTGCACTCCCCAGGATTGAACAGTGGGCAACCCACCCACTGTAGAGACTTGAGAGACTGTGGCTTTGCACTCCCCAGGATGGAACAGTGGGCAAACCACCCACTTGTGAGACTTGAGAGACTTGAGAGACTGTGGCTTTGCACTCCCCAGGATTGAACAGTGGGCAACCCACCCACTGTAGAGACTTGAGAGACTGTGGCTTTGCACTCCCCAGGATGGAACAGTGGGCAACCCACCCACTGTGGAGACTTGAGAGACTGTGGCTTTGCACTCCCAAGGATGGAACAGTGGGCAACCCACCCACTGTAGAGACTTGAGAGACTGTGGCTTTGCACTCCCCAGGATTGAACAGTGGGCATGTGGCCCTCTCATGGATTTGGCGTTGTGCACTCAACCGGCTGAGGTGCCCCCCCCTTTCCCTCCCCCTGAGGTGCCTGTTTTCTTGCTCTCTGATGCCCCTGCAGTGTTCTCTCCGTCATGGTCGGGGATCTTGTGTGGGCCTCGCCCATACCGTGTGGGCCCAGTGTTCCATGGACTTAATTGGAGCACTACCTGGACTACTATGCTTGGTGTATATTTTGTTAATGGTGTATATATATATATATATATTTTTTTTTTTTTTTTGCCTACTTGCTTTTAATATATTACAATGGTTACACTCATTTTCTTTTGTCTTTGCATTCTTCCGGGGGTTTGGGGGGTGTAACTGTGATGTATCGATATGTATTAGTGTGTGTGTTGTCGTGGGTGAGGGTGGGGGTGGGTGTGTTGCGTGTTGCGTGTGTGTGTCCCTGTTTTTTCCCTCCCCCCTCCCCTGTGTCGTAGGTGCAGTACTCACCGTGGTCTTCACCGCCGGCGTTCGTGCTCCTGGTAGAGGAGCAAGAAGACTATAGCAGGGAGAATTTGGAGTTCCGGCTCCATGGTGTCCTAGTTCCTCGTGGGGTGTGCAGAGATGAGCGTTTTCCCTTCGGAATCCTGTTTCCGCTGTGTTTTTATCCGCGGTGAATCCACCCCAGAAAAGATGGCAGATTGGTAGGTTGTGATACTGTGGGCGGTACTTTGTCCTCCGCCTGTCTGTTGGCGGTGACCGCCGCGCTGTTTGTTTGTACCGCCGTGGCGGTTGGAGTGTTAAAGTGGCTGTCTTTGTTGGCGGTTTCCGCCACGGTCGTAATTGCAACATTTTTACCGCCGGCCTGTTGGCGGTCTTACCGTCGCTTTAACACCGACTGCCAGGGTTGTAATGACCACCATATTCTGTCACATAACTAAGTGGGCACGTCTTATCTCTTTCATTAGTGACAGGCCACAAAAAGATCCAAAATAAAAGGCTTATAAGCTTCCTGGTCAGTGGATTGGCTAAGAGCAGGGTTGATGAAGAATGAGCCCTTACTTACTGGTAATCTTTATTACCCCGATTAGGATCTTCCTCGTCCTAGTTATTACAGTAGGAGGTACTGACAGGCACCCTAAGATGCTAGTAATTTTTTTGTCCAACTGAATAAAAGCCTCTCCCACTCAGCTCTGTGCCTGCTAGTAACAAGACCAGACACAACAATATATGTGGGGAGGGACAGGACATGACTAGGACGTTGACAACCTTATTTAGGGTAGTGAAGGTTACTGGTAATTAACTGCTCCTTACCCCCTCATAGGACTTCCTTGTCCCAGTAATTACAGTATGAGGACTTCACAAGGGATATATGTCAAAACAACAAAAGCCATGACAATGAATGGCTTTACAAAGCTGTTTTACAACATAAATGCCATTACAATGAAAGTCTTTTTTTTACAACAGATATGCTTTTACCACAGCTGCCTTTACCACAAAATGTTTACAGATAAGTATAAAAACTACATATATATATATATATATATATATATATATATATATATATATATATATATATATTATTATTATTTTTTTCACTTGAAAAACAAACAGGGATGAGTCAAGATTTTACACACACAAAACCATAGAAGTTCAACTGTTCTAGTTATATTTCAAGTAATTATAACTCATGCCCTAAGGTAACTATAACTTGTCCCCCCACCATGCACAGTGTTCTCATCAATAATTTTACTGCAAATGTTACAGTGATATTATCAATGATGTCATAGAAGATGTCATGAGTGATGTAATATCTGGGTAATTAGCAGTGCATGGTGAAGGCGCAAGGTATGGTTACCTTAGGGCAAGAATGTTGTAAAACCCTTTCCCCTGTCCACTCTTCTTTTGTCTAGCCCTAACCTCTCCCTTCTGTCCTCCATAGGCATTCATGCATGCCGCTGCCTGTTCCCTCTTGCCCACTATGGCTTTTGTGCTGCCACTACCCCTCCTGTTTGCCATGCACGGTCTTCTGTGCTGCCACAGCCCCTCCCACCTGCCCTATGTGGTCACTTTGCTGCCCCTGACCCACTTCCACCTTTCCCCCATTGTCTGGGTGTTTGCCATAATAGTTTCACTGTTTCCCTCCAAGGTGTGTTGTTCTTCCAGTGCCCATCCTGCGTGCCCTCCATGATAAGCTTACTGCTCCTGCCCCTTGCCCTCTGCTCCCCATTTTCCATGTGCAGGCCCCACCCCCTCCGTCCTGCCTTATCTGATCCTTATGCTGCAAATGTCCCTCCTGTCTGTCCGATGTGGTCAGGTTCCTGCCCTTGCCTCTTTCCACTCTGCTCTCCGATGTCCATGTGCATTGCTCTGTCCCCTCCCTATTGCTTTCCATGGTCTGTTGTACTGCACTGCCACCCTGCATCATGTATTGTGCTGCTGCAACCCCTGACACCTGCCCTGTAAGGCCAGCTTGGTGCCCCTCCCATCTCCAACCTGCCCTCTGGTATCTGAGTCCATGTCTCTACTATTTTTCCCAATTGAATTACATTGAAAAAGAGGACATTTTAGGCAGGAGCCAGATAAAATAAAGTCTTTTTGGGCTTAAAAACATCTGAAGTCTCCTGCTTCAATTGGGTATGTTGGCACGTATGGGTGTACTGCCTCTGCCTCTTTCTTCTGCCCTCAGTGGTCTGTTATATTGCCACAGCTTCTCTTACCTATACTGCATGGTTGGTTTGTTGCCCCTGCCCTCCCTGGCCTGTTACGGTGCCGCTGTCCCTCCCACCTACCCATCATGGTCAGCTTGTTGCCTCTGCACCCTCCTCCCTGCCCTCAATTATTCGAGTCTGTGCCCCTGAACTACTCACCATCCTTAGAGTATTCTAATGAATAACTAGATTGCTAACATTCTATATGTTTTACAAAAGTGTGGCACGCCTGACGATATCTTGATGTAATCAAAACTGTAATTCATAAAGCATTTCCTTTCAAAATTATAAAAATGAGAGGTCATATTTCCAAAGAAATTATGGTTAGTGCTCTAAAAAAATAAAACAAGGGCTTATTGTCTGAGTTCCCAAATAGTGATAGAGAACGTTTAAACTATTTGCTATCTTTATGTTTTTTTTATCCAGTTGATCACTTGGTTATATGTTTCACTTACAGAAGTGAATGTGGTATTGTGACCAGAGGTGCAGACTTTGCAACTGGGGAACCAGGTTTGAATTTCAGCGTCAGCTCAACATTCTGGGCAAATCACTTAGGCGGTCATTCTGACCCTGGCGGTCAAAGACCGCCAGGGCGGAGGACCGCGGGAGCACCGCCGACAGGCCGGCGGTGCTCCAATGGGGATTCCGACCGCGGCGGTAAAGCCGCGGTCGGACCGGCAACACTGGCGGGCTCCCGCCAGTGTACCGCCGCCCCATTGAATCCTCCAAGGCGGCGCAGCTTGCTGCGCCGCCGAGGGGATTCCGACCCCCCCTACCGCCATCCAGATGGCGGTAGGGGGGGGTCGCGGGGCCCCTGGGGGCCCCTGCAGTGCCCATGCCACTGGCATGGGCATTGCAGGGGCCCCCGTAAGAGGGCCCCTAAATGTATTTCACAGACAGACTGCGCAGACAGTGAAATACGCGACGGGTGCAACTGCACCCGTCGCACAGCTTCCACTCCGCCGGCTCGATTCCGAGCCGGCTTCATCGTGGAAGCCTCTTTCCCGCTGGGCTGGCGGGCGGCCTGAAGGCGACCGCCCGCCAGCCCAGCGGGAAAGTCAGAATTACCGCCGCGGTCTTTCGACCGCGGAACGGTAACCTGACGGCGGGACTTTGGCGGGCGGCCTCCGCCGCCCGCCAAGGTCAGAATGAGGGCCTTAGTCTCCCCATGCCTAAAACCAAAATGAATGTGTCCTTGTGTGATGCTGATGCTCATGTGAAACACTCCAGTACTCTAACTGCAGTATTTGTATGGTTTTGGATGGGTAAAATATCAACCTAACTATATTGTCCCTGTAACCTTTGTTTTTTTTCAGTTAAATTCTACTTTTTTTAACACGCACATTCATATTTCTGTCAGGTTAGGGCCAGCCAGTCTGTGGAGTATCTGAGGAGCATCCAGACTTCTACAGATAGGGTGAAAATGGGCTGAAAATATTCTGGGCAACATTTTGCCAATGAGGGATGCCTAAGGGACCCTGTCATGTGATTTACAGGGCCAGGATACCTGAATCCTGACCTTTTATCTGTTTTTACATTGTTTCCCCCCCCCCCCCCCCCCAGCCCATGCGAGAAACAAAATGGTGGCCGCAACTTTTTATGAGGTTGAAACCAGCCAATAAGGGCCTTGCTTTTCCTCTGAATCCAAGGAGGATCCGGGAAGGATCCGAGAAGGATCCAAAGAGGATCTGCATCCCTAGATATCTATATTTTTTAACATAAAATATCTCAAAAAACTACTGAACGGATTTACACCAAATCACAAAAAAGAATACTTACTGGACCAAGATCTAGCTTCCTGTCATATTTGGTGTAAATCCTTTCAGCGGTTTGCCCTCTAGTTGTGTTCAAAATGTTTTTTAAATCCCGTAAGCATAGGGAAAAGATGCTTTGGGACCCCTTTTTTCTCAACCCGCTTTGATGAATCACTTCGAAAACCTTCGACAAAGCAGCTGAATTAACTATTGTATTAGTTTTGAAAATTTCGTGAAGATTCATGAAAAGGTGGCAAAGTTTTTGGCAAAACAGAAAACCCTCCATCTATGGAAAAAGGTGGTCCTAACTATAGATACCTACTGGCTAACCCCAGTAGGATATATATAAATAAATAAAGGTAGTTATAGTTAGGACCCAGTTTCCATAGAAAAAGCTGCTTTTTGCTTGCCTATATCTTTGGCGCTGCTTGACGAATCTTCACAAAATTTTGCAAACAAATTTGACAGTCACGTGAGTTGCTGTCTGGAAAATGTCAGTGTTATCCATCAAGCGGGGGTTGAGGTTAAGAGGTGTGAAATTTAGAGGGTTTCTACTGTTAATTCCCATAGGAAAAATTAAAGAATTGAAGAATTGATAGCGCAAAAATCACTGGACAGAATTACACCAAATTTGGCCGAACCGTAGCTCTTGGTACAGAAAGAGCCCTTTTTGTTATTTGGTGCAAATCGTTCAGCAGTTTTTGAAAAATTAAAGAAAATTCAAATTTGTATATATAGGGACGCAAAGGATTCATGACCCCTCCCGATCTTGTGCAGAGGTCTGATTGGCTGATGACACTTCAACAACAGAAGTGTTGTCAGCCATCTTGGGGCTCGGCTGAAGCCGAGTCCTATAAAACTATATTAAAAAATACAAAAGGGGCAGGGTAGGAATACCCGGCATCCTTAGCTCTGGTGGTGGGGTCAGGCTCCCTCCCTCTGCCCAGGGATCACCACCTCCTGGGGCATTTAAGAAATGATATGTGGGGGGCCTGTGGACCCCTGCGCCCAAGGGACCACCGCCTCTCCTGGGCAAATATTTTTTAAAAAGAAAAGGGGGTCACTTTTGGATCCCTATTAACCCCAGGGACCCCTGCCCCCAGGGTTACAATTAATTTTGAGTGGGAGGGCCACGTGGACCCCCCAAAACCCCAGGGACCACTAACCCCTGGAGCTTTTCTATAGATATGTGTGGGGGCCCATGGCCCCACCATGCCCTGGGGATCATCATCCTCTGAGGCAAACAGAAAATAATTGGGGAGTCTGTTTCGGGCCCCCAGTCCCTTGGGACCACCAACCTCCATGTCTATCTTCACATTGGAGGGGGGCCACACAGCCCCGTGGAGCCACTGATGGCCCTGGTGACCACAACCTACAGGGCAGGATCCTGCTATGTCAGACATAGCTGTTTGCCGTGGCTTGGCTGCAGCGCTGCAGCCAAGCCACAGGAAGCACTCTGCTGTTTGACAGTGGGACCTTTAAAGCAGGTCCTGCTGTCAAACAGCAGAGCTTTCCTCTCTCTCCCCTGCATGTGTGTAGGGGACAGAGATGAAATTCTTCAGCAAGCAGGAGCTGCTGTCAAAGCAGCTTTGTGCTTTCTGAAGCAATGGCATTGAAGGGGAAGCCTTAAGGCCTCTCCTGCAGTGCCAGATAGCCCATAAAGGGCTGTTTGACAGTGGGACCTTTAAAGCAGGTCCTGCTGTCAAACAGCAGAGCTTTCATCTCTCTCCCCTGCACGGGTGTAGGGGACAGAGATGAAGTGCTTCAGCAAGCAGGAACTGCTGTCAAAGCAGCTTTGTGCTTTCTGAAGCAATGGCATTGAAGGGGAAGCCTTAAGGCCTCTCCTGCAGTGCCAGATAGCACATAAAGGGAATTTTATTAAAAATAAAATTAAATAGATACATAAATAAATAAGGAGGGACCACGGGGGAGCCCTTGAGGGCTCCCTTCAGGTCCCATAAAGCCCAAAAAGGACTAAAAAATAGAATAACAAAAACACAAAACCCCGTAGCTGAGTGTGAGGGTTTCTAGACCTCCACATTGAGTTTTGGGAGTGTGAGTCCAGCTGGGCTCATTTCCGTTTTATTTTTTTAATAAAACATATTTTATTTTAAATAATAACACAAATATATCATTCTATGTTCAACTAAAAGATATTAACGCCTAAAAAACTCTATCTCTTTCCCTCTCACTTCCTTTCTATCTTTCTCTCCTTCATTCAATTTCTCCCACACAGACACTTACGCACCCACTCACACTCACTCACTCATGCACCCACTCACAGACCCGCGCTCACACTACCTCACCCACTAAAACACTGATGTATGCACTCTCACACCCAGGCAGACAATCGGACAGACACTCTTACCACATATACACCCTCTCACATCTATTCTCACACCCAGGTAGGTAGCGGCCAACTCGTACCATGCACAGCCAAAGCCCCATGTACAGCATGGAGTTGAGTGTTTAGGTGGAGTTGACTGCAATATCTGGCTACAGGCCAGGTCTTGCAGGCAACCTCCCCTGTGCATGGGTGAAGGCCATGCAAGGTGCACGTTTGGGTGTTTATAGGGGCCGGTGGCCAACCATGCCATGTGCGGAGGTGGTTGGATTTACCTGACAATTACTATACATTAAAAAACAAATTCACTGAACAAAAACAAAGGTTACAGGGACGTTTTAGTTAGGCTCACATTTCAAGTGTACAAAACCACAGAAATTCAGCAGTTATAGTTAGAGTTACCTCAAGTAACTATAACTCGTTCCCTAAGGTAACTATAACTCGCACCCCCGCCATGCACAGTTTTTTCCCCAAAACATTATACTGCAAATATTGCATTGATAATATCAAGCATATTATCAAAGATGTCAAGGGTGCCGTAAAATGTGGGGTAATTAGCAGGGCATGGCGAGGGCTGAATTCCTATGGTTTTTACGCAAGTGTAAGCCGAGCTATAACGTCCCTCTAACCTTTGTTTTTTGCAGTGAATATGGGGCTCATTCTGAGCCCGGCGGGCGGCGGGAGCCGCCCGCCTGGATGGAGCCGCCAAATGACCGCACAGCGGTCAAAAGACCGCGGCGGCCATTCAGACATTTCCTCTGGGCCGGCGGGCGCTCTCCAAAAGAGCGCCCGCCGGCCCAGAGGAAATGCCCCTGCAACGAGGACGCCGGCTCAGAATTGAGCCGGCGTAGTTGCAGGGGTGCGACGGGTGCATTTTGCACCCGTCGCGTATTTCAGTGTCTGCATTGCAGACACTGAAATACACAGTGGGGCCCTCTTACGGGGGCCCCTGCAGTGCCCATGCCATTGGCATGGGCACTGCAGGAGCCCCCAGGGGCCCCGCGGCACCCCCTACCGCCATCCTGTTCCTGGCAGGCGAACCGCCAGGAACAGGATGGCGGTAGGGGGTGTCAGAATCCCCCATGGCGGCGCAGCAAGCTGCGCGCCATGGGGGATTCCAAGGGCAGCGGAAAACCGGCGGGAGACCGCCGGTTTTCCTTGTCTGACCGCGGCAGAACCGCCGCGGTCAGAATGCCCTGCGGGGCACCGCCGGTCTGTCGCCGGTGCTCCCGCCGACCCTGGCCCCGGCGGTCTGAGACCGCCGGGGTCAGAATGACCCCCTATATCTATACATACAATACCTGAGCTCTAAGAGATCCCTTTCCACCCTAAAAATTCTCTTACCACCCAAAATCCCATACCCACAATCAACTCTAAAAAGTCCCTTGCCAACCAATAACCGATACCCACTCTAAACCCTACAAATTCCCTTGCCACCCATAAACCCATTCCCGCCATAAACCCTAACAATTAACTTTCCTCCCAAAACCCCTACCCACCCTTAACACTAAAAAGTCCCTTAGCACCCAAAAACCCATACCCACCCTGTACCCTAAAAATTCCCCTACCACCTAATAAACCATACTCAACCTAAACCCGAAAATGTAATTGCTACCCAAAAACCCACACCCACTCTAAACCCTGAAGATTCCCTTGCCATCCAAAAACCCATACCCGCCCTAAACCCTAAAAAATCACTTCTTACCTCAAAAGCCCTTTGGTGGTTGAAACACGTTGGTGTAGTTTGGGATATTCATCTCTTTTGTAAGAATAAATCAACAAACACAAGGTTTCCTCTGTGTGCCGTGTTTGACCTCGTGTCGTTTGGTGGACATATAAATATATATATATATATATATATATATATATATATTACCTGCTGGCAGTCGTCAGTAGGTAGCTATAGTTACCATGGGAAAAGCGTTTTTTGACTTGACTATATCTTTGGTGTCATTTGACAAATCTTCATGAACTTTTCCAAAAAAGTGACTTGTTAAGACTTGCTGTTGTCCGTCAAGTGAAATCTATGAAAAGGGGAGTGAGGGGTAAAAAAAAGTACATTTCCCATATTAATTCCCACAGATATTTTACACAAAACTGCAGCGTGAAGCGTTGAGCAGATTTACACCAAAGTTAGAAGGAAGGTAGCTCCTGGTCTAGAAAAAACGCTTTTCATTATTTGGTATACATCTGTTGAGTAGTTTTTGAGATATTAAAGGAAAAAAAATGTGTATATCTGGGTGAAGCATAAGCACAGATTGCATGGTGAGATGCAATTGACTGTCAGCAGTTTAACCAAGAAGTGCTGGCATCCATCTTGGACCAATATAAATAATAACACCTTATTGAAATGCATTGTAGTGGATGGCAGGTTTTGAGGGTCACAAGAAGGAGAACATATAAAGGGTGATAACAGATTTAATTCACAATAAAAATCATTTGTTGATAGTACCATACTAATTTTAGGAATTGTGGTGTATTCTTAGTTGATTTTACCCCGCTGGGATTTCATATTTGAGAGAAAACTGTTTTCTCATGATTTTCCCATAGACATTATGGAAGGTGGTCAAGAAGCTAAAAAAGGAGCATATTTTCTGTAAATTCACATTGTCTTTCTCAGCCATATGAGGATGAAGTCTAAAATTCTCAGTAAAACATGTACTTCCAACAGGAGCAGTCTGTCAGTTGCTTTTATGTCAAGATAGGAGGCTAGCATTATGCATTAATTTTTATTCACTAACTTCTGAGCAGCACCTTTAAAAGCTTACCCTAGAATGGACATACATCACCAAGGAATAGAATTTTGAGTCCCATCAACATAACTTGTCCATCATTTTCTCCATCTTTTGTTTGCTGCTTCTTAGCAGATAAGTACTCTTCTTATGTTTCATGTTAATATATATATTTACAGTATGTTTAATTGATCTTTTGGTGATTTATAGTTGTATTTTAACACAATTTATGGGTAATGTGTCTTAGTAGTTTATGTTATAGATATTTGAATATTTTTTTAAAACATGTACCTTCCAAATATTTATTAGCGTAATAGTTTTTTTATCTTTTAATGTAAATGATAAAAGAGATAATTTAGCAAAATATTCATTAGACTTTTAGAAAAATAGATTTTAAATTCATGATTTTTTAAAAAAAACGATAACATTTACCTTTAAGAGTGCGTGAATGCAGCGCTCGCATTTATCGGCTCGTGACGAGTCAAATAAACATAGGTATGTATTCATAAGGAAATCCTTTAGGCCTTTGTTTACAGGTGATTAAGCTTACGTGCACATTGTTCAACAAACTTAGTTTTCAAAAGGAATATGGGCTTGTTTTTCAACTAAGCTTATTGCTTCTTTAGGAAGTTGCTTTAGCAAGCCATTTCCAAAGGAACGGATGTAGTGGTTGCAATCGAGGCACTTTCTTTGTTTTGTTCAGTATCTCTTGTAATAGTTAGATACTAATTAGTTTAGGAGGCTACAAATATAAGTGAGCATAATATTGAAAGTAATTCTCAAGATGAGCTAATCAGAAAAAGTTTGAATAAAGAACTACAATCTGTAGTTCAAGAAACAGTTAAACAGATATTGAACCAAAATAGGGAAAAGAGAAAGTTAGAGGAAGAAGTACATTATTCAATTTCAGAAGAAGATGATCTAAACAGAGGTCCGGACGGAAAATGTATTTAAAAACGTAAGCATTTGAATGAACAAAAAGTAAGAGTGGAACCCAAAGTAGTTCAAGCAAAAAAGGTGTCCAACGCCCCATGATTAAAGATCAGTAACACACCGAAGATAAATGTGACTCATCAAAGTAATTTGGATCACTAAGTAAAAAGTCAGAATGACAGGATGAATATATTCTAGATTTAGAATATAAAAATTATTTAGATGTTGAGGAGGAGGTTATAATAAAACCCCAAATTAAAAAGAGAATCCAGGGATTGACCAATTTGGGGAGAAATTAATTGATCCCAAAGATATTTATCATCCAAGAGGCAAACAGTTTTGTCCCTTGAAACATGTTGCAGACTATATTTAATCAAGGTTGAGAAAACCTTTAGAGAAAGATGAAAGAAATGTAATGAGAGCTAAATGCTCACATCAAATTATTAATGAAAAGGTAACAATAACACCTAATCTGGATCCTAATTTAATCACTTATATATTTAAACTGGGAAAAGATCCCAGAAAATGTTTTGAGAAATACTTAAAACAATATCAAGACAGAGTTTTAGATTTATTTCGACATGTGGCAAAAATGTTTGACTCTATAGAGGATGATCTAATAAAGGGAACGTGTATGCCGGGTTACTAAGTGAAAGGTGCAAATCAGTGTTAATGCAGTTTAACCCCAAAGTTCTGTGACTTATGAAAGAAGGAGATTTCAGATGATACAAGAGTTCTCCTGTTTGGAGAAGGGATTGTTAAATCTAAGAGTAAATAAATGCAGACTTTTACTAGTCTGGATATGGCACTGTATTCTATGAGAAAAGTCTTCAATGACAATACCTTTTATGGCAGGGCCGGATGGAGAGGGCGCCCTTCCAGCCGTGGTTATGGTCGAGCCCCATATCAAATGCAGTATAGAGGAAACCAAGTAGATGGATCATGTAGGAAGCAGAGTGGGTCTCAATTCTATACCCAGAGAGGGAGAGGACGGGGTAGATCGAATAGAAATAGAGGACAGAGTGAAACCCAATCACAAGGCGTAGGTGAGTACGAAGATTATTTCCAATTTCATCCCTACTAGTGTAGGAGGAAGATTGAACATTTTCAGGGAAGTATGTGAGAAAATAACCCAAAATGTATGGGTTTTAGAAACAATACAGGGTTATCGTATATAATTTGATCAGGAACCCATCCAAATGCAAGAACCAAAAGAATTGGTGTTTCAACAGTTTGTTCTTGATGAATCAGTATGTCCTAGAATTACAACAAAATGTAAAACTAATGATTGATTTGTTCCAGAATTTGGGTTTCATAATAAACACAGAGAAATCCTTTTTAGTTCCGACAAGAAGAATAGAATTTTTAGGATTTTTGGTGGATACAGAGATAAGTCAGTTACAATTAACAGACAGGAAAGTGAGAAAGATAAGACAGGAGGTAAAGAGAATATTGAGAAATGAGAATGTGAAGCTGACGGATAATAGGTCTGTTGTCATCAGCTATTCAAGCGGTATTTCCAAGACCCTTGCATTATAGAGCTTTTCAATGTTTGAAGACATCAGGTCTGAGGAAGGGTCTGTTGTAGTGAGATACAGTGACCATGTCGGAGGAGGTTCGAGTAGAATTGAGATGGTGGAAAGAGAATTTAGAGACTTGGGCCAAAATTTATACTCTTTTTTGCTGCATTTGTGTCATTTTTTGATGCAAAATTGGCGCACACTTACAAAATACAGTTATATTTTTTAAGTTTGCACTGCTTTTGCATAAAAAAATGACCCAAGTGCAGCACAAAAAGAGGATAAATATGGGCCTTGGAATAGCCATGCAATTTTTGGAATGAATCCGGATTTTGTCATAGAGACGGATGCCAGTTTCCTAGGCTGGGATGCAGCTTGCTTAGACCAAGAGACAGATGGAATATGGAGTTTGTTAGAGAGGACAGAGCACATACATTTTTTGGAGATGCAAGCCGAATTGTTTGCAGTTTGCAGTTTCAAGACGTTTTTGATGGGGAATTCAATATTACTACAAATGGACAATGTGACAGCAGAAAAATATGTAAATAAGTTGGGAGGCAGCAGGTCCACGAAGTTGACAGATTTGGAGAAATAAATCTGGGAGTTTTGATTAGATCACAAAATAGGATTGAAGGCAGAGTATTTTCCAGGGATACTCAATCTGGTAGCAGATTGGTATTTGCGAAATTTAAGGGATTTCAGCTATTGGAAACTAGAGGAAAATGTGTTCAAAAAGATTTAGATGCTTTTAGGTACTTTGGAGGTGGATCTGTTTGCATCAAGATTAACCTATAGGTTACAGAGTTCTGTCAGTTGGAGGCCAGACCCGGGTGCAATCGCAATAGATGCATTCACTCAGAATTGGTCAACAATGAAAGGCTATGCATTCCTTCACTTCTCAATGATATAGAAGGTATTAGCTTAGTAGAGGAGATGAGGATGTCATTTGGTTCTGGTCACTCCTTTTTGGAAGACTCAGATTTGGTTCCCAACAGTTATAGAAATAGCCGTACAAATACCGTACCTTATATGCTCACGGAGAGGTCTTCTTGTGGGGACAGAAGAAAATGAACATCCTTTGGTGGAAGCAGGTTGTACGAATCTTCTAGTTTGGAAAATATTAGGTGTTCCAGAAGATTCATCGGTTTTCGGGAACAGCTCCAGGATTACTCCATGATTCATGGGCACCAGGAACCAGGAAGAAGTATAAGGGAGCATGGAGAGTCTGGACATGTTGGTGCTCAGAAAGGGGTTTGGATCCAGTGAAACTTTTAAAAAAAGGACTATCTTAAAGAACTGTAAATTATTAAAGGTCCGCAATTGCAGCTGGTTATTTTTTGCAGCAAGGTTGATCAATTGGTAAGAATCCATTAGTGTGTAGAGTTATGAAAGGAATTAGATTGAGGAGGTCTCCTAAGGCAAAATATCAGAAAATGTGGGATGTTGATTTAGTTTTACAGTTTTTTAAGCTCCTGGCCTGATAACAGATTTTTAGTTATTAAGGCGTTATCCATGAAATTGGCTACTTTATAATATTTAATTTCCTTTAGGAGAGTTTCTGATGCGCAAACTTTAGAAATATTACATAGTTTTTTCAACCAGAAGGAGTGTTGTCTCAAGTAAATAAACAAACTGAGGCCCTCATTACGAGTTTGGCGGTTTACAGGCAAGACCGCCATGCAAATTCCAACCACCATCCCGCCAATGTTGATGGTACAGTGTCCACCGTATTACGAGTCACAAACACCAAGCCAATGAAACACAGCCAGAAATCCAATAGCGCTAGTGCCACTGACGGCGAAAGAGCGACTGACCATCCGCCGGGCCTAACACGCTGACACCATTTTGGACGCCATATTATGAGTTACCAGTCAGCACAACAGAACATGCATGGCAACAAACCATTGGCGGTGTGCACCGCGGCGGGTCATGAAATCACTGCCAATAGAAGGCAACACCAGATTGGACAGCCCGAATACTCTACAGCTGAAACACCCACCACACACACCTGTTCACCGCACTTTAACACACACCCCATCACACCTCCACAAACCCTTGCGAATATCACCATGAGCTAGAGATACCCGACTCATGAACCACTGCCCATTGAGCATTAATATCACACGTTCACGCACCCCCACAACTATCAGACTCCCGTACTACATCTCACACACATAGCATACCCCCCACGAAATGTCATGCCCCAAGTACCTCCGCTTCACCGACAATGAGTTGTGGGTCATGGTAGACAAGATTGTCAGAGTAGAGCCACAACTGATGGGAGCACAAGTCCAGCAAACATCGATGGCCAGGAAAATAGAGCTAGGGCAGAGGATCATCAACAGGGTGAATGCAGCCGGCAGCTACCCACGCACAAGGGAGGATATCAGGAAAAGGTGGAACAACCTCAGATGTCCAGGCACAACATTACCCTCAACAAGACTGGCAGTGGACCCCCACCTCCTCCCCTTTACTTGACATCCTGGGAGGAGAAGGTCTTGGCCATCATGCATCCGGAGGTCTTGATTGGAATCATTGGAGGGCTTGACTCTGGTAAGGAACAAACACCCCCCCTGAGCACTAACCACTCCAGTCCGGCATACCTCTGAAGCACCCACCACTCCCCATCCCATTACAAACCACAAGAATGCACCCCTCACTATCACCCCACCTTCCTACTCTGCATGCCACACCATCCTCTCCCACCATCCACACACCCACGCCGCACAATGCATGCTAATCCTTCACTACCTCCTCAACTACCACTCCCACAATCTATCACTATGCACACCGGATACGAGTCACACTCACGCCTCACAATGGAGCACCTGCATTTACAACCATCTCACAGCCCACCCTGGCTGCTAGCCAACACCGCCTCACTATTGATGGCAATTACAGCAATGTCAAACAGCAAACCCACAACCACGTATGAAATGACAAGCATGGGCCAAAGTCCATACACCATGCAGTGTTTGCATTGCTGCAAATGTCATTGCCATCCCTGGGTAACAAATCCACCCACTGCAAGCAGCACACCATGACACCACAACGACATATCCATGTATTAACGCTCACCCTTTCCATCCACAGCTCATTCTGAAACTGCCACCCAGCAGAGGATGCCAGAGTCAGACAGCTCTCCCCAGGATGAAAGCCCAGATGGATGTCTGAAGGACGATTAATTACTTGGGCCATTTGGGACGACTGGCCATTCCACCCTAAGCAGCCCTAACCTGGACTCTCCGGACTCCCCCTGCTGTGTGGCTACAACCTCTCAACTAGCCCCTTATCTCCAAACCTGTGCCTCAGGGACCACTCAATTAGAGGTGTGCTCCACAGCACAGGGGTCTCAGTCAAGGGCACCCACCTCAGACAATGAAGGCTCTGGTGCTACGGGGAGGGGCACAGGCACAAAGGGGCAGGGCTAGTGGGAAGGGAACTGTGGTCCAAGGAAGGGGGCAGCACCAACAGCAGACTGGCCAGGAGCCCTTCACCCAAGTACTGCGTGCATACCACCAAACCTAGGACACCATGGCCCAGATCCTCGCTACCCTGCAGGAGACCCAGAAGCTACAGAGGGTGAACCATCAGGAGGCCATGCAGCAGTGGCAGACCCACAATGCCACCATGGCCTACATAGCAGGGGTCGGCGGCCCTAACCACCATCCTGAGTCAGTCCACCTCCACCAGCAGGCCCCTACTATCAGCCTGAGCACATCTGGGCTCTCCATGTTAGCCGCAGCCAGAGGAATGGAGGCCCTGCCAGAGGACACCAGCACCCCTTCCCCTGTAGCTGAGGAGCCCCCTTGCAAGCGAGGTCGTCTAACCAGACAACCAGCCTTCACTGATGCCAAGACCAAGACTACCATCAGGAAGTGAGCCACTTCTGGACATATCCCCTTGTGCGTCACAGCGACAACCTGTTGACTGTCCACTGTCAGAACTCCGTATTCTAATGGCCATTATACTGGACTTCAACTCCCCAAAGGTGGGCTAACTACTCTGACCACTTGCCATGACCCCATTGAGCAGCCCTTGCATTTGTAAAATTACAATAAACACCTCTGAGCACAGTACTTGCTACGTCTTTATTTACCATGAGTACAAAATGTACAGCCATGACATGTGTAACACCCAGACCATTGTCCTACCAATGTATGTGATAATGCCAGAAGGGGGAGCAATCATTGACAAGTATAGTAATACAGTTAACAGCACCACAACCAAAGTAATGTGTACACCCAATGCCCACATTGAACACACAACCCTAATAGCATCTGTGCACACAGCAGAGATAGCAACTGGTTACATAGCAAGGCTGTTACCCATACCTGTATGTCAGTGAAAGTATTGTTGAATCAGCTCTGCTCTGGCATCAGCTGCATCCTCGTCATCCTCCTCCTCATCACTCCCCATGTCCCCTTCATCAGCCACTGGCACAGTTGCACTCTCCTCAGCACCCCCAAACTTTTTCCCTTCCTCCTTCTCTTTTTCTGACCTAATTTTTGCTGGCTTTAGGACTCTGCACACTTTACCACTGTTAATCAGTGCTAAAGTGCATAGGCTACTAGTGGGCTGCAGCACTGGTTGGGCCACTTCGACTTGACATTTAAAAGTAATTGCCAAGCCTTAAACTCACCATTTTCTACATATAAGCCACCCCTAAGGTAGGCCCAGGTAGCCCATAGGGCAAGGTGCTATGTAGGTAAAAGGCAGGACATGAACATGTGTGTTCTATATGTCCTCGTAGTGTAAAACACCTAAATTTGTTTTACATTGCTGTGAGGCCTGCTCCTTTCATAGGGTAGCTTTAAGGCTACCCTCACATACTGTTTGAGTGTAGATCCTGATCTGAAAGGAGTAGCTAGGTCATATTTAGTATGGCCAGAAATGTGATACAAAATCCTGCTTAATGGTGAAGTTGAATTTTATATTACTATTTTAGAAATGCTACTTTTGGAAAGTGAGCATTTCTCTACACTCAAATCCTTCTGTGCCTTCCAATACATGTCTGGCTAGGTTTAGTTGACAGCTCCCTTGTGCATTCACTCAGACACCTCCAAACAAAGGGTGCTCAGTCACACTTGCACACATCTGCATATTGAATGGGTCTTCCTGGGTTGGGAGGGTAGAGGGCCTGTAACTTACATGCCAAAGGACAGTAGCCTGCCCTCACACAAAAGACTGCCACACCCCCTACTGGGATCCTGGCAGACAGGATGAAACTGAAAGGGGACCTTGTGCACTTCTAAGACACTCTTTGAAGTCCCTCCCACTTCAAAAGCACATCTTGTATTTAAGCAGGGTCCCTGACCCTACCAACTCAGACACTTCTACTTCACAAGACACTTCTGGACAAGCTCCCTCTGGAGAAGAATCCCTGAACCAGAATCTGCAACCTGCCAAAAAGAACCACCTGGCTGCCCAAAGGACTCACCTGGACTGCTTTTCGGAGAAGGACTGCTGCCTTGCTGTTGCCCTGCTACCTTGCTGTTCTCTGGCTGTGCTGAGAACTTCTCTCCAAGGGCTTGGATAGAGCTTGCCTCCTGTTCCCTGAAGTCTCAGGACCAAAAAGACTTAGGGGGTCATTCCAACCTCGGCGGTAAAAGGCGCTTACCGCCGTACAGAAGACCGCCATAACACCGCCGTGGCCGCGGTAAACCGCCACAGTCATTCTGACCCACAACAGTCAAACCGCCAAAATACTGACATCCACAAAAGTCCGCCACACCAAAGGGCAGCGAGAAACTGGCGATGACCAAACCTCCACCGTCAAGCCAACAGAAATACGCCCACACTATCACGACACACGAATCCACGCAGCGGTCTTTCAACAGCGGTATTCCATTGGCGGTACACACCGCCGCGCTCAAAATACACACACACCTACAAAATACAACCACATTGGACAATTCAAAATACACACACCTGATACACATACACACACCACTCCCACACACCCATTACAATATAAAACACACACCCACATCACCCACAAACCTCCACTCCTAGAGATCCGAGCACCTAGATCCCAATTCACTGTCACCCAGCAATATTTGCACGCACTTCACACAACACAACAATACACATCACCACACTTAGCACCACACAATCCACCCTACACATCACCCACACCACCCCATGGCACCGCAAAGACACCCCAGGTTCTCTGATGATGAACTCAGGGTCATGGTGGAGGAAATTGTACGAGTAGAGCCACAGCTGTTCGGGGCACAGGTGCAGCACACCACCATTGCCAGGAAGATGGAGCCATGGAGCAGAATAGTCGACAGGGTCAACGCTGTGGGACAGCACCCAAGAAATTGGGACGACATCAGGAAGAGGTGGAACGACCTACGGGGGAAGGTGCGTTCCATGGTATCCAGGCACAACATCGTGGTGCAGAAGACTGGCGGCGGACCCCCACCTCCTCCCCCAGAATTTACAACATGGGAGGAGCAAGTCTTGAACATCCTGCATCCTGAGGGCCTCGCAGGAGTAGGCGGAGGAATGGACTCTGGTAAGTCAAATCCTCACTACTTCTTCCCCCCACCCCACCTGCATGCCAACTCATACCCCCACCCTCACCCCCACCCCCATCACACCTACTCCTTGCAAATGTCTCACCATCACAACCCACCCATCCCAACACCTAGCCCTGCATGCGTCCACAAAGCATGGGCACCCATCACCTAAGCATGCCCACTGCACATACACATACAACCCCCCCCCAACCACCGTCACAACAGCCCCCACAAAGGAATGCCAGCACTGGGGTACACGGGCACCCACCCATTGCACGCTATGGCACACACAGAAGCAATAACCATACTTTTATACCCCTGCAGAACCCGAACGCCACGTCACCGCGCAGGAGGGTCCACATATGTCCACTCCACCCCCAGAAGAGGCCCACAGTGAGGACAGCAGCTCTGTCTCCCTGGATCTAGATGACCTGCCCGGTCCATCGGGGACCTCGGGACAGTCGGTTCCCCTCACACAGCCACATGCCACAGAAGACCTTCCCCCCTCTGGGAACACCAGCACAGCACCCACCCAGCGGGCCCATACCTCTGTCCCCAGGACACGTCAATCAGCGGTGTGTCCACCACTACAGGGAACCCAGGCTAACCCAACACCCCAACAACAACAGGGACCTGGGGGCAGTGGTAGTGGGCACACGGTCCAGGGGACAGAGGCCCAGGGAAACAGGGGAACTGGGAGGGCTGCTGTGCGACAGTGGGGGGACAGGCCAAGGGAACCCACTCTCCACGAGGCCCTCTCCTCCATCATGGGAGCATACCACCGCTCCCAGGAGACGATGGCGATGGTCCTGGCCAGGTTTCAGGAGATCCAGCTTCTGCAGGAGCAACAGTATATGGGGTTCAGGGAGGAACTAAGAAACATAAGTTCCGCCATGGGTACCATCGTAGTGGCCCTGAATCAGGTAGTCACCACATTGCGGGACACTGTGGCACCTCAAAGGGCCCCTGAAACTAGCATGGACCAAGAACTGCCTACCACCTCCGCCGGCGCTAGTGGAAAGGAGGCCCCGACACAAGACACACAGGCCACCAGAACCCCACCCCCTGCAGAAGGAGAACCACCCCGCAAGCGGGCCCTGAGATCCAGGAAGAAGACAGAGTAAGATGTCAAGACCCCCGCCAGCAAAGGATACCGCCCTGATTGTCATCCCACTGTCCCACATTGTCACCCTGTCCAACTTTAAACTGCCCCTGCTCCACTTCCCACAGGCATTTGGACAATGCACCTGTGAAACTGATAGTCTGGTCTCTGCCATGGACAATCCTCCACCATTACCCCTCACCGATTTGCAACCACCCATCCAATTTAGAGCACTTGAATAAAAACACTTATTGCACAAAACAATCTGGAGTCTGGCTGTGATTTAGAACAAATGTATTAGACATGACCGTGCCAAAATGTTCATTCACATTGTGATGCCAATAAACGGCTGTCACACAGCTGTAGTCCATGGGGAAACAAAGCAGATGTCACGCAGTGGGGCCCACAGCTCTGAAAACGGAAGGGAAAGTCACAACACAGTTACCATACACTGGGGGAAAAAGTCAGACATTAGAGAGGTAGGAGTCTTTAAGTAAATGTAATATGCCGGTGTGTACTCTTACCTGTGTGTCACTGAAAATACTGCTGTATTACTGTGTTCCTGTTCTCTATGTCATCCTCTTCGGCTTCCTCCTCTTCACTCTCCACAGGCTCCACAGCTGCTACAACACCACCCTCTGGACCATCCTCCTGCAGAAAAGGCACCTGGCGGCGCAAAGCCAGGTTGTGAAGCATACAGCAGGCCACGATGATCTGGCACACCTTCTTTGGTGAGTACATTAGGGATCCACCTGTCATATGGAGGTACCTGAACCTGGCCTTCAGGAGGCCAAAGGTTTGCTCGATCACCCTCGTAGTCCGCCCATGGGCCTCATTGTACCGTTCCTCTGCCCTTGTCCTGGGATTCCTCACTGGGGTCAGTAGCCATGACAGGTTGGGGTAACCAGAGTCCCCTAATAGCCACACCCGGTGCCTCTGGAGTTGACCCATCACATACGGGATGCTGCTATTCCGCAGGATGTACGCGTCATGCACTGACCCAGGGAACTTGGCATTAACATGGGAGATGTACTGGTCAGCCAAACACACCATCTGTACATTCATGGAATGATAACTCTTCCGGTTCCTGTACACCTGTTCACTCCTGCTGGGGGGGACCAAAGCAACATGTGTCCCATCAATGGCACCTATGATGTTGGGGATATGTCCAAGGGCATAGAAATCAGCCTTCACTGTAGCCAAATCCCCCATCTCAGGGAAAACGATGTATCTCCGCATGTGTTTGAGCAGGGCAGACAACACTCTGGACAACACCTTGGAAAACATAGGCTGGGACATCCCTGATGATATGGCCACTGTTGTTTGAAATTACCCACTTGCTAAGAAATGGAGTACTGACAGCACCTGCACTAGAGGGGGGATCCCTGTGGGTTGGCGGATGGGTGACATCAGGTCTGGCTCCAGCTGGGCACACAGTTCCTGTATAGTGGCTCGGTCAAGCCTGTATGTCAGTATGACATGTCGTTCCTCCATTGTCGACAGGTCCACCAGCGGTCTGTACACGGGAAGATTCCTCCATCTCCTCGCATGTCCCAGCGGACGGTGCCTATGAAGGACAACAGCGAGCACAGAGTCAATCAGCCCACAGGTACGTAACCACAGCTTGCACATGACACGATTCCCAATGCACTGAATGGCTTGTATGAGTGTTGGTGCAAGGCCTAGGTATGTGTGACGCAGTTGGTAACTAGGCCATGTGTGCCCTTGAAATGGCGGCTGCCTGACCTGTGAAGTGCGACAGTGGGATGTGAGGTCAATGCGCTGGCGTGGCACACCGCGGCGGTAGGCGGTCGAAGACCGCGGCGCAAAGCCGCATTGGTTAACATTGAACCCTATGGGTTTCAGGAGCCAATGACGATGTGCGCCGGCGGTCGCGGTACGCACTGCTGCGGTACGCACCGCCGCGGGCGTGACCGCCATTTTCTATCTGCCTAATCACTCGATACCTGATCTTCGACAGGAGAGGACCTACACTGCAAGTGCTGCTGTGACCTCGGTCTGGAAGAGACAATGGCTCATGCGACTGGGGAAAGGGCCCCTGCCTTCATTGCGGAGGAGTTGGAGAAACTTGTGGATGGGGTCCTCCCCCAGTATGCGCTACTCTACGGTCCTCCAGACCAACAGGTAAGTACACTGGGACCCTGCTTAGTGGGCAATGCCTGTGTTGAGTAGGGTGGATGAAAGATGGTGGGGAGGGGAGCGATTGAGGCATGCATCAAACAACAGACGAGAGCATGTGCCACATGGCAAGGGTGGGGATGGGGGGCCACTCACATCGAGCATGCAGAAGGTGATGACAATTTTTCTCTCCCTGTACATGTCGCATAGGTCAGCGCCCACCAGAAAGTCGCGATTTGGCGTGCCATCGCCAAGGACGTCCGGACCCTGGGGGTCCACAACAGACGGGGCACCCACTGCCGGAAGAGGTGGGAGGACATCCGACGCTGGAGCAGGAAGACGGCGGAGGCTCAGCTGGGGATGGCCTCCCAACGTAGGAGGGGTGCCAGTCGTCATTTGACCCCCCTGATGTCCCGGATCCTGGCGGTGGCCTACCCCGATTTGGATGGGCGCGTGAGGACATCACAGCAGACACAAGGGGGTGAGTACAAATAAATTCTGCTGACTTTGCGCGCAGTGGAGGTGTCTGGGTGGGGGAGGAGGGCTGTGGGTATCCCTAGGCCAGGGCGATTTCTGTAGGCTAGGCCCCTCTGTAAGGCATGGCCCTGTGCCCCCGCCCCCCACCTCTGTAGGGTGCCAAGTACAGGTATCCATGGCCCTGTGTCATCTATGTGTGCAGTTGTCGTCCATAGGCTTGTAGGCCATATCCCATGGATTGCGTAGTGGACCCCAAGTGCGCGGCGTAGTGCAGGGGGCTTCTGTGTCTGTCTTGTCCGCCAACGGTAGCGGTAATCCATGCACTCAACATGTCTTTATTTCCCCCCCCCCCTTTTTTGTGGTCTTCCTGTTCATGTGTGCATTAGCATCATCAGGCGGAGGAGAAGTGGCATCGGAGCACAAGGGAGCTGCATCCCACATGGCCCTGGAGGGCCATGCAACGGAGTCCGAATACACCAGTGGGACGGAGGGCGAGGGGAGCTCCACAGCGGCGACTCGTGCTGATGTCAGTGACAGCGACTCGTCCTCTGAAGGGAGCTTCCTTGTGGTGGCGGCAACATCCGTGCTCCCCGCAACAACAGGTACAGCCGCCACCCAGCACACCAGCACCGCCCTCCCAGCAGCCCCTCAGCGTTTGCCCCGTGCCCGCTCACCCAGGAAGGTGGGCATCTCCTTCACCCCAGGCACCTCAGGCCCTGCCCCTGTCGCCCCTGCTGCCCTCAGTGAGGAGGTCATTGACCTCCTGAGGACCATCATTGTTGGGCAGTCTACCCTTTTGAATGCCATCCAGGGTGTAGAAAGGGAGGTGCACCAGAGTAATGCATACCTGGAGGGCATTCATTCGGGTCAGGCTGCCCATCAGCGATCGTTCAACGCTCTGGCCTCAGCACTGACGGCAGCAATTGTCCCTGTCTCTAGCCTCCCCCCTCTAACTTCCTCCACCGAGACCCAATCCCCTGTACCTCTGCCTATCCCAGACACACCATCAGACCAGCCTGTACACACCTCAACACCCAAGGGAAGCTCATCCAGACATAAGCACCACACATCACACAAGCATTCACACAAGCAACATCCACATGCAGACATACCAACAGCCACTGCCTCCACTGTGTCCCCTCCTCCTCGTCTCCCTTCTCCCTCCCTGTCACGTCTCCACTCACACTTGCATGCACAACATCTTCAGCCACTACGTCCATCACCAGCACACCCACCAGAACACTCCGCACACGTGCAGTCACCACCCCCACTACCATTTACACATCCCCTGTGTCCTCTCCCAGTGTGTCTGTCACCCCCTCTTCCAAACTACACAAACGCAGGCAGCCACCCACCCAACAGCCATCCACCTCACGACAGCCTCCAGCCCAAGCACCTGCACCCAAAGACACCAGACTTCACACTCCTACAACCACATCCTCTTCCTCCACTCCCATACCCACTACATCTACCCGTCCCTCTCTTTCGAAATTGCTTTTCCTTGCCAACCTTAACCTCTTTCCAACAACTCCCCCACCCCGTCCATCTCATAAGACTCCAATCAGCACCTCAGCCACCACAAAACCGGGACCTGTAAAGACTGTTGTCCATGGACTGTGGAGTCCCCCACCCTCAAGGGCATCCAGTTCAGCTAGGAGCCAAGGCACGGCCAGCCCACCCCCGGAAAATCATCCAAAGATTGCCAGTGCCCGGCAAGAGAGACCAAAGACCCCAGGGACCAAAATCCCTACATTGGCTCCGGCAGGAAGTCGGGTGCCACCTGGCACACCACCAAAGGTGGGAAAGGGCCACAAGCGTACAGGGAAGGGTGGGAAGGGCAGCACACCCGAAAAGTCCGGCAGCAGGCCAGCTGGCCAGGAGGGCCCCACCAGCCCCATCCCAGGTGTGCAGGAGGACACCCAGAGGCCCAGTACTGCAGCCCAGGAGGGCCCCGCAAGCCACGTCCTAGGTGGGCAGGAGGACACCCACAGGCCGGGTACTGTAGCCCAGGAGGGCCCCGCAAGCCACCAGACAGATGGGCAGGAAGGCCCCGCCAGCCACATGTCAGGTGGCGAGTGACATCCATGCCTGGGCCGGATCCGCTGACCAGGACACTCATCTCAAGCACCGCTCCGCTGGGCACCGCCGTCTCAAGCACCGCTGAACTGGGCACCGCCGTCTCAAGCACCGCTGAACAGGGCCCTTCATCTCAAGCACCGCTGAACAGGGCACCGCCGTCTCAAGCACCGCTGAACAGGGCCCTTCATCTCAAGCACTGCTCCGCTGGGCACCGCCGTCTCAAGCACCGCTGAACAGGGCTCGCTTCATCTCAAGCACCGCTGAACAGGGCTCCGCCGTCTCAAGCACCGCTGAACAGGGCCCTTCATCTCAAGCACTGCTCCGCTGGGCACCGCCGTCTCAAGCACCGCTGAACAGGGCCCTTCATCTCAAGCACTGCTCCGCTGGGCACCGCCATCTCAAGCACCGCTGAACAGGGCACCGCCGTCTCAAGCACCGCTGAACAGGGCCCTTCATCTCAAGCACTGCTCCGCTGGGCACCGCCGTCTCAAGCACTGCTGAACAGGGCCCTTCATCTCAAGCACTGCTCCGCTGGGCACCGCCGTCTCAAGCACCGCTGAACAGGGCACCGCCGTCTCAAGCACCGCTGAACAGGGCCCTTTATCTCAAGCACTGCTCCGCTGGGCACCGCCGTCTCACGCACCGCTGAACAGGGCACCGCCGTCTCAAGCATCGCTGAACAGGGCCCTTCATCTCAAGCACTGCTCCGCTGGGCACCGCCGTCTCAAGCACCGCTGAACAGGGCACCGCCGTCTCAAGCACCGCTGAACAGGGCCCTTCATCTCAAGCACCGCTGAACAGGGCACTGCCGTCTCAAGCACCGCTGAACAGGGCCCTTCATCTCAAGCACTGCTCCGCTGGGCACCGCCGTCTCAAGCACCGCTGAACAGGGCCCTTCATCTCAAGCACCGCTGAACAGGGCACCGCCGTCTCAAGCACCGCTGAACAGGGCCCTTCATCTCAAGCACTGCTCTGCTGGGCACCGCCGTCTCAAGCACCGCTGAACTGGGCACCGCTGTCTCAAGCACCGCTGAACAGGGCCCTTCATCTCAAGAACCGCTGGCCCATTGGCGGAAGGGGCAGGCCCGCATCTGTGTCGGGCAGGGCTGCACGAAGCACTCTGGGCACTAGTCCCCCTCCAGTACCAGTGGAGACTGATATTGACTTGAGAGACTGTGGCTTTGCACTCCCCAGGATGGCACAGTGGGCAACCCACCCACTGTATAGACTTGAGAGACTGTGGCTTTGCACTCCCCAGGATGGCACAGTGGGCAACCCACCCACTGTATAGACTTGTGAGACTGTGGCTTTGCACTCCCCAGGATGGCACAGTGGGCAACCCACCCACTGTAGAGACTTGTGAGACTGTGGCTTTGCACTCCCCAGGATGGCACAGTGGGCAACCTACCCACTGTATAGACTTGTGAGACTGTGGCTTTGCACTCCCCAGGATGTAACAGTGGGCAAAAAACCCACTTTAGAGACTTGTGAGACTGTGGCTTTGCACTCCCCAGGATGGCACAGTCGGCAACCCACCCACTGTAGAGACTTGTGAGACTGTGGCTTTGCACTCCCCAGGATGGCACAGTGGGCAACCCACCCACTGTAGAGACTTGTGAGACTGGCTTTGCACTCCCCAGAATGGCACAGTGGGCAACCCACCCACTGTAGAGACTTGTGAGACTGTGGCTTTGCACTCCCCAGGATGGCACAGTGGCCATGGAGGCCCCTCGTGGATCTGGCGTCATGGACTCATCTGGCTGAGGTGCCCCCCCTTCCCTTCCCCCTGAGGTGCCTGTAGTTTTCCTATCTGATGCCCCTGCAGTGTTCTCTCCGTTGGAGGCAGGTATCCTGTGTGGGCTTTGCCCAAGTGTTTTGGCCCAGTGGCCCACGAACAATGGCTGATAGACATATCGGACTGGACAATTTATGTATCTAAAGTTATAGATGTGTGATATATTTTATACTCAGTCTTACAATATAATTCTATATTTATAATCATTTCCTTTTGACTTTGCATTCTTCCGGGGGGTTTGGGGGGGTAACTGTGATGTATTTCTATGCATTGATGTGTGTGTTGTAGTGGGTGAGGGTGGGGGTGGGTGTGTCGCGTATGTGTGTCCCCGTAATATTTTCTCCTCCCCCCTCCGCCGCTTTAACACCGACCGCCAGGGTTGGAATGACCCCCTTAATCTCTGCAAAAGAATTCCTTGTGTGGCAAAAATTGACACACAGCCTGCAAGAAACGACGCACAGCCTGCCTCGTGGTGAGAACATCACTACACGCTGAACTGGAATGACGCAGCCTGACTTTTCCAACGAGAAGATTGATGCAGCGCCAGCGTTGTGATCGGAAATTTGATGCACGGCCCACTGGATTGACACAAAGCCGAACCGGAACGACGCAGCCCAACTTCCTGAGAGAAATCGACGCAGCGCCTGCCTTGATGCAGAAATTTCCATGCAACGACCACTGGATCGATGCAACCCCTGTGAGTTTGTACTGCACACCCAGGATTTCAAAGCATCTTCCCCAGGGCATCCGAAAACCCCACAACCCGAAGAGGATCCCAGTCTTCGTGCCAGAAACCGACTCAATGCCTGCCCTGGGTGAACACTCAATGACGCATTGTCTGTGTGTGCAGGAATAATCGACGCACACCTCCCCGTTTTCCACACAACTCCTCTTCTGTGGTCCCTTGCGGAGAATTTGAACGCAAACCAGGTACTTTGTGCTTTTTAAGAACTAAAGACTCTTTATATCATTTTCTAAGTGATATCTCAAAGTGTACTTATTGAATCTTAATCATTTTTGACCTGCATCTTACCAGATAAATATTATATATGTTTCAACACTGTGTGGTGTATTTTTGTGGTGGTCTACTGTGTTATTGCATGATTTATTTCACAAATACTTTACACATTGTCTTCTAAGTTAAGCCTGACTGCTCAGTGCCAAGCTACCAGATGGTGGGCACAGCATAATTTGGATTGTGTGTGATTTACCCTGACTACAGTGAGGGTCCTTCCTTGGACAGGGGGTAACCTGACTGCCAATCAAAGACCCCATTTCTAACATGTCCAAGTTTAATTTGTTGAAGATTTGGCTTCTCAGTGGATGTGAGTGGCATTGTATTTGCAAAGGATTGTGGATTGTGTAGGGGTGTGTTATATAGTGCAGTCAGTAGGTGTGTCGGGTGTCTGGATGTGTGTCTGGTGTGGGATATTCAAACAATCCAATGTGGTGTGGTGTTCTGATGGAAGTGAGTTGTCATCTCTGTGGTTCGCACCACCAATGGTTTTCCCCCATGGAAGAACCTCTGTGGTGATTTTTGGCTCGTAATCTGATGGGTGGTATTTTTGTCGGGCTGGCAGTGCTGGTGGTGGGACCACCTCTTTTCCATCCTCCTGTGTCATGATGATTTCGGAACTTTGGCTGTTGTTTGGCAGTCTTCACAGTGTGAGAATTAATATGCCAGTCAGATTACTACCAACATGGTGGTCCTTTGGCGGCTGCCACAGTAGCGGTCTTGCCAAAAGACCGCCAAACTCATAATGAGGCCCTGTATTTTTGCATAATATTTGTTGCAAGTTTTCTTGCCAAATATTCCTAAGACTCAGTTTGTGCCTAGGCTCTTTGAGCCAAGATGGGCTCTTAGAGCCAAGACAGACTGTTGGCCCACTTCTAGTGCAGGACTCTGTATATCAGTCACTCAAGTTCCCTCTCACATTTTCAGGTTCTGGAGAACAGCATCTTGTTTTCAGAGATTCTGACCGTATTCAGTTCAATTCATGGCACTTGAAGAGTGCACAGTTGCCTCCAAAGAGGTTTCCCAGCACTAGCCAAGAGCTTGGAAGAGAGCTGCAAATCTAAATGCCCACTAAACAGGTGTTGAAAAGGAAGGATTTGAGGCTGTGTCTGGAAACAGATTCAGATGGACTTCACCGCAGGATGAGCAGCAATACATTAACCATTTGCAGTCTATGTAAGTGAAGGATCTCCAACCCTTTTCTGGCTGTGAATGCGAGGAACTTGGAATAATCTGAGATTATTAGATCTCAGTGAGGGATCTGGATTGAAAATAGGGCTTGAAACTTCTCCTAAGGTAGAGAGGACCTTTATGAGTGAAGGCCCTGAAGGTAAAAGTGAGTTCCTTGAATTGTATCCTCTTGATGACAGGAAGCCAGTGAAGATGATGAAGGTGATGTGACACCCGGGAATGTGGGGAAATCTTCAAGATAAGGTGTGCAGAGGAGTTCTGTATTGTTTGGAGCGATCAGGTTAAAAAAGCCGGCAAACCCAAATATTAACTGTTGGCACAATCCAGTTTGACCGTGACCAAGGCATAGACAATCTTTTCCCGAAAGTGCTCTGTAATAGGGGCAAGCATCATTCTGAGAGACATAAGGGTAGCAAAAAAAGTTGCAGATAAAGACTTGATTTGGGGCTTAAAAGTGAGATTTGCATCACATGTAATCCCTAGGTTCCTAGCCATCAGTGGCTTGGGGGGGTTACTCAGAGTTCAGTTTGGGACAGCTTCCATCCATTCATTCCACTACTGCTTTCAAGTACAGCTTGGAAGAACTCAGGGTTACAGGCGCATTTTCAAGGAAGGCCAGGAGGAGCAGGGTGTCATCCACATAGGAGACCACCCACACCCCTCAGGCCTCAAGAAGTTTTGCCAGTGGCTCAAGATAGCTATTGAAAAGGGTGGGGCTAAGCACTGTACCCTGAGGCACGCCACAGTCTAGGGGCTTGGATGAGGAGGTAAAAGGTGGGAGGAAGACTGCTTTAGAGAGATCTTTCAAGAATGATGTGAGCTAAAGCATAATCTGTTCTCTGATTCCAATTCTCTCAAGTCTATCTAACAGGATAGCATGGGAAACAGATTCAAAAGCCAAAGACAGACCCAAAAGCATGACCAACACTCAGTACTGTATCTCCCATGAAATCCCAATTGGGACCTGTGCAAAAAGAGGTTGGACTCTTGGAAGTGCGATACCTGCTTGCTGACCCTTTTCTCCAAACGTTTACTGGCTGTGAGAAAAAGAGTGATATATCTAAAGTTGCTAAGGACTTTTGGATCGACGATGTTGTTTTAGCAGAGGGAGCAGTAACACTTGTTTCCAACTTACAGGAACCAGTGGCAACTCAAGATATGTATTCAGTAGCTTGTTAAGGACTGGGTTAACCACAGAAGTGGCATGATTTAGAATACCAGGAGGGCAAGGGTCCAGAGGGGAACCAGATTTACACACTGCAATCTCTGATGCTGAGTCTTCTAAGGAAATAGGGTTAAACCAAGTAAGAAGAGGACAGGACTGAGTGAGAACTGGGGCCCATAGGCAATAGCTTAAAAAGGTTTTGGTTTGTCTTTTAGAAGAAATCAGAAGGATCTTGACATAGATCCATTGAGGAAAGGAGAACATTTTCTTTAATGGTGGGAGAGAGAGTGCTATTCACAATTTTAGAAAGTTCCCAAGGTTTATTACCTGACTCTGAAATGGAGGAAGCAATTAAAGATTTCTGAGCTTTCAGGATGGTGGCATGATAGCATTTCAGTGTGGATAGGTAGGTTACTGTTGCCTCCTTATCATAAGCCATCCTCCGTCTCCCCTCAAGTCCTTTGCATTGAGATTTTTCCACTTTAAGTGTATCTGAAAACCATGGTGCAGAAGGTTTAGCTCTACAAAAAGTGAGGGTTTTTATGGGAGTAATTTTGTCCCATGCCCGAAAAACCAAATGTTGAAGCTGGCAATGTCTGTTCCAAAATCTCCAATACAATTACAAGAGGTGAACTGTAGTGTCTCCACAAGTGGGATTTTTGAGATTTTATACCAAGGTCTGGGTGTTTTTCTAACCGACCCTTGTACCCAATGAGTGTCCCATTTTCTGGCCCCTTGCTGAAAGGGGCCAGAATATGGTCGAACCACAGGCTTAAGCAGACATGGAGAGGGGATTGAAAAAATTAGATCAAGATTATGACCTGCTTTGTGAGTGGGTTCCATATCAAATCGTTCCAAATAGAAACCTTCCAATGAGGTTAGAAAGTGCTGTGCAGATCTGTTATTTAGATCATCAACTTGCAAATCGAAATCCCCAAGTACTGCTAAATTGGCATGCAGTGGAGACAGTTGGCCTAGTTCACCTGATAGTGGATGTAAGGAGTCAGCCGAAGCATCGGGGGGGACAAATGAGTGCTCCAAATAGGGCAAAGGAGGTGGTTCAGATGATAGTAAAGGACAAACTTTCAATATTTTAGATATTCTCCAAACTTGAGATGGAGCAGGGGTAGAGGAGCAGTCTCACATTGCCATCCCCCCACCGTGTTTTTTTGCAATAGATCAATGTGTTTGATTGAGAAACCAGGAGGGACAGGGAGGGCTATGTTGGCAGCCAACCACTCCTTGAGCCAAGTTTCTGTTACAAACATCAAGTCCCTGTGGTTCTCCGTGAGTAGGTTAAAAATATCTAAGGCTTGTCTGGGAAGAGAACAATTAATAAGACAGTCAGTGAAAGAAAGGCCCATAGTGGGAAAGGCTGTAGCATCTAAGCTATTAAAAGGGATTAAGGGGGTAATTATGACCCCGGCGGTCAGCTTTAATATGGCGGTAAGTACTACCAACAGGCTGGTGGTACTTACTGCCATATTATGACATTGGCGGGTTGGCTGAAGCCAACCCGCCAATGTACCACTCCGACTGCCACCGGGATTATGACCCCACCTACCACCATGGTTTCTGTGGTGTTCGTAACAGCACGAAAGTCACAGTGGTAGGCCATATCAGTGACAGGGAATTCCTTCCCTGTCACTGATAGGGGTCTCCCTGTTACGACTCGGTCGTCCCATTTCCAGGGGGCGCTGTAAGGGGACTGTCAGAAGCCTGGGAATCACCTTGAACACCTATCTAGAGTCCCTTGCTGACTCCTGTTTGTTTCTCTTTTCTCCATGGTACACTTGTGTAGGACTACATTTGCTTCTTGGGACTGCAAATCCCATAATGCACAGCTTGGTTGTCAGGAAAACCCGGATTCTGTTTCCCATTGTTTTCAATGGGAGAAGTCCAGTTGCTCCTTTTCACTGGATCCTCTCCTCCAGGACTTGCAAGTGTCCGAAATTACACACACCTGTGACCACTCCTGTGCAGCCCAGCTGGGAACTGCTTATAAGCAGCCATTTCCTCAAACTCCCCGTCGTGCATCGGACTTCAATTCCTTTGTGTTACAGACCCCTTGTCGGATGGTGTTCCAGTTTTGTTCCTGTTCTGTTCCAGCCTGATCCTGTTTCCTGTTTCTCTGCCCTGCTCCTGATTGTTCCAGCCAGAGTCTGCTCCCTACTTCTTAGCCTTGTACCTGTTTGTTTCTTCCAAAGCCTGCTCCCTGTTTCTCTGCCCTGCTCCTGCCTTGTTTCAGCCTGAACCTTCTCTCTGTTTCCCAGTCCTGTTTACTGCTCATTTCCTACTCCCTGTATTCCAGTCCTGTCCTTGCCTGTTCCAGCCAGAGCCTGTTCTCAGTTTCCCAGTCCTGTCTCTGTCTGTCCCAGCCAGAAGTTTGCGCCCTGTTTTCAAGTCCTAGTCCCGCCTTTGCTTCAGCCTGAGCCTGTTCCTAGTTCTTGCCTCTGCCTCCTTGTTTGTTCCCTTCTGTTTCTGTTTCTTCTTGGTTCTTTGTGTCTGGTAAGTGTTCTATCAGTCTTCACCAGTGTATACGTGTCCTCCTGTGTACTGGGGTTGGCTCCTGGTTTCCAGGAGGCAATTCCAGCCCCCATCCTTGTCCAGTGTTATACGTTGTATTTCGTGCCTAACAGTGACAGTGTGCTATTGCTGTTTTCTCAGGAATCGCCACTGTGTTTCCAGCTGGACCCACAAGAGCGTGTCCTGTGTATGTAAGTACTATCCTTGTTTGTGCTCTAGGGTCCAGAGACAGAATCACTTCTGCTGCCTCCTTTCTATGGGGCTGGCAGGGTGACTATCTGTAAGAGCAAACTGCACAGAGGCATTGAGATTCCCTGTCACTGTGGGAGGTTCTGCGCCTTACTCTGTGTACAACCCCAGCGTGTTTGTCCACTGGTAATCCGTTTCCTGTTTGTTCACACAAGGGTTGCTCTGCTTTTACTTTCCTGTTTCCTGTGCCTATCCATAGCTGTCCTTTCTGTGTATGCCTTTAGCTGCTCTTCTGCCACAATACACTACCTCTGTAGGATATTCGGTGACCTCAAGGGGTGTCCCAACCAAAGTCCTGAGCAGCCCTGCCCGAAACCGTGACAGAATGCACGACCCAAACATTTCAAGCTCCCCTGGCAGTAAAGGCACACACAAACCTAAAGGGCTTTCCTATCATGTTAAGACACCCCTTTCTAAGTCTAAACATTCTCTGAAATCCTCTAAAAAAGACCTTAGTTTAAAGGATAGACTTGTTAAAGAAAACCATAACTTGCAAGTTCAGTACTATACTGAGTGGCTTGCTAATCTTTCAATGATAGACTGTTATGTTATTTGTGGCTATGACCCCCAGTCCCTGTCTGTAGAAGAATTACAAGGACGTAATGAGTTTTTGCAATATCTATTAGCTGAAGCCAGTAAGAATGTTCGTAACCGTGGAAGTGCTTTTGCTACCTCTGCACAAGACACTCACACTCAAGAAAAACTGGTTAATTCCTTGCCTCATGCTAGCGCATCCCAAATTCACTTCCAGCACTCTGCCAAAACAAAGAATCCTGACACTGTTCAAGAAGCCACACTAGGGATTCCCTTGTTTTCTGTTGAGTGCTTCAGCCCATCTAGGCCAGTTTCTCAGAATTCAAAGTGCAGTGCTGACTCTTATAAAGACCTTTCAGTCCCTCAGAGCTTTCAAGTCAGCAGGCTAGACCCTGTATCAAATGGATCAGTAAAGACTGTGGGATTCCTTAGTTCCACTCATAAGGCTTGTGCTCTTCCCAAACTAGATGATAATACACCAGTCTCAATCCCTAAAAGCTCTGCTAAACCCTTTTCTATTCTGAGTGGGTTTGATAACAATATGGACATACACACACTAAAAGAGCAGTTTTGGCAGATTAAAAGGCAGATATTGGACTTCTATGATGAATATGTTATAACATACACTAGAAATCTTGCCCGTGGGCTCTTTTCATCAATGCATATTTCACTGTTGCCAGAACCAGACATTCTGTTTATCTGTAAGGTAGAAGAAGTAACAGAGCAGCTGATGGAAACTACTGCAAGGCAATTTGAAAACCTGAAAAAAGAAAATGATCACCAGCTTTGGCTTAAAGAACAGTATGCTACTTTGTGCGCCTCTCCAAAGACTTCTATAGAGCAGATTTTCCCTGCTATGAATGAATGTCAAGAGACTGCTCCAGTTATAAATATATCAGCCTCTTCTTCAGACTCTCTCTCAGCTTGTAGTTTTCCAGAGAATATCCCTGTGCAGTTGACTGAATCTCTGACATCTCTGAGAGATTTGACACCTCTTGATTCAAAGGATAGATCAGAGTCTTCAGAAGGAAGTGTCTCAGCCCCTCTATCAGAACAAATAAAGCCAAAGGAAGAAGAGAGTTCTGATGCAGACTCCAATAGCTGCACCTTAAGAAACCAAGATATGACTTTACTGGAGATTTATGGCAAGTTGTGCAACAGTGTTGAAGAATCTGAATCTAGTGATGACAGTGGTTCCTGCCTTGCCGTGAACAAGCCTGCAGATAGTGCTGTTCAAATGGCGCACATACCACAATTTTCAGATTGTGGGAATACTCCTGCCCTTTCAAACAATATCATAGAATTTTCAGATAATGAAGAGACAGTTCCTGTTTCAAGTGAACTAATGGATTTTTCTGACCGTGAAGAAATGCCCGCAGTTACTAAGATTGTAATGGACTTCTCAGAAAGTTTAAAAATCTCTTCTGTGTCAAAGCAAACCGTGGAGATTTCCGAAAAGGAAGAAAGCCAGCAATCTGAAACTAAACAGCATGTCATAAGAAATGAGAGCCTTCTCCTAGAACTGAACACAGTTGCAGCCTCAACCACTGATCCTGACCTGCTGATCCCTGCCAATGTGTATCCTGTTTTCAGCTCCACAATTAGTGAAGAACAGATCTCTGAGCTACCGGTATCTGATCTTGATGTAAAATCAGCCACACCAACGTCACCTGCTGTGTCCCTGAAATTAAAGACTCCTGAAACCCAGCAATCTGAAACCGAAGCTCAAGTACTGAAAGATATAATATGTCCCACTAAAACTAAAGACTTGAATTTGAATCTTGTATTCGAAGATCTGATGATAAGTACTGTTCTTAGTGTTTTATTGCAAGAAACCATCATCAATTCAAAGGCTAAAGCTGAAGCTTTAGATAACAATGTAGAGGCGATTTCTGAAGAGACTCCAGTTCTATTTCAATTCAAAGAACAACCTTTCAGTGTTAACAGAGCTGAAGATCAACTACCTGTAGTAGAAACGCCTTGCAAAGAAACCATTTCTGATACCACGAATACACCACAGAGCACTTGCAATGAAGAAATCTCAGTCTTGTCAGAAGATCACCCTAAAGAATTAGTTTGTGGAACTTCTACATTTTCATATGTTAATCCAGTCTCTAAAGACATGAAAACCCCTGTTGCTCCTGAATTTGATACTCCAATGTCATCCAAGATGAAAGACAATTCTGACTTTTTCATGTTTACCTTGAGAACACCAGTTACCCATGTCTCCCAAGTCTCTATGCTTTGCAAGCCTCAGACCACAATCAATGTAAATACAGCTGCAGAAACAGACAAATCCTGCTTGTCAGAAGGTGTTACAGACCTGACAGTTACTAATACACCAATCAGCTCTTCCAAAGAGGAAAGTATTGAACAGGAAACTAATGTCATAAAGAATACCGTCCGTAATGCCATTCCAGATCTCCTTGCTCCTGAATCCACTTCACCAGAAACCAACTCCATGCACTCCTCCCGTATCACTCGAACAATAAAGAGGAAAGACATCGGAGCCCATATGGGTATTAATACATGCTTTGCTCATTGGAAGTTTCACCTATGGCAGGACTGTAAACTTATCCACCAAGGTTGGTGTTGGATTTTCTTGCTGTGGCTGTTCCTCTTCAACTTTTTTCAGCCAAAGGATCGCCTTCTCTTCTTGAGCAGACTGGTGGGAGGGGGTATACTGTTACGACTCGGTCGTCCCATTTCCAGGGGGCGCTGTAAGGGGACTGTCAGAAGCCTGGGAATCACCTTGAACACCTATCTAGAGTCCCTTGCTGACTCCTGTTTGTTTCTCTTTTCTCCATGGTACACTTGTGTAGGACTACATTTGCTTCTTGGGACTGCAAATCCCATAATGCACAGCTTGGTTGTCAGGAAAACCCGGATTCTGTTTCCCATTGTTTTCAATGGGAGAAGTCCAGTTGCTCCTTTTCACTGGATCCTCTCCTCCAGGACTTGCAAGTGTCCGAAATTACACACACCTGTGACCACTCCTGTGCAGCCCAGCTGGGAACTGCTTATAAGCAGCCATTTCCTCAAGCTCCCCGTCGTGCATCGGACTTTAATTCCTTTGTGTTACAGACCCCTTGTCGGATGGTGTTCCAGTTTTGTTCCTGTTCTGTTCCAGCCTGATCCTGTTTCCTGTTTCTCTGCCCTGCTCCTGATTGTTCCAGCCAGAGTCTGCTCCCTACTTCTTAGCCTTGTACCTGTTTGTTTCTTCCAAAGCCTGCTCCCTGTTTCTCTGCCCTGCTCCTGCCTTGTTTCAGCCTGAACCTTCTCTCTGTTTCCCAGTCCTGTTTACTGCTCATTTCCTACTCCCTGTATTCCAGTCCTGTCCTTGCCTGTTCCAGCCAGAGCCTGTTCTCAGTTTCCCAGTCCTGTCTCTGTCTGTCCCAGCCAGAAGTTTGCGCCCTGTTTTCAAGTCCTAGTCCCGCCTTTGCTTCAGCCTGAGCCTGTTCCTAGTTCTTGCCTCTGCCTCCTTGTTTGTTCCCTTCTGTTTCTGTTTCTTCTTGGTTCTTTGTGTCTGGTAAGTGTTCTATCAGTCTTCACCAGTGTATACGTGTCCTCCTGTGTACTGGGGTTGGCTCCTGGTTTCCAGGAGGCAATTCCAGCCCCCATCCTTGTCCAGTGTTATACGTTGTATTTCGTGCCTAACAGTGACAGTGTGCTATTGCTGTTTTCTCAGGAATCGCCACTGTGTTTCCAGCTGGACCCACAAGAGCGTGTCCTGTGTATGTAAGTACTATCCTTGTTTGTGCTCTAGGGTCCAGAGACAGAATCACTTCTGTTGCCTCCTTTCTATGGGGCTGGCAGGGTGACTATCTGTAAGAGCAAACTGCACAGAGGCATTGAGATTCCCTGTCACTGTGGGAGGTTCTGCGCCTTACTCTGTGTACAACCCCAGCGTGTTTGTCCACTGGTAATCCGTTTCCTGTTTGTTCACACAAGGGTTGCTCTGCTTTTACTTTCCTGTTTCCTGTGCCTATCCATAGCTGTCCTTTCCGTGTATGCCTTTAGCTGCTCTTCTGCCACAGTACACTACCTCTGTAGGATATTCGGTGACCTCAAGGGGTGTCCCAACCAAAGTCCTGATCAGCCCTGCCCGAAACCGTGACACTCCCCTTCCCTCTCCAGTTGCCCCCACCCACCCCCACCTTTCCAAAGCCCCCCACACCCCTACATTCATGCCCTCCCCTTCGCACACACACACACACACACACACACACTCATGCATACACACACCCATTCCCACATGATTCCATGCATGCATACATCCATTCACACACACATCCGCACACACTTTTAAACATACACGCAGGCACGCATTCACATTTCACAGCATACATGCACTCACACATCCGTACATGCACACATGCATTCAGGAGTCAACACACACCCACATTCAGACACACACAAACATTCACAAATCCCCACACATACACACAACACCCCCACCCACCTCCCCTGTCGGAGTCCTGACATACCTGTGTTCAGAGGGTCCTCTGGCAGGAGACGGGACGGGGCGCTGCTACTGAAAGCAGCACCCACCAGCAGAACACTGCCAGGCCGTATTATGGGTCATAATACGGCTGGAGGCGGTCAACTGGTGCAGCGCTGCTGGTGGCAGTAGCGCCATCTTACCAACATCTGCCGGCATGGCCACAGCTGGATTTCCACCATTCTTGTAGTGGATATCCAGCTGTGGTCATAATATGGTGGATGGCTGGTAGCCGCGGTGATGGTCTTTTGGCGGCCGTCGCCGCGGCGTTGTCGGTTTTTACCGCCATTGTCATAATGAGGGCCTAAGTCACCATCCCTACTAGTGGGCAGACTAGACTTAGCATAATTGTCTAAGTGAAAACTGCAAACAAGACAAGGGTTCCCCCTCCTTCATCAGCCAGCACAGGTTCAATAACATGATTGCAGAAGAGAATGTTAAGTTTCAGCAGGTTCCCCCTGTTATATGTTCCAAAGGGGGCATTATGGCTAACCTTACCAACATCCTGGCTAGCGCTGGCCATGAACCAGATGCGGATAGGTACGTCCAGCGGATTGAGGGCTTTTTTCTCTAATGACAGATCAATTCTGAAAGACAGGAACACAACACAACCAAACTAGCATCCCTTAGTGGGGTTGCGGTAAATATTGTGGATGTAGGTGGCAGTGTATAAACCACCAGTAAAAGTTTAAAACTGTCCAGTACTTGAAAAATGCTATTTGTACAGCACCCCCTAGCCTAATGCAAATTAAAAGAGTCTCAGAAGAATAACTATTCCTACTTCTGGGTTGAATAAGGAAGAACTGTGCATTAGTGTCCCAGCATGATAACTATTCCTACTTTTGGTTTTAATAATGAAGAATTGTGTATTAGTGTCAGCAAGGAGATTTTGTACATTTACCCGTGTAATTTTGTTGCATAAAATGAAAGAAATATATGCTCAAACAATTCATTGTCTTAGTTTCTGCATCTTCCTATGTAAATCTATGTTCTTTAACTAACTGCCATTGTCTGGCCTCCACCTGTTAGACTGAACATGGTGATTATTGTGACTAACTTGTCTTCAAAAGCAATGCAGCATCATAGGCATAGCTTCCTCTTTTGACCTCTGCAGGTGGCAGGCAGCCAGATGATGCACTCTGCATTTACAAAAGTGAGCATGCTCACTTCTTGACCATTCAGTGTATGCACAGTGAGACTTTCACAGTGCCCCCACAGGTGCTTAAGTGGATTCTGCTGCTAGGAGTTGACTCCTGCAGCTGAGGCAATTAGACAGACCTACTAGAAAACCCCCAGTCTTGTAAGAGCTCTTGTGAGCCTATTAATCAGTGGAGCTAGAATAATTTCCAAACTGGGAGAGTTGCTGTCAAAGTTTCATCACAGAATTCATAGGGATTCTTAACAATCCAATCCAAGATTCTATCTTCAACCCTGGGGAAACTTTTGGGGACAGCGTCATTCAGCTCAGTTCCTGTCCCTTCTAGAGTAAAAGCAGGGAAATTAAGGTGAGAATATGCATCTGGGACATGAGTCAGCAGCATCCAAGTCAGATGGCTGATCTGGCAGTAGCAACAATGATGCAGGTGGACGTGACCGCTAGTGAGCTATTCATCCAGAATGTTTAGTTGTTTTTCATTGACATTGTCCGCATCCTTCCCCCGGGTGATTCTTCAAGTGGGGGCCGAGAAAAAGGTGGTGTTCCAAAATGCATTTTCTCCATGTAATTTCCCATGGGGATTTTGACCACATGACTGCAGTCCGACCCAATTAATGGAATTATAGCATGACACCATTTAGCCCCCCTCCCAGGTTGCTTTTGGCCTTGGGGACCCCATTCCCCGGGGCCTGACCGTGCATCCACATGGAAGGGGGCTGCTCAGCCTGCAACCCAGAGCCATCAATGGGGTGCCTACTCCTGTGACGTTGCATGTTTGCTTTCGCTTGATGGTAGCAATTTAAAAAGCTCCCACCAAGCGATAGCAAGCACTAAGTCTGCTCCCAGCAGGCAGAAACATGTAAAATGCTCCTGTCTGCCAGAAGCAGACTTTTCATTTGCTTCACTGCCTGCACTAAAACAGGCAGGGATGCAGATGGAAAAGTTGCTCCTGCCTTTTTTTGTTACTCCCTGTGGGACAAGGAAAACTGGCCTCCACTGGAGGTGGGGAGCTTGCTGGGGCTGGAGAGACATTGGGGCGCTCCCCCACAGCCCCCAACTGTGATGTGGTGGGTGCCTGGGTGGGCTCCAGGACACCCACCTTTTAATGGCCAGAACCGAGAGGATGGGGTCCCACAGGGCTGAATTCGGCATGGGGAGGGAGATTGCTTGTCTCCTCCCTGTTTCCATATGTGGCTAGACCCCAGGAGATGAATTTCCGAAGGCCAAAATTGGCCCAGGGAGGTTGGCTGCCTTCCCCCCTCCCCTTAAATATGTTGGTGGACTCTGGGGGTTGGGTTCCCAGGACCTAAAGAGGTCATGGATGGGCACGTGCCTCCCTCCCCCTAAAAAAATGCACTGGGCCCTGGGGGTGGCCCAGGGAAAGGGCCCGAGTGCCCCCTTCCCCTTCACATATGTGGCGCCGGGCCCTGGTGAAACTGACCCTAGGGCAAAAATCAGCCCAGGGAGGGAGTCAAGTGCCCCCCTCCCACTTAAATATGTTGCTGGACCCAGGGGGATGGGGTACATGAAGCCAAAAGCCGGTTGTGCCCCCCTTTACTTAAAAAATGTACTGGGCCCCAGGGGATAAGGTCCCTGTGGCCAAAAGCAGCCCAGGGTGTGGGGCGCATTTCCCTCTCCTCTTAATTTTAATTATTGGCCCTGGGAGATCAGGTAACCAAGGCCATAATAGGTTCAAGGAGGGAGACCATGCTGCTCCCTTCCTCCTTAAAAAAAGGCCCTGTGGCCATATATTTTAGCCAAGTGAGATGTGGGGTTGGCTGCCTTCGGGAGGATGGCCAGAGGGGCTGGTCGCAGGCCAGGACTTGTTGCGATCCCCCCACTACATGCGGCCAAAGGACATGCACAGCGTGTGTTTGGCTGCATGCAGGGATTATCCACCACCTTCAAATTATTATAAGTAGCAGACCTTGCTACACACTCGCTTGAGGTCACTAACCAGACACATAATTTATAGGGCACCATTCTACTGACCACTGTTTTGACAAATAATGTAATTTGAGAAGTTAGAAGTGCTGTTATTAATGCTACAACTTTGCATGCTTTAAGCAATTTAGTATGCCAGGATATAAACGGTAAATGGAAAAGGTATGAATTATAGTTAATGTAGTGTGGCGAGGGAGGACGCAAGCCTGTAGTTGGAGGTGTGCAAATTATAGAAATTTGAGGGTAGTGGGTAAGTTGTAAATTGAAGTTATAGTTATAGCTTTACAATTTTCAATGTTTATATATTTTAAGTTGGGTTTGTATTGAAAGAATACAGAGGTGGTGATTATGACAATGGAGGTGACTTGTAAAGTGGCGGTAATACCGCCAACAGGCTGGTGGTAATTACTGCCAAATTATGACCATGGCGGTGATAACTCCCATAGACAGCCAATGTAGCACACCAATCACCAGTGTGTGTGTTAACACCACTAACCACGGTAACCATCAACAGCCAGGAGGAAGACAAGGTAGCGCCCACCATATTATGACATAGCAAACCACCACGATTTCCGTGGCAGTACCAACACCATCAAAACCCTGGCAGAAACATAACACAGAAGATGAAAGACTTACCATCAGAGACACAGAGAAGACCAATGCCGCCATGGAACCAGAACTTTAAGCCTTCCTGATGCTCATCTATACCATGCTCCACCTGGAACACCAATGCCGACAAAGATGACAACGGTGAGTACAGCCACCTAGAAACAAGGGAGGAAGGGAGGAAAAGGAGAGTGACACACACACATGCACAACACACACCATACACACAACCAGCTGCAGAGGAAAACCAGTCTCACAGGACACACGTCATAATAATGCAAGGACAAAAATTAGCCTGAACTGATAGTGTAATTTTATGCCAACAGCCACCATTTTGTCCATGTGACAAGAGAAATATGAGTCACTGTTCTGAAAGGGCCAATGGCCAGTCCAAAGTACAAAAGGCCCACAAAGCTACAGGGCACAGTCCAAGGCCCAACTTGTTCCCTGACGAAATCCGCACTACACTGTGCAGGGGCATTATGTTGGGAATGGCCAGGCACTTCAGGGGGAAGGGGGGGGGGGGTGGGGGGCACCTCAGCTGAAATGGGAAACTTGCCCACTGGTTCTGGAGGGGGCTCCATGCCCATTTCACATTGCTGGGGATTGCAAGCTCACAGTCTCTGAGGTGGGGGACTTTCCCACTGGTTCTGGAGGGGGCTCCATGCCCATTTCACATTGATGGGGACTGCAAGGTCACAGTCTCTGAGGTGGGGAACTTGCCCACTGGTTCTGGAGGGGGCTCCTTGTACAACAGACCCTGGAGGGTGGCCTACTTGCTCTCTGCTAGAGGCGAGGGCTGCTGTGTCCCAGCTGGAGGTGAGGGCTGCTGTGTCCCAATTGGAGGTGAGGGCTACTGTGTCCCAGCTGGAGGTGAGGGCTGCTGTGTCCCAGTTGGAGGTGAGGGCTGCTGTGTCCCAGCTGGAGGTGTGGGCTGCTGTGTCCCACTTGGAAGTGAGGGCTGCTGTGTCCCAGTTGGAGGTGAGGGCTACTGTGTCCCAGTTGGAAGTGAGGGCTGTTGTGTCCCAGCTGGAGGTGAGGGCTGCTGTGTTTCAGTTGGAGGTGAGGGCCGCACTGTCCCAGTTGGAGGTGAGGGCTGCTGTGTCCCAGTTGGAGGTGAGGACTGCTATGTCCCAGCTGGAGGTGAGGGCTCCTTGCCCACTGCTGGTGGAAGGGGCCTCTTGCCTCTCTTAGTTGGTGGAGTGGGAACCTTCCCTTTCTTGGGTGGTGGAGTGGGATCCTTCCCTTTCTTAGGTGGTAGAGTGGGATCCTTCCCTCTCTTGGATGGTGGAGTGGGATCAAAGAACCCTCTCTTGGGTGTGAAGTGGGATCCTTCCCTATCATGGGTGGTGGAGTGGAATCCTTCCCTCTCTTGGGTGGAGGAGTGGGATCCTTTCCTTTCTTGCCTCCACGACTAGGAGGTGCCTTCACTGTCCTCATGGACTGTTTGGCTTAGGTGCTGGGCTGGGTCGTTGTGACCCTGCTCTTACGGGCAGGATGGGGGGAAAGGGGAGAGGGGGAGGAAAGAGGTCAAGTTGGGCAAGGAAACACTTCTTAGGGACGGTTGGGTGGGATGAAGGAGGAGGGATGGGAGTGGAGGTTGAGGGAGTGGTTTTTGGAGGTATGTCTGCTGGACTTGGGTGCAGGTGCATGGGCAGTGTGCTGATGTGAGGTGGATGGCTGTTGGGTTTCTGCATGCATGCTTTTGTGTCTCTTAGGAGGTGGGGGGCAGACAGGGTGGGAGAGGCTGGAGAGACAGGGGACGCGTGGCTGGATGTTGTGGAGGTGTCTGCAAGTGACGTGTTTGGGTTGCTTGGTGTGGTGATGGTGGTGTGGTGATGGTGGTGGTGGCTGTTGATGCAGTGCATGCAGGTGTGAGTGCGGATGTGACAGTGAGGGAGGAGGAGGAGCTAGAGGGGGAGATAGTGGAGGCAGTAGATGTTGTTGTGTGTGAAACTGTCTGTTCTGTGTGTGAGTGTTTGTGGCCTGAAGTGTGCTGCCTGCATTTGTGCAACTCTTATGTGGTGTTTTCTGTGCATGCTTATCCGTACATGTGCATGGGGTTGTGGTTGAGGAGATTGGGAGGACGATTGGGAAGTGGTAGTTGGAGGAGGGACGGTATGAACAGGGACAACAACTGCCATCAGAGAGGAGGCTGGAGCCTAGAACAATCTCTGCTGGCCCGGCAATCCCCTGTGAATGCCCTCCAGGAATACATTGCATTGCTGCATTTGGGATGCCAGCCCCTGGTTGACATCCACTAAGGTTGACTGCCCTACAGAGATGGATCTCAGGAGGTCAATAGCCTCCTCACTGAGGGCAGCAGGGCTCACTGGGCCAGGTTCTGAGGTGTCTGGGGCGAAAGAGATGCCCACCCTCCTGGGTGAGCAGGCACGGGCAACTCAGTGAGAGACTACTGGGAGGGCGGTGCTGGTACGGGGGTGGGGGCTGTACCTGTAGCTTGGGTGGTCCCAGAGGTGTCTGCCACCATCAGGGACTTTTCATTGGAGGAGAAATCAAAGTCAGTGTTGTCACCTCCTGTCTCCACCGTGGTGCTCCCCTCACCCTCTGTCCTACTGGTCCCCTCGGCATCTGTGGAATATGCCTCCTGGGTCCTGTGGGATGCAGCTCCCTCTGTAGCCAGCGCCCCTGCTCCTCCGCCAGATGATGCTAATGCACACATGGACAGGATGACAGAAGAAAAAAACACAATCAGGATCCCATGTCACCTACCAATAATAGTTGTAACGCCCACTGTACTCACCCCCTTGTGGCTGCTGTGATGCCCTGAAGCGCCCATCCAGCTCTGGGTAGGCCACCTCCAGTATGCAGGCCATCAGGGGGGTCAGGTTCCGATGGGCACCCTGCCGTCATTGGGAGGCCATCCGAGCTGGGCCTCTGCAGTCTTAAGGGCCCAGCGTCTCAGGTCCTCCCACCTTTTCCTACAGTGGGTGCTTTGTTTTCTGTAGACCCCCAGGGTCCACACGTCCTTGGGGATAGCACACCACAATCCTTTCTTTTGATGGGCTCTGACCTGTAGAGGCAACACAGACAGCAGGATACCATTACACAAGCAATCCAGCCTGTCACGTATATGGCCCACAAATCCCATTTCCATTTCCTGTGGCACACACATCACCCAGCGCCCACCATGTATACTACCACTAGACATACCAGCCCCCCAAATGACAAGATGCTTGCACACACATCTCCATGCAACCTTGTCACATGCATTGTGCCCAAGATGTACTCACCTGTTGGTCTGGAGGCTAATACAGCTTTCCATACTGCAGTAGGACCCCATCCACCAAGCGCTCCAACTCCTCCGAAGTGAAGGCATGGGCCCTTTCCCCAGTCACACGGCCCATGGCAGGATCCAGACACAGGTCACAGCAGCACTCGAAGTATAGGTGTTGTTCTGTGGAAAGTCAGGAATCAAGTGAGGTTATAGACTGAAAATGGCGGTAACGCCTGCAGCGGTGTACACCGTCATCGGTCATCCCAATTGGCCACTGTACTCCTTAGAGCCCAATATTAGCCAATGAGCAATAGGATGGCGGTGCAAGACAGCCTTCTGTCATGACATCCAAAACCGGCGGGGTTACCTCACTTCCACCTGTCCCTACATACAGGACAGGCGGTCGCCATTTTATGGTGGTGGACAACATTCAGATAAACGAGAACTGAGTCATTACTATAATTTGCACATACATTGCCATTCCCAATGTCCCATCCCATTACTGCTCTATGTACACTGAGGTTGTGGTTCCATTGTTCAAATTGTGATACCCTGCTCACTCTTGTGTCCCTTAGATACCTACCACTGTGGAGGATATGGAGGAGGAGGCAAGACCCCGTGTACAGACCCCTAATGGACTTGGCTACACTGGAGGACAGGCACATAATACTCACTGTAGACTGGACAGGGCCACTATCACAGAGCTGTGTCCTCAATTGGAAGCTGATCTGATAACAGCTATCTGTCATCCCAGTGGGATCCCCCCTCTTGTGCAGGTTCTATGAGTGCTCCATTTCCTGGCAACTGGTTCTTTCGAAGTGACAGTGGGCTTGGCAGCAGGAATGCCACAGCCAATGTTCTCAATCGTGCTGGCAAGGCTTTTGTCTGCCCTGGTAAAACACATGTGCAACTACATTGCTTTCCCCTAGGTGGAAAGTTTGGCCACTGTGAAGGTAGGATTCTATGGAATAGGACAAATACCCAATATTAGTGGGGCGATTGACGGTACATATGTTGCGTTTGTCCCCCCCCCTGCCAGAATGAACAGGTGTTCCGGAATTGGAAGAGTTTCCACTCACTCAATGTGCAAATGGTGTGCCTAGCTGACCAGTACATCTCCCACGTCACTGCCAAGTATCCTGGGTCGGTGCATGATGCCTTCGTCCTGAGGAATAGCAGCATCCCATATGTGATGACACAACTACAGAGACACAGGGTGTGGCTAATTGGTGAACTTGACTCCCCACCCAAAGTATGTCAGTGTATGCCTTCTGGTGTCAACCCCATACCATTGTGTAAGACTAATGTTTGTCCCTCAATACTTGCAGGTGACTCTGGCTACCCAAACCTATTAACCTATTGTGGCTCCTGACCCCAGTGAGTAATGGCAGGACAGGGGCTGAGAATCGTTATCATGATGCACATGGGAGAACCAGGAGGGTTATCAAAAGGACCTTTGGCCTCCTGAAGGGCAGGTTCAGCTGCCTCCATCTAACAGGTGGATCCCTGTGCTACTCACTCGAGAAGGTCTGCCAAATAGTAGTGGCATGCTGCATGTTGCACAACCTGTCCCTCAGACGACATGTGCTTTATCTGTAGGAGGACACTGGAAATGCCCCTGTGGCAGCAGTGGACCCTGAGGACAGTGAGGATGAGGAGGATGAGGATGTGGACAACAGAACATCAGTTATAAGTAAATACTTCCAATGACACACAGGTGAGATAGTGGAACTGACCATTCCTCTGATTATTGATGTTTTCTGTGTGGCTGTAGCAGGATGGCATTTACTTCCTTTGCATCTCTACTTACTGAAACCCATGCCTGCTCATTTTGCAGATGTTGGTGATGTAACATCTGTGTACAGATTTGATGACTACAGACAGATACAGGTAATTAAATGTATGTTATCACAGCGTTCAGATCATTTGCACATGATGTGACTGTTTTCATATATACACATTTTCATCACATTAAACACTTTCACTCAAGTTGTGTTCAAGGGTGTTTATTGCAGTGCAAAAAAATTGATGGAAAAGTGCAAGGGAATGGGGTGATGGTTGAGGGAAGTCCAGGGTATTGTTCCAGTCTGTTTGTAGCACGGTCCCAGTGTCCAAGGGGCCATAAGAATGGGAGCAAAGGCAGTTCAAAGTGAATAAGGTGACATTTCCTGGCAGTGGTCTTGGTCTTGGCAAGTGTCTCTGGCTTCTGTCTGGGTCTCAGAGAACGTTTGTGGGGTGGTTCACCTTCTGCTGGGGGAGCTGAGAATTATGGACAGGGTCAACGCTGTGGGACAGCACCCAAGAACAACAGACGACATCAGGAAGAGTTGGAACGACCTATGGGGGAAGGTACGTTCGGTAGAAGCAAGACATCAGCTCGCCATACAGAGGACTGGCAGTCGACCCCTCTCCTCCCCCACAACTCACAGCATGGGAGGAGCAGTTACTGGCAATACTGCATCCTGAGGGACTCACCGGAGTTGGTGGAGGACTGGACACTGGTAAGTCAATTTTTAACAATTATCACCCCCATACCTGTATGTCATCACACACCCTCACCCTCACTCCTATCACTCCACCACATACCACACACTCCACCAACACATCTCACTAATCCCAATGTCAGGCCCTGCATGCTGTACCAATGCATGGACAGCCCTCCCAGCCTGGCATGGACATTCATCACTAAAGCATGCACAGCATAGGGAAACTAACAATCCCACAATACACCAACACACACAAGCAAAATCTGACAGGGTAACAACAACCATAGATGGGAATCTACAGAAGTGCAAATGTCATACACTTGAAGCATAATACATTATTTACATCCCCACAGGTACCCCAGTCAATGTCAGTGGAGGGGAGGTGCCCCCACTAGCCAGTCCCCCAACAGATGAGGCCCACAGTGATGACAGTGACTCTGGACTTCAAGATCTGGACGACCTAACTGGCCCATCAGGGACCACTGGACAGCCGGTCACCCAAGCCCACTCACAGACCACCACAGAGCCTCCCCCATCAGGAACCAACACCACAGCACCCACCCAGCGTACCCACACTTCTGTCCCCAGGACACATCAATCAACAGTGTGCCCACCTGTACAGGGACCCCAGCCCACACCTCGCACACAAGACAATCAGGGACCTGGGATCAGTGGCAGTGGGCACACGGTTCGGGGGACAGAGGCACAGGCCCACAGGGACACTGGGAGGACTGCTGTGCGCCAGGTGGAGGACAGGCCCAGAGAACCGACACTCCAGGAGGCACTCTCTGAGATCCTGGGAGCCTACCAACATTCCCAGGACACGATGGGCCAGATCCTAGACAACATGCAGGAGAACAGGTGGCTGCTGGGAGGGACAGTATCAGGGGATTAGGAACCACCAACACCACCCTGATCTCTATAGCAGGGGTGCTGGCAGACATGGCCAACATCATGAGGGAGGCAACAGCACACCAGCGGGCTCCTGCCACTAGCCAGTCATCTGAACAGCTCTCCACTTCCGCTGCCACTAGTGGCCAGGAGGCCCTGCAACAGGACCAACAGGCCACCAGCACCACTTCCTCTGCAGAAGTTGAACCACCCGCAAGCATTCCCTGCGAACCAGACAGAAGTCAGAGACACTTGCCAAGACCACCACCAGGAAATGAGATTCTCCTGACTGTCCCCCTTGTCTCCCACTCATTCACCTTGCCCACCTTGAACTGCCATTGCTTCCCTTCCTATGTCCCCATGATGGACAATGCACCTGTGCTACAGACTGTAACAATACCCTGGACTTTCCTCCATCATCACCCCCATCCCATTGCACTTTCCCCTCTATATTTTGGCACAACAATAAACACCCTTGGATAAAACTTGACTACTAGTATTTCATGTATTGCAAATGTGTATTGTTTGAAACAGCTACAACCATTTCAAATGAACTGTAAACAGTATGAGCATAGAATTAATGACCTGTTGCTGGCTGTTGTGATCACATCCAGACACTGTTGTCATATCACCAAAATCTGTCAAATGAATATCCATAGGTAACAGTAAGTAGGGGAAAGAAGTGTGTTAATCCAGCATACCAATGCCACACAGAATACACCAATAGTCATAGAAATGTGAAGTTGCACTATCTCACCTTTGTGTCATTGAAAGTACTGACGTATCACCAATGTTCTGTTGTCCACATCCTCATCCTCTGCCTCCTCATCCTCACTGTCCTCAGGGTCCAATGCTGTCACAGGGGCATCTCCAGTCTCCTCCTCCTGCAGAAAAGGTACATGGCGTCTGAGGACCAGGTTGTGCCACATGCAGCATGCCACTACTATCTGGCAGACCTTCTCGGGTGAGTAGCACAGGGATCCACCTGTCAAATGAAGGCACCTGAACCTGGCCTTCAGGAGGCCAAAGGTCCTCTCAATGATTCTTCTGGTTCGCCCATGTGCCTCATTATAACATTCTTCAGCTTTTGTCCTCGCAATCCTCACAGGGGTCAGAAGCCATGATAGGTTTAGGTAACTAGAGTCACCTGCAAATATTGAGGCACAACATTTAGCCACACACTATCCTATATGGCCAGCGTAGGCATACACCAACATATACTGGGTGGGAACAAAGGCTCACCTATTAGCCACACCCTGTGCCTCTGTAGTTGGGACATCACATTTGGGATGTGGCTATTCCTTAGGACAAAGGCATCATGCACCAACCCAGGATACTTAGCATTGACGTGGGAGGTGTACTGGTCCGCCAAGCACACCATATGCACATTCATGGAGTGGAAATTCTTACGATTCCTGAACACCTGTTTATTTTGCAGGGGGGGGGGCAAACGTAATATGTGTTCCATCAATTGCCCTGATTATATTGAGGGTATGTCCCATTGAATAAAACCCGGCCTTCACAGAGGCCAAATCCTCTACCTGGGGGCAAGCTGTGTAGCTGCACATTTGTTTTATCAGGGCAGACAAGACTCTTGCCAGCATGATTGAGAGCATTGGCTGTGACATTCCTGCTGCTAAGCCCACTGTCACTTGGAAAGAAGCAGTTGCCAGGAAATGGAGCACTGATTGAACCTGCACAAGGGGGGGTATTCCAGTAGGATGACGGATAGCTGGGATCAGGTCAGATTCCAACTGGGCACACAGCTCTGTGATTGTGGGCCTGTCCAGTCTATAGGTGAAGATAATGTGCCTGTCCTCCAGTGTAGCCAAGTCCACCAGGGGTCTGTACACGGGGGTATGCCTCCATCTCCTATTCATCCGCAGCAGTAGATATCTAAGGTACACAAGAGTGGTTAGGCTGTAACAATTTGAACAACTATACCACAACTGCAGTCCACATCGTGCAATCATGTTTTGGGACAGTGTCATTTCAAAGTATGTGCCTATTTATCCTGTGACGCAGCAATTATTGATACGCCTGTTCACCCCCCCTGAAATGGCAACCGCCTGTCCTGTGTGGAAGGACAGGTGGAAGTGAGGTAATTCTGCCGACGTTGGGCGCCGTGGCGGTAGGCGGTCTTAAACTGCTGTGCAATTCCTCATTGGATAATATTGGGCCTTGTGGGGTACAGTGGCCAATAGGGGTCTATGGCGGTGGTGGTGGTGTGCACCGCCACGGACGTGACAGCCATCTTCTTTCACATTCTTCCCTTGTTTCCTGACTTTCCACAGGAGAGGACCTACTCTGCATGTGCTGCTGTGACCTGTGTCTGGAACTTACCATTGCCTGTGTGACTGGGGAAAGGGCCCCAGCCTTCACTTCTGAGGAGTTGTTGCGACTGGTGCATGGGGTCCTACCCCAGTACGGAGTGGTGTATGGGCCTCCAGACCAACAGGTGAGTACACTCTGGACATGATGCATGTGGCATGAAGGCATGGAGATGTGTGTGAAGGCATCATGTAAGGGTGGGTGGGGGTATTGTATGTTGGCGGTGTACATGTTGTGAGCTGGCCTATGTGTGTGCCAATGGTGATCGGATCAGGTATGGTGGGCCATGTGTGTGACAGGCTGGACTAATTGTTTAATGGAGTTCTCCTGTCTGTATTACCTCTGCAGGTCAGCGCCCATCAAAAGAAGGAATTATGGTGTGCCATCACCAAGGACGTGTGGATCCTAGGTGTCCATGGAAGGCGGAGCACCCACTGTCGGAAACGGTGGGAGGAGCTGAGACGCTGGGCACGAAAGACCGCAGAGGCCCAGCTGGGGATGGCCTCCCAATGAGGTAGGGTGCCTGTCGACCCTGAGCCACATGATGGCCCACGTACTGGTGGTGGCCTACCCTGAGCTGGATGGGCGCTTGAGGGCATCACAGCAGCCACAATGGGGTGAATACAGTGGCTATCATTACAGCTTGCGGCTGGTGGGGTGGTATCCGGGTGGTGGTTGTGTGTCAATGGGTGCCCCAGGCCATTCCAGATATAGCAGCGTAGGCCTTTTGGAGGCTAAGGGTTTGAATGGAAAATACTGCTTACATAGCTTGTTAGTATTCACTTCTGGGCAGGGCTGCATAGCTTCCAGGTATGTTGCAGTTGGCGGTGTGTGCCCCTCCTCATGCCTTGGTGACTAGCCATTTCACTGGTAGTGCAATGCAGAGGGCGTAGGTCTGTTCCCCGTGTGTGAGGGTGCTGTGTACACCAACGGTGGTGTTAGTGCAGTCATTGACCCAGTGTTTCCTTTGTCTCTCTCCCCCCTTTCTTGTTTTCTCATCCTGTCATTATGTGCATTAGCATCATCTGGTGGAGGAGCAGAGGCACCGGTGACAGAGGGAGCTGCATCCCACAGGACCCAGGAGGCAGAGTCCACCGATGCCAAGAGAACCAGTGGGACAGAGGGCGAGGGGGAGCACCACAGCAGAGACTGGAGGAGAGAACACAGACTCAGATACCTCCTCTGATGGGAGCTCCCTGATGGTGGCGGACACCTCTGTGACCACCCCAGCTGCAGGTACAGCCACCACCCCCGTACCAGCACCGCCCTCCCTGTAGCCCCTCAGCGAGTTGCCTGTGCCCACTCACCCAGGAGGGTGGGCATCTTCTTCACCCCAGGCACCTCAGGCCCTACCCCTATCAGCCCTGCTGCCCTGAGTGAGGAGGCTATTGACCTCCTGAGATCCATCTCTGTAGGATAATCAACCATTGTGAACGCCATCCAGGGGCTGGCATCACAGATGCAGCAAGGGAGTGCATTCCTGGAGGGCATTCACAATGGATTGGTGGCCCAATAAGGATCGATTCAGGCTCTGGCCTCCTTTCTGATGGCAGCCATTGTCCCTGTTTCTACCGTCCCCCGTCCAACTTTCACTTCCCAGTCCCATTCTCCCCAACCCCAACCCATCCCAAGCACTCATGCAGACAAGCATGCATACAAGACAACACCCAAGAGTGTCACAGGCAAACACAAGCACCACACTTCATCTCACAGGCACTCACACAAACACCATTCAGTTGCAGACACGACAACATCCACTGCCTCCACTGTCTCCCCCTCATGCTTCCTCACCACCTTCCACCCAGTTACGTCCACACTCACACCTGCATGTACTACATCAATATCTGCTACCAGGATCATCACCACACCAAGCAGAGCACACACTTCACTGGCAGACACCTCCACAACATCCATGCACACGTCCCCTGTTGCCTCTCCCACTGTGTCTGTCCCCCTCCTAAAGGACACAAAGGCAAGCACTCTGACACCCAACAGCCTTCCACCTCACAACATCATACAGCCCATGCACCTGCACCCAAATCCAGCAGACATACACCTCCAACAACCACTCCCTGATCCTCCACACCTATTACTCCCCCCTCCTTCCACCCCAATGTCCCTAAAAAGCATTTCCTTGCCCAACGTGACCTCTTCCCTACCCCCATCCTGTACGTATGAGCAGGATAGCAAGGACACAGCCCAGCACCTCAGCCACACAGTCCACGGGGACAGTGGTAGCACCACCTACTCATGGTGGTAGGGATACGAGAACAACAACACTGAAGGGGAAGGACGCAGCACAACCTGGGATGAAAGGGAAGAGTCTGGCACCAGCTGTGAGGAAGGGGAAGGAGCCTGCACCAGCTATTAAGAATGGGAAGGAGCCTGCAACAGCTGGGAAGAAGGGGAAGGAGTATGCACCAGCTGGGAAGAAGGAGAAGGAGCCTGCACAAGCTGGGAAGAAGGGAAAGGAGCCTGCACCACCAGGCAGAGAGAGGAAGAGCTCATCCATCCCTGCCAGGAAGGGTAAGGGGTCCCCAACCCATGACCAGGAGGAGAAGAGGCACTCTACACCAGCGGAAGCTGTCAGGCAAACACCGCCACCACCAGCAGCTGTCACAGGGCCCCCCCATCACCAGCCGTGGAAATGCTGCCATCTCAGAGTGCAGGGGCTGCCCAGGAGCCTCCCCCAACCACCACCAGCATGCAGCCATCACTGTTGGCGGACGCCATGTAGTCCATCCTCCAAAGTCTACTGTGCGGGTTGCCCCCTTCAGAACCAGTGGGTATTTACCCACCTGAAAGTCTGTGACCTTGCATTCCCCAGGACAGAGCAATGGGCATGTTGCCCCCTCCAGAACCAGTGGGGTATTCACCCACCTGAGAGACTGTGGCCTTGCACTCCCCAGGACAGAGCAAGGGGCATGTTGCCCCCTCCAGAACCAGTGGGGTATTCACCCACTTCAGAGACTGTGACCTTGCACTTCCAGGACAGAGCAATGGGCATGTTGCCCCCACCAGAACCAGTGGGGTATTCATCCACTTGAGAGACTGTGGCCTTGCACTCCCCAGGACAGAGTAATGGGCATGTTGCCACCTCCAGAACCAGTGGACAAGTCACCCACTTGAGAGACTGTGGCCTTGCACTCCCCAGGACAAAGCAATGAGCATGTTGCCCCCTCCAGAACCAGTGGGCAAGTCACCCACTTCAAAGACTGGCATTGCACTCCCAAGGACTAAGCAATGGGCATGTTGCCCCCTCAGAACCGGTGGGCTTGTTCCTGCATCCGGCTGAGGTGCCCCTCCTCCCCCTAAGGTGCCTGCCTATTTGCAAAATGATATCCCTTCAGTGTTCTACCCGGATGTGCTCAGGTTTCGAGTTGGCCCTTGGACTGTGCCCTGTGTCCATGTGGGCCCTTTGAACTTTGGACTGGACAGTGCTCCTTTTCTATACAAGTGTATATCTGTTTCATGGCCAAACTGGATTATTAATTTTGATGTTGAACTGATTACAATCACTTCCGTCAATTCCTGTTGACTTGCATTATTCTGACAATTTTCAGGGTCAAATTGTTTTTGAATTGCAGATGGTTGTGTGTGTGTCACTCTCTTTTTCCTCCCACCCTCCCTTGTGTGCTAGGCAGCGGTACTCACTGTGGTTGTCTTCGGCGGCGTTGGTGTTCGTAATGCAGGAAAAGGTAGACGAGCATGGGAAATATGTGCAACTCGGGCTCCATGGCTTCGTGGTTGTTCCCTGTGTCTCCAGAGGTGAGTCCTTTGACTTCTGTGTTCTGTTTCCGCCGTGCTTTTGATGTCATTGGTACCGCCCCGGAAAAGCTGGCGGATAAGCTGGTCATAATGCAGTGGGCAGTACAATGTGTTTCGCCTGGCTGTTGGTGGTTACAGTCGTGGTGCTTGTCGCTACCGCCGTGGCAGTCGGTCTTTTAAAGTGGCTGTCTGTCTGAACCACAGCTTTATCACCGACTGCCAGAGTTGTAATGAGGGACATAGTGTAGTAACATACAGCGGAGTGGCATACAGTAAAGTGGTTTAGACTGGAGTGGTGTATTGTGGGTTAAGGTAGAGTAGTAGCAAACAGTGGAGCGGCATACAGTTGAGTGGGGTAGAGTGCCAATCCCATACAGTAAGTGGGCAAAGATTGAATTAGTATGCAAGTAGTAGCGTAGAATAGAGTGACATACAGTGGAACAGCGTAGAGTAGAGTATACTGGAGTGGCGTTCCATACAGTGGAATAGTGCAGAGTGAAGTACAGTGGTGTGGCATAGAGTAGAAAAGCATATAGTGGAGTAGCATGCAGTAGAACAGCATATAGTGGAGTGGCATACAATGGAGTGGTGTAGAATGGAGTAGTGTACAGTGGAGTGGGGTCAGGAGAAGTGGAGTAGTGTACAGTGGAGTGGGTTGAGAGAGAAATAGCATATAGCGGAGTGGCATCCAATGGACTAGCATAGAATGGTGTCGAGTGAAGTGATTTACACTGGAGTGGCATTGAGTGGAGTAGCATATAGTGGAGTGGAATACAGTGCAATAGTGTAGAGAGGAGTGGTGTACAGCAGAGTGGCATAGACTGGAGTAGCATATAGTGGAGTTGCATGCAGTGAAGTGGTGTATAGTGAAGTGGCTTTAAATGGAGTATTATACCCTGGAATAGGATCCAATGGAATAGCATAGAATGGAGTGTGGTACAGTAAAATGGCATACAACTGAGTGGTATTGTAAGCTATTCCACTGAGTAGCATACAATGGAGTGGCATGCAGTAGAATAGCATAGAGTGAAGTGGCATACAGTGGAATGGCGTAGAGTGGAATAGTTTGCACCAGAGTAGCATCTAGTGCAATGGGGAAACACCTGGAAGAATGAGTCCGGAACCACGAAGTTGTGAAAAACGAAAGCAAAACAACGCTTTTGTTTTCCACGACTCCCTGGTTTCGGTACCTTAACCACGTATGTCTGAACAACGTACATGCTTGGTTAAGGTACAGAAGGGAGTTGGAGTGGACGCAGTGAAGGAGGTGGTAAGTTGGGCTGGGACTGGGGCTCTTTGGGGGGCAGGGGGAATGGGGGGAGGGGAGCTGGGGATGATTAGGGTTTAGGTGGGCAGGGTTTAGGTTTTAGGGGTGGGGTGGGGACTCAGGGTATTTTTAGTTTTTGGGGTGGGGTGGGGGCTGGGGGTGATTAGATTTTAGGGGGTTAGGGCTTAGGTTTAGGGGGTAAGGTGGGGTGGGCTCGGGTGGAAGCATGCTGGGTCGTGCATGCTGATTGGTAATGCCTTTACCAGGAATGCGTTTACATCAGTAAAATCGTTGTAAACGCATTCGTGGTAAAGGCATTAGTGGTAGAACGAGGTCGTTGTTCCGACCTCGTTGTTGAGCCACGGGTGGTATAGGCACCCGTGGTTCGGACATATAACCAGTGCAATGGCATACAGTGAAGTGGAGTACACTGAAGAAGCGTAAAGTGGAGTTGCATGTGGTGTAATAATGAAGAGTGGACTGGCGTAGAATGGAGTTGCATAGAGTGGAGTGGCATAGAGGGGAGTGTTGTACAGTAGAGTGGCACAGAGTGTAATAGTGTATAGTGGAGTAGCATACAATGAAATGGCGTATGATGGAGTGGTGTAGACTGGAGTGACTCACAGTGGTGTGGGATAGGGTGTAATAACATACAGTGGAGTGCCAAGCTTTGCAGTGGTGTCCAATTGAATAGCGTAGAATACATTGATATAGATTGGAATGCCATAAATTGGAGTGGTGAAGAATGGAGTAGCATACAATGGAGTGGCATGCAGTGGAATAGCATAAAGTGGAGTGTTGTAGAGTTGAGTGACATACAGTGGAATAGGACAGAGTGGAATGGCACACAGTAGAAAGGCATAGATTGTGATAGCATACACTGGAGTAGCGTCCAGTGGAGTGGCGTACACTGGAGTGACGTAGGCTGGAGTGGCATACAGTGGTGTTGCATACAGTGTAAGAGTATAGAGTGGAGTGGCATACAGTGGACTCTCATACAGCTGAGAGACGTAGAGTGGAGTGGTGCAGAGTGGAATAGCGTACAGTGGAGTGGCTACAGTGGTGTGGCATAGGGATGTATATGAAATTCAGGAGCAAATTAGATCATGGCATGCAGAGTAACGTAAAACAGTGTATTGCGCTATCTTGCATTTCTCTAGGTTTACCTATCAAAGCATCTGCGCAATTGGTGGCCATGCATTCATTTGTAAATCTGATCTAATTATTGCACTGCCCATGCAACACCATGAATGATGCGCGGGTACCGCAATTCAATCATACAGCTAGGCCTTAAATATATTTTGGGCTATGGTATACTGTGATAACTTTGCATTATACTATGGCACACAGAGATGACTATCCAGTATATAATTGGGTAATGGCTGTTTTTAGGGAATGAAAAAGCTGCCACACTGTTTGCACTACACTGTGACTGTGTTCAGTGTTAGAGCTTTATATACATGTAAGTAGTAGGTCCCTACCTATTCCCACTTTATTTAGTGTCAGTAAGTGGGGAAATATATTCATTTCATATATTTTTTAATACGTTTACAGCCATGTACATGGTAGTTTCACAAAATATTGTGAAATTCTGTGAAAGTATCCTTGTGACAGACATCACTAAGTTTAAATACCGTAAAATTAAAAAAAATACTTACCTTACTGAACCACAGTACTCCAAAAGCATCAGCTCAGCACCATAATGTAAAGTTCCGCCAAATATCATGTAAATCCATTCAGCCGTTTTTGCACCACATCAAATAAAATAGTCTGTGAAAAATGCATTGGTGGAAAAACAGATTTTGGGAATTGCTTTTATCTTTGTATTCCTCTAAGAATTCACCACAAAAATATACATCATATAAATGTGGAATATAAAATAAGTCTGGAAAGTTTTGTATTGATTTGTCAAATGGGAAGAAAGGTGCTATGGAGGGAATATCCTAGGAATCTATATTTTGAGGAATACTAACTATAACTACAGAGTGGGAATTGGATTCAATGCTTTTTTTTATTTGTATTTATTTTATTTGTTATGTATTTGTTTATTGGTTTACATAATGATGTGACCAAAAATGTGTCCTGTAGTTGTGCTATACAGCTCGTGGGGGCTCTTTGCAGCGAGGGACACGCTATTAACTTTGACAAGGGACTGCAGATCCCAGACTGCTTTGTGGCCCAGGAGGTGGCCATTTTCTCCAGCACCGGCACCCATTTGACCAGACCAATGAGTGCTATAAAGCGTGTGGGGGCACTTCGCAGTGAGGGACGTGCCAGCAACTTTGTTAAGGGACTACATATCCTAGACTGCTTTGTAGACTCAGGAGGCACCCATTTTCTCCAGCACCTGCACCCACTTGACCAGACCAATGAGTGCTATAAAGCGTGTGGGGCACTTTGCAGTGCAGGACGCGCTAGCTACTTTGACAAGGAACTACATATCCCAGACTGCTTTGTGGCCCCAGGAGGGGCCATTTTCTCCAGATCCTGCACCCACTTGACCAGACCAACAAGCGCTATAAAGCTTGTGGGGGTACTTCGCAGCGCAGACAGCGCTAGCAACTTTGACAAGGGACTACATATCCCAGACTGCTTTGTGGCCCCAGGAGGTGACCATTTTCGCCAGCACCTGCACCCACTTGACCAAACCAACGAGCTTTATAAAGCGAGTGGAGGCACTTCGCAGTGCGGGTGTGCGTGGGCCGCACCCAGGTGTAGGAAAGTACCACCTTGCCTGGCATGTTACCCCCATATTTCACTGTATATATGTTGTTTTAGTGTATGTGTCACTGGGACCCTGCCAGCCAGGGCCCCAGTGCTCATAAGTGTGCCCTGTATGTGTTCCCTGTGTGATGTCTAACTGTCTCACTGAGGCACTGCTAACCAGAACCTCAGTGGTTATGCTCTCTCTGCTTTCCAAATTCTCACTAACAGGCTAGTGACCAATTTCACCAATTCAATTGGCATACAGGAACACCCTTATAATTCCCTAGTGTATGGTACTGAGGTACCCAGGGTATTGGGGTTCCAGGAGATCCCTGTGTGCTGCAGCATTTCTTTTGCCACCCATAGGGAGATCTGACAATTCTTACACAGGCCTGCCAGTGCAGCCTGAGTGAAATAACGTCCACGTTATTTCACAGCCATTTACCACTGCACTTAAGTAACTTATAAGTCACCTATATGTCTAACCTTCACCTGGTGAAGGTTGGGTGCTAAGTTACTTAGTGTGTGGGCACCCTGGCACTAGCCAAGGTGCCCCCACATCGTTCAGGGCAAATTCCCCGGAGTTTGTGAGTGCGGGGACACCATTACACGTGTGCACTATACATAGGTCACTACCTATGTATAGCGTCACAATGGTAACTCCAAACATGGCCATGTAACATGCCTAAGATCATGGAATTGTCACCCCAATGCCATCCTGGCATTGGGGAGACAATTCCATGATCCCTGAGTCTCTAGCACAGACCCGGGTACTGCCAAACCACCTTTCCCGGGGTTTCACTGCAGCTGCTGTGCTGCCCACCCCTCAGACAGGTTTCTGCCCTCCTGGGGTCCAGCCAGGCCTGGCCCAGGAAGGCAGAACAAAGGACTTCCTCAAAGAGAGGGTGTTACACCCTCTCCCTTTGGAAAAAGGTGTCAGGGCTGGGGAGGAGTAGCCTCCCTCAGCCTCTGGAAATGCTTTGATGGGCACAGATGGTGCCCATCTCTGCATAAGCCAGTCTACACCGGTTCAGGGATCCCCCAGCCCTTCTTTGGAGCGAAACTGGACAAAGGAAAGGGGAGTGACCACTCCCCTGACCTGCACCTCCCAGGGGAGGTGCCCAGAGCTCCTCTAGCGTGCCCCAGACCTCTGCCATCTTGGATTCAGAGGTGTGCTGGCACACTGGACTGCTCTGAGTGGCCAGGGCCAGCAGGTGACGTCAAAGACTCCTTCTGATAGGCTCTTACCTGTGTTACTAGCCTATCCTCCTTCCTAGGTAGCCAAACCTCCTTTTCTGGCAATTTATGGTCTCTGCTTTGGGGAATTCTTCAGATAACGAATGCAAAAGCTCACCAGAGTTCCTCTGCATCTCTCTCTTCACCTTCTGCCAAAGGATCGACAGCTGACTGCTCAGGACGCCTGCAAAACCGCAACAAAGTAGCAAAGACGACTACTGCAACCTTGTATCGCTTATCCTGCTGCTTTCTCGCCTGTTTCCTGGTGGTGCATGCTCTGGGGGTAGCCTGCCTAATTCTTGCACCAGGAGCTCTGAAGAAATCTCCCGTGGGTCAACGGAATCTTCCCCCTGCAACCGCAGGCAACAAAAGACTGCATCACCGGTCCTCTGGGTCCCCTCTCAGCACGACGAGCGTGGTCCCTGGAACTCAGCAACTCTGTCCAAGTGACTCCCACAGTCCAGTGACTCTTCAGTCCAAGTTTGGTGGAGGTAAGTCCTTGCCTCCCCACGCTAGACTGCATTGCTGGGTACAGCGTGATTTGCAGCTTCTCCGGCTCCTGTGCACTCTTCCAGGATTTCCTTTGTGCACAGCCAAGCCTGGGTCCCCGACACTCTAACCTGCAGTGCACAACCTTCTGAGTTGTCCTCCGGCGTCGTGGGACTCCCTTTTGTGACTTCGTGTGGAATCCAGTTCACTCCTCTTTCAAGTGCCTGTTCCGGTAATTCTGCGGGTGCTGCCTGCTTCTGTGAGGGCTTCCTGACTTGCTGGGTGCCCCCTCTGTCTCCTGATCCAAGTGGCGACATCCTGGTCCCTCCTGGGCCACAGCAGCATCCAAAAACCCTATCCACGACCCTTGCAGCTAGCAAGGCTTGTTTGCAGTCTTTCTGCGTGGGAACACCTCTGCAAGCTTCTTCATGACGTGCGACATCCATCCTCCAAAGGGGAAGTTTCTAGCCCTCTTCGTTCTTGCAGAATCCACAACTTCTACCATCCAGTGTCAGCTTCTTTGCACCCTCAGCTGGCATTTCCTGGGCATCTGCCCACTCTCGACATTGTTGCGACTCTTGGACTTGGTCCCCTTGTTCCACAGGTACTCAGGTCCGGAAATCCACTGTTGTTGCTTTGCTGGTGTTGGTCTTCCTTGCAGAAACCCCCTATCACGACTTCTGTGCTCTCCGGGGGTTATAGGTGCACTTTACACCTACTTTTCAGGGTCTTGGGGTGGGCTATTTTTCTAACCCTCACTGTTTTCTTACAGTCCCAGCGACCCTCTACAAGCTCACATAGGTTTGGGGTCCAGTCGTGGTTCGCATTCCACTTTTGGAGTATATGGTTTGTGTTGCCCCTATACCTATGTGCTCCTATTGCAATCTACTGTAACTTTACATTGCTTGCATTACTTCCTTTTGCTATTACTGCATATTTTTGGTATTGTGTACATATATATTGTGTATATTTGGCATCCTCATACTGAGGGTACTCACTGAGATACTTTTGGCATATTGTCATAAAAATAAAGTACCTTTATTTTTAGTATATCTGTGTATTGTGTTTTCTTATGATATTGTGCATATGACACCAGTGGTATAGTAGGAGCTTTGCATGTCTCCTAGTTCAGTCTAAGCTGCTCTGCTATAGCTACCTTCTATCAGCCTAAACTGCTAGAAACACCTCTTCTAAACTAATAAGGGATAACTGGACCTGGTACAGAGTGTAAGTACCCCTTGGTACCCACTACAAGCCAGGCCAGTCTCCAACACCAGGCAAAGCCCGGGCCAAGGACAGGCCCGTCCACGCCCATCGGAGCCCAAAGGAGGCCAGACTGGCCACCCACTAACATCTTCTTTTAAGTGGGCTTTGTAAGAAGTTCTGTGTTTTCTTGTTCTGGGGACACTTATATTGTCTTATTGTATCCCTAAGGGTTCATCCTTTGGTGAAAGCAGTTGCGATGGGTAAAAGGAAAGTGAATGAGGGCGGGGCTGGGGTGGCACATAGGAAAAAACACAAACAACAGAAGCATGCAGCAACTGCATAATGGATAGGATAGATAATCTCCTGATTGATTGTGAGGATATTTTGACCTCCTCTCCAGATAGAGCCTCTAAAGGTATTCAGAGTGAGTAAGGTCACGGGAGGGCCACAGGAAGATCCCAGAGATTTAAAATAAATGTGGAGTACAGGCTTTATCTCCTACAGGGCAGGGCAAATTGAAAAATGCTACTATTCAGTTGCCACTGTCGCCAGCGAATGCACCTCCACCTACTGGAAGCGACGCCCTTCATTGCACCAATCGCCTCAGCCCCCTAAATGATATATCACATGACGATCCTGACCTAAGTGTACTGATGGGTGGGATAGCAGACACAGGAGCAACAGATACAAGCCCAGATCTGCTTAATGATCAGTACATCTCATGCATAAAAGATCTAAAGGATGAGGTATCTGAGCTGAAATCCTTGGTTAAATCTTTAATTACAATGGTCAAACAGTTATCTGTAGACATGACGTCCACCAGGGATAACATCGGTAGCTCCACGCTTAAACCCCCAGGTCTCTCAACATTTTCATCCAAATTGCCCTCGAACATCGGTAACTAGTTCCGCAACTGTACCTCTCCCCCGCTGTGCCAGTCTGGTGCCCCGTGCTGTTCATCCTATAGCAGGTGGTGGGATAAAGAGTTATTGCCCGGGTCCTACATACAATAATCTAAATGTGGGTGACAAACCAAGATTTCACCATCAATTGCCTAGACTAATGATATGCAATGTACCAAATTGTGTTGGACAGCCCGTTGCTAACCGGTCTAATACTAACAACATTGTCCTAATGGTTAACATCCCTAAATTAAACCTACAAGCCCATAGGGAAGAGGGAGAGTCTGTTAGAAACAAGGCAATCCACTGGATCCACCATGTGAGGGGCTATTACTCTATAATACCTGAGGACATAATCGATGCAGTTAGAAGGCCAGATCCGGACACCTGCCTTGATACAATTGAGCTGTCACTTAGGGCTAGGAGATTGGTTGATAATCCAGTGGCCTTAGATGCAAGGACAAGTGCACCAGGGTACTCACACGTTCAGTTTAAGTATCCCACACTACCCCCCACGTGACAGGGCCGAGTTTACCAACCATTCAGAAGGCATTCTTTCTACTCTAGATATAAATGACTACCTCGGTGTACCACCTGATATCCCTGCTGACTTACCATCCTTTCCAAGTGACATAACTACCCCTGGGTTGACTGCTTTGCCCACTGCTGACTTAAAAATCATCCTCCCGACCTTCATGACAGATCCCATCTACCAACTCAGGATCACTTGGTCAATTGTGAAAATACAGTTCCTGAGAGGAAGACAAGGACAGCATTCTGGAACATGGCAGGTTTACTATCAAAGGTGGGAATAGCAGACTGGTGCGATTTTGTTAATAGCTTTACTGTAATCTGTGTACAAGAAACATGGGCAGTAAACCCAATCCACCTAAATGGTTTTAGAACCTATAATACCCCAGCTGAACCATCTAACTCAGGGAGAGCAAAGGGGGGATGTGTACCTACGTTTCAGCCACCCTGAGGGCAGCTAGTATAACTATGCTAGCTCCGCAACCCTACCATCAGATCATTGTTGTTGAAACACCAGTTACATGTGTGCTGGCATTATCCCGAAAGCTGAGATAAAAACCGCCCTGACTCTACTAAAAAGAGATATCGAAGCTCTCAGAGATAGAAAATGTCAAGATTTGGTACTTCTATGTGGGGGAGAGTTCATTACTGAAGTTTCCACTATGGCGTCAGAAAAGATCTGGGGATTAAGTGAAAGGGGGAACGCTGGGCACTCACATTTGACATACTCCATCTGTGGGGAACAACTGAATGATCTCATATTTAGCACTGACCTTGCATTCTGTAATTAGATTTGCTGCCCTCCAATCCCATTTGCAACTGCATTCAATGGCCAAGGGAAAAACTCAGTAATAGATTACATATTGGTCACAAACAGACTCGCCGCAAGGGCTGGAAATGTTATTACCCACAGAATTGCATGCAGCGACCACTACCCCCTGAGCATAGACTTAGATATGGCATCAAGGGATTTATTAGCCCTATTGCCACTCCCCAACTACTGTACGGTGGTATCCATGGACATTAACATGCTTAATGGATATACCCTGGGCTGGCAAAAGACTGGACCCCAAGAGTTTCTAAAAAGACTGATTTGTGGTTGTACGCAGGCTTTTGAAAGTTGTTTAGACCTGGGTTCTGACCCCGAGGATATCATTGAGAGTTTTCAAAAGTTTGCTGGGGACGTTAAGGAGGGACTAGTGATTACAGGCAAGGACAGTAGCAACAACTGTATGAGGGGGTGGTTTGATGAACCTTGCACCAAGGCCCATAGAATGCTGAAAGTAGCCCTACACAAATGACCACGCTAAGTAAATGAAGTCAGGGCTGCTAGGAAAAACTATAAATACATTTTAAAGCAGTGAAATGTAGTATTAAAAAGAGCTAAGGGGCAAATTGCATGAAGCAAACACTAGTAAGGACCCTGCAGCTTTTTGGTGGGTAATAAACTCACCCTACCTCCAGCCTGACACCAGAACACATCTTGAATTGGCTATTAGTGAGGGAGACTGGATTACTCACTTCTTTACTATTTATTCGAATCCTATTAACAGGTCAAGGCTGACAGTTGATGGTGCGACTGCTAGTGACTCTTTTGCCCCCATTATTTTCTCTATCAAGCTTGCATTTACCTTGGATGATATTATTGTTGCCCTAAACGCAAGTAAAGCCGGCAAGACACCAGGTCCAGACTTCATCTCTGTTGATCTGTTCAAAACCAACATGACCCTTTGGGGGCCACTGCTTACTCAAGTCCTGAACGCATGTTGCCAAGTTGGCCCACTGAAGTCATGGAGGGAATCAATCATTGTTACAATTTTCAAAAAGGGAGATAGACACAGCCCAACTGGTTACTGTCCTATCTCTCTTCTAGATTCAGTGCTGAAAATGGCAGGTTGCGTTATCTTGAACAAACTACAGGAATGGGCCCAGGACAAGAATGTCTTATTGGACTTACAGTACTAGTTCCGGGAGGGAGTAGGAACTGTAGAACAGAGTTTAAACATGCTGATCGGGAAATGCACCACTATCAAACAAGGGGGATTACACCTGAACTTTGTTGACTTAACTGCTGCCTTTCACTGCGTGATCCATAGTAAATTATAGGCAATCATGGGGAACATGGGGGTGGACCTACCAATCATACCGTTTCTTAGGGAAACATATCATGGGTGTAGCCCCAGAGTACGATATGGACTAAAGGGCGAATGTACCCAGCCTTTTAGTATAAAGAAGGGTGTAAGAAAGGGTTGTGTCCTGGCACCCTTTCTCTTTTCCCTATACATGAATAGTCTGGCTAATGTATTATTTGCTAATTGAAACAACCTACCGCAAACAGGGTACCGGCCCGTTCCCACCCTTTTATATGCTGATGATGCTGTTCTTATGGCACAAACCCCCCTTGCACTGCAACAGCTACTAACATACTGTGTGTCCTATATGGAGGAACTGTGGCTACTAGTTAATAAAAGCAATACATTTACTATGAGGTGTAGAAAAGTGTTACCGAAACCCCCGTCTCATGATAAAAGACTACAATTGATTATGTTACGTCCTTTTCCTACCTGGGGATTATGTTCGACGTAAAAGAGACATGGCGGATGGCAATTAGAACCAGAGGGCTACACTCCCAGAAAACTGTTGCATCTTTGTGCAACTTTGCTTGCAAGATTGGTAAGAAACTCCCTAGAGAGATGCTAACAGTGTATAAAGCAAAATGTATGTCAACAGCCATGTATGGGGCAGGCCTCTGGGAGCATGTAAACCCCCTGCAGCTGACAGAGAATGTCTTCCTGAAGTGCCTTCTTTCTCTCCCACAGAGTAGTCCGTCTCATGTATGCCACTTGGAATTAGAGGTCTCACTCATTTCAAACCTAGCTGAAACTCAACCGTTTTTGCTATGGCACAAGATATGGACTTCTGAGTACACCAAGCTGAACCAAGAGATTATAGGGGACTATCTTAGGTCCTTTTACTTAGGAAGAGTTCAACGGTTGGGATACGTAAAAAACTTTATGAGTGACCTAGGGCACCCAGATTACTACTATAAACCAGAAGCTGTCACAAGAAAAAAAACTGAAAAAAGACTGCTTGACACATTTAGAAGAACTAAGGTGGTTATTACAACCCTGGCGGATGGTGTTAAAGCGGCGGTAAGACCGCCAACAGGCCGGCGGTAAATAAATAGCAATTACGACCGTGGTGGAAACCGCCAACAAAGACAGCCACTTTAACACTCCGACCGCAACGGCGGTACAAACAAACAGCTTGGCGGTCACCGCCAACAGACAGGCGGAAGACAATGTACCACCCGCACTAGTATGACAGGACAATCCGCCACCTTTTCCGGGGCGGATACACTGCGGATGAAAACACGGCAGAAACAGGAATTTCGAAGAGAAAACGCTCACCTCTACACACTCCACGAGGAACGAGGACACCATGGAACCGGAACTCCAAATCCTACCTGCGATAGTCTTCCTGCTCCTCTACCAGGAGCACGAATGCCGGCGGCGAAGACCATGGTGAGTACTGCACCTACGACACAGGGGAGGGGGGAGGGAAAAAACAGGGACACACACACTCAACACCCCCACCCCCACCCTCACCCACTACAACACACACACTAATGCATATCAATACATCACAGTTACACCCCCAAATCCCCCCGGAAGAATGCAAAGACCAAAGAAAATGAGTGTAACCAGCGGAATATATTACAAACAAGCAGGCAGAAATATATATATACACCATTAACAAAATATATACCAGACATAGTAGTCCAGGTACTGCACAAAGAAAGTCTGTGGAACACTGGGACCACACGGTATGGGCGAGGCCCACACAAGATCCCCGACCATGACGGAGAGAACACTGCAGGGGCATCAAACAGCAACAAAACAGGCACCTCAGGGGGAGGGAAAGGGGGGGGGGGCCCTCAGCCGCTTGAGTGCACAACCCCAAATCCATGAGGGGGCCACATGCCCACTGTTCAATTTAGGGGAGTGCAAAGCCACAGTCTCTCAAGTCTCTACAGTGGGTGGGTTGCCCACTGCCATATCCTGGAGAGTGCAAAGCCACAGTCTCTCAAGTCTCTACAGTGGGTGGTTTGCCCACTGTCATATCCTGGGGAGTGCAAAGCCACAGTCTCTCAAGTGGATAACAGTCTCCACTGGTTCTGGAGGGGGCATGGTGCCCAGAGTGCTTCATCCTGTGAAGGACAGAGGTAGTGGATGGATGTCTCCACTGATTCTGGAGGGGGACTGGTGCCCAGAGTGCTTCATCCTGTGAAGGACAGAGGTAGTGGATGGATGTCTCCACTGGTTCTGGAGGGGGACTGGTGCTCAGAGTGCATCACTCACCCCGTGACGGACCCAGTTGCGTCAGTGCCCCTGCCTCTCATGGGCTAGCGGTGCTTGATTTGGCGGTGCCCTGTTCAGCGGTGGTTGAGTTGGCGGTGCCCTGTTCAGCGGGGCTTGTGCTGGCGGTGCCCTGTTCAGCGGTGCTTGAGTTGGCGGTGCCCTGTTCAGCGGGGCTTGTGCTGGCGGTGCCCTGTTCAGCGGTGCTTGAGTTGGCGGTGCCTGTTCAGCAGTGCTTGAGTTGGCGGTGCCATATTCAGCGGTGCTTGATTTGGTGGTGCCCTGTTCAGCTGTGCTTGAGTTGGCGGTGCCCTGTTCAGCGGTACTTGAGACGGCGGTGCCCTGTGCAGCGGTGCTTGAGTTGGCAGTGCCCTGTTCAGCGGTGCTTGAGTTGGCGGTGCCCTGTTCAGCGGTGCTTGAGTTAACGGTGCCCTGTTCAGCAGTGCTTGAGACGGCAGTGCCCTGTTCAGCGGGGCTTGTGCTGGCGGTCCTTTATAGCCCAGCGGGGCTGGTGCTGGCGGTCCTTCATGTATCAGCGGGGCTGCTGCTGGTGGTGGCCTCCTGGGCAGCTGTGCTGGGGCTGGCGGTGGCCTCCTGGGCAGCTGGGCTGGGGCTGGCGGTGGCCTCCTGGGCAGCTGTGCTGGGGCTGGCGGTGGCCTCCTGGGCAGCTGGGCTGGGGCTGGCGGTGGCCTCCTGGGCAGCTGGGCTGGGGCTGGCGGTGGCATCCTGGGCAGCTGGGCTGAGGCTGGCGGTGGCCTCCTGGGCAGCGGGGATGATGGCGGTCTTCTCCGCCGTGCAGATCTTCACAGACTTGCTGGGTTTCTTGTGGACCTTCCCCACCTTGGAAGGTGTCACAGCTGACTCCACACTCCCAACGGGACCCCTGGGAGCGGCTTTGGTGGCTGGAGTCTTCCCCCTCTCCCGCCGGGCACTGGCCAACTTCTGATGCTTCACAGGTGGGGGACTGTCTGTGCTGTGGCTCTGTGCCACACTGGCTGTCCTGGTGGCCGGTGCACTACACATACCGGTGACTACAGGCACCACTGGTCCCGGAGATGTTGTGGCTGAGGTGCTACTTCGGGACCAATGAGATGGACGGGGTGGGGGAGGTGTGGGAAAAAGGTCAAGGCTGGACAGGAAACGTTTTTGGGACACACTGGAACGGGTAGCTGGAGGGGGTTTGGGAGTGGAGGAAGAGGTGGTGGTAGTAGGAGGTGTACGTTTGGTGACTTTGGGTGCAGGTGCATGCGCTGGAGGCTGTCGTCAGGTGGATGGCTGTTGGGTGGGTGTGTGCCTGCGTTTGTGTATCTTGGGAGGGGGCGTCACAGACACACTGGGAGAGGACACAGGAGACGTGTGAATGGTAGTGGGGGTGGTGACTGCACATGAGTGGGGTGTACTGGTGGGTGTGCAGGTGAGGGGCGTAGTGGCTGTAGAGGTTGTGCATGCAGGTGTGAGTGTAGATGAGACTGGGAGGGAGGAGGAGACGACGAGGAGGGGGACACTGTGGAGGCAGTGGATGTTGGTGTGTCAGCATGTGTGTGTTGCTTGCATGAGGGAGCTGCATCCCACATGGCCATGGAGGGCCACACTACGGACTCAGAATACACCAGTGGGACGGAGGGCGAGGGGAGCACCACGGCGGTCACAGGATCTGCAACCAGCGACACGGACTCATCCTCCGATGGGTGCTCCCTTGTGGTGGCGGCAACATCTGTGCCCCCCACTTCTACAGGTACAGCCGCCACCACCCCTACCAGCACCGCCCTCCCAGCAGCCCCTCAGCCTTCGCCCCGTGCCCGCTCACCCAGGAGGGTGGGCATCACCTTCGCCCCAGGCACCTCAGCCCCTGCCCCTGTCACCTCTGCTGCCCTCAGTGAGGAGGCCATTGACCTCCTCAGGTCACTCACTGTTGGGCAGTCTACCATTTTGAATGCCATCCAGGGTGTAGAAAGGGAGTTGCAACACACAAATGCATTCCTGGAGGGCATTCATTCTGGTCAGGCTGCCCTTCACCGAACCGTTCAGACTCTGGCCTCAGCACTGATGGCAGCCATTGTCCCTGTGTCTAGCCTCCCCCCTCCAACTTCCTCCACCCATACCCAATCCCCTGTACCTCTGCCTATCCCAAGCACACCATCAGACCAGCCTGCACACACCTCAACACACAAGGGAAGCTCAGGCAAACATAAGCACCACACATCCCACAGGCACTCACGCAAGCATCACACACATACAGACACACCAACATCCACTGACTCCACTGTGTTCCTCCTCCTCCTCGTCTCCCTCCTCCCTCCCAGTCTCATCTACACTCACACCTGCTTGCACTACCACTACAGCCACTACATCCCGCACCAGCACACCCACCACCACACCCCGCTCACGTGCACTCACCACCCCCACTACCATTTACACGTCCCCTGTGTCCTTTCCCAGTGTGTCTGTGACGCCCCCTCCGAAGATACACAAATGCAGGCACACACCCACCCAACAGCCATCCACCTCACGACAGCCTCCAGCCCATGCACCTGCACCCAAATCCACAAAAGTTACACCTCCTACAACCACCACCTCTTCCTCCACTCCCAAACCCCCTCCAGCTACCCGTCCCAGTGTCTCCAAAAAACTTTTCCTGTCCACCCTTAACCTATTTCCCACCACACCCCCCGTACAACTCATAGGTCCCGTACTAGCACCTCAGCCAAAAAATATCCGGGACCAGTGGTGCCTGTTGTTACAGGTATGTGGAGTGCACCGGACACCAGGGCTGCCAGTGTGGCACGGAGCCACAGCACAGCCAGTCCCCCCCCTGTGAAGCACCAGAAGTTGGACAGTGCTCGGCGGGAGAGGGGGAAGACTCCAGCCAGCCAAGCTGCTCACAGGGGTCCCGAGGGGAGTGTTGACTCAGCTGTGACTCCTCCCAAGGTGGGGAAGGGGCAGAAGAAATCTCCAAAGTCTGGGAGGAGCAGCACGGCGGAGAAGACCGCCATCATCCCCGCTGCCCAGGAGGCCTCCGCCAGCCCCATCGTCACTGCCCAGGAGGCCACCGCCAGCCCCATCGTCACTGCCCAGGAGGCCACCGCCAGCCCCATTGTCACTGCCGAGGAGGCCACCGCCAGAGTCACTGCCCAGGAAGCCACCGCCAGAGTCACTGCCCAGGAGGCCACGCCAGAGTCACTGCCCAGGAGGCCACCACCAGCCCCATCGTCACTGCCCAGGAGGCCACCGCAAGCCCCATCGTCACTGCCCAGGAGGCCACCGCCAGCCCCATCGTCACTGCCCAGGAGGCCACCGCCAGCCCCATCGTCACTGCCCAGGAGGCCACCGCCAGAGTCACTTCCCAGGAAGCCACCGCCAAAGTCACTTCCAGGAGGCCACCGCCAGATTCACTGCCCAGGAGGCCACCGCCAGCCCCATCGTCACTGCCCAGGAGGCCACCGCCAGCCACAGCCCAGCTGGCCAGGAGGGCACCGCAAACCACAGCCCAGCTGACCCATGAAGGACCGCCAGCCACAGCCCTGCTGGGCAATGACGGACCGCCTTGGCAAGGACCGCTGAACAGGTCAGACACTGGCAACTCAAGCACCGCTGAACAGGCCAAGGACCGCTGAACAGGGCAAAGACCGCAATGGCAAGGACTGCTTAACAGGGCAAAGAACGCCATGGAACGCACAGCTGAACAGGTCAGACACTGGCAACTCAAGCACCTCTGAACAGGCCAAGGACCGCTGAACAGGGCAAAGACCGCCATGGAAAGCACAGCTAGCCCATTTGCGGCAGGTACGCAACTGGGACCGTCACGTGGTGAGTGCTGCACTCTGGGCACCAGTCCCCCTCCAGAACCAGTGGAGACCTGCATCCACTCCGTCTGTCCTGCACAGGATGAAGCACTCTGGGCACCAGTCCCCCTCCAGAACCAGTGGAGACCTGCATCCACTCCGTCTGTCCTGCACAGGATGAAGCACGCTGGGCACCAGTCCCCCTCCAGAACCAGTGGAGACATGCATCCACTCCGTCTGTCCTGCACAGGATGAAGCACTCTGGGCACCAGTCCCCCTCCAGAACCAGTGGAGACCTGCATCCACTCCGTCTGTCCTGCACAGGATGAAGCACTCTGGGCACCAGTCCCCCTCCAGAACCAGTGGAGACATGCATCCACTTGTGAGACTGTGGCTTTGCACTCCCCAGGATGGTACAGTGGGCAAGCCGCCCACTGTAGAGACTTGAGAGACTGTGGCTTTGCACTCCCCAGGATGGTACAGTGGGCATGCCACCCACTGTAGAGACTTGAGAGACTGTGGCTTTGCACACCTCAGGATGGTACAGTGGGCAAGCCACCCACTGTAGAGACTTGAGAGACTGTGGCTTTGCACTCCCAAGGATTGAACAGTGGGCAAACCACCCACTGTAGAGACTTGAGAGACTGTGGCTTTGCACTCCCCAGGATGGAACAGTGGGCAACCCACCACTGTAGTGACTTGAGAGACTGTGGCTTTGCACTCCCCAGGATACATCAATGGGCATGGAGCCCCCTCGTGGATCTGGCGTGGTGCACTCATCCGGCTGAGGTGCTCCCCCTTCCCTTCCCCCTGAGGTGCCTGTTGTATTTCTATCTGATGCCCCTGCAGTGTTCTCTCCGTCATGTTCGGGTATCTTGTGTGGGCCTCGCCCATGCATTTTGGGCCCAGTGGTCCACGGACTATGAATGGTGCAATACCTCCACTACTAATTGTGGTGTATATTTTGTTTATTGTGTATATATATATATGTATATATTTGCTTACTGTATTTTGATATATTACAATGGTTCCACTCATTTCCTTTTGTCTTTGCATTCTTCCGGGGGGGTTGGGGGGTGTTCTTGTAATGTATAGATAAGCATTGGTGTGTGTGTTGTAGTGGGTGAGGGTCGGGTGGGGGTTGGGGTGTTGAGTGTGGGTGTCCCTGTGTTTTTGCCTCCCCCCTCCCCTATGTCGTAGATGCTGTACTCACTGTGGTCTTCGCCGCCTGCGTTGATGCTCCTCGTAGAAGAGCAGGAAGACTAGCGCTGGGAGAATATGAAGTTCCGGCTCCATGGTGCCCTCCTTCCTCGTGGAGTGTGTAGAGGTGAGCGTTTTCCCTTTGAAATGGATGTTTTCGCCGTGTTTTTATCCGCGGTGAATCCGCCCCGTAAAAGGTGGCGGATTGGTAGGTTGTGATACTGTGGGCGGTACATTGTCTTCCGCCTGTCTGTTGGCGGTGACCGCCGCGCTGTTTGTTTGTACCGCCGTGGTGGTCAGAGTGTTAAAGTGGCTGTCTTTGTTGGCGGTTTCCGCCACGGTCATAATTGCAAAAAGTTTACCGCCGGCCTGTTGGCGGTCTTACCGCCGCTTTAACACCGTCCGCCAGGGTTGTAATGACCACCTTTGTCACTGTAATTGCTAATACACTATTTCGAAATCACAGACAGACTCCAGATCATTTTGTGCTTTAGGTGTGTTTATTTAAATGCTCCAAATTGGAGGGGGTACTGAAATGGTGAGGGGTGATGGCGGAGGAGTGTCCATGGCAGTGTCCAGTCTATCAGTCTCACAGGTGCATTGCCCATATGGGCATAGGAAGTGGAGCTGGGGCAGTTTAATTATGGACAGGGTGACAAAGTGGGACAGTATGATGACAATTAGGGTGGACTCATTTCTTGGCGGGGGTCTTGGCATCGTTCTCTGTCTTGTTCCTGGATCTCAGGGACCGTTTGTGGGGTGGTTCTCCCTCTGCAGGGGGTGGGGTGCTGGTGTGGTGGTCCTGTGGCGGTGCGTCCTGTCCACTAGCGGAAGTGGTGGGCAGTTCATCGTCCATGCTAGTGTCAGGGGCCCCTTGTAGTGCCACAGTGTCCCTCCTGGTGTTGAGTAATTCCTTCAGCACCCCTACGATGGTGCCCAGGGTGGAGCTGATGGTTCTGAGTTCCTCCCTGAGGCCCATATACTGTTCCTCTTGCATGCGCTGGGTCTCCGGAAACTTGGCCAGTACTGTTGCCATCGTCTCCTGGGAGTGGTGGTAGGCTCCCATGATGGAGGAGAGGGCCTCGTGGAGAGTGGGTTCCCTAGGCCTGTCCGCCCCCTGTCGCACGGCAGCCCTCCCAGTTCCCCTGTGTTCCAGTGCCTCCGTCCCCCGGACCGTGTGCCCACTACCACTGCCCCCAGGTCCCTGTTGTTGTTGGGGTGGTGGGTTATCCTGGGTTCCCTGTAGTGGTGGACACACAGCTGATTGACGTGTCCTGGGGACGGAGGTATGGGCCCGCTGGGTGGGTGCTGTGCTTGTGTTTCCAGAGGGGGGAAGGTCTGTGGTGGCCTGTGCCAGTGTGAGGGGAACCGACTGTCCAGAGGTCCCCGATGGTCCGGGCTGGTCATCTAGATCCAGTTGGACAGAGTTGCTGTCATCACTGTGGGCATCTTCTGTTGGTGGTGTGGACATGTGTGGACCCTCCTGTCCGGTGACATTGGGTAGGGGTCCTGCAGGGGTATAAAAGGATGTTTAATAAATCTGTGTGTGTAATGGTGTGCAATGGGTGGGTGACCGTGTACCCCAGTGCTAGCATTCCTGTGTGGGAGCTTGTGTGATGATGGTTTAGGGGGGTGTATGGGTATGTGTAGTGGACATGCTTTGGTGATGGGTGTCCATGCTTTGTTGTTGCATGCAGGGCTTGGTGTTGGGATGTGTGGTTTGTGATGTTGGGACATTTGTGAGGAGTTTGGGTGCTGGGGATGAGGGTGGAGGTATGTGATAGCATGCAGGTAGGGTGGGGGATGTAATAGTTGAGATTTGACTTACCAGGGTACATTCCTCCACCTACTCCTGCGAGGCCCCCAGGATGCAGAATCGCCAAGACCTGCTCCTCCCATGTTGTTAGTTGTGGGGGAGGAGGTGGGGGTCCGCCGCCAGTCCGCTGAACCGCCAGGTGGTGTCTTGAGACCATGGAACGCACCTTCCCCCGTAGGTCGTTCCACCTCTTCCTGATGTCCTCCTGATTTCTTGGGTGCTGTCCCACTGCGTTGACCCTGTCCACGATTCTTTGCCATAGCTCCATCTTCCTAGCTATGGAGGTGTGCTGCATCTGTGATCCGAATAGCTGTGGCTCTACCCAGACGATTTCCTCCACCATGACCCTGAGCTCCTCCTCCGAGACCCTGGGGTGTCTTTGCTGTGCCATGGGGTGGTGTAGGTGATGTGTGGGGTGGAGTGTGTGGTGATAAGTGTGGTGATATGTAGTGGTGTGTTGTGTGTGGTGCGTGGAAGTTGTGTGGGTGATGGTGTTGTGTGCCTGTGGATGCTGTTGTTTTTGCCGGTGGTGTCTCTCTCTGGCCTTCTTTCGGAACTTTTTGTCGTGGGGGTTTGTGGGTGATGTGGGTGTGTGTTTTATATTGTAATGGGTGTGTGGGAGTGGTGTGTGTATGTGTATCAGGTGTGTGTATTTAGAATAGTCCAATGTGGCTGTGTTTTGTAAGGTGTGTGTATTTTGAGCGCGGCGGTGTGTACCGCCAATGGAATACCGCGGTTGAAAGACCGCCGCGTGGATTCATGTGTCGTGATAGTGTGGGCGTATTTCTGTTGGCGTGATGGTGTCGGTTTTGTTTTCGCCAGTTTATCACTGACCTTTGGTGTGGCGGACTTGTGTGGGTGTCTGACTTTTGGCGGATTCCTAGATGTGGGTCATAATAGCTGTGGCGAAATTCCGCGGCGGTGTGTTGGCGGTCTTCTGCACGCCGGTAAGCGCCTTTTACCGCCAATGTTGTAATGACCGCCTAAGTCTATCTGTTGAACTGCTTAAGCCAAGTGTTCTTAAAAACCAGTTGATTTTAACCTCACCCAGAATGCAACTATGCCTAAAGGAGGTGAGCAATGAACAGCACAGATTTGTTTTAACCAGGTTTAGGCTAGAATTTTTCCATCAATTGGTGAGTTTTCCAACCATAAATGACTGGTCGAGGCCAATGGCCAAATGCTGTGTGACATGGCTACTGAGCAAAGTACTTTCCACACGATTCTATTTTGTTCATTGTATAATTCGCCAAGAAAGATATTTCTGCTGATTTATGGACTTGATACAATGCCAACCAGCTTATGTGTACTTACAGTCTTCACCAACCATATACATTTGTAACATCATGTCTAAATTTTTATGGGCCATTCTTAGGCACAGGAAATTAATACATTTTACTAGTGACTGAGAAGTATGGGCCACATGTACGTAGCCTTTTGCACATTGCAAATGGCAAATCGGGCCGTTTCAGACGTGCAAAATGCACTTTCCCAAGTACCAACCCATTTTTGCGATTCAGTAAACTATTTACTGAATCGCAAAAAGGGATTGCGACTCGCAATTAGGAAGGGGTGTTCTCTTCCTAATTGCGACTCGCAATCCCATGTATGATTGTTTTGTGACCGCGAATGCCGATGCAAAACAATCGCAGTTAGCATCAGTGTCACACTGGTGCTAACCCATTCGCAAACAGGAAGGGGTCCCTATGGGACCCCTTCCCCTATGTGAATGCCAATGAAAACATTTTTCCAGAGCAGGCAGTGGTCCTACGGACCACTGCCTGCTCTGAAAGAATGAAACAAAAACATTTTATTTTTTGTTTTTGAAATGCATCTTGTTTTCCTTTAAGGAAAACGGGCTGCATTTCCAAAAAAAACCAATTCTTTATTTAAAAGCAGTCACATACGGGGTGGTCTGCTGTCTCCAGCAGGCACCATCCCTGTGAGAGCAGTCATTCCCAAGGAGGTCGCAAATTGCGACCTACCGCATGAATAGTCATGAGGTAGGCATTTGCGACCCCCTTGCGAGTCGCAAATAGTTTCATTGACACTATGCAACATTCGGTTTTGCGACTCGCAAATTGCGAGTCACAAAACCAAAGGTTGATACATGTAGTCCTAAATTCTATATCTATGGCGGTAAGTGACCTGTTGGGTGATTTTAACCATTTTATTACTGTTCGACTGTTGTGTTTACATGCTTTTATCCTGAACACAATATATCTTTCTTAAAATTTATAGAATAGCTTTTAACTACAAAAACTCTGTATCGTACAGTTTTAATTGGTCCTACCGTCATGTGTTCTACCTGAGTCTTAATGCTTTTTTCTTAATGTTTGATTAGTGATTAATGTATTGCTTTGTTGTATGCACGTATGGTTTTATGACATCCGCTGTCGAATAAAGCTTATTTGATTTGTGTCTTGTAGTTGTTCATGTAGCAATTCTAAAATTTTGCATATGCAGGCTGGTTTATTTTTTGGGCTTCCTTGCTACTTTTAGTAGGACTGTGCCAAATATGAAGCTCAGAGTGAATGAACGACAATCATTGTTATTATAAAAATTACAATTATTACTTTTTTTCTAATAGCCAATTATCATGTCCTCTATGTAGTAGTTTGTGTAGCTCACTGCTAGGACACTTATCCATTTTGTTGCACAGGAGTACTTAAAAAAAGTGTTTTTTGTTTGACTTCTTGGACTAGTTTTAATTTGTGAGCCAGAGACCATGCAAATTAAACTTGTGTAGATTATGATGTATTCTATTTGTTTTGTTTTTGTTTATAGGTTTCCGTTAGCAAATGACTATAAATGGATCTTCAGTTGTTCATGTAGTAAATCTGAAACTTTACACATGCAGTCTAGTTTATTTTTTGGGCTTTCTTGCTATTTTTAGTAGTATTCTGCAACAAGATAGCACTGAGTTGAAAAACCTTATAACTTAGCATTTACTTACTCTACTTTTCTGTTGTTCCCCACAGAATCATCTGCACCCCCTAATATGTACTACTGTCAAATTTCATAAAAATCCAGCTGACGATTTTTATGCTACGCAAAAGTTTCACTCATAATTGTTAAACGGGTGCAAAGTTACAAAAGGACAAAAAATTTAAATGTACAAAACCTTAAAAATTCACCAGTTATAGCTAAAGTTATCTCAACTATTACTCATGCCCTAAGGTAACTACAACTCGCGGCCCCGCCATGCAAAGTTTTTTCATCAAAAATGTTACTGCAAATATTACATTGGTATTATTAATGAAATCAAAGATGTCATCAGTGCCATAATTTGTGGGTAATTAGCAGTGCATGGCGAGGGCGCGAGTTATAGTTACCTCCGGGCACGGGGCACTGGAGGAGGCCAGGAGGCCAGTGACTTGGCCCACCTGGGGGAAAACAAATAGAAAGTGTGGGACAGCACGTATTTGTTCGATGTTTAAATAAAAAATGTTTTTTTAGCCCTAGCCCTCAGGGACCGTAGCACAAGGGCTAAGGGGTCAAGGTGACTGTACCCTGGCACCTTTTCTTTTTTTGGGGGGCTTTTTTTTTTCTGGGGCACAGCTGTAGCAGAGTCCCAAGATAGCTACCAACACTTCCTTGTTGAAGTGTTGGCAGCTAATCATATATCAGCATGGGGACAGTTGGATCCGCAGAGGATCTGCATCCCTAAATATCTATATTTTTTGGCATGAAAGTACTCCAAAACTACTAAATAGATTCTCACCAAATCACAAGTGTGATCTGTGGAACAGAATCTATCTTCATGCCAAATTTGGTGTAATTCCGTTCAGTGGTTCGGGCTGTAGGCGTGCCTAAAGGTCTTATGGAAAAATGAATGGGTAAAACACCTTTGTTTCTGTCCCTGTTAGATGGATCACCCCAAAACTTTCAAGACAGAAGCTGAACTTAGCAAAGTATGGGGGTGATTCTAACCCTGGCGGTCGGTGTTAAAGCGGCGGCCAACCCGCCAACAGGCTGGCGGTCGAAAAAATGGAATTCTGACCCTGGCGGGAACCGCCAACACAGCCCGCCAACTTAACACTCCGACCGCCGCGGCGGTACAGACAAACAGCGCGGCGGTCACCGCCAACAGGCAGGCGGCAGACAATGTACCGCCCACACTATCATAACTCACCAATCCGCCACCTTTTCCGGGGCGGGAGCACCGCCGATAAAAACACGGCGGAAACAGACTACGAACGGGAAAACGCTCACCAAAACACACTCCACGAGTACGGAGGACAGCATGGAACCCGAATTAAACATCCTACCTGCTCTCGTCTACCTTCTCATCTACCACGAGTACGAAGTCCGGCGCAGACGACAACGGTGAGTACTGCACCTACGACACACGGGAGGGGGAGGACGAAAGGTTACGGGCACACACATATGCAACCCCCCCCCCAATCATGTACTCACCAATGCAGAGCACCAAGTCACAGTGACACCACCCAAACACCCCTGAAAAATGCTAGGACATAATCATATTTGGAATAAATATTTATGTACCAAAAAGCTCCAGAAAATTAGCGTACAACCATGAAAGATATCCACAACAAAACAAATGACATACACATCAGTGTATAACTGAAGTACCAAGTCCTGCACATCCTACGAATTCAGCATGTCCGTGGGCCAAAGTCTTGAGAAACAAGGGCAAAGCCCACACAGGAGACCTGAGTCCTTTGGAGAGAACACTGCAGGGGCATCAGATGTAAAAACTACAGGCACCTCAGGGGGAAGGGAAGGGGGGGGCACCACAGCCACATGAGTCCACGACGCCAGATCCACGAGGAGCCACCATGCCCACTGTTCAATCCTGGGGAGTGCAAAGCCACAGTCTCTCAATGTCTCTACAGTGGGTGGGCTGCCCACTGGACCATCCTGGGGAGTGCAAAGCCACAGTCTCTCAAGTCTCTGCAGTGGGTGGATTGCCCACTGGACCATCCTGGGGAGTGCAAAGCCACAGTCTCTCAAGTCTATGCAGTGGGTGGATTGCCCACTGGACCATCCTGGGGAGTGCAAAGCCACAGTCTCTCAAGTCTCTGCAGTGGGTGGATTGCCCACTGGACCATCCTGGGGAGTGCAAAGCCACAGTCTCTCAATGTCTCTACAGTGGGTGGGCTGCCCACTGGGCCATCCTGGGGAGTGCAAAGCCACAGTCTCTCAAGTCTCTGCAGTGGGTGGATTGCCCACTGGACCATCCTGGGGAGTGCAAAGCCACAGTCTCTCAAGTCTCTGCAGTGGGTGGATTGCCCACTGGACCATCCTGGGGAGTGCAAAGCCACAGTCTCTCAATGTCTCTACAGTGGGTGGGCTGCCCACTGGGCCATCCTGGGGAGTGCAAAGCCACAGTCTCTCAGGTCTCTGCAGTGGGTGGATTGCCCACTGGACCATCCTGGGGAGTGCAAAGCCACAGTCTCTCAATGTCTCTACAGTGGGTGGGCTGCCCACTGGGCCATCCTGGGGAGTGCAAAGCCACAGTCTCCCAAGTCTCTGCAGTGGGTGGATTGCCCACTGGACCATCCTGGGGAGTGCAAAGCCACAGTCCATCAGGTGGATGACAGTCTCCACTGGTCAAGGAGGAGGCATGGTGGGCACAGTGAACCATCAACGGTGCTTGAGACGGCGGTGCCCTGTTCAGCGGTGCTTGAGACGGCGGGGCCCAGCGGAGCGGTGCTTGCGACGGCGGGGCCCAGCGGAGCGGTGCTTGAGAGGAAGGGCCCAGCGGAGCGGTGCTTGAGAAGAAGGGCCCAGCGGAGCGGTGCGTGAGAGGAAGGGCCCAGCGGAGCGGTGCTTGAGACGGCGGGGCCCAGCGGAGCGGTGCTTGAGAGGAAGGGCCCAGCGGAGCGGTGCTTGAGACGGCGGGGCCCAGCGGAGCGGTGCTTGAGACGGCGGAGCCCAGCGGAGCGGTGCTTGAGAGGAAGGGCCCAGCGGAGCGGTGCTTGAGAAGAAGGGCCCAGCGGAGCGGTGCGTGAGAGGAAGGGCCCAGCGGAGCGGTGCTTGAGACGGCGGGGCCCAGCGGAGCGGTGCTTGAGAGGAAGGGCCCAGCGGAGCGGTGCTTGAGACGGCAGGGCCCAGCGGAGCGGTGCTTGACAGGAAGGGCACAGCGGAGCGGTGCTTGAGACGGCGGGGCCCAGCGGAGCGGTGCTTGACAGGAAGGGCCCAGCGGAGCGGTGCTTGAGACGGGGGGCCCAGCGGAGCGGTGCTTGAGAGGAAGGGCCCAGCGGAGCGGTGCTTGAGAGGAAGGGCCCAGCGGAGCGGTGCTTGAGACGGCGGGGCCCAGCGGAGCGGTGCTTGACAGGAAGGGCCCAGCGGAGCGGTGCTTGACAGGAAGGGCCCAGCGGACCGGTGCTTGAGACGGCGGGGCCCAGCGGAGCGGTGCTTGAGAGGAAGGGCCCAGCGGAGCGGTGCTTGAGACGGCGGGGCCCAGCGGAGCGGTGCTTGAGAGGAAGGGCCCAGCGGAGCGGTGCTTGAGAAGAAGGGCCCAGCGGAGCGGTGCTTGAGAAGAAGGGCCCAGCGGAGCAGTGCGTGAGAGGAAGGGCCCAGCGGAGCGGTGCTTGAGACGGCGGGGCCCAGCGGAGCGGTGCTTGAGAGGAAGGGCCCAGCGGAGCGGTGCTTGAGACGGTGGGGCCCAGCGGAGCAGTGCTTGAGACGGCGGGGCCCAGCGGAGCGGTGCTTGACAGGAAGGGCCCAGCGGAGCGGTGCTTGAGACGGCGGGGCCCAGCGGAGCGGTGCTTGAGAGGAAGGGCCCAGCGGAGCGGTGCTTGAGAGGAAGGGCCCATCGGAGCAGTGCTTGAGACAGCGGGGCCCAGCGGAGCGGTGCTTGAGACGGCGGGGCCCAGCGGAGCGGTGCTTGAGACGGCGGGGCCCTGTTCAGCGGTGCCTATCTCCACGGCGGGGCCCTGTTCAGCGGTGCTCTTCTGCACCGCGGGCCCTGTTCAGCGGTGCCTATCTCCACGGCGGGGCCCTGTTCAGCGGTGCTCTTCTGCACCGCGGGCCCTGTTCAGCGGTGGCTATCTCCACGGCGGGGCCCTGTTCAGCGGTGCCTATCTCCACGGCGGGGCCCTGTTCAGCGGTGCTCTTCTGCACCGCGGGCCCTGTTCAGCGGTGCCTATCTCCACGGCGGGGCCCTGTTCAGCGGTGCCTATCTCCACGGCGGGGCCCTGTTCAGCGGTGCCTATCTCCACGGCGGGGCCCTGTTCAGCGGTGCTCTTCTGCACCGCGGGCCCTGTTCAGCGGTGCCTATCTCCACGGCGGGGCCCTGTTCAGCGGTACTCTGCTGCACCGCGGGCCCTGTTCAGCGGTGCTCATCCAGCAGGTCAAGGGAGCCAGACCCGGCCTGGACTCCCTGTTCAGTCGCCCTCGGACCGTGACGTTTCTGGACCCTTCGGATACGGACTCCTGGCCTCCTTAGTGTCCTCCTTCCCAGCTGGGATGTGGCATGTGGGGTCCACCTTCTCCACGCTCCTGCTGCCCTTCCGCTCCTTTGATGGGGCTCTCGGGCCCTTGCCTCCCCCAGATGGTGTGGGTGGTGAAGTGGCCGCACATTGCTCCTTGGGGGCAGCCCTGTCGGTCCTCGCACGGCGGTCCTTGGTTTTGCGGGTCCTCTTGCCGGGGGGGGGGCTGGACGTGTCCTTGCTGCTGATCGATGTGTCACTGCTGGCAAAGGGTGGGCTCCAGAACCCAGGCACAACAGTGACACCCGAAGCTGGGCTGGTGGTGGCTGCGGTGCTCTTGGGACTCTTTGAAGATGGATGGGGGAGGTCATCGGGGGGAAAGAGGTTAAGGTTAGCCAGGAAAAGTTTTTTAGGGCCAAGGTAAAGGGTAGGAGAAGTGGAGATGGAAGTGGAGGTAGAGGAGGTGGTTGTAGGAGAGTCAGGTGTGCTGTCATTGGGTGAAGGTGCTGGTGCTGTAGGCTGTCGTGAGGTGGATGGCTGTTGGGTGGGTGGCTGCCTGCGTTTGTGTGTCTTGGAAGAGGGGGTGACAGACACAGTGGGAGAGGACACAGGGGACGTGTACATGGCAGTGGGGGTGGTGACTGCACGAGTGTGGACTGTACTGGAGGGTGAGGTGGTGATGGAAGCACTGGCTGATGTTGGGGTGCATGCAGGTGTGAGTGTAGACGTCACAGGGAGGGAGGAGGGAGACGAGGAGGATGGGGACACAGGGGTGGCAGTGGCTGTTGGCATGTCTGCATCTGGGTGTTGCTCGGGTGAGTGTTTGCGGGATCTGTGGTGCTTGTGTTTGGATGAGCTGCTCTTGGGTGTTGAGGTGTGTGCAGGCTGGTCTGATGGTGTGGATGGGATAGGCTGAGGAACAGGAGACAGAGACAGGCTGGAGGCAGTCAGAAGAGGGAGACTGGAAACAGGGACAATGGCTGCCGTCAGTGCTGAGGCCAGAGCAGTGAACGCTCGTTGATGGGCAGCCTGACCCGAATGAATGCCCTCCAGGTACGCATTGCTCTGTTGCACCTCCCTTTGCACACCCTGGATGGCATTCAAAAGGGTCGTCTGCCCAACAATGAGCGTCCTTACCAGGTCAATGAGCTCAGCACTGAGGGCAGCAGGGGCAACAGGGGCAGGGGCTGAGGTGCCTGGGGCGAAGGAGACGCGCGCCTTCCTGGGCGAACCGGCACGGAGCGAAGACTGAGGGGCTGCTGGGAGGGCGGGGCTGGTGCGCTGGGTGGCGGCTGTACCTGTAGAGGCGGGGGCACGGATGTTGCCGCCACCCCTAGGGAGCTCCCATCCGAGGACGTGTCGCTTTCGCTGCTCTCACCAGCGGTCCCCGTCGTGGTGCTCCCCTTGCCCTCCGGATCACTGGTGCCCTCGGTGTCTGTTCCTGGGCCCACCGGGGCCTTGTGTCCTGCAGCTCTCTCGTGCTCCGATGCCATATCTCCTCCGCCTGATGATGCTAATGCACACATGCACAAGAAGATGAAGAGAAAGGGTGGGGGGAGAAAAAAGAAGACCAGGTTGAGTGCATGCAATGTCAACACCGTTGGCGGAGAGGACAGACACAGGAGCCTAATGCACTAAGCCGCGCATTCGGGGTACACTACTCAGTACTACTGACTAGGACAACAGGCCAAGAGACGTCAAACGCGCACATGGGAGATGCTGGACCTTCAATGGCTGTACTTGTCACCCTACAGAGGTGGGGGCCGGGGGCACAGGGCCATGCCTAAGGGAGAGGACTACACTACAGAAAGCGCCCTGGCCTAATGTCACCCACAGCCCTCCTCCCCCACCCAGACGCCTCCACTGCGCAGAAAGATAGGAGAATGTGCTGATACTCACCCCCTTGTGTCTGCTGTGATGTCTTAAAGCGCCCATCCAATTCAGGGTAGGCCACCGCCAGGATCCGGGACATCAGGGGGGTCATGGTGCGACTGGCACCCCTCCTAGGTTGGGAGGCCATCCCCAGCAGTGTTTCTGCGGTCTTCCTTGTTCCGCGGCGGATGTCCTCCCACCTCTTGCGGCAGTGGGTGCCCCGTCTGTTGTGGACCCCCAAGGTCCGGACTTCCTTGGCGATGGCACGCCAAATCTCGATCTTCTGATGGGCGCTGACCTATTAGACATGTACAGGGTGGAAAGGAGGAAATCATCAATGGCCTGCATGTTAGATGTAATTGGCCCCCCCCACCCACTTTGCCATATGGCACATGCTCTCATCTGTCGGGCGTTGCACTCCTCATTCGCCCCCCACCCCACCAACTTACATCCACCCCAACCCACACAGGCATAGCCCATTCCATTAGCACCCGGGGTACTCACTTGTTGGTCTGGAGGACCGTAGAGTAGCGCATACTGGGGGAGGACCCCATCCACGAGCTTGTCCAATTCTTCAGACGTGAAGGCAGGGGCCCTTTCCCCAGTCGCAGCAGCCATTGTATCTTCCAGACCGAGGTCACAGCAGCACTTGCAGTATAGGTCCTCTCCTGTGGATGATCAGGTCTCGAGTGATTAAGCAGATAGAAAATGGCGGTCACGTCCGCGGCGGTGCGTACCGCGGCGGTGCGTACCGCGACCGCCGGCGCACTTCGTTATTGGCTCCTGAAACCCATAGGCTTCAATGTTAACCAATGCGGCTTTGCGCCGCGGTCTTCGACCGCCTACCGCCACGGTGTGCCCCGCCAGCGCAGTGACCTCACATCCCATTGTCCCACTTCACAGGTCAGGCAGCCGCCATTTCAAGGGCCCACATGGCTTAATTTTGACTGCGACACACAGGCCTAGGCCTTGCATTGCCACACATACACGCCTTTCAACCCATTGCCATTCTTTAACTGTGCAAGCTGTCTGTACGTACCTGTGGTTTGGCTGACTCTGTGCTCCATGTTGTCCTTCCTAGGCACCGTCCGCTGGGACTTGGGATGAGAAGGAGGAATCCTCGCGTGTACCGACCGCTGGTGGACCTGTCGACAATGGAAGAACGCCATATAATCCTTCGATACCGACTTGACCGTGCCACTATCCATGAACTGTGTGCCCAGCTGGAGCCAGCCCTGATGTCCCCCATCCGCCAACCCACAGGGATTCCCCCTCTGGTACAGGTTTTGTCAGTCCTCCATTTTTTGGCCAGTGGGTCATTCCAGACCACAGTGGCCATGTCATCTGGAATGTCTCAGCCTATGTTTTCTAAGATTTTGAGCAGAGTGTTGTCTGCCCTGATGAAACTCATGCGGAGCTACATCATTTTCCCCGAGGAGGGTGACTTGCCCACAGTGAAGGGTGATTTCTATGCCCTTGGACATATCCCCAACATCATTGGTGCCATTGATGGGACCCATGTGGCTTTGGTACCCCCAAAAGACGATGAGCAGGTGTACCGAAACAGAAAGAATTATCATTCGATGAATGTCCAGGTGGTCTGTTTGGCTGACCAGTACATCTCCCATGTAAATGCCAAGTTCCCAGGGTCAGTGCATGACGCGTATGTGATGCGAAATAGCAGCATCCCCTATGTGATGGAGCAGCTACAGAGACAACGTGTGTGGCTAATAGGTGACTCTGGTTACCCCAACCTGCCGTGGCTACTGACCCCAGTAAGGAATCCCCGGACAAGGGCAGAGGAACGCTACAATGAGGCCCATGGGCGTACAAGGAGGGTGATTGAGCGAACCTTTGGCCTCCTGAAGGCCAGGTTTAGGTGCCTGCATATGACTGGTGGATCCCTAATGTACTCACCAAAGAAGGTGTGCCATATCATCGTGGCGTGCTGTATGCTTCACAACCTGGCTTTGCGACGCCAGGTGCCTTTCCTGCAGGAGGATGGTCCAGATGGTGGTGTTGTAGAAGCCGTGGAGCCTGTGGAGAGTGAAGAGTAGGAAGACTCTGAGGACGACACAGACAATAGGGACAGAGTGATACAACAGTATTTCCAGTAACACCCAGGTAAGAATCACCCACGCCATTTCACAATTGCTTCTAGCCTCCTGCATCTATACTTTCTGTAGTTCCCCACAGATGTTTTTTATTAATTTATGCCTTTCCCTTCCCTTCTCAGTGCTGTCTGACTCAGTACCTGACTTCTGCTTGGTTCGCCCATGAAATACAGCGTATTGACATTGGTATGTTGTCATGACTAATTGACAGAACAGAAATTGAACAGTAATATGTTATCCCTTTGTTAATAATACAGCATGACTCAAAACAGGTTTGTGTGCAAAATGTGATTTATTTACAGTGCTAGATACCGGTACATGTGATTCTAAGGGTGATGGGTGGGGGTGGAGGAATATCCATGGCAGAGTCCAGTTCTCAGTCTCACAGGTGCATTGTTCTTTTGCCTGTGGAAGGATGGAGCATAGGCAGTTCATGGTTGGACAGGGTGGCAATGTGGGACAGTGGGAAGACTTGAGGGGGTATGTCCTGCTGGCGGGGGTCTTGACATCCTATTCTGTCTTTTTCTTTGGTCTCAGGCTCCTCTTATGGGGTGGTTGTTCTTCAGCAGGAGGTGGGGTTCTGGGGGGCTGTCGAGGTGTTGGGACCTCCTGTCCACTAGCGCTGGCGGAGGTGGTAGGCTGTTCCTGGTCCGGCCTAGTGACAGGGGCCCTGTGTGGTGCACCATGGTCCCGCAACGCGTCCTCTATCCTGTGGAGGGCCAGGACGATGGTCCCCATTGCGGTCCCGATGATTCTCAGCTCCTCCCTGAACCCCATGTAGCGTTCTTCCTGCTGTGCCTGGATCTCAGTGAACCTGGCCAGTACCGTCGCCATCGTTTCTTGGGAGTGGTGGTATGCCCCCATGATGGTGGTGAGGGCCTCTTGGAGAGTGGGTTCCCTGGGCCTCTCCTCCCCCCCCTGTCGCACAGCAGCCCTCCGAGCTGCCCGGTTTCCCCCGGCCTCTGTCCCCTGGCCGGTGTGCCCGCTCCCACTGCCCCCAGGTCCCTGTTGTTGTTGGGGTGTCGGGTTAGCCTGGGTGCCCTGTAGTGGCGGACACACCGCTGATTGAGCTGTCCTAGAGACAGAGGCATGGGCCCGCTGGGTGGGAGCTGTGCTGGTGTCGGCAGAGGGGGTCGGGTCTGGTGTGGCCTGTGTCTGGGTGAGGGGAACCGACTGCCCAGAGGTCCCCGATGGTCCGGGCTGGTCATCAGGTTCACTGTCGACAGAGCTGCTATCCTCAGTGTGGGCCTGTTCCGGTGGTGGGATGGACACTTCTGGACCCTCCTGGCTGGTGTGTTGTCGTTCGGGTCCTGCATGGGGTAAGAGAGTTTGGTTATTGTTTCTGTGTGTGCAATAGCATGCGTGTTGTGGGTGCCCTTGTCCCCCAGTGCAGGCATTCCCTGGAGGGAGGTTTTGTGAGGGTATTTAGTAGGGGGGAGGAGTTAGTGCAGTGGTCATGCTTAGGTGATGGGTGCCCATGGTTTGTGTTGGCATGCAGGAGTTGGTGTTGGGATGGGTGGGTTGTGCTGGTGAGACATTGTCAGGAAGGATGTGTGCTGGGGGGTTGGGGGTGAGGGTGGGGGTGTGGGTTGGCATGCTGGTGGGGTGTGGGGGATATAGTAGTTGAGATGGGACTTACCAGAGTCCATTCCTCCGGCTACTCCTGCGAGGCCCTGAGGATGCAGGATGGTCAAGACCTCTTGCTCCCACGATGTAAATTCGGGAGGGGTGGGTGGGGGTCCGCCGCCAGTCTTCTGGACCGCGATGTTGTGCCTGGAGACCATCGATCGGACCTTCCCCCGTAGGTCGTTCCATCTTTTGCGGATGTCCTCCCTATTCCTGGGATGCTGTCCCACCGCGTTGACCCTGTCCACGATCCGCTGCCATAGCTCCGCCTTCCTGGCTATACTGGTGTGCTGCACCTGCGAGCCGAAGAGCTGGGGTTCCACTCTTAGGATTTCCTCCACCATGACCCGGAGTTCTTGGTCCGAAAATCGTGGATGCCTTTGGGGTGCCGTGGGGTGGTGTGGGTGAGGTGTGGGGTGGTGTATGTGATGAGGAGTGTGTTGGTGAGTGGTGCTTTGTGCTACTATGTGGTGTGTGTGATGGTGTAGTGTGCCTCAGTGTGTCTTGCTTTGGATTGTCTGCTGTGTCTCTCTCTCCTTCTCTCAGTAATTGGGGTCGCAGGGGTTTGTGGGTGATGTGGGTTTGTGTTTTATAGTTGGTTGATTGTGTGGGAGTGGTGTGTGTATGTGTATCAGGTGTGTGTTTTTCAAATTGTCCAATGTGGCTGTGTTTTGGTGATGTGTGTGTATTCTGACCGCGGCGGTGTGTAGCGCCAATGGAATACCGCGTTTGAATGACCGCCGTGTGGATTCGTGGGTCGTAATGGCATGGGCGTATTTCTGTTGGCGTGACGGTGGAGGTTTGGTCATCTCCAGTTTATCGCTGCCCGCCGATGTGGCGGGCTGCAGTGGAGGACGGATTTTTGGAGGTTTGGCCGTTGTGGGTCAGAATGACCGTGGCGGTTGACCGCGGCGGGTGTTATGGCGGTCTTCTGACCGTCGGTAAGGGCATTTTACCGCCGAGGTCAGAATCACCCCCTATATGTTTTGGAAAATTTTGTGAAGATTCATCAAGCTGCGCCAAAGTTATCGGCAAAACAAACAAAAAATTCTATAGAAACTTGGTCCTAACTATAACTCCCTGGTGGCGACTACCACTATGTTATACATCACATTACTGAGATAAACACATTGTTGATGAAGTTCATTGATGAATATGAATAGATATGGTTCAGTAATTCATTTATAATGAGGAGATAAATTTGAATAGAGTATTAATTATTAAATATATGATCAGTTATGTTTGAGTACATGCGTAGGATCACTTTTAAATTAGATTATTATTATTGATTTTGAGACAGACATACTACTTGAGAATAGATGGTCACAGGTTAGACAACATACTAGTTATTCTATTAGTGATCCTTTATGATACCATTTTGCACTTGTCACTTTGGCCCTCATTACAACCCTGGCGGTCGGTGTTAAAGCAGCGGTAATACCGCCAACAGCCTGGCGGAATAAAAAATTGAATCATGACCATGGCGGAAACCGCCAACATAGACAGCCACTTTAACACTCCAACCGCCACGGCGGTAGAAATAAAACGCCATGGCGGTAACTGCCAACAGACAGGCGGAAGACAAAGTACCGTCCACACTATTACAAGAGGCCTATCCGCCACCTTTTCCGGGGTGGTACCAATGCTATCAAAAGCACGGCGGAAACAGGACTTGGAACGGAAACCACTCACCTCTCGACACCCAACGAGGAACCAGGACGCCATGGAGCCCGAACTACAGGTCCTGCCCATGCTGGTCTTCCTCCTCTTGTATCAGGAGCAGCAAAGATGCCGTCGACGACCACGGTGAGTACTGCACCTACAACACAGGGGAGGGTGGGAGGGAAAAGAGAGTGACACACACACGCAACACGCAATACCCCCACCCCCACCCTCACCCACAACACCATACACACAAATACATGCAGCAACATTACATATACACCCCCTCACCCTCTGAAAGAATGCAAGGACAAAAGGAAATGATTGTAATGATTGTAATCAATAAAATCAGATAGTGCAATTAAAAAAATCAGTATATACAAATATGTACAGCAACTACACAAGTCTGGATAGTGTTCAAATCATTGTCCATGGACCAGTGGTCCCAAAATGCATGGGCGAAGCCCACACAAGATGCCTGACTCGAAACGGAGAGAACACTGCAGGGGCATCAGATCGAAATGAAACAGGCACCTCATGGGGAGGGGGAGGGGAGGCACCTCAGCCGGATGAACGCACAATGCCACTGCTGTACGAGGGGGCTCCATCCTTACTGCTGTATCCTGGGGAGTGCAAAGCCACAGTCTCTCAAGTCTTTCCAGTGGGTAGTTTGCCCACTGCTGTATCCTGGGGAGTGCAAAGCCACAGTCTCTCAAGTCTTTCCAATGGGTGGTTTGCCCACTGCTTTATTCTGGGGAGTGCAAAGCCACAATCTCTCAGGTGGATGCTATTCTCCACTGGTTCTGGAGGGGGCTTTGTGCCCAGAGTGCTTCATCCTGCCAAGGACTGAGGTAGTGGATTTATCTCTCCACTGGTTCTGGAGGGGGCTTTGTGCCCAGAGTGCCTCACATGCAGTGTGGCAGGTCCCATTCCCTCACCTGGGTGTGTGTGCCATGAGATTGCCTGGGAACAGGTAGCATGATACGCCATGGAGGCAGAGACACACTCCATCCTGCTCCGACTTCGCCTGCCACCTGCAGGTACAAACAGTGCTGAGAGTCATGCCTCATGGACACTGGGCCGGGTCCAGGACGTCTCCTGCAGCCTCGGACGGCTGCCCAATGGCGATGATTGCCATGTCAGCTTTGGTGGCACTGCCTGAGCACGTCGCGGGGCTAGTGGCGGTGGTTGTGGCGGTGTCTGTGGCGGAGGTGCTGGTGGTGGTGGATGTGTCTGCACCTGTTGAGGGACACAGCAATGGGTCTCCTGTAGCCTCAGACGGCTGCCCACTAGGGATGATGCTGGGGACTGTTGCTGAGGCAGCAGATGTGCAGGTGGTGGTGCTGGTGGCGGAGCTGATGGCGGTGCTGGTGGCGGTGTCTACCGCCGTACAGGTTTGTATACTGGTTGACAGAAGAGGTGACTCTGGTCCCTCAGTCGGAGCCACCGTGCCCTGTCCTGACCTGCTCTTCAGTTTGTGTCCCTTCCCCACCTTTGATGTTGCTGCTGGTGTCTTGCCACTGTCCCCTTTTGGTTTGGAGGAGCCCTTGCTTGCTGGTAGGTGAGGCTTCTCCCTCCGGCATGTGGGCACCTTCTTGGGATAGGCTGAGGTACAGGGGATTGGGTCTGGGTGGAAGAAGTTATAGAGGGGAGGCTGGACACAGGGACAATGGCTGCCATCAGTGCTGAGGCCAGAGTCTGAAATGCTCTCTGTTGGGCCACCTGCCCAGAATGAATGCCCTCCAGGTATGCATTTGTTTGCTGCAAATGCCTCTCAACACCCTGGATGGCATTCAAAATGGTAGATTGCCCAACAGTGAGGGATCTCAGGAGGTCAATAGCCTCCTCACTGAGGGCAGCAGGGCTGACTGGGGCAGGGCCTGAGGTGTCTGGGGCAAAGGAGATGCCCACCCTCCTGGGTGAGCAGGCACAGGACACACGCTGAGGGGCTGCTGGGAGGGCGGTGCTGGTAGGGGGGGTGGCGGTTGTACCTGTTGATGCGGTGGGCACAGAGGTGCCTGCCACCGCAAGGGAGCTCCCATCAGAGGAGGAGTTGCTATCGCTCATGTATGCTCCTGTCCCCGTCGTGGAGCTCCCATCGCCCTCCGTCCCACTGGTGCCTTCAGACTCTGTTACTTCACCCTCCAGGGCCATGTGGGATGCAGCTCCCTCCGGCTCTGGTGCCACTGCTCCTCCACCATATGATGCTAATGCACGCAAGAACAGGGTGACAAAACAAAAAGGGGGGAAAGACAGAAGATGCACATGGTCAGTGCATGCAACACCTCTACCGTTGGCGGACACAACACATAAGGAGCAGCCCTAAGCACTAAGCCATGCACTAACAGTACAGGGGAAACGCACATGCCCAAGGGGGACTCTGTCTAGACCCATTTCATGCACAGCTGGCACCCATGGGAGCCTGACTAGGTGTAGAGGACAAATACCACCTTTGGGGTTGGACTGGGAATGAGGCTGCAAAACAATGGATCTACCTTTGCGCGTATGCCCTTGCCTAGGGGAACCCACAGGCCACCACCCCCACCCAGACACCTCGTCAAGCACGCAGAGTCAGCTGAATGAGAGTGTACTCACCCCCTTGTGGCTGCTGTGATGCCCTTAAGCGCCCATCCATCTCCAGATATTCCACCACCAGGATCCGGTACATCAGGGGGGTCATGGTGCAACGGGCACCCCTTCCATGTTGGGAGGCCATCCCCAGCTGGGCCTCCGCCGTCTTCTTGCTCCAGCGGCGCAGGTCCTCCCATCTTTTCCGGCAGTGGGTGCTCTGTCTATGGTAAACCCCCACGGTCCGCACTTCCTTGGCAATGGCACACCAAATCCCCTTCTTGTGGTGGGCACTGACCTAGAGGAAAAGTGAAGTAATAATAGATGTTACTATCCCGTACTGTTCTTCTCACGCATTGTCTAAAAACCTCCCACCCTGGCCCAGACATACATACACAAACACTATCCTCACATGCTGTCCTATCCCCCTCCCTCTTCCATCCACGACACTCCATACAATCATGTGCCATCCACCATGCTCACAGTGTACTCACCTGTTTGTCTGGAGGACCGTACAGTTGCGTGTACTGGGGGACGACCCCATCCCCTAGTTTCTCCAACTTCTCCGAAGTGAAGGCAGGGGACCTTTCCCCAGACACTGTAGCCATTGTCGCTTCCAGACACAGGTCACAGCAGCACTTGCAGTGTAGGTCCTCTCCTGTTGAAGGTCCGGTATTGAGTGAAGGAACAGATAGAAAATGGCGGCCACGTCTGCGGCGGTGCCTACTGTCACCGCTGGCGTACATCGTCATTGGCTCCAGGAACCCATAGGGCCCAATGTTGACCAATGCTGAATTGCGCCGCGGTCTTCGACCGCCTACTGCGACGGTGTCCAATGCCAGCACAGTTACCTCATTTCCCCTTGTCCCACCTAACAGGTCAGGCAGCCGGCATTTCAGGGGGCCACAAGGCAGGCCAAATAACTGTGTCACACCTATTTAGGCCAGGAATACGGACAGACAAAGGCACATTAAGAAATTGTTACGTTTTTGCTAAATGGCATTGTGATACCTAAGTGTTGTTTGACCCTCTGCTCACCGTTCTCCTCCATAGGGCATGTCCGCTGGGGCAGGTGATGAGATGGCGGCATCCTCCGGTGTATAGACCCCTAGTGGACCTGTCGACTATGGAAGAGAGACACATAATTATCACTTACAGACTTGATCGTGCAACAATCTAGGAACTGTGTGCCAGTTGGAACTAGACCTGATGTCAGCTATCTGCCATCCCACGGGAATACCCCCTCTAGTGCAGGTCCTGTCTGTACTCCATTTCCTGGCCAGTTGGTATTTTCAAACAACAGTTGCCATGGCATCAGGAATGTCCCAGCCAATGTTCTCTAATGTGTTGTCCAGAGTGTTGTCTGCCCTGCTGAAACACATGCGCAGCTACATTGTTTGCCCTCAAGTGGAGGATATGCCCACAGTGAAAGGTGACTTTTATGCTCTGAGACATATCCCCAACATCATTGGTGCCATTAATGGTACACATGTGGCATTTGCCCCCGCAGAAATGAACAGGTGTACAGAAGCTACCATTCTATGAATGTGAAGATGGTGTGTTTGGCAGACCAGTACATCTCCAATGAGAATGCCAAGTATCCTGGCTCAGTGCATGATGCTTACATTTTAAGGAATAGCAGCATCCCTTATGTGATGGGCCAACTCCAGAGGCACCGTGTGTGGCTAATAGGTGAGCCTAAAGTCCCCACACAGTTCAATTTGGTGTCTGGGTATGGGAGAGTCCCTAAGGGTTGGAGGATGTCTAACAGTTGTCCCTCGATATTTGCAGGTGACTCTGGTTACCTCAACCTGTCATGGCTACTGACCCCACTGAGGAGTCCCAAGACAAGGGCAGAGGAACGCTACAATGAGGCACAGGGGCGAACTAGGAGGATAATAGAGCGCACCTTCGGCCTCCTGAAGGCCAGATTCTGGTGCCTCCATCTGACAGGTGGCTCCCTATACTACTCACCGAAGAAGGTGTACCAGATCATCGTGGCCTGCTGTATGTTGCACAACCAGGCTTTGCGATGCCAGGTGCCTTTTCTGCAGGAAGATGGGCCTGGTGGTGGTCTTGTGGCAGCTGTGGAGCCTTTGGACAGTGAAGAAGAGGAGGCAGAAGAAGAATATGTAGACAACCGAAACAACATCATCATGCAATACTTCCAGTGAGACACAGGTAAGAAGATGGAACTGCTTCCCACATGTCATACTATTGTAGGACCTAGCATAAGTCTGCCTTTTTTCCTGTGTGTATGGACCCAGACTTGTCACTTTGGCTTTCCATTTCACAGATCTGGGTCCCAATTTGTGCCCTCTGCTATGTTTACTCCTGGCCAACAGCTGTGTAACACTGGTATGTGAACAAGTACATTGCTATATTCCAGATATTTTGCAATTACACACTTGTGAAAGCACAGACTGACTCCAGATTGATTTGTGATTCAAGGGTGTTTATTTCTGTGCAAATAAGTGGAGGGGTGTGTGAAATGGGCTGGGGTGATGTTGGAGGAATGTCCATGGCAGAGTCCAGTCTCTTGGTCTCACAGGTGCATTGTCCAATGGGACATAGGAAGTGGAGCTATGGTAGTTTAAGGTGGACAGGGTGACAAAGTGGGACAGAGGGTAACATTCAGGAGGGTCTTATTTCCTGGCGGGGGTCTTGGCAATGTTCTCTGTCTTGTTCCTGGATCTCAGGGACCGTTTGCGAGATGGTTCTCCTTCTGCAGGGGGTGGGGTGCTGGTGGTCTGTTGGTCCTGTGGCGGTGCCTCCTGTCAACTAGCGCCGGTGGAGGTGGAGGGCTATTCATCGTCCAGGCTAGTGTCAGGGTCCCATTTGTGTCCCACTGTGTCCCTCATGGTGTTGACAAGGTCTGCCAGCACCCCTGCAATGGTGACCAGGGTGGTGTTAATGGACTTCAAGTCCTCCCTGATCCCCAGGTAGTGTTCCTCTTGCAGCCGCTGGGTCTCCTGAAACTTGGCCAATACCGTGCCCATGGTCTCCTGGGAATGGTGGTAAGCTCCCATGATGTTGGAGAGTGCCTCGTGGAGTGTCGGTTCCCTGGGCCTGTCCTCCCCCTGTCGCACAGCAGTCCTCCCAACTTCCCTGTTATCCTGTACCTCTGTCCACTGAACCATGTGCCCACTGCCACTGATCCCAGGTCCCTAATTGTCTTGGGTTAGTGGGTTTGCCTGGGGTCCCTGTAGTGGTGGACACACTGCTGATTGACGTGTCCTCGGGACAGAGGGATGGGCCCGCTGGGTGGCTGCTGTGGAGGTGTTTCCTGAGGGGGGAGGCTCACTGGTGGTTTGGGACTGTGTCAGGGGAACCAACTGTCCCGAGGTCCCTGATGGGCCGGGCTGGTCATCTTGATCCAGGCGAGCAGAGCTGCTGTCATCACTGTGGGCCTCTTCTGTGTGGGGACTGGATATGTCTGGCACCTCCTCTCCAGTGACGTTGGGTATGGGTCCTGTTGGGGTGTAAATGCATAGTTTTAGTATCTGTGTGTGCCATCTTGAGAATTGGGTGAGGTACCCTCTACTCCTGTGCTTGCGTCATTGTGTTAGCCCTTTTGTGATAGTTGGTTTGGGGTCTGTGTGGGTTTCTGTACTGGACAAGCTTTGGTGACGGTGGTCCCTGCATAGGTGTTGCATGCAGGGCCTTGGTATTGAGATCTGTGGGTTGTGATAGTGGGGTATATGTGAGTTAGTGGAGTGATGGGGTGAGGGTAAGAGTAGGAGTATGTGATGGCATGCAGGTGGGGTGGGGGGATAAAGTAGTTAAGATATGACTTACCAGAGTCCAGTCCTAGTGCTACTCCTGCGAGGCCCTCAGGATGCATTATTGTCAAGACTTGCTCCTCCCATGTTGTTAGTTGTGGGGGAGGAGGTGGGGGTCCACCGCCAGTCCTCTGTAGAGCAATCTGGTGTCTTGATACCACGGAACGTACCTTCCCCCGTAGGTCGTTCCACCTCTTCCTGATGTCATCCCGTGTTCTTGGATGCAGTCCCACTGCGTTGACCCTGTCCACGATTCTCCGCCATAGCTCCATCTTCCTTGCAATGGATGTCTGCTGCACCTGTGATACGAATAGCTGTGGCTCTACCCGGATGATTTCCTCCACTATGACCCTGAGCTCCTCCTCAGACAACCTGGGGTGTCTTTGAGGTGCCATGATGTGGTGTGGGTGATGTGTGAGGTGCTGTCTGTTGTGATGTGTGGGGAGATGTGTTGGTGTGTGTTGTTTGAGGTGCGTGGATGTTGTATAAGTTTTGGTGTTGTGTGTCTGTGGATGCTGGTGTTGTGTTAGCTAATCTCTCTCTCTGGCTTTCTTTGAAATTTTTGGTTGTAAGGGTTTGTGGGTAATGTGGGTGTGTGTTTTATAGTGTTGTGGGTGTGTGGGTGTGGTGTGTGTATGTGTATCAGGTGTGTGTATTTTGAATTGTCCAATGTGGTTGTGTGTTGTAAATGCGTGTGTAGTTTGAGCGTGTGCACCGCAAACGAATTACCGTGGTTGAAAGACCTCCACGTTGATTCGAGGGTCTTGATAGTGTGGGTGTAGTCTTGTTGGTGTGACGGTGTAGGTTTTGGTATCATCAGTTTATCACTGACCTTTGGTGTGGCGGACTTGTGTGGGTGTCTGTATTGTGGCTGATTCCGAGCTATGGGTCGTAATACCTGTAGCGGATTTCCGCCGCCCCAACAGTATGTTGGCGTTCTTCAGCACGGCGGAAAGCAGGATTTACCCCCAGGGTTTTAATGATGGCCTTTATCTTTTATCATTTATAAGATTTGGAGGAGAAGGGTTATTTGATATTCATGCATGCATTTAAATCGACTTCTTATAAAATGGAGGACTCATTAATGTGATTTTCAGTACAATAATGTGATATTTATATATATATATAGAGATACATTTTTATCTTTGAAGCATGATTTATTGGATAACAATTATGTGCATGATATAAATATTATAGGTTATGTAATTTTTAATCATTGGAAGGCAGGAATCAATACGACATAGGACTGATATGAATAAGTATGTATATATGTTATAAGATGGCCGCCACAGTGATTTAGACCTTGTATTGGTAAAAATAGACAAGGGACTAACTCACTATTTGAGAAGATTTTGGATGGCGGGGGAAGTGTCCAGTAGAAGGCTTCAGCCGAAACGCGTTGACATTCCAGCTTTGTTTGGAAGCAGTATTGCACTTGCACTTTATTTGAAATAAAAAGATAAATATTTACGGATTGGAAGATCGTCCTTTCGTGGTGGCTGTGGTGAAACTGTTCTTTGGTGCAGCCGGATGTGAGTTAAAACTCACTTGTGTGGAAGATATATATATATGTATATATATATGTATATATATGTATATATTATATATATATATATATATATATATATATATATGTATATATATATATATATTCTGGTTCATCAGCGTTATATTACCAAAGTAAATACCACACACAATGTGTCAGCATCATTATTCGGCTACTTTCTCTTTTTCTTCTTCACTTTATTGTTTAAAATGAATGAAATTGAATTTAGTGTGAGGCTTGTTTAGTTTGAAGTGATATGTTTTAGTTGATTTAATTATTTTGATTCTCTGAAAGAAAAAGAGAAAGTATTTTTTCTATGTTTGTTAGGTTTGTAAATATTTTTGGGGGGAACTTGGGCACAATTTTCTAATGAGGCCATGATGAAAAACCTCTGTGGATTGAAATGCCTAGCCAAATAAATTATTGAAAGATGCTGACACGTTGTGTGCAGTATTTCCTTTGGTATTATAATGTTGAAAGACCGGATAATAATTGTTAAACAGGATCTGCACTTGTTTTTCAGCCCTAGCACCATTTATTTATGTATATATATATATTTGTATATGTGTATATATATATATATATATATATACTTAAGAAATCACTTAAAAAGTGCTCTGTGCTGGGCCAATACATTGTCCTGCATCCACTGCAACCAGGACCTTCTGTTACAATCACTGCCTAAGCATGAGGGCCCCGGCAGTACCTGGAATGCGCCATTCAACTCCCAGGCATGGCAGAGGACCCCAATTGATGTGGGCCTCTGACAAGTCCAATAGAGGTTTTGGCACTGCTCGTGGCGCCGGATGGGCTCTGCAACACACAGACCCTGTTGAGCCGTTGTGCGTGGAGAGGCCTGGTCACCATCCTCCAGCCCGCACATCCTCCAGCTGATGGCCTCATCTTGCGGGGCCATCTGGTTTACCCTACGTCTGGCCCTTACCATCATTGGTCCATGGACCTCATTGCACCATAGTTGAGGGAGGAGCATCCCCCTCCAGAAAACGCACGTGCCTCGAATGGGTCCAGAGGCCTGGCGCCGCAATGAATCACCACCATCCTACTGCCTGCTGCCTTCCGAGTGCGGTGTACAGGAGCTTTCTTTTGTTTTGCTATGAGCCGCCCCCTTGGTCCCCTGAAGCCCTGAGGCACACTGGGGGGCTACTGCAACTGAAAATTCACTACATGTCTGCTCCACACGGAGATACTGCAACCCCAGGGGGGGCTCCAATTAGGCTGGTGGTAACACGGTTCTCAGTTCCACATTAAGGACCTCCATGGTGGACCCGTGTAGGGAGAGAACTGCATGATGTTTGCAAGTTCAACCCCTTGTGATGTGCCTGGGTCTGAGAGGGCCACCACATGTCTGGAGGGGCTGCATGTGTAATAATCACCACTTCTGGCTTTGCTGTTTCTGCCCTCACACCTGGCTCTAAGGGGGCCTTGAGAGCCTGTTCACCTGAGACCAGTAAGCATTATGACATAGATATATTCCTACTAAACGTGGAAGCTAAGAAATACTCCTGTCCTCCGTGATTGGTCTGCTGCCCCAAGACACATGATCATTGATATAAGATGATGCACTCACGTCCTACTTGTCTTCCCCATGTACAACTACCAGCCACACTTCCTGACTACTCCCAACAGACACCCCTCCCCTTTTCATGCATGTTATGACTAGTTTTACAACACATGTGGTTCTGCAAGCAGGTTCATTTCTGTTTGTTTCACCTGCTTTTAAAGTGTTTATTGTTCAATTAATCAATCAGAGAATTTGTATAACGCACTACTCACCTGTGAGGGTTTCAAGGCGCTGGGTGGGGAGCTGCTGCTGTTCGAACAGCCATTTCTTGAGATGTCTCGTGAAGGTAATTAGGTTCTTAGTCTGAGGCAGGTGGGTGGGAAGAGTGTTCCACGTCTTGGCGGCGAGGTGGGAGAAACGATCTGCCGGCGGCGGTTGTTCTGCAGATGCATGGGACGGTGTCGAGGGAAAGGTCGGCGGAGCGAAGCTGTTGGGTCGGGTGTAGTAGTAGAGCCGTCTGTTGAGGTTTTCTGGTCCGAGGTTGTGCAGTGCCTTGTGAGCGTGGGTGAGGAGCTTGAACATGATTCGCTTGTTGACGGGGAGCCAGTGTAGGTCTCTCAGGTGGGCTTTGATGTGGCAGTGGCACACGATGTCCAGGATGAGGCGTGCGGAGGTGTTCTGGATACGTTGCAGTCTTTTCTGGAGTTTAGCCGTGGTTCTTGCGTAGAGGGCATTGACATAGTCCAGCTTGCTGCTCACATGGGCTTGGGTGACTGTTCATCTGGTTTCCTTGGGGATCCAATTGTAGATCTTTCAAAGCATGCAGAGGGTGTTTAAGCAGGAGGAGGTGATAGCACTGACTTGCTGGGTCATTGATAATGAAGAGTCCAGGATGAATCCCAGGTTGTGTGCGTGGTCGGTGGGTGTCGGTGCGGTTCCCATTGTTGATATCCATGTGACTGCTCTGGCAGTCACAGCCAGACAACGACCACGCAAGTAGACCTTTACTGTACATTTGCACAAGCCGTATTTGGGTGGCATGCCACAAGCCATATTTGGGTGGCATGCCACCTTTTGCTGCGATGATTGTAGCAGCTATTTCAATTGTCAAGGAAAACCTAATAAACACATTTAATAGAAAAAGAGTAACTATAACTCATGCCCTAAGGTATATATATATTTTTCATCAAAAATGTCACTGCAAATATTACATTGATATCATCAAAGATGTCATGAGTGCTGTCATTTGTGGGGTAATTAGCAGTGCATGGCGAGGGCGCGAGTTATAGTTACCTTAGGGCTTGAATTATAGCTACTTGCGATAACAGGTGAAATACTATGATTTTGTACGTTCAAAATGTGTGCCTAACTATAATGTCCCTGTAACCTTTGCTTTTTTAAGTGAATTTCCATGTTTTCTTTTAACCCTATTTCCTAACTATAACATCCCTGTAACCTTTGGGGCTGGGGGTCCAAAACAAACCCCCTATTTTATTTAGATTTAGCCCCAGGGAGGTGGTGGTCCCCCGGCCTAAGGGTGGCCAGGCAGCATCCCTGCATGTCATTAGATATTAGCCCCAGGGAGGTGGTGGTCCCTGGGGCTGTACGGGGCTGGGCAACCCCCTTCATTTCATTACATATTAGCCTTGAGGAGTTGCAGTCCCCAGGGCTGCGGGGGGTGGGCGCCCTCCACCTTTCATTGGATATTCTGCCCCAGGGAGATGGCAGTCCCTGGGGCTTCAGGGGGGTCCGGGCAGCCCCCCTGCATTTCATTAGATATTATCCCCTGTGACGTGCGGCCCCAGGGCTCCCAGAGGTCAGGGCAGTCCCCTGCATTCAAACTTTCAATGCCCCCGGGACATGGCACACCTGGGGGCATCATTTAAACAAGCACAGGGGCCCACTCTAGCTTTAGATTTTTCAATTTTCAGCAGATTCACCGTGACTCCCACCAAAAAAAAATTTAAAATGCTTTTTTGCCCTAGGGGGATCCCTCTGTGACCCACCACCAGAGCTAAGAGGTCAGGATGTACCTACCAAGACCCCTTTTCTTTTTTTAATCTTTTTTTTCAACTTGGCTGAAGCCGAGTCCCAACATGGCTGCCAACACCTCCTTGTTGAAGTGTTGTCAGACAATCAGATCTCAGCACCAGATTGTGAGGGTTCGCGGAGCCTTTGCATCCTCATATCTACAAATTCGTTTTATCTTTAACTTCTCAAAAACTGCTGAATGGATTTACACCAAATATCAAAAATTGCACTTTCTGGACCAAGAGCTACCTTTCTGCCACATTTAGAGGAATCCCATCCAGAGGTTCAGATGACCTTCCTGTTCAAAATCTCTGTGGAAAAATGCATGTGAAAAAGTATTTTGAGCCACCCTTTCTCTCGCCCCCACCTGATGAATTACCTCGAAACTTTCCAGACAGACTCTGAAGCAAGCATCGTATTTTTGGGGAAATTTCATGAAGATTCAGCAAACAACGCTAAAGTTATTAGCAAAACAAAAAAAACAATTTTACTATAGAAAATAGGTCCTAACTGTAACTACCTAGTGACAACCGCCATTAAGATATATATAGTTAGACCCTGCTTCAGACCCTGCAACATTGAATAGGAAAGTGAACTGTTCGCCAACCAAAATTATTAAATATTTGTAGCAAGCATGTATGAAAGAAGTCAATAAATGGTGGTAAAAAGTCACTTTACAGAAATATATTGAAGTGGCAGAAGTGCAGCGTGTTCTCAGAATTTTTGTATTCCTAATTAGAGTGCAATGGATCTGGACTTATTGCAACAATGGCCACATGACACGGTGGAGTGTTCCATGAAAGTAATGAAAACCCTGAAAATTCATGCTGAACAGAAATAAGGGCAATTGGCAAAGCAGAATAAAGATATTGAAGAAGTATTGGTGTTTGATGGAGAGAGGAAAGAGATTAAGAAGGCTCTCAATGAAATGGAATTAAGAAATGAAAAACATGAGAAGGCGGTACAGACTAAAAAAGCTAAAACATTCAACTGGAATAAAATTGATTATGAGACAGGGAGGATTCATAGTTTTGTAAAGAAATTTGATGCCCTATATAAAAGACATACAATGGAGAGGGTGCTGCAGAAGGGAATGTCACAATCCAGTTTGGATAGTTCAAGGGCAATTTAAGGAGACAAGATTCACTTGATGGGGGGATGAAAATATGACTTCCCAGGAGAAATCCAACTCCTTCAGATGCAGACAAGGAATATGGACAAAAGGGAACAGGACGACGTGGTCCAGAGTACAAGCACACACGAATGTCCAAAAGGAAGAGGAAGAAGAAGAAACAACAAAAAAGAGTAACGCCAGCGGATGAGATTCTTGGTAAAAATGTACCAACTAAAAACTTAGAGAAATGTAATCTAGATTTATTGAATAAAGGTTTAACATTTGACCCCAGAAACCGGATGAATTTACCAAATGCTGGGATCGATTTCTGCAAATTTTGTCAGAAAATTAAACTGAAGAAATATTTTGAATTAAGGCAAAAAATCTGTGATCCATGAAAAACATAAACTAGCTGCCTAATAATAGGAAGCACTACCAAATATAATATATGTCCATTAATAACATAAGCTCATTAGAGCAATACAGATACAAAAGGCAAACATAAAAGTATAACCTATTTTATTAAGGATTAAATCCATTTAGTATTAATTTCATATAAGAAATATGTTTATACATACACATAACAAATAAAGTGAATTTATTCCGCAAATCATAAATCATGAACATATATAACTGGGTCAAAGGCATCACTCCTTTCTTTAAAAAAAAAAAATTAAAAAAACTAACACTTTAAACATTCACATCACACCACATACATTTTAAACACTACCACTACCATACCATTGATCAAAACATGAAAAAGAACAGGGGTATTATGAGGTCACTACTCAAAGATAAGTTGCCACTAAGAACATCCAATCATGTTCAGTAACCATCTTACAGAAATAATATATTTCAGTAGTTATTACAAACACCAAGACAAATCCCTACGGTGACCCACCATTATGCTGAGTCTGCCAGATTTTAGTGTGTTGGTCAATAGTATGGTACTGTTTTAAATGTATGTGGTGTGAATGTGAATGTTTGGAGTGTTGGTTGTCTTTTTTTTCTTTTTTTTTAAAGGAGTGATGTCTGTGACCCAGCTAGATATATTCATGATTTATGTTTTGTAGAATAAATTGAATTTATGTCTAATGTATCTGCATATACATTTCTTGTGTATAAATTTAATACTAATTGGATTCAATCCTTAATAAAACAGGTCATACTTTTATCTTGGTCTTTTGTATCTGTATTGCTCCAATAAGTTTATGATAATAATGAATATATTTAATATTTTGTAGGTTTTGCTATTATTAGGAAGCTAGTTTATGTTTTCATGTTAGGTTTCCTTGGTTTGCTGCCTTATAGCATAATTTAATCATGGGCCTTCATTGTACAAGTACATCTGTGAGTCAACCACAGCAATTACAACAAATGAAGTGGAAGATTTGAGAACATTATTAAGTTTGGAAAAGGAATCAAACAATAGCTTGACCACTCCAGAAGTGGATAATCTATCAGCAAAAGATCTTTGTGCTTTGGCTGGACTCACTACTGATTGTGCCCCGTAGAGTGTCTGTAGACCTAAATCACTATCTTGTCCTCAACTATCCCCAGGGAATAAAATATATACTTTCAAGAGATAATGGTGGAAGAATTAACTAGAAAAGCTGGAGACAATATTGTAATAATGGACCATTCTAAATATGTTAAGGAAGCAATGAGACAACTTAGGTATAAGGATAACTATCAATTGCTGAGTGAAAGCCCTACAGAACAGTATGTGAGAGTGTTTTGAGTGATACTGCAAAATTGGCATGAATGATGTTTGATTGATGACAATGAATATCACAACTTTAGCAATGACCAACTTGTGACATCAACTATATATTTCCTGCCCAAAGAACACAGGAATGAAAACAATCCACCAGGCAGGCCAATAGCCAGTGCCAAGGGTTCACTATTGGCGAGTTCCTCAACATTCATAGACATTTTTCTCTTTCCATATGTGCCAACGATACCTTCATATATCAGAGATGCAATGGATTTCTTGAATCGTATAAGCAATATCGCCTGGAAAAAGGGATACCTCATGGCGCAGTTGATATTGTTTTATTGTTTTGTTATACACATCAATTGATTATTCACATGGACGGAAGCATGCACGTACTATTAGAAATCACAGTCACTGAGTCTCCTTGAATATTCAGAGATGTTACTAGAGATGCTGTACTTTTGCCTGACACATAACAGCTTTATTTTTGATCAAAAACTCTATTAGCAGCTACATGGAACAGCCCTGGGGATGTCCTTTGCACCCACATATACAAACCTAATGATGGGCCACTGGAAAGCGGAAGAAATCCGGGTGGAGGAGAATAATAATGTTCTGCAGCATATCATACTATGGGTATGATTTATAGAGGACCTATTTCTCATATGGGATGGTGATGAATAATATTTAGTAAACTTCATTAAATCGTGGGAAAACAACCTGCAAAAGTTGAAATTTACTTATGAAATTAGTGCAACCAGCATCACATATTTCAACATCACACTGTATATCGAGGGGAAAAAGATGTGCCCTTGCATCCACAGGAAACCTACTGGTTGCAATAACTTATTGCATACAAACAGTGGACACCCACAGGCTCTAAAATGGAGCATCCTTTATGGAGAACTACTTCATGCAAGAAGAATTTGTTCAAATAAAATGGAATTTCAGCGTGAAGCAAAAGAGATGCATGATAGATTCAAAGCTAGAGGTTACCATAGTTGTGTATTGGAGGATGGCCTCAGGAGAGTATCATCATAAAAGAGAGAAGAATTAATAACTTTGAAACAGCTTAAACCAAAAAAAGCTGAGGAATCATCTTTTTGATACATCACGGAACATGATCAATCCAGTGCCTATGTGACAAATGTTCTGCAGAGGAATTGGATAACTTTGAGGCTGGATGAAACTTTAAAATAAGCATTATCAGTGCAACCATTGGTAACCTATAGCAAGACGGCCTAATTGGAGATTATTTAGAGCAAAGTTTTATGTGAAAGGTTTCAACACTGAATCGAACTGGCTGGTGAGCCGTCAAAGGAGATTTTGAAAATGCCAAAAATGCAAAGCATGTACCTTTGGACAGAACACATGTGACTTTGAATCAATGACTGAAAGAAGGTTTGTCATTAAAAACAGCATCAACTTCGAAACACCATATGTAGTATATGTGGGAAAAGGAATATTGGGTGTACTGTCAATAAACTCAAATTGCAGATCCTACAGCACATCCGGGCCATACAGAAAAAGGACCTCATATATGCCATGGCCAAACATATATGGTAGGACCATGAAGGGGATAAGTGTCAAGCGTTAACCTGTTCGTTCATTGGAGAAACAATGTTGACCAAGCTGCTTGTTCCCAATTCCACATAAACGTTGCATGCCTCCCACTTAAATACACATGATTGGCACCGCAACGTCCCAGGGGAAAGGGGATGGATGAGAGAAGGAGAGAGACACTGGAGTTGCAGAGCTGGATCAGGATGCCTAGTGATGGTTCTTGAAGAGCTGGTCTTTCCTATGATGAATTACACATCAGTCAAATAACTAATATCTCATAACCCATGTATACTCTACTGTTAAACTATGATGTGCAAGGTAGATGTACCTGTTGTGGTCCCCTTTCCCGCTTTCGATGGCTCTTCCTCTCTCTAGGAATTTTCAGAAACGATGTGCATTACCTGTAATTAAATGAGAGCCTTGAACTGCCTATACTGTCTGGGGGTACTCCCACTGTGATCCCAGACTAGTCCCTCGCCACCTCAATTAAGCCCAACTAGATTTTCCTTGACGTTCAGTGAATATCTTGTGTATTTCACCTTGATGAGATTTCCAAAGATGCTGACTCCCTCAACTAATAGACATTTGCATAGGCAACAATAATAAGAACAAATTCTCATGGAATTAGATTCTCCAGATATTCATGGGTTAATCATTGTACTCTGCTAGTATTGCAAGGAATGCAATTCTTTGTTTAAATCACACTGAAAACATAGGGTTAATATCAAGGATTATGGTTCACATTGTATTACTATGAAAACAAATGGTTATTCAATAGCGTTCAACTTCATGAACAACTGGCTCATTACTTTTACTTTACAGAGTAATTTTCAGCATGGCAAAGATAAGCTTCAACTTTTGTTTAAGCGCCACAGAATGTTCTGCATCACCAGCAACAATTTGAAATAATGCAAATGCCACTTTGAACTCAGCAATAATAACCAGATTCACAGTACATCGTATTGCTAACAACAATAGTAATCACACATTAAACTCTTCATCAACGTATTCACAGTATATCGTTTTCATAATAATTGTTCAATAGAAACTGCTTTCTGTGGTATAATGCAAGCAACTACAATAAGCGTTATAGCATGACAAGCGGTGAACATCCCAATGACCTTAAAACCCAAAGATGTGCCCTTATAGGTGCATTGCATCCTGGAACATTTGCTTATTAAGTTTCAAGTCAGCAAGTGTCAAGTTTTAGCAATAAATGTTCTTAAATTGCATGCAGCACGTTACACCTTTTTAAGGATTAATTCCCTCGGTCTCTTCTTCTTCAGGGGTGGCCTCCAAGATGCTGGACAGAACAGAACATGAAGATCAAAAGCGGAGAAGCAGAGATTCCTTCTCTGCAGCCAGTGACCTTCACAGCAAGCAATTCACTTAGGCCAGGTGTGGTTTAAATACCTGCTGCATCTAGCCACACCCAGGCTGAGTCATAGGGATGCTGGAGGCTTGTCCAACACATATTCCCAAACAAGCCTTTTTCTCTAACAAGCATTAGTTCCAGCAAGCATTGGTCTCTGCAAACAAGCATTGGTCTCGGTAAACAAGCATTGGTCCCTGCAAAGGCAAATGATCAACTCAGAAGTTTTTTACTGGGGCATATCCGGATTTGCAAGACCCTCCCAATTGGTTTTGGTTTGTTGGGGTATTGATGGTGGCACTGATGAACCAATCGGGGAGCATGTACGTGTCCTGCCAGTTCCCATGAATGATCTTCCAGCCCATAACCTTTTCAGCCCAATAAATAATAAAGCTTATTACATATTCGTCTAGAGTCTAGTATGGTCCTGACCTCATGCTCCGGTTGATTAACCATGAGGATTGTAAGAGGTCTTTTTGGGCAATTCATAGAGTCTGCTACTGGTTTTAATAAGGAGATGTGAAACACTTGATGAATTGGTAGAGAAGTGGGAGGTCCTAGTTTCATTCCCACCTTGCTACTCATTTCAAAGATGGTAAAAGGACCCACAAACCTTGGATGAAACGTTTGTGCATCTTTCAAATTTGTCTTTAGTTAATAATCATACCTTTGTCCTTCTTCATACTATGGTCCCTGAAGACTTTTTTTGTTTGCATATATTTTATATATATAGATTGTCTGGCGCATTTTTTTGAATGTCGCTCAATTGTTGTAAAAGTTCTTGTACCACAGGAGTGGTTAACTGAGGAACTGACCTCACTTTCAACATTCAAGGGTGATATCCATGAGCAAAGTAAAAATGTGAATATTCAGTGGATACAGGGATTACATTGTTATACGCAAATTCGGCTGCTCACAAATACTCAGCCCAATCCACTTCTGAGCTTAGGAAAGTAAATATTGTTCCAAACACTGGTTACCTCTTTCGGGTTGTCCATCTGATTGTATATGATGACTTGATGACAAGTGGACATCCATATGCAATTCCTTACAAAGACATTTCCAAAATTTGGACATGAATTGTGTTCCTCGGTCGGACACAACTACCAAAGGATGAACATGTAAATGGACTATTGATTGTAGGAATACATGGGCTAATTGTATAGCCGAAGATAAGGCTTTAAGAGGAATACAGTTTGCCATCTTGGTCAAATGATCTACCATAACTAGAACGTGGTGAAACCAACTTGAGATTTTGGTAATTTTACTACGAAGTCTATAGAGACTGTGTGCCACGGTGCAGGTGGTGTAGGTAAGAGTTGCAAAAGATCAGCAGGCACCTGATGAGAACTCTTCTCTTGGGCACAGGTCACACAATTTGCTACAAAGGTCTTTGTGTCTTTGGATATGGATGGCCACCAAAAGTACTGTTGAAGGATTTCTAGAGTCTTTTTCTCCCCGGGTGACCAGCAAGTTTACTAACATGGCACCAATCACAAGCTTTGTCTTGTAGTGTTTTTGTGGGTAGGTATAACGTTTGTGCTACATACTTTAATCCCCCAGGGCTAGTTTATATGGGTACCATACTTTCTTGCTCTTGTTGTACTTCTTGCAAGAAGTCCGAATCAGGGTTAGTGGCCCCAACTCTCATGCCTGATGAAATAATGAAGGGTGGTTCTTTCACTCATACTGTAATGGTGTGAGCTAGTCTGGAAAGTGTGTCAGCTTTTCCATTCTTACAACCTGTTTGGAACTGGATAAGGAGGTCAAAGTCATTAAAAAATTGTGACCATCTCAACTGTCATGTAGAGATAGCACAAGCGGACTTAAGAAATTGTAAGTTCCTGTGATCTGTTAAAATGATGACGGTGTGTAAATTCCCTAAAAGATAATGGCCCTCTTTACAACATTGGTGGTAAACGCCGCTTACCGCCATGCAGAAGACCGCCAAAGCACCGTCGCGGCCGCGGAATTCCACCACAGCTATTATGACCCACATCCCGAAATCCGACAAAAATCAGACACCCACACAATTCCGCCACACCAAAGGTCAGTGATAAACTAGCGAAAACAAAACCTCCACCGTCATGCCAACAGAAATAAGCCACATTGGACAATTCCAAATACACACACCTGATACACATACACACACCACTCCCACACACCCAATACTATATAAAACACACACCCACATCACCCACAAACCCCTACTACCAAAAATTCAGAAAGAAGGCCAGAGAGAGACAGCACCAGCAAGAACAACAGCATCCACAGGCACTCAACACCATCACCCACACAACTTCCACGCACAAAACACCACACACCACTACATATCACCACACTTATCACCACACACACCACCCCACACATCACCCACACCACCCCATGGCACGGCAAAGACACCCCAGTTTCTCGGAGGAGGAGCTCAGGGTCATGGTGGAGGAAATCGTACGGGTAGAGCCACAGATATTTGGAGCATAGGTGCAGCACAACTCAATAGCAAGGAAGATGGAGCTATGGCGAAAAATAGTCGACAGGGTCAACGCAGTGGGACAGCACCCAAGAAATCGGGATGACATCAGGAAGAGGTGGAACGACCTACGGGGGAAGGTGCGTTCCGTGGTCCCCAGACACCACCTGGCGGTACAGCGGACTGGCGGAGGACCCCCACCTCCTCACCCACAACTAACAACATGGGAGGAGGCGATTCTGCATTCGGAGGGCCTCGCAGGAGTCAGTGGAGGAATGGACTCTGGTAAGTCAAACCTTTAACTACCATATCCCCCACCCTACCTGCATGCTATCACAGACCCCCACCCTCGCCCCCTTCTCCCATCACTCCAACTGCTCACTAATGTACTAATAACACAAACCACACATCCCAACACCAAGCCCTGCATGCAACAACAAAGCATGGACACCCATCACTAAAGCATGCCCACTGCACATACCCATAACACCCCCCCCAACCATCATCACACAAGCCCCCACACAGGAATGCTAGCACTGGGGTACACGCTCACCCACCCATTGCACACCATGACACACACAGATGCAATAATCATGCTTTTACACCCCTGCAGGACCACTACCCAACGTCACCAGACAGGAGGGTCCAGACATCTCCACCCCACACACAGAAGAGGCCCACCGTGATGACAGCAGCTCTGTCCAACTGGATCCAGATGACCAGCCCGGACCATCGTGGGCCTCGGGACAGTCGGTTCCCCTCACACAGGCACAGCCCACCACAGACCTTCCACCCTCTGGTAACACCAGCACAGCACCCACCCAGCGGGCCCATACCTCCGTCCCCAGGACACGTCAATCAGCTGTGTGTCCACCACTACAGGGAACCCAGGATAACCCACCACCCCAACAACAACAGGGACCTGGGGGCAGTGGCAGTGGGCACACGGTCCAGGGGACGGAGGCCCAGGAACACAGGGGAACTGGGAGGGCTGCCGTGCGAAAGGGGGCGGACAGGCCAAGGGAACCCACTCTCCACGAGGCCCTCTCCTCCATCATGGAAGCCTACCACCACTCCCAGGAGACGATGGCAACGGTCCTGGCCAAGTTTCAGGAGACCCAGCACATGCAGGAGGAACAGTATTTGGGGTTCAGGGAGGAATTCAGAACCATCAGCTCCGCCCTGGGCACCATCGTAGGGGTGCTGAAGGAAATACTTAACACCAGGAGGGACACTGTGGCACTCCAAGGGGCCCCTGACACTAGCATGTACGATGAACTGCCCACCACCTCCGCCAGCACTAGTGGACAGGACGCCCCGCCACAGGACCACCACACCAGCACCCCACCCCCTGCAGACGGAGAACCACCATGCAAGCGGTCCCTGAGATCCAGGAACAAGACAGAGCACGATGCCAAGACCCCCACCAAGAAATGAGACCACCCTGATTGTCAAACCACTGTCCCACTTTGTAACCCTGTCTATATTAGAACTGCCCCAGCTCCACTTCCTATGCCCATGTGGGAAATGCACCTGTGAGACTAATAGACTGGACTCTGCCATGGACATACCGCCACCATCCCCCCTCACCATTTTACAACCCCCTCCAATAATGAGTACTTCAGTAAACACCCTTGAAGCACAAAACAATCTGGAGTCAGTCTGAGATTTCGAATTTGTGTATTAGCAATTACAGTGACAAAATGCTTTCTCAAATGTAATGTCAACATATCTATGTCACACAGCTCAAGTCCATGAGGAATCTAAGCAGATGATACACGTTGGAAACCACACCTCTGAAACCGTAAGGGAAAATGACAACTCATTGACCATACACTGGGTGAAATCGACAGACAGGTTAGAGGTAGAAGTGTTAAAGTACTTGTAGTACGCAGGAATGTTTTCTCACCTGTGTGTCACTGGAAATATTGCTGGATGACTGAGTCCCTGTTGTCAATGTCTTCTTCCTCTGCTTCCTCCTCATCACTGTTCACAGGCTCCACAGCTGCCACAACACCGCCATCTGGAACACCCTCCTGCAGAAAAGGCACCTGTCGTCGCAAAGCCAAGTTGTGAAGCATACAACAGGCCACGATGATCTGGCACACCTACTTTGGTGAGTAGAATAGGGATCCACCTGTCATATGGAGGCACCTGAACCTGGCCTTCAGGAGGCCGAAGGTGCGTTCGATCACCCTCCTAGTCCGCCCATGGGCCTCATTGTAGCGTTCCTCTGCCCTGGTCCTGGGATTCCTCACTGAGGTCAGTAGCCATGACAGGTTGGGGTAACCAGAGTCCCCTAATAGCCACACCTGGTGCCTCTGGAGTTGACCCATCACATAAGGGATGCTGCTATTCTGCAGGATGTAGGCGTCATGCACAGAGCCAGGGAACATAGCATTTACCTGGCAGATGTACTGGTCTGCCAAACATACCATCTGTACATTCATGGAATGATAACTCTTCCGGTTCCTGTACACCTGTTCACTCCTGTGGGGGGGGCAAAGCTACATGGGTCCCATCAATGGCACCTATGATGTTGGGGATATGTCCCATGGCATAGAAGTCACCTTTCACTGTAGGCAAGTCCTCGACCTGAGGGAAAACGATGTAGCTCCGCATGTGTTTCAGCAGGGCAGACAACACTCTGGACAACACGTTGGAAAACATAGGCTGTGACATCTCTGATGCCATGGCCACTGTTGTTTGAAATGACCCACTTGCAAGGAAATGGAGCACTGATAGCACCTGCACTTGAGGGGGGATTCCTGTGGGATGGCGGATTGCTGACATCAGGTCAGGCTCCAACTGTGTACACAGTTCCTGGACTGTGGCACGGTCAAACCTGTAGGTGATGATCAAACTTCTTTCCTCCATTGTCGACAGGTCCACCAGTGGTCGGTACACTGGAGGATGCCGCCATCTCCTCACATGTCCCAGCGGACGGTGCCTATGAAGGACAACAGCGACCACAGAGTCAAACAACTCAGAGGTATTTACCCACAGTCTACACAGAACACCATTCATACACAAAATGTGGCCTGTATTTGTGTTGTGAGACAAGGCCTAGGTATGTGTGACGCAGTTTGTAATTTGGCCATGTGGGCCCCTGAAATGGCAGCTGCCTGACCTGTAAAGTGGGACAATGGGATGTGAGGTAACTGCGCTGGCGTTGTACACCATCGCGGTAGGCAGTCGAAGACCGCGGCGCAATGCTGCATTGGTTAACATTGGACCCCACGGGTCCCAGGAGCCAATGACGATGTACGACGGCGGTGACGGTACGCACCGCCGCGGACGTGACCACCGCGGACGTGCCCGCCATTTTCTATCTGTTCAATCACTCGATACCTGATCTTCAACAGGATAGGAGCTACACTGCAAGTGCTGCTGTGACGTCGGTCTGGAAGAGACAATGGCTCGTGCGTCTGGGGAAAGGGCCCCTGCCTTCACTGCAGAGGAGTTGGAGAAGCTCGTCAACGGGGTCCTCCTCCAGTACACGCTACTCTTTGGTCCTCCAGACCAACAGGTAAGTACACAGGGAGCATGCTGTATGGGCTATGCCTGTGTGGAGAGGGCTGGTTGTAAGAAGGAAGGGGGCACAGTTCTGCGTGCATGAAGGACTGTGAATGCATATGCCACATGGCAAGGGTAGGGATGTGGGCCACTCACTTTGACGGTGCAGTTGGTAATGACTTCTCTTCTTCCCCTGTACATGTCATGTAGGTCAGCGCCCACCAGAAGAAGGATATTTGGCGTGCCATCGCCAAGGACGTCCGGACCCTGGGGGTCCATCACAGACGGAGCACCCACTGCCGTAAAAGATGGGAGGACATTCGCCGCTGGAGCAAGGAGAAGGCGGAGGCTCAGCTGGGATGGCCTCCCAACGTGGGAGGGGTGCCCGTCAAACCATGACCCCCCTGATGTTCAGGATCCTAGCGGTGGTCAACCCCGAGTTGGATGGGCGCTTGAGGGCATCGCAGCAGACACAAGGGGGTGAGTACACTATCATTCAGCAGACTTTGCGCCCAGTGAAGGTGTCTGGGTGGGGGAGGAGGGCTGTGGGTTTCCCTAGGCCAGGGCGAGTTCCGTAGGCAAGGCCCCTCCGTAAGGCAGGTCTTGTGGCCCCCCACCCCACCTCTGTAGAGTGCCAAGTACAGCTATTCATGCCCCTGTGTCACCTATGTGTGCAGATGTCGTCCATGGCCTTCTAGGCCATTTCCCAGGAATTGCATCTGTAGAGCCCAACAGCGCGATGTAGTGCAGGGGGCTGCTGTGTCTGTATTGTCCGCCAACGCTAGCGGTAAGCCATGCACTCAACTTGTCTTTCTTCTATCGTCGTCCCCCTTTTTGTGGTCTCCCTGTTGTTGTGTGCATTAGCATCATCAGGCGGAGGTACAGTGGCACCGGAGCATGAGGGAGCTGCATCCCACATGGGCATGGAGGCCCACACTACGGACTCAGAATACACCAGTGGGATGGAGGGTGAGGGGAGCACCACGGCGGTCACAGGATCTGCAACCAGCGACACGGACTCATCCTTCGATGGGAGCTCCCTTGTGGTGGCGGCAACATCTGTGCCTCCCACTTCTACAGGTACAGCCGCCACCCCCCCTACAAGCACCGCCCTCCCAGCAGCCCCTCAGCCTTCGCCCCGTGCCCGCTCACCCAGGAGGGTGGGCATCACCTTCGCCCCAGGCACCTCAGCCCCTGCCCCTGTCACCTCTGCTGCCCTCAGTGAGGAGGCCATTGACCTCCTCAGGTCCCTCACTGTTGGGCAGTCTACCATTTTGAATGCCATCCAGGGTGTAGAAAGGGAGTTGCAACACACAAATGCATTACTGGAGGGCATTCATTCTGGTCAGGCTGCCCTTCATCAAACCCTTCAGACTCTGGCCTCAGCACTGATGGCAGCCATTGTGCCTGTGTCTAGCCACCCCCCTCCAACTTCCTCCTCCCAAACCCAATCCTCTGTACCTCTGCCTATCCCAAGCACACCATCAGACCAGCCTGCACACACCTCACCACACAAGGGAAGCTCAGGCAAACATAAGCACCACACATCCCACAGGCACTCACGCAAGCATCACACACATGCAGACACACCAACTTCCACTGCCTCCACTGTGTCCCCCTCGTCCTCGTCTCCCTCCTCCCTCCCAGTCTCGTCTACACTCACACCTGCATGCACTACCACTACAGCCACTACGTCTCGCACCAGCACACCCACCACCACACACCGCTCACGTGCACTCACCACCCCCACTACCATTTACACGTCCCCTGTGTCCTCTCCCAGTGTGTCTGTGACGCCCCCTCCCAAGATACACAAACGCAGGCACACACCCACCCAACAGCCATCCTCCTCACGACAGCCTGCAGCCCATGCACCTGCACCCAAAACCACAAAAGTTACACCTCCTACAACCACCCCCTCTTCCTCCACTCCCAAACCCCCTCCAGCTACCCATCCCAGTGTCTCCCAAAAACTTTTCCTGTCCACCCTTAACCTATTTCCCACCACCCCCCGGTTCAACTCATAGGTCCCGTACTAGCACCTCAGCCAAAAAATCTCCGGGACCAGTTGTGCCTGTTGTTACAGGTATGTGGAGTGCACCGGCCACCAGGCCAGCCAGTGTGGCACGGAGCCACAGCACAGCCAGTTCCCCCGTGAAGCACCAGAAGTTGGACAGTACCCAGCGGGAGAGGGGGAAGACTCCAGACAGCCAAGCCGCTCACAGGGGTCCTGGAGGGAGTGTCGACTCAGCTGTGACTCCTCCCAAGGTGGGGAAGGGGCAGAAGAAATCTCCAAAGTCTGGGAGGAGCAGCACGGCGGAGAAGACCGCCATCATCCCCGCTGCCCAGGAGGCCTCCGCCAGGCCCATCGTCACTGGCCAGGAGCCCACCGCCAGAGTCACTGCCCAGGAGGCCACCGCCAGCCCCATCGTCACTGGCCAGGAGGCCACCGCCAGAGTCTCTGTCCAGGAGGCCACCGCCAGCCCCATCGTCACAGGCCAGGAGGCCACCACCAGAGTCACAGGCCAGGAGGCCACCGCCAGAGCCCTGGAGGCCACCGACAGCCCAATCGTCACTGTCCAGGAGGCCACCGCCAGCACCGTCGTCACTGGCCAGGAGGCCACCGCCAGAGTCACTGGCCAGGAGGCCACCGCCAGCACCATCGTCACTGCTCAGGAGGCCACCGCCAGCCACAGCCCAGCTGGCCAGGACGGCCCGCAAGCCACAGCCCAGCTGACCCATGAAGGACCGCCAGCCATAGCCCTGCTGGGCAATGACGGACCGCCTTGGCAAGGACCGCTGAACAGGGCAAAGACTGCTGAACAGGGCAAAGCAGCCATGGAAAGCACCGCTGAACAGGTCAGACACTGGCAACTCAAGCACCGCTGAACAGGGCAAAGATTGCCATGGAAAGCACTGCAAGCCCATTTGCGGCACGGGCAGTGACGCAACAGGGACCGTCACGGGGTGAGTGCTGCACTCTGGGCACCAGTCCCCCTCCAGAACCAGTGGAGACTTGTATCCACTCCGTCTGTCCTGCACAGGATGAAGCACTCTGGGCAGCAGTCCCCCTCCAGAACCAGTGGAGGCCTGCATCCACTCCGTCTGTCCTGCACAGGATGAAGCACTCTGGGCACCAGTCCCCCTCCAGAACCAGTGAAGACTTGCATCCACTCCGTCTGTCCTGCACAGGATGAAGCACTCTGGGCACCAGTCCCCCTCCAGAACCAGTGAAGACCTGCATCCACTCCGTCTGTCCTGCACAGGATGAAGCATTCTGGGCACCAGTCCCCCTCCAGAACCAGTGGAGACATGCATCAACTTGTGTGACTGTGGCTTTGCACTCCCCAGGATTGAACAGTGGGCAACCCACCCACTGTATAGACTTGAGAGACTGTGGCTTTGGACTCCCCAGGATGGAACAGTGGGCAAACCACCCACTGTAGAGACTTGAGAGACTGTTGCTTTGCACTCCCCAGGATGTAACAGTGGGCAAGCCACCCACTGTAGAGACTTGAGAGACTGTGGCTTTGCACTCCCCAGGATGTAACAGTGGGCAAACCACCCACTGTAGAGAATTGAGAGACTGTGGCTTTGCACTCCCCAGGATGTAACAGTGGGCAAAAAACCCACTGTAGAGACTTGAGAGACTGTGGCTTTGCACTCCTCAGGATACATCAATGGGCATGGAGCCCCCTCGTGGATTTGGCGTGGTGCACTCATCCGGCTGAGGTGCCCCCCCTTCCCTTCCCCCTGAGGTGCCTGTTGTATTTCTATCTGATGCCCCTGCAGTGTTCTCTCCGTTTGGATCGGGTATCTTGTGTGGGCCTCGCCCATGCATTTTGGGCCCTGTGGTCCACGGACCATGAATGGTGCTATACCTGCACTACTAATCGTGGTGTATATTTTGTTTATTGTATATATATATATATATATGTATATATATTTGCTTACTGTATTTTGATATATTACAATGGTTCCACTCATTTCCTTTTGTCTTTGAATTCTTCCGGGGGGGTTGGGGGGTGTTACTGTAATGTATAGATAAGCATTGGTGTGTGTGTTGTAGTGGGTGAGGGTCGGGGTGGGGGTTGGGGTGTTGAGTGTGTATGTCTCTGTGTTTTTGCCTCCCCCCTCCCCTATGTCGTAGGTGCAGTACCCACCGTGGTCTTCGCTGCCGGCGTTGATGCTCCTCGTAGAAGAGCAGGAAGACTAGTGCAGGAAGAATATGGAGTTCCGCCTCCATGGTGCCCTCCTTCCTCGTGGAGTGTGTAGAGGTGAGCGTTTTCCCTTTGAAATGGCTGTTTCCGCTGTGTTTTTATCCGCGGTGAATCCGCCCCGGAAAAGGTGGCGGATTGGTAGGTTGTGATACTATGGGCGGTACATTGTCTCCCGCCTGTCTGTTGGCGGTGACCGCCGCGCTGTTTGTTTCTACCGCCGTGGCGGACGGAGTGTTAAAGTGGCTGTCTTTGTTGGCGGTTTCCGCCACGGTTGTAATTGCAAATTCTTTACGGCCAGCCTGTTGGCGGTCTTACCGCCGCTTTAACACCGTCCGCCAGTGTTGTAATGACCACCAATGTCTCCATTTTTCAAAGGCCCGTTTTATTACTAGTAATTCTCGGTCTGCTACTGAGTAGTTAGTTTCAGCGGGGCTCAATTTGTTGGAGGAGTAAGCCACTGCATGAAGCTTGTTGGTTCCAGGGTCACGTTGAGACAAGACCTCACCGAACGCTACTTAAGAAGCATCCACTTCTACCACAAATGGTTGCACAGGATCTGGGTGTCGTAAAAAGGAGGCAGTACTAAACTTGACTTTCAATTGATTAAAAGCCTTAGCTGCCTCTTCTACCCACTGAAACTTTATTCCTTTATGAAGTAACTTCATGATGGAAGCTACAATGGTGGAAAAGTGATCAATAAAATGTCTATAGAAGTTGGCAAACCCTAGGAAGCTTTGTACTTCTTTGACACTTTGTGAAGCCTTCCACTGAGTGATGGTTTCAACCTTCTAAGGATGAATTTGTACCCCATTTAGAGTTAAGATATACCTGAGGAATTCTACTTCTTGAACATGGAAACTACACTTTTATAGTTTTGCAACGAGATAATGTTGTCCCAAGGCTTGTAAAATGGCCTTGACATGAGCCATATGTTCTTTATAGGAGTTGGAATAGATCAAAATGTCGTCGATATAGACAACATCGCACTGATCAATAAAATCACGTAGTGCCTCGTTGATGAAATGTTGGAAGGCAGCGAGGGCATTGCAGAGAATGAAAGGTATATAATCCAAACTTGGTCCGGATAACTGTTTTCCACTCGTCACCCTCCCAGACTTTCACAAGATGGTATGCCCCTCGCAAATTCAATTTCGTGGATGTGCATGCATTTTTTACCTGACCTATAAGAGTTGAAATCAAAGGTAATAGATATCTGTTTTTGATTGTAATGTTGTTTAGGGCTCTATAATCAATACAAGGCCTAAGATTCCCTCCCTTCCTAGGAATGTAAAATAGTGGCGATGAAGCTGGGGACCTAGAGGATCTTATAAATCCAATGGCCAGCTTCTCATCTAAGTATTGGCACAAATAGGAATTTTCCCTTTCTTTTAGAGTGTAAATTCTACTGCAAGGAATTTGTGAACCTGACTGTAAGTCTAACCGACAGTCAAAGGGATGATGCAGGGGTAATGTAGTTGCCTTCCCTTAATCAAAGACATCTGCAAAATCTTGGCATACTGAAGGTAACTCATGTTCTCTTTGTTCTGCATTACATACGCTTAAAGCAATACCTTTTTTTGGTAGGGCACCCTCCCAAAAGTGGTCTTTACCGAACAGAGACTGTAAGGTAGCACTTTGTATAACCCAGTTTATGGTGGTATTAAGTTTTTGTAGCCATGTAATTCCTAATATTACTTTGAATTGAAGGGCACATATCAAATCGAATTGTATGATTTCACAATGATCGGAGTATAAGCACATTGTTAACTCACAGGACTGGTTTTAAGCAGAAGGGGTATCCCAATTTGTTTTGCAAAGGCAATATCCATGAAATTCCCTGTGACCCCTGAATGCACCGGGAGGTTGAGTAGAACTGAGCAGTCTGAAGATAGCTATTCCATCTGTTCAGATATTGATAAGTGATGGATTTCTTTCTGGGAGCTAATTTGTGCCAAAAAATGGGAGACTTCTGGTCTTTTCACACCCGAAAAACTGGTCTCCACAGTAGTCGGGTATTGTAGTTTCTCTCAAACTTTTCACTTTCAGAGCTTTCAGCCCCTACGGACTGTTTACTAGGCTTAACAGTACAATCCTTCAAAAAGTGACCCTTTCTCCGCAATACAGACACAACTTTTGGTCACATTTTCACTGTTGTTGTCCTTTAGTAAGTGGGCCCCTAACGGTACCGATTTGCATCAGTTCACCTTTATTAGTGCATTTCTTTGGTGTCTTATTTCTTCTTTCTAATCACCAACAATGTGTGGTCTGTGGGACACTTGTCACTTCATCTCTCTGACAATTGGTGATCCAATTTGACCACTTAATCAATTAGCTCTTCGCAAGAGTCGGGTGGATTAACTACTTAAGTTAAAAGATCCTTAAGTTCATCTTTTACCCCTCTATAAAATAAGGACCCCCTCTTATCTGTCAGCCAATCAGCCTCAGGCACAGGTCTATTAAAAGGCAGGTATGTATGTCAACAAATCCCTTTTACCTTGCTTTAGATTGAGCAGTTCCGAGTTTACTGCTTGGATAAATGCATCAAAAAAAAAATCATTTCTCTTTTAAAGGCGTGATAGTCATACAGTAACGGATCATGCTGTTCCAATAACAGAATAGACCATGAGGCAACAGTGCTGGCCAAATACAAGAGAACAAATGCCACCTTAGAGTGCTTATCAGAAGATGTTGATCGACATAAAAAATTAATGTGACATTGATTTAAAAATACAGCAAACTTAGCAGGATCCCCTGTATAGCGCTCTTGGGAGCTAATGGCACTGGAAATGGTGTAGTGACCTGAATTACCCAGGCATTTTTTGGTGATTGTTCTCGAGCAGCCCCGCTTAAAATGGTTGGGGCCTTGCTCCAAAGAACGCAGGTTTACTTAAAGGCGGCCTACCTAGATGTTCCTTGACGTTCAGTGGATATCTTGCATGTTTCACCTTGAGATTTCCTACTATTCTGACTCACTCCACTCACAGACATTTACATAGGCAACAATAAGAACAAACCCTCAGAGACTTAGATTCTCCAGTTATTCATGGGTTAGTCATTGTACTGTGCTAGTGTTGCGAGGAACGCAATTCAGTGTTTAAATCACATTGAAAACATAGGGTTAATATCAAGGATTACGGTTCTCTTTGTATTACTATGAAAAGATAGGGTTAATCAATAGCGTTCAACTTCATGAACAACCTTCTTATCACTGGTACAGCACAGCAAAATTTTGAGGATGGCAAAGATAAGCTTCAACTTCATTTAAGCACCAAACACATATTGTTCCGCATCACTAGCAACAATTTGAAATAATGCAAATGTCACTTTGAACTCGGCGATAATATCCATATTCACAGTACATCATATCACTAGCAACAATAGTAATGCAACACTAAACTCAGTGATAAGAAACATATTCAAAATATAACATTTTCCTAATAATTGTTCAATATAAATGCCTTCATGTGGTATAATGCAAGCAACTACTATTATGCATTATAGCATGACAAGCGGCGAACATTCCAAAATCTTTAAAACCCAAAGATGTGCCCTTTTAGGTGCATCCCATCCTGGAACATTCAGGTATCAATTTTAAGTCAGCAAGTGTCAAGTTTTAGCAATAAATGTTCTAAATCACGCCCAGCCTTTTTAAGGATTAATTCCCTCAGTCTCTTCTTCCAGAAGCGGCCTTCAAGATGCTGGACAGAACAGAATGTAAAGATGAAAGTGAGGGAGCAGAGATTCTTTTTCTGCAGCTGGTGACCTTTACAGCAAGCAATTCACTCAGGCCAGGTGTGGTTTAAATACCTGCTGCATCCAGCCACACTCAGGCCCTCATTACAACACTGGCGGTAAACACCGCTTACCGTCGTGCTGACGGCCGCCAAATATACCGTGCCCGCGGTGGTAATCCGCCATGGGTATTATGATCCACACATAGAAATCCGCCACTATGCAGACACCCACACAAGTCTGCCAGACCAAAGGTCAGTGATAAACTGGCGATAGCAAAACCCACACCGTCATGCCAACAGGAATACGCCCACAGTATCACTACCCACGAATCAACGTGGCGGTCTTTCAACCGCGGTAAACCATTGGCGGTACACACCGCAGCACTCAAAATACACACACACTTACAAAACTACACCACATTGGACAATTCAAACTACACACACCTGAAACACATACACACACCACACCCA